>NC_092721.1:142883031-143491870 GCF_047496885.1 Scyliorhinus torazame | reverse complement strand
TTACAAGGTAGCGAGGAAGGATCTAAAGAGAGAGCTAAGACGAGCAAGGAGGGGAGATGAGAAGTATTTGGCAGGAAGGATCAAGGAAAACCCAAAAGCTTTCTATAGGTATGTCAGGAATAAGCGAATGACTAGGGAAAGAGTAGGACCAGTCAAGGACAGGGATGGGAAATTGTGTGTGGAGTCTGAAGAGATAGGCGAGATACTAAATGAATATTTTTCGTCAGTATTCACTCAGGAAAAAGATAATGTCGTGGAGGAGAATGCTGAGCCCCAGGCTAATAGAATAGATGGCATTGAGGTACGTAGGGAAGAGGTGTTGGCAATTCTGGACAGGCTGAAAATAGATAAGTCCCCGGGACCTGATGGGATTTATCCTAGGATTCTCTGGGAGGCCAGGGAAGAGATTGCTGGACCTTTGGCTTTGATTTTTATGTCATCATTGGCTACAGGAATAGTGCCAGAGGACTGGAGGACAGCAAATGTGGTCCCTTTGTTCAAAAAGGGGAGCAGAGACAACCCCGGCAACTATAGACCGGTGAGCCTCACGTCTGTAGTGGGTAAAGTCTTGGAGGGGATTATAAGAGACAAGATTTATAATCATCTAGATAGGAATAATATGATCAGGGATAGTCAGCATGGATTTGTGAAGGGTAGGTCATGCCTCACAAATTGGGCAGCACGGTAGCATTGTGGATAGCACAATTGCTTCACAGCGCCAGGGTCCCAGGTTCGATTCCGACTTGGGTCTCTGTCTGTGCGGAGTCTGCACATCCTCCCCGTGTGTGCGTGGGTTTCCTCCGGGTGCTCCGGTTTCCTCCCACAGTCCAAAGATGTGCAGGTTAGGTGGATTGGCCATGGTAAATTGCCCTTAGTGTCCAAAATTGCCCTTAGTATTGGGTGGGGTTTACTGGGTTATGGGGATAGGGTGGCGGTGTTGACCTTGGGTAGGGCGCTCTTTCCAAGAGCCGTTGCAGACTCGATGGGCCGAATGGCCTCCTTCTGCACTGTAAATTCTATGAAAAACCTTACTGAGTTCTTTGAGAAGGTGACTGAACAGGTAGATGAGGGTAGAGCAGTTGATGTGGTGTATATGGATTTCAGCAAAGCGTTTGATAAGGTTCCCCACGGTAGGCTATTGCAGAAAATACGGAGGCTGGGGATTGAGGGTGATTTAGAGATGTGGATCAGAAATTGGCTAGCTGAAAGAAGACAGAGGGTGGTGGTTGATGGGAAATGTTCAGAATGGAGTACAGTCACAAGTGGAGTACCACAAGGATCTGTTCTGGGGCCGTTGCTGTTTGTCATTTTTATCAATGACCTAGAGGAAGGCGCAGAAGGGTGGGTGAGTAAATTTGCAGACGATACTAAAGTCAGTGGTGTTGTCGATAGTGTGGAAGGATGTAGCAGGTTACAGAGGGATATAGATAAGCTGCAGAGCTGGGCTGAGAGGTGGCAAATGGAGTTTAATGTAGAGAAGTGTGAGGTGATTCACTTTGGAAGGAATAACAGGAATGCGGAATATTTGGCTAATGGTAAAGTTCTTGAAAGTGTGGATGAGCAGAGGGATCTAGGTGTCCATGTACATAGATCCCTGAAAGTTGCCACCCAGGTTGATAGGGTTGTGAAGAAGGCCTATGGAGTGTTGGCCTTTATTGGTAGAGGGATTGAGTTCCGGAGTCGGGAGGTCATGTTGCAGCTGTACAGAACTCTGGTACGGCCGCATTTGGAGTACTGCGTACAGTTCTGGTCACCGCATTATAGGAAGGACGTGGAGGCTTTGGAGCGGGTGCAGAGGAGATTTACCAGGATGTTGCCTGGTATGGAGGGAAAATCATATGAGGAAAGGCTGATGTGGTTTTCTGTTTCCAATTGGATCTCTAATTCAAATTCTGGGTTGTCCCGGAGTGGTTTTCCACTTCTAGGTCGTGTCCCGTCAGGATGTCGCCAAATGTTGTCGCTAACTTTAGCCTTAGTTTAATTGCTCTGTTCTATCATCTTTGCTCTTGAGTCGCCAGGTATCTTTCTGATACCGCCACGTGGTTCAAACCCGAGTAATGATCAATAATCCAATACACCACTTAGTAAGAGTTAAATCGAAGCACATTTATTATTTATAGTAATCAACACTCATGCATAAATTCTACGTCTAAGCTACTTCCTACAACTAACAGGCCAATACTTGACTTGGAAATGGCCCACCAGGTCAGGGAAATGAATGGCCTTTCGTTCGGGTTCTGAGCCTGCGGGATTCGAAGCTGATACAGATTGATAGCTAGGAGCGCCTATCTCGTTGCGAGCGTTGAAGTAAGACTTATGGGATGTTTCGCGATGGCTGGACCTGTCACTGTCAAGGGTTGGTCTGCGTTGCTGGGTAACCCGGTCAGAAGAAGAAGCAGAAGGGTGCAGGAGGATGAAGAAGGATGCAGAAGGGTTGATTTGAACTTGGACTCTATTCTTATAGTCCCCAGGGGCTTCCCGCTTTGTCCCAATCACTTGGTTCGATATTCTCCAATGCTGGAGCGATTCCTTGATCGATGGGTGATCTTGAGGTGATCATTCACCTCCCTTTGTGTAGGCTCCTGTTGGCGCCGAAAAGTCTGGGTTGGCTTTGTGTCTAAAATGTTGCACATTGTTCCCGTGGATTGCTCATTAGTATGCAGATGGCTGGTGTTTTGTTGTGCTGATGGTTCCCGGTATCGAAATTGTCTGGCCTTCCCAGAGCTGAATACACAGTCTACCTGTAGCTGCTTGTTTTAGTCCTGTTGGCTGATTTTCTCATCAGCCTTTGCCGTTCGCCATTTTAAATTGGGGTTAGCCATTCTAAATCGGGAGTTAGCCATTTTAACTGGCTACAAGGTGGAGAGCTCCATTCTCCTCCGCAAGATTTTGTCATTTTTGATCTTGCCCCGCTGCGTGTTGTTGAACAGGAAGGCTACCGACCGTTGGTCAGTGAGGAGAGTGAACCTCCTGCCGGCCAGGTAATGCCTCCAATGTCGCACAGCCTCAACGATAGCTGGGCCTCCTTTTCGACGGATGATTGCCAAATTTCGGAGGCATGGAGGGTGCGGGAAAAGAATGCCACGGGCCTGCCTGCCTGGTTGAGGGTGGCGGTAAGAGAGACGTCCGCTGCGTCGCTTTCTACTTGGAAAGGAAGTGTTTCGTCTACAGCGTGCATTGTGGCCTTGGCAATATCAGCTCTGATCCGGGCGAAGGCCTTTGGGCCTCTGCCGTCAGGGGGAAATGAGTGGACTGTATGAGTGGGCGGGCCTTGTCCGCATAGTTTGGGACCCACTGGGCGTAATACGAGAAGAACCCCAGGCAGCGTTTGAGGGCCTTGGGGTAGTGGAAGCTCCATGAGGGTGCGCATGCGATCGGGATCGGGCCCTAGAACTCCGTTCTGGACCACGTATCCGAGGATGGCTAAGCAGTTTGTACGGAACACACGCTTCTCCTTGTTATACGTGAGGTTGAGGAGAGTGGCGGTGCGGAGAAATTTAGCGAGGTTGGCGTCGTGGTCCGGCGGATCATGGCCGCAGATGGTCACATTGTCTAGGCGCGCAAGCCGTACTGGTCGACCATTCGGTCCATCTCCCTTTGGAAGACCAAAACCCCATTGGTGACGCCGAAGGGGACCCTAAGGAAGTAATATAGACGGCCGTCCGCCTCGAAGGCGGTGTATGGCCGGTCCGATTTACGGATGGGGAGCTGGTGGTAAGCGGATTTCAGGTCCACCGTTGAGAAGACCCGGTCCTGTGCAATCTGGTTAACCATGTCAGATATGCGTGGGAGGAGGTACGCGTCGAGCTGTGTGTACCTGTTGATGGTCTGGCTGTAGTCCATGACCATTCGGTTTTTCTCCCCAGATTTAACCACTACCACTTGTGCTCTCCAGGGGCTGTTGCTGTCCTCGATGACCCCCTCCTGAAGCAACCGCTGGACCTCAGACCTGATGAAGGCCTTATCCTGGGTGCTGTACCGTCTGCTCCTGGTGGTGACGGGTTTGCAATCTGGAGTTAGATTGGCAAAGAGGGAAGGAGGATCGACCTTTAGGGTCGTGAGGCCGCACACAGTGAGGGGTGGTAAGGGTCCGCCGAATTTAAAGGTCAGGCTCTGGAGGTTGCACTGAAAATCCAGGCCAAGGATAAGTGCAGCGCAGAGGTGACGGAGGACGTAGAGGCGAAAACCGTGGTACTCTACGCCTTGGACTGTGAGCGTGACCGTGCAGTACCCCCGGATCGCTACGCGATGGGATCCGGAGGCCAGGGAGATACTTTGATTGGTAGGGTGTACCTTAAGGGAGCAGCGCCTTACCGTATTTGGATGTACAAAGCTCTCGGTGCTCCCGGAGTCCAGTAGGCAGGAGGTCACGTGGCCGTTGGCTTTCACGCTGGTGGATGCGTTGGTCAGAGTGTGTGGTCTGGACTGGTCGATTACCATGGATGTGAGTCGTGGTTGATCGTCAGGTAGTGAGGCGGCTGCTGTGTCGTGGTCCTGAAACGCCGTTGGTCTCCGTGTGCTGCGGGGTGGACAAGATGGCAGCGCCCGGAGGTCCTGGAGGTCACAAAATGGCGACACCCATGGAACGCACGTTGCAGGTGTGGAGCTGGCGGCGCCAATTGTCCGTGACCGGGGGAGCGGACCGCTGCCGCTGAGTGGGCCTGGTGCGGGGCAGAAGATGGCGGCGCCCTTTGCTCGCACATGGCCTGGGGAGGAGGGGAGGATAGTGGCGCGCATTGTCCGTGACCGGGGGGGGGGGAGGCGACCGCTGCCGCTGAGTGGGCCTGGTGAGGGGGAGAAGATGGCGGCGCCCATTGCTCGCACATGGCCTGGGGGGGAGTTGAAGATAGCGGCGCCCATTGTCCATGACCGGCGGGGGGGGGGGGGGGCGACCGCTGCCGCTGAGCAGGCCTGGCACACTGCTGCGCAGTGACCCTTCTTCCCGCAGGCCTTACACAGGGCAGCGCGGGCCGGGCAGCGTTGGCGGGGGTGTCTTTGTTGGCCGCAAAAATAGCATCATAAGACCACAAGACCATAAGACATAGGAGCGGACGTAAGGCCATTCGGCCCATCGAGTCCACTCCACCATTCAATCATGGCTGATTTCAACTCCATTTACCCGCTCTTCAGCGCGCATTTACCCGCTCTCTCTCCATAGCCCTTAATTCCTCGAGAAATCAAGAATTTATCAACTTCCGTCTTAAAGACACTCAACGTCCCGGCCTCCACCGCCCTCTGTGGCAATGAATTCCACAGACCCACCACTCTCTGGCTGAAGAAATTTATCCTCATCTCTGTTCTAAAGTGACTCCCGTTTATTCTAAGGCTGTGCCCCCGGGTCCTAGTCTCTCCTGCTAATGGAAACAACTTCCCTACATCAACCTGATCTAAGCCATTCATTATCTTGTAAGTTTCTATTAGATCTCCCCTCAACCTCCTAAACTCCAATGAATATAATCCCAGGATCCTCAGATGTTTATCGTATGTTAGGCCTACCATTCCTGGGATCATCCGTGTGAATCTCCGCTGGCCCGCTCCAGTGCCAGTATGTCCTTCCTGAGGTGTGGGGCCAAAAATTGCTCACAGTATTCTAAATGGGGCCTAACTAGTGCTTTATAAAGCTTCAGAAGTACATCCCTACTTTTATATTCCAAGCCTCTTGAGATAAATGACAACATTGCATTTGCTTTCTTAATTACGGACTCAGCCTGCAAGTTTACCTTTAGAGAATCCTGGACTAGGACGCCCAAGTCCCTTTGTACTTCAACATTATGAATTTTGTCACCGTTTAGAAAATAGTCCATGCCTCTTTTCTTTTTTCCAAAGTGCAAGACCTCGCACTTGCCCATGTTGAATTTCATCAGCCATTTCTTGGACCACTCTCCTAAACTGTCTAAATCTTTCTGCAGCCTCCCCACCTCCTCCATACTACCTGCCCCTCCACCTATCTTTGTATCATCGGCAAACTTAGCCAGAATGCCCCCAGTCCCGTCATCTAGATCGTTAATATATAAAGAGAACAGCTGTGGCCCCAACACTGAACCGTGTGGGACACCACTCGTCACCGGTTGCCATTCCGAAAAAGATCCTTTTATCCGAACTCCCTGCCTTCTGCCTGACAGCCAATCGTCAATCCATGTTAGTACCTTGCCTCGAATACCATGGGCCCTTATTTTACCCAGCAGTCTCCCGTGAGGCACCTTATCTAAGGCCTTTTGGACGTCAAGACACCCATTGGCTCTCCTTGGTCTAACCTACTTGTTATCTCTTCAAAGAACTCTAACAGGTTTGTCAGGCACGACCTCCCCTTACTAAATCCATGCTGACTTGCCCTAATCCGACCCTGCACTTCCAAGAATTTAGAAATCTCATCCTTAACGATGGATTCTAGAATCTTGCCAACAACCGAGGTTAGGCTAATTGGCCTATAATTTTCCATCCTTTCTCGTGTTCCCTTCTTGAGCAGGGGGGTTACAACAGCGATTTTCCAATCCTCTGGGACTTTCCCTGACTCCAGTGACTTTTGAAAGATCATAACTAACGCCTCCACTATTTCTTCAGCTATCTCCTTTAGAACTCTAGGATGTAGCCCATCTGGGCCCGGAGACTTAGCAATTTTTAGACATCTTAGTTTCTCTCGCACTTTCTCCTTTGTGATGGCTACCATATTCAACTCTGCCCCCTGACTCTCCTGAAATGTTGGGATATTACTCATGTCTTCTACTGTGAAGACTGACGCAAAGTACTTATTTAGTTCCTCAGCTATTTCCTTGTCTCCCATCACTAGATTACCAGCATCATTTTGGAGCGGCCCAATGTCTACTTTTGCCTCCCGTTTGTTTTTAATGTATTTAAAGAAACTTTTACTATCATTCCTAATGTTACTGGCTAGCCTACCTTCATATTTGATCCTCTCTTTCCTTATTTCTCTCTTTGTTATCCTCTGTTTGTTTTTGTCGCCTTCCCAATCTTCTGACTTCCCACTACTCTTTGCCACATTATAGGCTTTCTCTTTTGCTTTGATGCATTCCCTAACTTCCTTTGTCGGCCATGGCTGCCTAATCCCCCCTCTGATAACCTTTCTTTTCTTTGGGATGAACCTCTGTATTGTGTCCTCAATTACTCCCAGAAACTCCTGCCGTTGCTGTTCTACTGTCTTTCCCACTAGGCTCTGCTCCCAGTAGATTTTTGTCAGTTCCTCCCTCATGCCCCTGTAGTTACCTTTATTTAACTGTAACACCTTTACATCTGATTCTACCTTCTTTCTTTCAAATTGCAGATTGAATTCTACCATATTATGATCACTGCCTCCTAAGTGTTCCCTTACTTTAAGATCTTTAATCAAGTCTGGCTCATTACATAACACTAAGTCCATAATGGCCTGTTCCCTCGTGGGCTCCATCACAAACTGTTCCAAAAAGCCCTCCTGTAAACATTCAATGAATTCCCTTTCCTTGGGTCCACTGGCAGCATTATTTACCCAGTCCACCTGCATATTGAAGTCCCCCATGATCACTGTGACCTTGCCTTTCTGACATGCACTTTCTATTTTGTGGTGCATTTTGTGCCCCTGGTCCTGACCACTGTTAGGAGGCGTGTACATAACTCCCATTATGGTTTTTTTGCCTTTGTGGTTCCTCAACTCTACCCACACAGACTCCACATCATCTGACCCTATGTCGTTTAATGCTGTTGATTTAATTTCATTCCTAATTAACAAGGCAACCCTGCCCCCTCTGCCCACCTCTCTGTCTTTTTGATAGGTTGTGAATCCCTGGATGTTTAAATGCCAGTCCTGAACCCCCTGCAACCACGTCTCTGTGATGCCTACCACATCATACCTGCCAGTCACAATCTGGGCCACAAGCTCATCGACCTTGTTCCGTACACTGCGCGCATTTAAATATAGCTTCCCACTGATTACTTCACCTCTTGGTTCCCTGACTTTCCCTTCCCCCCCAATCTCTAGTTTAAAGTCCTATTGACCACCCTATTTACTCTTTTCGCCAGAACACTGGTCCCAGCTCGGTTCAGGTGGAGACCATCCCAACGGTATAGGTCCCCCCGTCCCAAAACTGATGCCAGTGTCCCATGAAAAGGAACCCCTCTTTCCCACACCACTCTTTCAGCCACGTGTTAACTTCCCTTATTCTTGCCTCCCTATGCCAATTTGCACGTGGCCTGGGCAGTAATACAGAGATTATGACACTTGAGGACCTGTTTTTTAATTTGAATCCTAGCTCTTTATAATCTCTAAACAGGTCCTCTTTCCTAGACTTGCCTATGTTGTTGGTACAGACATGGACCACAACAACTGGATCCTCCCCCTCCCTCTCCAGTATCCTTTCAAGCCGGTCAGAGATGTCCCGCACCCTAGCACCGGGCAGGCAACATACCATGCGGGACTCTTTATCCTGCTCACAAAGGATACTATCTATCCCCCTGATAACAGAATTCCCTACAACTACAACTTGCCTATTTACTCCCTCCCCTTGAATGGCCTGCTGAACCACGGTGCCTTGGTCAGCTGACTCATCCTTCCTGCAGCCCTGTTCGCCATTCACACAGGGAGCAAGTGCCTCATACCTGTTGGACAGGGTCAAGGACTGAGGCTCCTGAATTCCTGACTGCTGGTTCCCTTTACCTGCCTGACTTGCAGTCACACCCTGCTGTCCCTGGCCACTGGCAGGATTTAAACTACTTACTCTGACAGGTGTGACTGCCTCCTGAAACACAGTGTCCAGGTAAGTCTCCCCCTCCCGGATGTGCCTCAGTGTTTGAAGCTCAGACTCCAGCTCATCAACTCTGAGCCAGAGCTCTTCAAGCAGCCAACACTTACTGCAGATGTGGTCGCTGCAGCTCGCAATGGGATCTGCCAGCTCCCACATCAAGCAGCTCAAGCACATCACCTGACCAGCCATCTCTAATTAATTAATTAGTTTAATTTAAGGTTACGAGTTTAGCTGTGTTTTCTTTTAAATTTGGGGCAGACTTGCTATCAACCAATCAGATCACAGCTTCCCTCTGACGTCAGTTTTGGAAAAAAAAGTGGAAAACAGGAAGTTACCGTTAGGTTTTTATACTCACACAGAGACTGCTCCTCCTCCTCCGAATGGCTCCCGAAACTAGGCCCGAAGAAAGAGAGAGAACAAAACAGTAGGGAAAAAGCACCTTCTCCCACTCTGCACCAAATTACCTCACTGCACCAAATTACCACGTTTCAAATTCCCCACTCTGGATGTGTCTCACTCACTGAGGCTGTGTCTCTTTGACCTGCGCAATGCTTACTGAGTGCGCTTTCTGTCTGTCTTTTATACAGACTTCAGGATGACTCACACTAAAACTTCAAAGAGAAGAATACAATGTGTACCTTTGTGCCCCTAAACAGGCCTCAGGTGACTGCCAGATAACTGCCTCTCAGCAATTAAGGTGGGGGCAGCTTCAGCCAATCAGACACTAATCTACACTGCACTTTTAACTGAAAAACAGCAGAATTAGATTAACCACTTCCCTGTCCTGGTTACCTCACTGCACCAAATTATCAAGTTTCAAATTCCCCACTCTGGATGTGTCTCACTCACTCAGGCTGTGTCTCTTTGACCTGCGCATCGGGGCCCCCCGGAGATCACCGGCTGGCGCGTAGCGCAGGCGTACTGGGTGGGTAGCGCCCCCGCTGGGGCTGCTGCCTGTGGGGCCCATGAAGCGTAGGAGGAGTGGGCCGCGCAGTTGGGAGCATAGGACTGTACATTGCGCAGAGCGACCGTCAAGGAAAATGCTAGTGTTTTAGTCTCTGCGAGGTCGCGTCATTCTAGAAGTCGCTGCCTGATAACATCGGACCCAATCCCAGTTACAAAAGCGTCCCTCATAAGGAGATCTGAGTGCTCCTTAGCTGTAACGTCCTGGCAGTCACAGTCCCGAACTAGTGGGATCAGGGCCCTCCAGAAGTCCTTGATTGACTCACCAGGTAGTACGCGTTGCGAGCGCGTGTCTGACGAAGAGCGTGTTCGTCTTCTGCTCATAACTCTCTTTGAGTCGAGTCATAGCGTCAGCGTAATTGGGCGCATCCTGGACCAGCGGGAAGACTTTGGAGCTGAGTCTGGAGTACAAGATTTGAATCTTCTGAGCCTCTGGAACAGGGGTCGGCGCCGCGTTGATATACGCTTCGAAACAAGCTAGCCAGTGCTGAAAGTCCTTTCTGGCGTCACTTGTGTGTGGATCCAGCTGCAGTCGATCTGGTTTAATCTGGAGGTCCATCTGCTGAATCAGATACTAATCAATTGAGGCACGATCAATTTGGCTGGAGACGAAGTTGAATTCAAACTGAGGCTTTATTAGTATCTGAAGTGTGGCCTCCTACAGCAGCTGACGAAATGGCTGCTCGCTGAAGGCCACGCATATTTATAACCCGGCTCCTGGGCGGAGCTAGCATGCAGGGGCCCAGGTTCTACCGTACAACCCTTAATATAGGAACATAGTGGTTTACCACAGTGGGGTTACTGGGTTATGGGAATAAAGGGGATAGGATGGAGGCGTGGGGCTTAAGTAGGGTGCTCTTTCCAAGGGCCGGTGCAGACTCGATGGGCTGAATGGCCTCCTTCGGCACTGCAAATTCTATGATGATTCTATCTATGACTTTGAAATGAGTAGCCACTACTTTGGCCTTCTTGGGGACTGCTCATGAAATGTCAGCTTCTTGATTACAGTCAGATGCTGGGAGGTCAAGTTCTGTGAAAGCTGAAAGGCTCTTGGTCTGCCTGAAACTTGTTGATCTTTCAGTGCAAGAGTTGTCCTCGACCGAGTGTTGTAGACTGGCACATTCCAAGGTCCAGCACGAAGTGCTGAGGGACGCACTCAAGCCTGGGGCAGCAGCGGCTAAGACCACTGTGTAAGGCCTTTCAGCGATAGTGCACCAAATGGCTAGTAACTGTGTAGAGCCCCTCACACTGTAAGCTTGTTCTTGACTGTATATAATAAATGCAACTATATAGTAAGTGCACTATGACTCATGTATATAGTTGAACACCATTGTACTTTCTGTAACGTAAATATTGAAATGGTTGTAATGTCCTCATTACTGAATTGAAGAACCTTGGTGTGCATTTTGATCTTTGTAGGAAATGAGAAGATCATTGCACCTTCCTGTTACAACAAGTTGAAATGTTTGTCATGTTTCCTTCAGGTATTTTATGAATAAAGTATATTTTTGCAAAAAGAAATTTGCCTGAAGGCTGGACAGGGGAGAGTGGACCAGTGGGGAAGGGTGGAGCGGAGGCTGGACAGGGGAGGGTGGGGCAGCGGGGAAGGGTGGAGCGGAGGTTGGACAGGGGAGAGTGGACCAGTGGGGAAGGGTGGAGCAGAGGCTGGACAGGGGAGGGTGGACCAGTGGGGAAGGGTGGAGCAGAGGCTGAACAGGGGAGGACGGACCAATGGGGAAGGGTGGAGCAGAGGCTGGACAGGGGAGGGCGGACAAGTGGGGAAGGGTGGAGCAGAGGCTGGACAGGGGAGGGCGGACCAATGGGGAAGGGTGGAGCAGAGGCTGGACAGGGCAGGGCGGACCAGTGGGGAAGGGTGTAGTGGAGGCTGGACAGGGTAGGGTGGACCGGCGGGGAAGAGTGTAGTGGAGGCTGGACAGGGGAGGGTGGACCGGCGGGTAGAGTGTAGTGGAGGCTGGACAGGGGAAGGTGGACCGGCGGGGAAGAGTGGAGCAGAGGCTGGACAGGGGAGGGTGGACCGGCGGGGAAGGGTGGAGCAGAGGCTGGACAGGGGAGGATGGGAGGGCGGACCAGCGGGGAAGGGTGGAGCGGAGGCTGGACAGGGGAGGATGGGAGGGCGGACCAGCGGGGAAGGGTGGAGCGGAGGCTGGACAGGGGAGGGTGGACCGGCGGGGAAGGGTGGAGCGGAGGCTGGACATGGGAGGGTGGACCGGCGGGGAAGGGTGGAGCAGAGGCTGGACAGGGGAGGGTGGACCGGCGGGGAAGGGTGGAGCGGAGGCTGGACAGTGGAGGATGGGAGGGCGGAACAGTGGGGAAGGGTGGAGCAGAGGCTGGACAGGGGAGGGTGGACCAACGGGAACGGGTGTAGTGGAGGCTGGACAGGGGCGAGTGGCCCAGCGGGGAAAGGTGGCGCAGAGGCTGGACAGGGAAGGGTGGACCGGCGGGAAAGGGTGGAGCAGAGGCTGGACAGGGGAGGGTGGCCCATCAGGGAAGGGTGGAGCAGAGGCTGGACAGGCGAGGGTGGCCCATCAGGGAAGGGTGGAGCAGAGGCTGGACAGGGGAGGGTGGCCCATCAGGGAAGGGTGGAGCAGAGGCTGGACAGGGGCAAAAAGGATGACTGTTTGGGCATATGCGGGTGCTTGGAGAAGGAAGGTAGTCTCTCCGAGGCTGGCACTCTGCACAGGCATTTTCAGAGCTTAGAACATGTTGAGCTGCAAGTAATGGATTGCATGATGTGTACCCATTCTGCATGCTCACAAATGATGGCCTCCATAATCACGCGCATGTGGGATTATTGAGTAATCACAATGTCGACAATGTGAGAAAAGTGACTCTGTAGGGAGGACATCATCACACCCTGATGTAGAACCATGTTCCATACCCTTAAATACCCGGGCCATTGAAGCAATTAGCAGTATGATGAGAATCCAGGACGCTTCCAATTAGTGCGAGTAAACGTATATTTACAAATGCCAAAATTATATATAATCATTGTGTACACCTGTGCCACCTGTTTGGCGTCAAAACTTCTTTATCTTTCTTTTCCTCTTAGTATGTTGAGTTGCAGCTCCAACATCTACAGTTGAGGTGGAGGCAGCCTGATATCTATGATGAATTTGGCGGGCGTTCTCTGGTGGCCCGAGGCCTAGAGGACACCAGCCTGCTGAGGATCTCCTGCACAAGTGCAGCTGTCGCCTCCTCAGTCTGATCTGCCGGAGGTGATGTCGTCACTGGCAATGGGGCAGGGCACCCTTGGGGTATCCTGAGAGGAAGCACCCATGATGCCTGGATGGCACTCCTCCTCCCTGTGGGTGCTCAATGGCATTTCCCTCGCTCCTTAAGGAGAATAGGCACCTGGAGGGAGGTTAATGTGTCCCATTCCCCTTCTCACCTAGCCACTACTACACTAGATCTATGGTTTGAGTGATGGATTGTAGGTCCAAGACCCTATCCTGCAGCCACTGTGCTTTCTGCTGGAACTGGAGCTCTAAAGGCAGTTGACATCCTGACCATGGAGGCAACGAAGCACTCGCATGCCAGAGCCATGATAGCAGATAGAATGTGGATGGACTCTGTTGTGTTCTGTGTGATGACCGTTGCAATGATGTACAGAGGACATCTAGTTGTTTAACTAGAGAGATGATTTATTAATTTTTTTTTGTAAATTATTTTCTAAAGGCATTTGTGATTTTATAACAGGAACAGTAAGCCACGTACAAACAACTATAAACATAGTGCAACGATCCTCTACCTCCCTCACAGGTCCCACCTTCCTAAAACAGTAATCTAGACTAACCCCGCCCCCCACCGCCCCCTTCTGCTGACAGTTCATTTTCTCTGAAGTCAACAAACGGCTGCCACCTCCGGACGAACCCTAGCGTTGACCCTCTTTGGGTGAACTTGATTTTCTCAAGACTGAGAAACCCAGCCATGTCATTGACTTGGGTCTCTGATTTCGGGGGCTTTGAGTCCCTCCATGCTAACAGTATCCGTCTCCGGGCTACCAGGGAGGCAAAGGCCAAGACGTCGGCCACTCTCGCCCCCTGGATTCCCGGGTTCTCCGACACTCCGAAAATCGTCACTTCTGGACTCGGTGCCACCCTTGTTTTTAACACCATGGACATGATGTCTGCAAACCCCTGCCAGAATCCCCTAAGCTTCGAACATGCCCAAAACATGTGGACATGGTTTGCTGGTCCTCCCACACACCTGTCTTCTATCCCAAAAAACTTGCTCGTCTGGGCCACCGTCATGTGTGCCCGGTGAACGACCTTAAATTGTATCAGGCTGAGCCTGGCGCATGATGTGGACGTGTTGACCCTGCTTAACACATCCGCCCAGAGTCCTGCCTCTATCTCTCCCCCTAACTCATCCTCTCATTTGTGCTTTAGCTCCTCTGTCTGCGTTTCCTCTGACTCCATGAGTTCTTTATAGATATCTAAGCCCTTCCCCTATCCCACCCATACTCTAGAAATGACCCTATCTTGTATCCCACGTGGCGGTAGGAGCGGAGAGGTTGGAACCTGCCTTCGCAAAAAGTCCCTAATCTGCAGATATCTAAACCCATTCCCTCCCGTCAACTCAAACTTCTCCTCTAACTCCCTCAAACCGGGGAAGCTCCCATCTATAAACAAATCTCCCATCCTCCCGATCCCTGCTCTCTGCCATCCCCGAAACCCTCCATCTAGACTCCCTGGGGCAAACCGATGGTTGCTACAGATTGGAGCCCAAGCCGATGCTGCCTCCGCTCTCACATGTTCCCTCCACTACCCCCAGACTCTCAGAGCCGCTACTACCACCGGGCTTGTGGAGTACCGGGCCGGCAAGAACGGCAGAGGTGCCATGATCAATGCCCCTAAACTCGTGTCCTTACAAGATGCTGCCTCTACTCGTTCCCACACCGAACCTTCCCCCCTACCCACTTCCCAATAATGGCTATATTTGCCGCCCAGTAATAGTTGCTAAAGTTTGGCAGCGCAGCCCATCCTCCCTCCGGCCACGCTCCAGCATCACCTTCTTCACTTGCGGGGTTTTACCCGTACACACAAAACCGGTGATCACCTTATTTACCCGCTTGACAAAGGCCTTTGGGATAAATATGGGGAGGCACTGAAAAACAAACAGGAATCTCGGGAGGACCACCATTTTCTCTGTCTGTACCCTCCCCGCCAGTGATAACGGGAGCATGTCCCACCTTCGGAAGTCCTCTTTCATTTGTTCCACTAACCGAGTCAAGTTTAGTTTATGTAACAGCCCCCAGTCTCGTGCCACCTGGATCCCTAAATAACGGAAGCTTCCTCCAACCACTCTGAACAGCAACTCTCCCAGTCTCCTCTCCTGCCCCCTTGCCTGAATCGCAAACATCTCGCTTTTCCCCATGTTCAATTTGTACCCTGAAAAACGGCCAAATTCCCCTAAAATCCTTACGATCTCTCCCATCCCCTCCCGGAAACATACAGGACCAGGTCGTCGGCGTATACCAAGACCCTGTGTTCCACCCCATCCGAGACCAGCCCCTTCCAGGCCCTGGAAGCTCTTAACGCCATAGCCAGTGGCTCAATTGCCAGAGCAAACAGTAACGGAGAGAGGGGGCATTCCTGCCTATTCCCCCGGTCCAGTCTAAAATAGCCCGACGTCAGCCGGTTTGTCCGAACATTCGCCTCTGGTGCCTGGTACAGCAGCCTGACCCTGTCGATGAAACCCCGACCAAACCCGAACCGCCCCAACACCTCACACAAATAGTTCCATTCCACCTGGTCAAAGGCCTTCTCCGCGTCCAATGCAACACTACCTCCACCTCCTTTCCCTCTGGGGGCATCATTATTACATTCAAGAGCCTTCTAACATTAGCTGTTAGCTGCCTACCCTTAACAAGCCCCGTCTGGTCTTCCCCTATCACCCCTGGGACACAGTCTTCTATCCTTGAGGACAAGATTTTCGCTAACAGTTTAGCATTAACATTCAACAGGGAGATCGGCCTCTAAGGCCCACATAGCTCAGGGTGCTTCTCCCGCTTCAGGATCAGTGAGATCGAGGCCTGTGACATTGTCGGAGGAAGA
The DNA here is from genome assembly GCF_047496885.1 of Scyliorhinus torazame. Taxonomy (NCBI): domain Eukaryota; kingdom Metazoa; phylum Chordata; class Chondrichthyes; order Carcharhiniformes; family Scyliorhinidae; genus Scyliorhinus; species Scyliorhinus torazame. The sequence continues at coordinate 143,476,098 of NC_092721.1, read as the reverse complement.
ACACCGCACTTCCTTGCCTCGTTAAATGTCCTCACCAACAGTTGTCCCAGCATCTCAGAGAACCTTTTGTAAAACCCCACTGGGTAACCGTCTGGTCACGGGGCCTTGCCTGACTGCATGGCCTCCAGTCCATCTGCTATTTCTTCAATCCCTATCGGGGCTCCCAGCCCTTCTACCGACCCTTCGTCCACCTTCAGGAACTCCAGCCCTCCCAGAAATTGCCTCATTCCTTCCACTGCCGCTGGGGTTTCCAACTTGTATAGCCTGCTGGAGAACTCCTTAAACACCCCATTAACCCCTGCCGGGTCCAAGATTGTGTTGCCTCCTCTGTCCTTCACTCTCCCTATCTCCCTAGCTGCCTCCCTTTTCCTGAGCTGGTGTGCCAGCATTCTACTAGCCTTCTCGCCATACACATATATCCCCCCCCTTGCCTTCCTCATCTGCTCCACCGCCTTCCCCATAGATAACAAGCCAAATTTCACCTGTAGTCTCCGTCATTCCTTCAGTAATCCTACCTCCGGGGCCTCTGCATACCTCCTGTCTACCTGAAGTATGTCTCTGACCAACCTATCTGCCTCTGCCCTCTCTTCCTTCTCCCAATGGGCCTGAATTGAAATCAGTTCCCCTCTGACCACTGCCTTCAGTGCATCCCAAACCATTGCTGCTGAGACCTCTCCCGTATCATTAATCTCCAGGTAGTTCTGGATGGATTCCCTCACGCACCCGCACACCCGCTCGTCCGCTAACAGTCCCATTTCCAATCTCCATTGCGAGCGCTGACCACCCTTCTTGCTCACCTGTAGGTGCACCCAATGGAGGGCATGGTCCGACACAGCAATCACCGAATACTCAGTGTCAACTACCTCCGCCAGTAAAGCTCTGTTCAAAATAGAAAAGTCGATCCGGGAGTATACTTTATGTACATGTGAGAAGAAGGAGAACTCCTTCGCTCTTGGCCGTCCAAACCTCCATGGGTCTGCTCCACCCATCTGCTCCATGAACCCCTTTAGTTCCTTCGCCATTGCCGGCACCCTGCCTGTCCTTGAACTCGACCGGTTCAGCCTTGGGTCAATGACTGTATGGAAGTCCCCCCCCCCCTTGATCAGCTTGTGTGAGTCCAGGGGCAAAATTCTCCTATCCGCCCCGCCACATTTCTGCCCCGACCGGCCGGCGGGAGTCTCCGTAACACCGGCCGGTCAATGGGGTTTCCCATTGTGGGGCAGTCCCACGCCGTCGGGAAACCCCCGGGCGCCGGCAAAACGGAGACTCCTGCCGGCGGAGAATGACGCCCCAGATCCGGGATCTTCCCTAACATCCGTCTTACAAACACCACATCATCCCAGTTTGGTGCGTAAACATTCACAAGCACCACCGGCAACCCTTCCAGCTTCCCGCAACCATGATATATCTACACCCCATATCCGCAACTATTCTCCCCGCTCAAATGACACTCGCTTATTAATCAGGATCGCGACCCCTCTAGTCTTAGAATCCAGCCCCGAATGAAATACCTGCCCGACCCATCTCTTCCTCAGTCTAGTCGAATCAATGTGTCTCCTGTAGCATTACCACATCTGCCTTCAATCCCCTCAGATGTGCAAACACGGGAGCCCTCTTAACCGGCCCATTCAGCCCTCTGACATTCCACGTGATCAGCCTGGTCGGGAGGCTTCTCATCCCCCAACCCTGCCGATCAACCATCCCCCTTCCTAGGCCAGCCTCCAGCTCGTGCCCTGTGCTCCCTCCAGCCCACCCACAGGTTGCCTCCGTCCCCGTCCTCCCATTTATCTCCAAGCAACCGCCCCTCCCCTGTCAGCAGAGCAATTTCCCCCCCCCGCCATTAACAGCACAATAAATGCATCTCCTTCAACAAACAAAACATCTGCTCACCCCCCCCACTGCGCTTCCGTGAGCCAACCCGCCCAGCTGGCTTGATGACTCCCCCCCATGGCGCTAGACATCTTACCTCATATTGTCGTCCCCCCCCGCCTCCCCCGCTCGGACATACCTATTCGAAAGGCACGTTTCCACCCAAACACATCCAAAGAAAAAAATATCAAAGATTCACCGACCCTTCCCCCACCAGTATAAAGTTAACTCACAAAACTTAGCAACAGCCCCCCCCAAAAATTACAAAAGGCATTTCTCATGCAGTACAGAAGTAAGAACAATTGGAGCAGAATCGCTACAGCAAAGATCAGTCACCTCAGTCTCTATCTAGGCCTTTGCTTTCACAAAGTCCATTGCTTCATCCGGCGACTCGAAATAAAATTGCCGCTCTTCATCGGTGACTCATAAACGAGCCGGATAAAGTAGACCAAACTTTGCCTTCCTCGTGAAAAGGGTTGATTTCACTCGGTTGAAACCCGCTCTCCTCTTGGCCCCGTCTGCACTCAGATCTTGGTAGATGTGCAAAATGTTACTCTCCCACTTACAGCTCCGTGTCTGCTTAGCCCAACCCAAAATCTGCTTCTTATCCAGGAATCTGTGCATTCATATGACCATCGCCGTCAGTGGCTCATTTGCCTGCGGCAACCTCGCAAGCATTCTGTGCACTCTGTCCACTTCCAGGGGTCTAGAAAATGACCCCTCGCCCATTAACGTCTCGAGCATATTCGCCACATAAGCCCTTGCGTCCGTTCCCTCACATCCGTCAGGGAGGCCAATGATCCTCAAGTTCTGCCGGCGGGACCTATTCTCTAGGTCCTCCACCTTGTCTTGCAGCCTTTTCTGTTGCTCTTTCATCAGCCCCACCTGTGCCTCCAGCACAGTTAGGTGTTCCCCATGCACAGCCACTGTTTCCTCCACCTTCTGGACCGCCCGATCTTGGGCTTCCAGTCTCTGCTCCACCCGAGTGATCGACTCCTTGATCGGGTCCAGGCATTCCTTTTTTTGCTTGGTAAAGCCCTCCCGAATAGACTCCACTGGTGTCCACTGGGCCGTCGAGCCAGTACTCTGCAGATCCGCCATGCTTTCCTTTGCTGCAGAATCTGCACTTGTCTGCTCGATTTGGTTCTTCCTTCCCTTACGTCCACTTCTGTACCGTGTCTCCATATACTGGGTGGGATTCCGCCTCACAATCTCATCCACCACTGGTCCCTCAACAAAATTCCGAAAAAAGTCGGGGGGAAAAGGTCCAAAAAGTCCGTCACGAGCGGGAGTCACCAAATGTGCGACCTACTCCCTCATGGCCGCCACCGGAAGTCAGAAAGATGATTTCTTAACAAACACATGGAAAGATAACTAACAAATTATAGTACAGACAATGGCTACTAAATGAATTCAGTGAATTCTCCTGCACGTACTCTAGTCATAGAATTTACAGTGCAGAAGGAGGCCATTCGGCCCATCGAGTCTGCACCGGCTCTTGGAAAGAGCACCCTACTCAAGGTCAACACCGCCACACTATCCCCATAACCCAGTAATCCCACCCAACACTACGGGCAATTTTGGACACTAAGGGCAATTTATCATGGCCAATCCACCTAACCTGCACATCTTTGGACTGTGGGAGGAAACCGGAGCACCCGGAGGAAACCCACGCACACACGGGGAGAAAGTGCAGACTCCGCACAGACAGTGACCAAGCCGGAATTTGAACCTGGGACCCTGGAGCTGTGAAGCAATTGTGCTATCCACAATGCTACCGTGCTGCCAAAGTCTAAGTACAACTATCCTCTTGTATTACTCACTGCCAACTGACTGGTGTCTCAAGTCACGTGGTGGATCTCTATCGCCACCTGCTGGCCAGAGGTCGTACCGATAACTATGTACACTGATAGACAACTATATACATTGATGTGTACATGCATATCACCACAGACTGCTCCAGCCTTCAGTCCAGTCTGCGCATGGCCTCAGACATCTCTGTCTGATGTTACCTTGTCTTTCTCTGCATCTACAACATGTCTCTTATGGCTGATTCCAGAGACTTGTCGTCTGCATGGGGTTGAGCATGGGCCTGTTCACCAGCAGTCCCCCGAGTGTCAGAGACCTCAGCTGTCGCATCCTCCATCAGCTGTGGGCACATGTCAATGATGTGCTAACTAGATTGAAATCCCGAGTCTAATCCAGAATGAGCACCCACAGAGGTGAAAATCTCTGCAGTGGTGGAGGGTGCAGGGGAATGTGGTGTCGGTGCATCCTCTGAGACCTCAGAAGCACCATCCTTAGGGGTAGGCCTGGGGCTGGTTGTTTTGTTGATCTCCCACTTAAGCCCCCGTCCTTCTTGCTGGTATCTGGAATGGAGAAAATAAAAACGTAGTGGATTCCTAAGAAGACTCCCTGTTCTAAACAATGTATCACAGTATCGCTGGATCTGACAGCTGCAGACTGGAGGCACCCTCACTGGCTTGCTGGGAGAGTCCTGGGAAAGTTGTTTTAGGCACAGGCATGATCCTGCTCCGCACTGGTTAGTTCAGCAGCCTCCTCCTCGAAGCTGGTTAACATATTCTAAAATCGTACATGCTGCCGCCAGTCTTGGCCCGCTCCCTCTGGCTGTCCACATTCTTGTCCTGCAGACAGAAAGAAGGAATGATTGCAATCCCAATGTGTGTACAAGCAGTTTAGGAGCATGTATGCCTGTGGCAAATCCTGAGCCCTTGGCAGTAAACGATTAACAAACACAATATCCTGCGACTGATACCGTGAGCATGCAGTTGCACATTCAGTGCACATGTTGCAACTCCTGTTGTGTCCTGCCACCCAAACTTCCCTCTGCACTTGCGCACTTTCATTGCCTGATGCCATCCTGAGTGTCACTTTGCAGTGTGGAGGCTGTCATGATATTCAGATAAACATCATGGTGCAAACACACATACACACTGATGGACAGATCAACGGACCAATCAATACATACGCAACATCACAGCCAATCACAAGCAAGAGCAGACACACTATAAAACGGGGAACACAACACTTCCGATTGATTCCAGCAGGAGACAGCTCAGGGCACAGAGCTCACAGCAAGCCACTCAGACATTCACCATGTGCTGAGTGCCACTCCAAGATAGTGTTAGGGCTGAGTCCACAGGTTAGAGGGTAATGAACGAACCACAGCAACCAGTTTACAAGTGTTAATAATTGTTAGTAATAAAACTGAGTTGTACCTTCCGCAACCGTGTTGATTCGTCTGTGTAGCAGAGCACCCAACACGATAGAGGCAGTGCCACCTACCCTGGTGGGATGCAGCAAATCATTCGTCCTTTTCCTGCACTGCTGCCCACTTCTCCTATGGGACCCACGGGCGCTAACCTCTGCGGCCATGGCCACCCAGGCTGCCTTATTCATTTGGGAGGGCCAGCTCCTGCTGTCCCTGGGAAACAGCACTCCTGCCTTTCCTGGATGGAGGAGGACCTGGGAGGAGGCTTCGCTGACCCGTGGGGCCACGCTTTGTCTGCTCTGTGACATTCCAGTTGATACGGAGTCTGGAGCTCCTGAGTGAGTGAATGGCTGACCAGGAGCCCTTTAAGTATGGCTCCACGCTTGAGGCAATGACAGGAATGGCAATCCCTGTCCATCCCATTGCGGAATTCACTGTGCTCCTCACAAACTCATATGTAATGAGCTGAACAGTACGAGATCATGTGTGGTCAGTTATCCAGGCACCCCAATGAAATCACTGTCATTTCCATTCCCACCTCCAAACGTAGAACCCAGGATGACGGATTCCCTTCCATGGCTCAGTGATAGCACTTACATCTCTGATATGAAAGCCATGAGTTCAAGTAAAAAAGCTGTTGAGGTTAGAAAATTCTAAATCTCATATTGCAATCAGTATACCTTGAAACAGTAAAATATTTGCCAATATGATTTCAATATGATGGAGTATTTCAGGTAGTATGTAGTTCTATTTTTTCATAGCGGAAATTCTAGACTGATTCAAGACTGAAATTCAGATTATTGACTTTTGTTGGGCAAGGATATTCAGGAAATGGGGCAACAGTGGGTAAATGGAGTGAAGATGCAAATCAACCATGCTTTGTTAGAATGAGGAGCTGAAAGGCTGAGGGAACCACACATCATGATTAGCACAGGAGCACCCCATTCATTTGCCTGGAAGTAGGTTTGCCATTTTAATTCAGGATGGCACATGGGGGCTCTCACACCAGCTTGAATGGAGCAGCTGGCTGCAATGGAAGGTAGGTAAGAGAGAGGGCACTTCATGATGGAGGTTCTTCAACCTTTTCGACTCAAATTTTTTTTTTAAAATGGATTTTGCAGCTAATTGACCATTGTTGGAGAGGTGAGGGTTGGGGGCAAGGTTGGAGTGGTGGAAACCACTTTACATCACGACATGTGGCTTTTCTTGCACCGAGGGAGGGCATCCCGATCTGCCTGAAGCATTGGTCTGCTGACCTACTGTTGGGAGGCCACATCCAGGCAGTTAAACTGGCCCCCTCCAGCTTCGGGAACCGGGAAGTCAATAGGAAAATCCTGGTTGGCTTCCTTTAGTAGCTCCTTGTGAGTGTAGTCAGCTAGTTGTCACATATAGATGGGTGATTGTCTGATATTGCTGTCTCAAAAATGACCCGGTAGCAAGATGGGGGCTGGGGACTGGTACACCAACAGACGGGGCTGAACAGGATGAGATTGCTACCTCAGAGGGAAGGTTAACAGAAGAATGGCTCTGATTGATTGAAAATTATTGGTAATTTCTCAAAACACTTTTGGTTTGCTGTAATATTTTAAAATTATTCAATATTATAGTTGCAGTGAAGTCAACAATCGCAGACAGCAATAGGGGTAAATTTCTCGCCACATCATACCCAATATGTAAAAATAAGATTCATGCACATCTTATAATTTTTATTATCCAATTAACAACCCAGAATCACATAAAATGACTTTTAAGATGCATTAATTGATATGCGATAAAAGAAAGCTTCTTTTTAGCATGAATACATTTTGTTTTATTAGCTTGTGCTTTACTCAAAGATCTCATGACTTTTGTTTTGTCTCTTGTATCTTGCACTTTTCACAATGTCACATTTTTAACAAACAGCATTTTTTTTTTGCTTAGCTGGGTGTCTGATGTTTGCAGAAACTCATCGCACACAAATCAAGCTGGTTTCTGCTTGCTGGATACAAGTACTGTGCCGATTGGAATAAACCTTACATACATTCAGAGAGCTTAAAGTGCAGTTTGTTATGGTGGATTAATCTGTAAAAACTACAACACAAGGCACTGGTATGCTCCTTGTTGTTTGTCTAATCAAAGCATTGTGGGTGTGTTTGCAGGATTATTTGGAGCCAAATAGCAGGAATTCTAGTCCTGGTCAGTCCCATCAATGAGTCAGACTGGCTGATGATTCTTGACAGTGCCCTATAGCATCTTGGTCTCTTTCCCAACTCAGATATCAAAGGGATTCATTTGCTTCCGACCTCTTTTCTTCAGTCGTATCATGGAGCCAAAGAGATCCCAAAAGGAGTTGCTCATCTCCTTTCTCCAGTATCCCCCAGATACATTCCAGGAAAATACTCACTGATCGAACATTGGTGAGTCAATTAGCAGAGATATGAAGCCATTTGTTCCTAAAATTTAAGATTTGCATACATTGAGCGCGATTCAGCCATCGCTTGCCCCCGGGTCCGAGTCAATTCTGCGAGAGCCCAAAACCGGGCTTTGAGCCAGGCGCTGGGCTGATCATGAGACACCTGACTCACTCCGCCCGGCACGATCTGGATCACGCCCAGCAATCAGCATATTTAAATGAACCATTAGGCGCGTGCCTGCGAGACCTCAACCATGCATTGTTTATCACTGATTTCCAAAACGTGGACCAGGCATGATGCACTTGGGGTGCAGGTGAGGTTCTGTGAGGCCATTAGAGACCCTGGCTGGTTGGGGTGTCGTGTTGGGTGTTCTGGTTCACAAACAAGCCAACAATGCTGGAAGTGGTGTAACGCTATTTTATTAACTGTTCAACTATGCTAACATACTGTAAACGTGGGGAAAAGCAATACCAGCTTAACTGTGGACCCTTTCCTATCACTAGCTATGGTGAGGCACTCAGCACATGGTGAATGTCTGAGAGGCAGGCTGTGAGATCTGTGCTCTGAGCTGGCTGCTGCTAGAATGATAAGGAACACTCCTGTCCCCTGTCTTTATAGTGCTTGTGCTCTCACTGGTGATTGGCTGCGGTGTTATGTATGCTGGTTGGTCCTACTGCATGTCCATCAGTGTGTGTATGTGATTGCACCAGAATGTACTGATGTATATTATGACAGGGGACATGGAAGGTAGTACCCTGGCACTCCTCCTGGCACCTTGGCACTGCCAGTCTGGCACTCTGGCAGTGCTACTCTGGCACCCTGGCTGAGGTGCCCGGGTGGCAGGTTGGCACTGCCAGGAGGCAGGCCTTGGGGGACCTTGCCCATTAGAGGAGGGGTGGGGGGGGGGGGTTCCAGGGGCAAAGGAGGGACCCAGAAGGTGAGGGGGTAGTGATTGGGGCTACCAGTCAAAATGGCATCCCGAGCTGCGAGGAGCTGCAGGAAATCGATTAAAGTGTAGCCACTTTGGGAAGAAATTCCCCAAGGCCCCAAAAACCGGCAAAGTGCCGGTGAATAGCGGGTGAATCTCAGTGCTGCAGCCGCCAGAATACATCCCGCCAAGCATGCCTGAAACTCCACTGAATCGCGCCATTATATATTCTGAGGGACTGGGTTACATGAATACAAGGTTTGCAGCTGACAGTTGTTGAAAATTATCCCAGCAGATATTCTAAGGATTGCATTCTCAACTATAATAAAGGATCTGGTGGCTCGAGGCAATTCTAGGGGGAATTCTAGCATAACGGAACAAAGGTTTATTGGTAACATGTAAAGGTAAACTATACACAGGCACAGAGTCACTAAATTTAAAACAAATTATTTACGGGACGTGGGCGACTCTGGTTTGGCCAGCATCTATTGCCATCCCTAGTTGCCCTTCAGAAGGTGGTGGTGGGTCGCCATCTTGAACCGCTGTAGTCCTTGAGGTATAGGAATACCCACTGTGCTGTTAGGGAGCGAGTTCCAGGATGTTGCCCCAGCGACAGTGAAGGAACAGCGATATGTTTCCAAGTCAAGGTGGTGAGTGACTTGGAGGGGAACCTCCAGGTGGTGGGGACCTCCAGTATCTGCTGCTCTTGTCCTCCCAGATGATAGTGGTCGTGGTTTGGAAAGTGCTGTCGAAGGAACCTTAGTGAATGACTGCAGTGCATCTTGTAAATGGTGCACCCAACGGCTGCCACTGTTCTTCGGCGGTGGAGGGTTTGAATGTTTATGGAAGGGGTGGCAATCAAGCAGGCTGCTTTATCCTGAATGATGTTAAGCTTCTTGCGTGTTGTTTGAGCTGCACTCATCTAGGCAAGTGGAGAGTATACCATTATACTCCTGACTTGTGCCTTGTAGATGGTGGACAGGCTTTGGGAGGTCAGGAGGTTAGTTACTCGCCGTAGGATCCCTAGCCTTTGACCTGCTCTGGTAGCCACAGTATTAATATGGCTAGTCCAGCTCAGTTTCTGATCAATAGTAAACCTCAGGATGTTGATTGTGTGGGATTCAGCGATGACAACGCCATTGAATGTCAACGGGTGGTGGTTAGATCCTCTGTTGTAGGAGATGATCTTTGCCTGGCGCTTGAGTGGCGCAAATGTAATTTGCCACTTGTCAGCCGAAGTCTGGATATTGTCCAGGCCTTGCTGCGTTTAGACATGGGTTGCATCAGTATCTGAGGAATCGTGAATGGTGCTGAATATTGTGCAATCATCCGCAAACACCCCCACTTCTGACCTTATGATGGAAGGGAGGTCATTGATGAAGCAGCTGAAGATAGTTGGGCCTAGGACACTACCTTGAGGAACTCCTGCAGTGATGTCCTGGAGCTCAGATGATTGACCTCCAACCACCACAACCATCTTCCTTTGTGCCAGCTAGGACTCCAATCAGCAGAGTTTTCCCCCTGATTCCCATTGACTCCAGGTTAGTTAGGGTTCCTTGATGACATACTCGGCCAAATGGTGCCTTGATGTCAAAGACAGTCACTCTCACCTCTAGCATTCAACTCTTTGGGTCTTCACTCTCTGGTTCCCGAGTCCACCCTACCCGGGCTACAACTTGTAGGGCCCCGCGCTTTGTCCCCATTGGTCAGAGTTTGCACGCTCCCACACGATAAGCCCCGAGCCGATGACGTGGGCCTTGAGGGCTCTCCCCTTAAGGGGGCTGCTCTACCACATCCCTCCCCCCTTAAGTCCCTCAATAATGTATTTATAAAACAGGTTATGTACAGTTACTATACACAACAAAAAGTTTGAGAAACACAAGGGGAAAGGGTGCATAATAGTTCATCACATTGTCAACCTGTCAGGGGATCCTCTGGGCTGAGTACACCACCTTAGTCCCCCAACCAGCTTCTCCAACTCAGTGGTAGCAACGTTGTCATCCATGGACGATTCGACCACTACAGCAGGGGCATTCCCTTCTCCAGTTCCATCAACAGGGCCTCCTCAAAACTCCTAGATTCCCTCTATTCTGTGTCCACCATGGGAGCACTGATGCTGCCTGCCGTCTCCAACTGTTTCGAGATTGGGACTGTGGTCCCCTGGCTTTTTGCATGATCAATGTGCTTCTGCACTGTCCTGCTGTTGAAATCTACTGGACCTGACTCTGATAAAATTCTACGTGGTAGCTAAAGTGGGAATGAAGCAAAGTTCCTGACGGCCAAATCACCCACTTGAAATTACCTGTCTTGGGTTTTCATCTGGGAGACGTTCTCTGCCTGCATCCTCACTGCCAAATCTGGGACAACGAAGTCCAATTAGGTCCCAAGGTGACGGCCCATGGGTAGTTCCACCGGTGTGACACCCGATGTTGCATGCGGGGGGGGGGGTCATGTTATAAGATAGAAGAAAGTTGGGCACCCTGAGGTGTTGTGGTCTGTTGGACTGCTTCTTCATGGCTGTTTCGAACATCGTAAGAAGTCTTACAACACCAGGTTAAAGTCCAACAGGTATGTTGCGAATCACTCGCTTTCGGAGCGCTGCTCCTTCCTCAGGTGAATGAAGAGGTATGTTCCAGACGCATATATATATATAGACAAATTCAAAGATGCTGATGTAGAGTGCCGAGACGTCCATTGTGACGAGGAATGTTCCTGCTTCAACTGGTCCATGGTGCCGAGTTTCTGTAGGAAGTCCGTCGTGTCGCGACAGAAGCTGGGCGTACCTTGTATGATGAGTTTCAAGATGCTCTCGATGTAGACAGAGAGGTTCTCACACAGTGTTCCATTGCCTGAAACGATAGGACGGCCTGGTGTGTTGGCCTTGTGTATTTTCGGGAGACAGTAGAGATCTCCAATGCGGGGAGTACGTGGGATGAGAGCACATAGGGTGCTCTGAAGATCTGGACCCAAGGTCTTGATCAGTCTGTTGAGTTTGCGGATGTGTTCCTTGGTCGGATTTGCAGGTAACTGCCTGTAGTGTTCCTGGTTGTTGAGTTGTCGGTATACTTCTTTGCAGTAGTCCGTTCTGTTCAGTATGACCGTAGCCCCTCCTTTGTCTGCTGGTTTGATGACGATGCAGCAGTTGGTCTTGAGAGCGCGGATGGCATTGCGTTGTGCTTGGGTGACGTTCGGCCAACTCAACAGACGCTGCGACAACGAATGAACAGACATAGCACGACAATCGCCAGGCAAGAATGTTCCCTTCCAGTCGGAGAACACTTCAGAGCACCCAACGTGTTCTCATCCCATGTAATCCCCGCATTGGAGATCTTTACTGCCTCCCGAAAATACACAAGGCCAACACACCAGGCCGTCCTATCGTTTCAGGCAATGGAACACTGTGTGAGAACCTCTCTGGCTACATCAAGGGCATCTTGAAACCCATCGTACAAGGTACGCCCAGCTTCTGTCGCGACACGACGGACTTCCTACAGAAACTCAGCAACCATGGACCAGTTGAACTAGGAGCATTCCTTGTCACAATGGACGTCTCGGCACTCTATACCATCATCCCCCATGACGACGGCATTGCTGCAACAGCCTCAGTACTCAACACCGACAACTGCCAATCTCCAGACGCAATTCTGCAACTCATCCGCTTCATTCTGGATCACACCGTCTTCACCTTCGACAACAAGTTCTTCACAGACGCACGGAACAGCCATGGGAACCAAATTCGCGCCCCAATACGCCAAAATCTTCATGTACAAGTTTGAACAAGACCTCCTTACCGCACAGGACCTTCAACTGACGTTATACATCAGATACATCGATGACATTTTGTTCCTTTGGACCCACAGCGAAGAATCACTGAAACGACGACACGATGACATCAATAAGTTCCATCCAACCATCAGACTCACCGTGGACTACTCTCCAAAATCAGTTGCATTCTTGGACATACTCGTCTCCATCAAGGATGGTCACCTCAGCACTTTGCTTTAGCGCAAGCCCACGGATAACCTCACAATGCTCCACTTCTCCAGCTTCCACCCTAAACACATGAAAGAAGCCACCACCTAGGGACAAGCTCTCCGTATACACAGGATCTGCTCAGACGAGGAGGAGCGTAACAGACATCTACAGATGTTGAAAGATGCCCTTGTACGAACGGGATATGGCGCTCGACTCATCGATCGACAGTTCCAACGCGCCACAGCAAAAAACCGCACCGACCTCCTCAGCAGACAAACACGGGACACAACCGACAGAATACCCTTCGTCGTCCAGTACTTTCCTGGAGCGGAGAAACTACGACATCTTCTTCACAGCCTTCAACACGTCATCGATGAAGATGAACATCTTGCGAAGGTCATCCTCACAGCCCACTACTTGCCTTCAAACAACCGCGCAACCTCAAACAAACCATTGTTTGCAGCAAACTACCCAGCCTTCAGAACAGTGACCACGACACCACAAAACCCTGCCATGGCAATCTCTGCAAGACGTGCCAGATCATTGACATGGATACCACCATTACACGTGAGAACACCACCCACCAGGTACGCAGTACATACTCGTGCAACTCGGCCAACGTTGTCTACCTCATACGCTGCAGGAAAGGATGTCCCGAAGCGTGGTACATTGGCGAGACCATGCAGACGCTGCGACTACGAATGAACGGACATCGCGCGACAATCACCAGGCAGGAATGTTCCCTTCCAGTCGGGGAACACTTCAGCAATCAAGGGCATTCAGCCTCCGGGTAAGCGTTCTCCAAGGTGGCCTTCAGGACGCGCGACAACGCAGAATCGCCGAGCAGAAACTTATAGCCAAGTTCCGCACACATGAGTGCGGCCTCAACCGGGACCTGGGATTCATGTCGCATTACATTCATCCCCCACCATCTGGCCTGCAAAATCCTACCAACTGTCCTGGCTTGAGACAATTCACACCTCTTTAACCTGGGGTACCTCTATCTCTGGCTCTGTAAAGATTTAATCACCTTCGAATGCTCACATTCAAAGCATTGTCTGGCATCTTTGAATTTGTCTATATATATGCTTCTTGAACATACCTCTTTGTTCACCTGAGGAAGGAGCAGCGCTCCGAAAGCTAGTGATTCGAAACAAACCTGTTGGACTTGAACCCCGTGTTGTAAGACTTCTTACTGTGCTCACCCCAGTCCAATGCCGGCATTCCACATCATGTTTTGAGCATCAGCATAGCTATCTACACTGAACTGTTTGAGGTGGGATAATAGGTTCCACTATGGCATGATTTGTAATGTTGCAGGTGTAACATAAGTGGCTTCCTTGTGGTGCACTTGACAAAGGAAGGTTCAGACATGGAGATAATTTCAACACGTTTATTAAATTATTTACACTTGTATTACTTGGGTTCGACACTACTGTTAATCCTACTATAGCTACCCAGACTGACTAACCAGCTGCTGCAATCCACGTGGTGGGTCTAATATTGAATCAACCCTGTGTCTCTACTCACTGACTGTCTCCACTGGAAAGGGGCAGATCATGTGTGTGGTGTCCTTTATATACGGGTTGGTGTCATGCCCCCCTGTGGTCGTGTCACCTCCTTGTGTATCGTGAATGTCCATTGGTCGTATCCTATCTATCTGATCTATTGGTTGAGTGTGTGTGTGATGTCACTGGTGCTCCATTTAGTGTCTAGATAGCCTACATGTATTTACATTGATGCACATCACCACATCCCCCCTTTTTTATATGTTCATATTTTCTGTACACTTTAAGAAAATTGAACAATCAACAGGTAGATAAGGTAAGGTACATGCAAGCCATGGGAACAGTGATTAAACAATAAGTCCAAGTCATTTGTGTGAGTCCAAAAACCATCAAACATCATGGTCAAATGTCTCTCTTGGTTATGAACACCATCAACGTCCCTGTGCCACAGGAACCAAGAAGTGGTCAAATCACTTCGCTGTCTGATTTAGAGTCCCTTTCTTTTTTCGATGTTTGTGGATGATGCTGTCGGATGGCATCTTGTAGCTGATAAGGTGTTGACGTTGAAGAGGTACCATCAACATTATCATTCGAGGTCATGGATGTGCCATATGGTGAAGTTGGATAAGACTGTACATACTGGTTCTGGCCACGTGCTGTGCTGGAAGGGTGATCCTGTTGAGAACCGTTGAAGCTTGTCGAATTGGAAACAGAATTGCTGCTCGCATAAATACCTGGTGATGGTGTGAAACTAGAAACTTGCATCTGATAGGAATATGCCATCTGGCCAGGCTTGGGTGCAGCAAATCCTGGGCTGTAACTAAGGCATCCAGTCTGTAGTGCAGATTGTGCTTGCGGTAGTCCTCCTTCGATCTTGATTCTATTAGTGGGCAATCCGTAGTGCTGGCCTGTTTGAGAATATGCTGCATAGACTGCTGGCTGCTGCATGCCTGAATACTGGGTTTGTCCAGCTTGAGCTGTCATTGGCTGCACTGCTGGTATGGAAAATATGTGTGGATATAGCTGTGGTGAATATTGGTGTATTCCTCTTGGACTGTAACTGCTGCTTGTTATTACTGACCCAGTGTAATTGTTAAGTGATCCATCTCCTGTCGTTGTGGCATCTGCTGTCATCCTGAGCGTGCCATCACTGAGGTTGCGGCACTCCCTGTCTGGAGTAAAGTCCGGCTTACGTGCATCAGAGTCGGCGTTTGGTTGCTCCCCATCTGGAGTCTGATCTGTTTTAACTGAGTCAGTGTTGCTTTGTTGATGCTCCCCGTCCGGAGTCTTAGCAGGTTCACTGGAGTCAGCTGAGATTTCTTGAAGCTGCACGTCTGGAGTCGGAACATGCAGGAATGCATTGACTTGTGGAGAGGTTCGAGCGAATGAGGGTGGAAGTATCGTGGTGTCACGGGAGTCACCAGTGGTCTCACAGTGATCGTCGAGTGCCTCTGTACACACTGGCTGAGGTCTGTCACTTTGCACATCTTGCATGGGAAGTGGGATGCTGTCGTCACTCGTCTCACATACCGTGGGTAGAGCCTCAGTAGCTGTCTGCTGTTCACTTGGGTTGGGTAAACTGTCGGAGCCTTCATCTGATGGCGCAAACAATGTGGGTGGACTGTCATTGTCTTGCTGTTGTCCTTCATTTGGGCTTGGACTGTCATCGTCGCTTTGTTCTTCACTGTAGCATGATAGACCGTCATGGTCATCCTGCTGTGCACTGGATGCATGGTAGACTGTTATAGTCTTCTTGCTGTTTACTTGAGCATGGCAGACTTGCATCATCTGCTGCTAGTTGGTCTGAGGAGGTTGCTAGACCCTCATGGTCTTGTGACCCTCATGGCGCAAGGACTGCGCGTCGGAATCTTGCATTGCTCCTATCAAGAACAAAGAAATGTACAGCACAGGAACAGGCCCTTCGGCCCTCCAAGCCCGTGCCGACCATGCTGCCCGATTAAACTACAATCTTCTACACTTCCTGCGTCCGTATCCCTCTATTCCCAACCTATTCATGTATTTGTCAAGATGCCCCTTAAATGTCACTATCGTCCCTGCTTCCACCACCTCCTCCGGTAGCGTGTTCCAGGCACCCACTACCCTCTGCGTAAAAGACTTGCCTCGTACATCTACTCTAAACCTTGCCCCGCTCACCTTAAACCTGTGCCCCCTTGTAATTGACCCCTCTACCCCGGGGAAAAGCCTCTGACTATCCACTCTGTCTATGCCCCTCATAATTTTGTAGACCTCTATCAGGTCGCCCCTCAACCTCCGTCGTTCCAGTGAGAACAAACCGAGTTTATTCAACTGCTCCTCATAGCTAATGCCCTCCATACCAGGCAACATTCTGGTAAATCTCTTCTGCACCCTCTCTAAAGCCTCCACATTCTTCTGGTAGTGTGGCGACCAGAATTGAACACTATACTCCAAGTGTGGCCTAACTAAGGTTCTATACAGCTGCAACATGACTTGCCAATTCTTATGCTCAATGCCCCGGCCAATGAAGGTAAGCATGCCGTATGCCTTCTTGACTACCTTCTCCACCTGTGTTGCCCCTTTCAGTGACCTGTGGACCTGTACTCCTAGATCTCTTTGACTTTCAATACTCTTGAGGGTTTTACCATTCACTGTATATTCCCTACCTGCATTAGACCTTCCAAAATGCATTACCTCACATTTGTCCAGATTAAACTCCATCTGCCATCTCTCCGCCCAAGTCTCCAAACAATCTAAATCCTGCTGTATCCTCTGACAGTCCTCATCGCTATCCGCAATTCCACAAACCTTTGTGTCGTCTGCAAACTTACTAATCAGACCAGTTACATTTTCTTCCAAATCATTTATATATACTACAAACAGCAAAGAGCAAAGGTCCCATACTGATCCCTGTGGAACACCACTGGTCACAGCCCTCCAATTAGAAAAGCATCCTTCCATTGCTACTCTCTGCCTTCTATGACCTAGCCAGTTCTGTATCCACCTTGCCAGAACACCCCTGACACCGTGTGACTTCACCTTTTGTACTAGTCTACCATGAGGGATGTGTCAAAGACCTTACTGAAGTCCATAGAGACAACATCCACTGCCCTACCTGCATCAATCATCTTAGTGACCTCCTCTAAAAACTCTATCAAGTTAGTGAGACACGACCTCCCCTTCACAAAACCATGCTGCCTCTCACTTATACGTCCATTTGCTTCTAAATGGGAGTAGATCCTATCTCGAAGAATTCTCTCCAGTAATTTCCCTACCACTGAAGTAAGGCTCACCATCGTGGAGGCTGTCCATGAGCTCGCTGCGGAGGTTTGTGACACTGGAGTCACTTCTTGTTCATGCAAAGACTGCGCTCTGGAGTCTTGCGTGTCTTCTTTCGTAGAGTCGGGAACCCTGAGTGGTGCGTGGACCAGGCTCTGTGTGGCAGCAGGCCGCTCTCTGTGGGCGTGTACCACTCTCTGTCTCTTAATTTCAGGCTGCAGCATCATCCTGCACTCACGAGTTGGGATGTCATATCTGCTGGGCTGAAGATCCTCAAATCCGAAGAACGAATCCGCGTCTGCGTCAGATTCAATACGGGGGTCGTCAATGTGCAACACGTCTAGTTGCGGTTCGGATTTGGTAATGGGGTAGCCTCCCAAGGGGAAAGGTTCATCTGAGTCGCTGTCTTCTCGGACCATATCATCACAGTTTGCGTCGGAGCTGGCATTGGGCTCGCGAGGTCCAGAGAAAATGTAAATGTCGGTATCGAAGTATTCAAGGCCGGATTCATCGGTTTGGGCGTAGGTAACTGCTTGTTGCAGGGATCTTCGGAGGTTAATTTCATTTCCTGGTTCAATTTGAGGCATTGTGCTGTCATTCCAGGTGAAGGACGGTTTTACAGCTTTAAAAGATTTTTTCTTTGATTTGGGATGTTTCCCCTTTAAGTGGGTGTGGTCTGGGGCCTCTGATGTCATGACGCGCGTGACGTAACGCGTAGGAAGGGATTGTGCATGCGCAGATCGCTGTTCCTTTACCGATGGCTGTTTTCGTGATTGCACATGTGCAAACGGACCTTCCCATTCTGCGCGCTTCTCGCGCAACTGCGCAAGTGCAGTCCCTTTAGAAAGATGGTCGCCGACCAAAATTGTTCTCTGCTCTGGGATTTCGGCCTTGAGGTGAGTACTGGCGCTTCTCTTACCTTTTCTTGCTGGTTGGTGTGTGTTTTCCTCACAGTATTTACCGAATTTGTCCAGGACTGCCTGGAAGTCGCTCCTGTTTTGCCCCTTGGAGAACTTGAATTTTTTAAAGATTTCTTCTGCTCTGGCACCGGCGATGGTGAGGAGAAGCTCTGTTTTTTCAGGATCGGCCACTTCTTCTAGTTCGGCTGCCATCAGGAAGATTTCAAACTTTTGCCAGCATGCCCGCCAGTTTTCGTGGAGATCGCCGTGGCACTGGAGCTGCTGTGGAACCAGGATCTCGAATATCTTGCCTGGGTATCGTTGCCGGTTGTCACTGTACGCTGAGATATGGCTATGTGGATTGAAACAGGTCACTCCTGGTATCATGATTTGTTATGTTGTAGGTGTAACATAAACGGCTTCCTTGTGGTGCACTTGACAAAGGAAGGTTCAGACGTAGAGATAACTTCAACACGTTTATTAAACTATTTACACTTGTATTACTCGGGTTCGACACTACTGTTAATCCTACTATAGTAGGATATATATAAAGTCCATTGGTCGTATCCTATCTAACTGATCTATTGGTTGAGTGTGTGTGTGTGATGTCACTGGTGCTCCATCTAGTGTCGAGCTAGCCTACATGTATTTACATTGATGCACATCACCACATGGCAGATGTCATTTGTTCAGACAAAGTGCTGAAACTCTTCTCCAGTGAAAGCAGTGCAGTGGTCTGACAGTATTACTTCAGGGAAGCAATGGGTAGCAACAAAAACACCATTGGGGTCTCTATTGTGGCTGCCAAGGTCGTCGTCCCCCTTAGACATCCAACCACTTTGAGTGGGCCTCAACCAAAACAAGGAACATTCTACCCAAGAAAGGGCCTGTGAGGTCAACATGTACCATCGTCCATGGATGACCAGGACATTCCCAATGGTGGAGTTTGGCTGTTAGTGGCGACGTCTGTTGTCTTTGGCAGGAGTCCTGCTAGCGCACCATGCATTCAATATCCTTGCCAGTAAATCTCTGCCGGGCCACCTAATGTAGCTTCATGCTAGCATTTCCATTTTTGTGTGGCCCAGATGGGCACTGTGCAATTCTGCAACAATGGCTCCCTTTCTGTGAGTGGTGCCACCACTAAGGAACCTCAGAGTATGACTCCATCCTCGCAACTGAGTTTGACTATGCGAGTGAAGTACGGCCATAACTGGTCAGATTTATCATGGTGTCACCGGGTTAAAGTCATTTGGACAGGACTGGATCTTGTTGCATCCAGTTCTTTATGTGACCTGACGATACTGGCAAAGTGTCAAGAAAGTTTAATACTAGGATGGTTTCTTGAGGCACTGGTGGTGGTGCCTAGTCCTTTGGACGTGAGAATCGACTCACTACATCAGTGATTGAGATTTGTGTGCCTGGTCTGTGCTGAAAGATGTCGGGCAGGATTCTCCGAACGTCCGCCGGGTTGGAGAATCGCCGGGGGGGGCGGTGTGAATCCTGCCCCGCCGCCGGCTGCCAAATTCTCCCGCGCCAGTTTTCGGGCGGGGGCGAGGATCACGCTGCGCCGGTCGGGGCCCATTGGCATCGGCCCCCCCTGCAAATCTCCGGGCCCTGATGGGCCGAGCGGCCGCCCGTTTTCGACCAGTCCCGCCGGCGTGAAATGAACATGATCCATCCCGGCGGGACCTGGCTTGGAGGGCGGCTAGCAGAGTCCTCGGGGGGGGATAGGCCATGCGGGAGGCCCCCACGGTGGCCTGGCCCACCATCGGGGCCCACCATCGGGCCTGTGCCGTGGGGGCACTATTTCCCTCCGCGCCGGCCTCTTTAAGGCTCCGCCATAACCGGCGCTGAGAAGAAACCCCCTGCGCATGCACAGAAAACACGCCGGTGGTTCTGCGCATGCACCAGAACACGCCGGCAATTCTGCGCATGCGCCAACTCGTGCCGGTTCACGGTGGCCCTTCGACGCCAGTTGGCGCGGCGCCGGCCTAGCCCCCGGAAGTGCGGAGGATTCCGCAACTTCTGGCCGGCCCGATGCCGGAGTGGTTCATGCCTCTCTTGGTGCCATCGTCGGGCCGTCCCGCCAATTGCAGGAGAATCCCAGCGACAATCTTAGGCTGCCAGCAACAAGGCCCACTGTTGTACCCTAGTGGAGGAGATTGGAGGTATCGGCTTGTCTTCACGGACAAGCCCCAACAGAAGCTTGTGGTCAGTTATTTTTGTGACGCGTCGCGCATAGACATACTGAAAAAATGAAATGAAAATGAAATGAAAGACTGGTGAAGTTTCTTGACACTGTAGATTATGGCAAAGTCTTCTTTCTCGATCTGTGCCTATTTCCGCTCGGCATCGGAAAGGGTACTGGAGGCAAAGGCTTATCTGAGCCTTACTCCAGTTTATGGGACAGGACCACCCCTATTCCATATGGTGATGTATCGCAAGCTAAGATGATTTGCTTACCAGGTCAAAGTGAACCAATGAACTCGATGACTGTAAGCCTTGCTTGACATGTTGGAAAGCTTGCTCCTGTCATTCCTTCCAATGTCAATGCTGGTGTTTTCTCAAGAGTGTGTGTAGTGGTGCCAATGTTGTTACGTGGTTGGGAATAAAACAACCATAGTCGTTTACCATCCCAAAGAAAGACTTTAATTTTGCCACGTTATTAGATGTCGGGACTTCTCTTATGACTCTCACCTTGTCTTTGAGTGGGGGCAGGCCTTTTTGCATCCACTTAGAACCCTAGGTAAGTGATCCTACTCACTTGAAAAGTGCACTTCTTGCACTTCAGTCGGATTCCCGCATCTCTAAATCTTCTCAACATCTCTTCTAGGCTTGCTAGGTGCTCTTCATGTGATGTTCCTGCTATTAGAATGTCATCAAGCTAGACCTCAACCATTGGGATTCCCTGGAGCAGATTCTCCATTGTGCATTGGAATATCGCTATGGGCCAAGGGCTGGCAAATGGGATTAGGTAAGTAGGTCAAGTGTTTTTCATGCATTGGTGCAAACCCGATGGGCCAAAGGGCCTCTTCTGCACTGCATTTTTCTGCGATTTGCAATTCTGTGATCACACAGGCTGAGGAAATGCCAAAGGGTAATCTAGTGCAACACGCTAGCACAGTAGTTAACACTGTTGCTTCACAGCACCACAGTCCCAGGATCGATTCCCGGCTTGGGTCACTGCCTGTGCGGAGTCTGCATGTTCTCCCCGTGTCTGCGTGGGCTTTCTCCGGGAGCTCCGGTTTCCTCCCACAAGTCCCGAAAGACATGCCGTTAGGTGAATTGGACATTCTGAATTCTCCCTCTGTGTACCCGAACAGGCGCCGGAATGTGGTGACGAGGGGCTTTTCACAGTAACTTCACTGCAGTGTTAATGCTAGCCTCCTTGTAACAATAATAAAGATTATAAAGATATTATTATCATTGTGTATTGAAACAGGCCTTTATGCATGTTAATTGTATCAAACTTTCAAGAATTTTCATCTAGTTCGAACTGCAAATAGTTGCGACTGAAGTCAAGTTTGATGTACGGAAGGCCCCCTGCCAACGTCGCATAAAGGTCTTCAATTTGTGGAATTGGGTGTTTGTTTACATGGACTGCCTGGTTTATTATAAACTTGTAATCCCCGTATATTGTAACTGAGTGGTCCAGTTATAGCACAGGGAGGATGAGATCGGCCATTTGGAAAACTGCAGGCGTCTGATAATTCCCAATTCTTCCACGCATTTAAATTCGGCTTCCGCATTTTGGTGTCGTTCTGTAAATCTTTGGTGTGGAATCAGGGTTGATGTAAATCTTGGCCTTTATTCCCCTTATTCAACCCAACTCATTCTGGAATATGTCTTTATATTTACCAAAGTTATCCTGGAAAACACTATCTGAAATGTTAAAGATTTTCAACCAGTGTAACTTGATTTGGCACAGCCAATCACGTCCCATGAGACTTGGTCGCTGTCTTTTGACAATGATCATAGGTAGCTGGCATCCTGTTGCTGATATGACACCGGCATTGTGGTTGTCCCCAGAATTTTCAGGGTGTCTCCCAGAAATGTTGCCAACTCGGCCGTTATGCCACTTAGGTTCAAAGATTGAACTCCTTCTCCAAGATACTTGAATCTTTGTTCACCCACTGCCATGGCCAATGCCCTGGTGTCAACCTCCACCTTTAGTGGTCTTCCATTTACTGTGAGGACTATCTCAATTGGGGCTGTTTTACTCACAGTCACCATTTTTAAATCGGTACTTTTAGGTTCTTCATCGGCATTCCTCTCTGCTTTGTAGACTGCAGTAATATATATATTTTTTTATTTGGCACACTCTGCTTGATGCAGCAACATGCCTGGATATGGCAATTCCTATTGCACCAAAACCAAATGAAGTCTCTGCAGCAGCACACTTCTTGGAGTTGGTTGCCCCCACACCGATAGCAATCATCTTGTCCTCTGGCTGATTACCCATTTTCTTCCCTGGCCACTGACGACAGTCCCATTCCTGGGATTGTGGCTGGACTTCCACTGTGTCTGTTCACCTGCCCCCCCCCCCCCCCCCCCCCCCGCCCCCCCCGCCTCCTGCTGGAAGTTCTCAGGTAAGGTTTGCACACCACGTGCCCAGGAAGTGCAACAAACTTCCTTTGGGCAATTGCCCTGGACTGAAAACTATCTGGTAAGGTGGCTTAAGGTGGCTTAAATCACAAACTTCAGATGGTTCCGACTACTTTTATCAAAAGTTACCCAGAAAATGTGAGATGGATTAAAATCGCCGAGAACTCCTGGGAAACTATTGTACAGACGCACACCAGCCTCCCCGTGTGACAACCCCTAAATCCTGAAGCCCAACAGCAATGTGTTTGCCTCTGAAAAGGCCATTAAGTTTGAGGACAATTAGGGACGGGCAACAAATGCTGGTGTTGCCTACGACACTCACATCCCATGAAAGAATATAGAAATAAAAAGGATTCTTCCCTCATCCCAACTACCCCACCCACAACACCCACTCCAAACCACAGGATCCCGCCCCACCATTAGGAATCCCCCTCAAGTCCGGTTCCTAACTTTCACAAGGCCCTTCCCAACCCAACCTCCACCGCTCACAGCCTCCATCCCCCGGCGCATGACGTGACACACCCGCCGAGACCCGTCCCCACAACCCGACCCACCACAGAAACCCAAGTCCCTGATTCCCCTCCCTATCAAGGCCTGCCCCAATCCAAACCCCCTCTGAAGCCCAACCTGAACCCTTCCCTAGGCCCAAACATCCCCCCGCCAACTCCCGCTGTCCACCCAAGATCCAATTCCCCTCTGAGACCTGCCCCCTCCCTCCTACTTTGTCGATTCGACCCAAAGCCCTCAAAAATCCTCCCACCCTAATCCTACCAATTATCCTGATATATTTACCTTTTCCTTGCCCTGTCAAGGATCTGTCAAGTTTGGCTGAACCTATAAACTTACCTGGTTTAAGAGCAGCTAGTGCTGTAAAAAAGAGGGTATGACCTTCTTACAGCTGATTGAGATGCTCTCGATGCTAGGTCCTGAGGACATGCTGCACTGCCTAGATCTCGCCTGAACTCAGTCAGAAAGTTGGGTGAGATATGATCAAAATGAATTTGAGGTAAGTAAGCGGAAGTGGAGTGACAATCCGACCCTGATTCCCACTCCGCGCAGATTCAGGTTGATTAAATTCCCAAAGAGAGTTCATAAAATTTCAGAATCTATTTGAATGATGCACATTCACTTACGAATATGATTGGGCTGATGTTAGTCAGCGTGTAGGGACACTGATGTCAGGCCCAAATCCATAGAATCTTGCCTCAGTAGCTTGTTGGATCCCTGGACACATTTTGGACCATCTGAGAACTAAATACTGGCCGTTGGGGCTATCGTCTACAAGGCACAAGTCAGGAGTGTGATGGAATACTCTCCACTTGCCTGGATGAGTGCAGCTCCAACTACACTCAAGAAACTCAACATCATCCAGGACAAAGCAGCTGGTTTGATTGCTACTCCTTCCATAAACATTCAATTCCTCCACCACCAATGAAGAGTGGCAGCCATTTGTCCCATCTTCAAGACGCACTGCAGATACTCACCAACGTTCCTTAGGCAGCATCTTCCAAGCCTACAACCTCTACCATCTAGAAGGTCAGGGCAGCAAATACCTGGGAACACCACCACCTGGAAATTTCCCTCCAAACCACTCACCATCCTAATCGGCATGGTAGCACAGTGGGTAGCACTGTTACTTCACAGCTCCAGGGTCCAAGGTTCGATTCGCGGCTTGGGTTACTGTCTGTGTGGTGTCTGCACTTCTCCCTGTGTCTCCCACAAGTCCAGAAAGACGTGCTGTTAAGTAATCTGGACATTCTGAATTCTCCCTCTGTGTACCCGAACAGGCGCCGGAATTTGGCGACGAGGGGCTTTTCATAGTAACTTCATTGCAGTGTTAATGTAAGTCTACTTGTGACAATAAAGATTATTATTATAATTTGTAAATATATCGCTGACAGCACTGTCGGTGTACCTATACCACTAAACTGCAGCAGTTCAAGAAGGCAGCTTACCACCACCTTCTGAAAGGCAACTAGGGATGGGCAATTCATGCCTGCCTAGCCAGTGACACCCACATCCCGTAAAATATATTTTTTTAAAAAGCAGGTGCCAGCCAATTGGATGGTTAGCACTTCAATCTCACCAGCACTACTAAATGCAGGTGGCCACAGATGGGACTGCACCCCACTGAGAGGACACAGAGATGGATGTTGCCTTCACAGCAAGGTGAGTGCAGTTTGGGGTCACCTAGGCCAGTCAGACAGGCCCCAAGGAGAGGATATGGGCAGCTGTAGAGGGTGGGATTGATGTATGAGATAAAGCCAGACAGCCCCTCTGTGTGTCACAGTATTCCCAATTAGGAGCCTACCCCCCCCCCTCTGCAAACACAGAAGAAGGCTGCCAGGGCTCACCAGGTGCAGGGCACAACTGACACTGACAAAATGCCAACGGAAGTGGGGAGAGGCCTTGAATTGGCTAACTAAGTGGCTCAATTGACCTTTGGGTGGGAGGGCAATTGCTTGTTCTGACAGCTGGTAAAATGCCATAGCAGCAGAAAGGCAACCGGTACTCCAACCATCGGCATTTTAAGGGCCCCATGAACCTCCCGGACTGCCACTGGAGGCCTGATAAAATTAAGCCTAGTCGGCATGATAATTACGAATGATCCGGCCCCTCCAGCTAGTTGTTTATTTGTCTACCACTATTCAGAACAAGATGTGCAGGACTGTAGAGCATAAATCTGCCAGTTGTTGGGTCACTTATCTCTCTATGACATGCTGATTCTGCTGTTTAGCATGCATGTAATCCTGTATTGTAGTTTCACCTGGTTGACACCTCATTTTTAGGTATGTTTGATGTTGCTCCTGCAGTGATCTTTTGAACTCTTCATTGAACAAGGGTTGATCTCCTGGCTTAATGGTAGGGTCGGGCTATGGGCGGCATGGTGGCACAGTGGTTCACATTGATGCCTCACCGCACCAGGGACCCGGTCCAATTCCAGCCTCGGGTAGCTGTCTGTGTGGAATTTGCACTTTCTCCCCGTCCCATGCTAAATTGTCCCTTAATGTCCAAAAGGTTAAGTGGGGTTACTGGTTTACGGGCACAGGGTGGAGGTGTAGGCTGAAATGGGATGCTCTTTCCAAGGGCCGGTGCAGACACGATAGACTGAATGGCCTCCTTCTGCACTGTCAATTCTGTGATTCTAAATTCTGTCATTCTATGCTGGCCCATGAGGTTACAGATTGTTCAATACAGTTCTGCTGCTACTAATGGCCCACAGCACCTCATGCATACCCAATTTTGAATTGCTAAATCTGTTTGAAATCTATCCCATTTCGAACGGTGGCAGTACCACACAACATGATGGACGGTATTCTCAATGTGAAGGCCACACTTCATCTTCATAAGTCTTATGAGGTTGTTGCTTTTACCACAACAAAGGGCAGATGTATCTGCGGCAGGTAGATTGGTGAGAACACGATTATTGACTTTTTCATCTTGTTGGATCGCTCATACCGCTCTGGCAGATATGTTCTTCAGGACTTGGCCAATATGGTCAGTCATGGTGCTACCCAGCTGCTCTTTGGGATAGACATTGAAGTTCCCAACCAAAGTGTATTCTGTGCCCTTGCCACTCAATGCTTCTTCCAAGTGGTCTTGAACATCGAGAAGTACTGATTCATCAGCTGAGGGAGGGAGATAGGTGATAATCAGGATGAGGTTTCCTTGCCCATGTTTGACCTGATGCCGTGGAATCCAAGGTCAACATGGAGGAATCTAGGGCAACTCCGTCCATACTTTTCTTCCACTGTGCCATCCCCTCTGCTGGCTCTGTTCTGTTAATGGGACAGGGCAGACCCGTGAATAGTGATGAGGGAGTCTGGGATACTCTATGAATATGACTATGTAAGGCTATTGCTTGACTCCTCTGTGGGACAATTCACCCAATTTTTGCACAAGCTTCCAGCTGTTGGCATGGAGGCCTTCTCAGGTTTGAAAGGGCTCGGTGTGCGTCTGTCGTATTGGTGCCGAAGTCAATGCCAGGTGGGCCGTCCGGTTTTCTTCCTTTTTGACTTTTCTATCGCAGTTTGTTACAACTCAGTGATGTGCAAGGTCATTTCAGAGGGCAGTTAAGAGCCAGTCACATTACTGTGGGTCTGGAGTCACGTGTAGGCCAGCCCAGGTAAGGAGGACAGTTTTCTTTCCCTGAAGGGCAGCGGTAAACCAGGTGAAGTTTTGACTGAGACCAGCTTTAAATTCCAGAGCCTTATTTATCAATTAATTGAATCTAAATTCCCATCGGCTGCTGTAGTGGGGTTTGAACTCACATCCCCAAGGCATTAGCTTGGGGAGTCTGGAATACTCGTCCACCACCTCCCCATAACATCTCAATTTCTGATAGACCTTCAACTGAGAATAACTATAAGCCTAGGACTCGCACCACTACATTGACTACACATCCTCCAACTCACTTCCTTTAAGGACTCCTTTCCATTCTCCCACTTTCTCCATCTCATTGCATCTGTTAACATGTCTTAGCCTTCCATCCTATCACTTTCAACATGACTCCCTTATCCTAATCTGAGAGGTCCCCCGTTGTGATTGACAAGGCCCTCCATCTGTCCCCAATAAACCTTTGCTCTTACCACTTCCCTTTTTCCTCCCAGAATCATGTTAGGGTGCTGCTTGTCCTCACCATCCATCCCACCAGCCTCGATATTCAACAGAACATACTTCATCATTTCCAGCATGGTACCATGACAAAACACATTTTCCACTACCTTTGCAGCATTCCGAGGGGACCATTCCCTCTGTGACACCCTGGCCATTCCTCAGTCGCTGCCAATGTGCCCTTCTTTTCCCCAGGCACCTTTCTGAGCAAGTGCAGGAGGTGTCCTTTTACCCCTTCTCTTAATATCCAAGGCGCCAAACATTCAGTCCAGGTGAAACATTGATTTACTTGAATTTCTTTCAACTTATCATATTGTTTCCGCTGCTCACCATGTGGAGAAATGAAAATTGAATGATTACTTTGTGGAACAGCTACATTCAGTCTATAAAGATTACCCTGAGCTTCTGGTGGTGTCTCACTTTAATTCTCCATCTTGCAAACACAAGGCATGGTAGCACAGTGGTTAGCACTATTGCTTCACAGCGCCAGGGTCCTGGGTTCATTTCCCACTTGGGTCGCTGCCTGTGTGGAGTCTACGCATTTCCCCGTGTCTGCGTGGGTTTCCTCCGGATGCTCCGGTTTCCTCCCACAAGTTCCGAAAGATGTGCTGTTAGGTAATTTGGACATCCTGAGTTCTCCCTCTGTACCCGAACAGGCGCCGGACCGGTGTGGCGACTAGGGGATTTTCACAGTAACTTCATTGCAGTGTTAATGTAAGCCTACTTGTGACAATAATAAAGATTATCATTATTGTGATTATTATTATTATTATGATTATTAACCCCAATTTCAGGCAGCAGAGCCCTCACTGGCACAGTCTAAAGCTAATTGAAACTTCTGTTCTAAGTGTTTAAACTGTTGCTGTACAGCTTGTGGGCAATGCTGGTATTTTCTTGCACAGAATAGGAGCAAAACTCTGCGTAAATCGTAATGCATCCAGTTTCTGTAGTTATGACCCAAACTCTCGATGTGCAATAAAATTAGACGGTCCTGTCAGTCGGCTGTTGCTATTCAGTGGGAAAAGCAAAGTACTAATTTTAAACTACAGACAGGAATCAGAGGACTGTGAAGACATCCAGTCCCTCTACAGGAGCATGATTCTAAAAGATAACTCCAGCACCTTGTTTGAATGACCCAATACCAACTCCCATTCAAAACTGGTGGAATCAGCATAATTGGCAGTAGACAAGAGTCAAAATTTACTGGAAGCCATACTTCACAGATGGGTGGGGGTGGGGGGGGGGGGGGGGGGGGGGGGGGAAAGAGAATCAGAAAAGAGGTGATTGGAATCGGAGTGGTACAGGGATGTTCAGACAACCTGAAGCAGATGACTTGCAAGGTACCACTGTGGGGACAGAAAGAACAATCCTGTTGATTAAAATGACAATGGCAGTACGGTTGAAAAGATTCAAGAGGTGACTTTTCAACTGGTTTGTTGTAACTTCAGCTGAAGTCTGCAGCAGTCTCAGAAAAGTGACATTCCCCACATTTACTCTATTTTCCGTGAGTTCCTGTGGATCTTCGACTAAACATCATCGTTTAAAGCCAAACTTGAATGGGTCAGAAATAATTTTCTATTCCTGACCTACGATCTCCGAATATTAATAATAAGACAGTTGAATAACATTACAGTTAACAAAGTCCAATGATCAGAAGATTTATAGCAACAAAAGCTTTGATGACAGTTATTACAGTTTCTGTTGTTGCAGCTAACACTCGATAATTTGTGCAATGTGGAATTTATAAATTTGCTGCAATATTAATTGACAAAAGCCATACAGACATGAAGGGTCTATATCTGTTCATGTGATTGAAAATGAACAAATGTATCATTCCTGTCTCCTTCCACTGGGCTTAATTTTCCCACAAGTGGTATCAATCTGAATCAGCAGGATGGGATGCAAGTCTCCATAATTATTGTATGAATAGAAGGTCTAAAGTCACAAAGTTGCAACATGTATAATCCACATGTTACAATTAATTTAAAATACCATCAATAAAGGTGCTTTAATGAAATATTTCATCCCTTGCATGCTGTAACAGCAAAAATAAAGACTGTTTCTACGTTTCCCTTGCTTTCACAAGTCGCTAGCCATTTGTGGAGCCATTATTGTACAGCTGCTATGGGAAAAGTGGTGCAGAACTGCTGATGCTGCAAACTTACATCTATACAGCACAGCAATTTTTAATTAGAGGCAGATACCAATTATCTTTCAGAGTATGCAAATTACATTTTAGATTTGAGTGTTTAATCGGAGACTAATTTCAGGCAGAATTCCACATATTGTTTGTGGAGTACCAGATGCACTATAATTTATCATGGAAAGGGTACTTTTTCCTATATTTACTGAAACCTAAAACTCATTAATTCCTTTATGCATTATATTCCATTGTGTTCACTGCATCGTGATATAACATTATTTGGTTACCATCGGCATTGTTCTGTCAAATTATGCTGATGGAGTGTCAATACAAAAAATGCTAGCAGAGCCATACATCATTCAAACTATGGCAGATCAGAACAATGTTTATGGATTGATAATGAACGAATATCCCTTTACCGTTTCTTTTGTCGCAGTTTATTAACACTTCTTCCCATCAATGGGCTAATTTAATGTTTTGGTTTTGCTCGGTGAAGTTTTAGCTCAAGGAGAAATTGCATTGTGCTTCAAGCACCAAGTGACAGTTTAATAACTGTTGACACCAAATTTGCAAGTTGAGCATTTTAATAGCCTATATAAAACACGTGTAAATGACAGAGTTGATTCAATGCGTCATTAAGGAGAAGATGAAGGAGCTGACTCCTTTCTTTTTGTCTGTTAAAGTACAGAATTATTTAGAATGTACTTTCATAAAAAATGCATTAATATTGGCCCAGACAAATAAAACTGCCACTTTGAGTGAGACAGTTTGAGCATGCGAAAGATTACGATCAAATCATTCATCTGTTTTCTTATTTCTGATACAGATTGACTTGATGTCCATTAGACCTTTAGCATTATTTTCAAATACAATCAAGTCAAATTTTGTAAAATATATTGTAATTACCTGTGGTCCTCAGGTATTTATTCTTTGCCTGAAGGTATGCGTTGTCCAGGAAGTATTCTCTAACAAATCCAGCAGCTTAGTTTGAACCATAAAATGTGTCAAAGCACCGACATATTTTCCTTTCAGCAATTAAGTGGAAAGAGTTTTCGCCAGTATTTGAATGAAATGTTGGTACCATGCAATTTCTGAGACTATGGGGATAAAATTCAACTGGGGATGCAAATCAGGCTGTAGTGGATTTGTCTTTCTGTTGATGTCAGCAGCACAGATGTGAATGGATAGTTCTGTTTTTGCCCTTTCTGCAACCCTTGGCAGACACCTGTCCCTGACCATATCAATTTTTCATTCAACTTTGAACTGAACCTCCAACACTGCATCCTCCTCCTTTCAGAGATCACCTACTCCCAATCTGTAACATCATTAATCTCAGTCCCTCTTCAGCCTATCTGCTGCTCAGATGCTCATTTGTCACCTGCAGACTCAACTATTTCAATTGACCCGTGGATCTGGTGCAATATTAGGAAACTATAGTGTCCCTGCTGAACTCAGCTGGCCAGAATCAGACCAGTGAATGATCCTGTGATCTTTCCAACCTTCATGAGTGAATGCTATACAGAGCTGAAAATGATCTCATTGTGTAACAGGCAAGCTGACTATGTGTGTTTGCAGTTCCAACAAAATCATTTACTCATTGCTCCCAGTTTTAGAAAAAGTACATAATTGTATAACTTGTGCATTTTTGAGTAACAGCCAAGGAAGTAAACAGAAAGTGATTCAAATTCTATAATCAATAACTGGGGTTGACTATGGGCATGATTTACTGGCTTTGTCGCGCCAGACTTGGTGACATGGTGAGGCTGCGAGATTTGCAAAGTTTGAAACGCCTCGTGAGATTTAACGATTTAACATTGCGATCTTGATTCTACCCTTGCTGGGCAAGATCCAGATTAACATATTTAAGTGAGTCATTAGGCTCATTTAAATATGTATGTACCGTATTCACCTGGCCTCATCTGGAAGACCTCACCATGGTGCATTTAGCATTGGTTTCCACAAACATGGACCAGGCATACTGGAAGCTAGGGGGTCTCCCAGGCAATAAGAGACCCCTGGGTGGTGGGGCGCTAGGCAGTGTGATATCCTGGTAGTCTTGCTGGCACCTAGACACCTTGGCACTACCATCTGGGCATGTTGGCAGTGCCAGGGTTCCTGGGTGGCACTGCCAGGCTGGCAGTTCCAAGGTGCCCGGGTGCCAGTGATTGGGCTCAGGGTGCCTTGCCCCTAAGAGGTGGAGTGTGGGCTCAAGGTCCCCCTCAGAGGTACGTTGGGTGCAGTGGGGGAGGGATGGCGGCCGCGGTGGGGTAGCTGAAGGTGGGGGTTGTCAAAAAATTGGAGCCGCATTTAAAAATGGCGGTCATATTCACGAGTCGTCTCTCTCCATTGACGAATTTAGCTTGTCAGCGCAGGAAATGAGGTACATGTGGCCTCGAAGGGATGTTCCTCACCTCAGAATACAGGGTAAGCCATTTAGGACTGAGATGAGGAGAAATGTCTTCAGTCAGAGGCTGGTGAACCTTTGGAATTCTCTACCGTAGACAGCTGTGGAGGCCAAATCTCTGAATATATGTAGACAGATACAATATGAAAAATAAAAATCGCTTATTGTCACAAGTAAGTTTCAAATGAAGTTACTGTGAAAAGCCCCTAGTCGCCACATTCCACAGCCTGTTCGGGGAGGCTGGTACGGGAATTGAACCGTGCTGCTGGCCTGCCTTGGTCTGCTTTAAAAGCCAACTCTTGTGCAGAACTAAGCTATTCAGCCCATCGAGTCTACACAGGTCCTTCGGAAAGAGCACCCTACTTCAGTTCAGGCTTCCACCCTATCTCCCTAACCTAGTAACCCCACCTAACCTTTTGAACACTAAGGGGCAATTTAGCATGGCCAATCCACCTAACCTGCACATCTTTGGTTTTAACCATTCAAGCGTGAATGGTTTTAACATTGCCGTGTGTGCATTTTACCCCAACTGCTGTCACTCTTTACCGTAGAAAGTCAATTTCAGTTGCCACGAAAATACATTTGTCCTAGGGCAGCACGGTGGTGCAGTGGTTAGCACTGCTATCTCATGGCGCTGAGGGCCCAGGTTTGATCCAGGCCTCGGGTCACTGTCCATGTGGAGTCTGCACAGTCTTCCTGTGTCTGTGTGAGTCTCACACACACAACCCAAAGACATGAACGGTTGGTGGATTGGCCACGCTAAATTGTCCCTTAATTGGAAACATTTTAAATATAAATATATATATATACATTTGTCCTTGTTGAACATCAAATTGAATTTTCCAAGTTGAGTGAACACTGTTAATAACCACTGATCGCGTTCTGCTTTGTCCCTTCCACAGATAATGATGTCATCAAGTGAGACTTTTCCCTCAATGTCTGACAAGGCTGAAGCAACAATTTCTTGGAATGTTCTAGTTGCTGAAATTAGTCCATGGCCGGGGTTCTCTAATCATTTGCTGTTCAATTTTCATGCCGGCAGTGCACATCCTCCAGCGAGTTTCGCGGTGATGGGGATGGTTCCAATGTGAAATCTCATTGACAGTCAGCGGGATGATAGAATCCCATCGCCAACGAACGGTACTCGGCCATGAAGCATGCGGCTGGTGGACCAGAGAATCAGCGCATTCTGCACTGCTGAAACACACCTTCATGAGTAATAAAAGTTGTAAGATATCAGTTTGAGTCGGGTCTTGGTATCTGAAGATAGCCCTGTCGCATGTCAAGCTTTGAAGATGATGGAGACACAAAATGACGGTGAAAGTTCTTAGATTGTCAGAAGTGAATACTTGTCTGAATGATAGCTTTGTTGACCACCTTAAGGTTGATGCATAGTCTATCTTCACCATTTTTATGTTATGCAGTGACTGGATTTGATATCCATGATGGTGCATCAGTTTGCTCATTAATACCATTTGCTTCTCTTCATTCCAGCTCCAGTGATTGATCAACACAGATTGCAAATAGGAACCGTATCAAATTTTGCAAAGCAGGCAGAATTGATGTGTTGATGTGAGCAGCTGAGAGTACCCCTTCATCTCCCAAATATGGAAAATAAAAAAAGATACTGGCATCTTTAGAATGCATCATCTATCATGTTAATTTAAGCACATTAAAGTCTTAAGTTTGAAACCAAGCCAATTGTAAAGGTTTCTCCCCATAAGGCTTCTGCTTATAGCTACAAAGAACATGAACCAGAATAATTGAATCGTCATAAGCATGAGAAGTGTTTGTCACAGGAGCAATAGAAAGTTCCATTGCTGTTCAAAATAGGTACTGTCACAGCAACATTGATGAGAAGTGACACTGAAATGCCTGTGGTCTTGGCTGACAATTCCTAAAAATAACCCAGTCCTTTACAGTTCATGATGGTGGTATACATGTGCTGTGCCTCACCCTCAGGAAAAGACTCCTTCACATTTTGAATCGATGAAGTCCTCTTCTTTTATGACCTGCACATCTTTGCAAAATGGTTGCAAATTATGATGAGGTTCACCGTCCCTCCATGTTGGAAGTGGTGTTGTGAATTGATGAGCATCTCCACAATTTGGGGAGTTTTGAAGTGTCTCACTGTAATGGGGTACTGTTCATTCGTCTGTTGAGATCTCTTTGTTCTTAACCTTTATACTTGAGCTGGTGAATCGAGATTTTCAAAAAGATTTTGATAAAGTGCCAAATGATAGATTAATAAACCAAGTATGTGGCATCAGGAGATCTTGTGATGAAGTGGGTAGCATCTCTGCCTCCTGTCATTCATTGGCAAGTGGTGATGTAGGCGGCGATTAGTAATCCTTTTGAAAAACGTGAATCTGGCGGATGGGCTCCTGCCGAGAAGGTGGGCACCAGTGCGGGGGGGGGGGGTTTATGGCACCTGGATGCAATTGACAACACCCTGAGGGAAACCTTCTAATTGGGCAAACGATATGGCTGTCTGCGGCTGAGATGCCAAATCAACAGGGAAATTAATGTGATCGCCACATGAACAAGCAGGACCAGGTGTTGCCTTGATGCATTTGTGTACTGCTGACTGGGATATTCCAGGCTGGTCTCCTGCTAAACCCTGGCAAGAGCCTGAGGCATAACAAAATAGAGTCCCCGTTAACTTTACAGTCACTGACAATGCCTGGGTGTCGACAGAGTGTGGTTTGAAATGTTGCTGCTCCATCTGACATACGTCAGTGGCCACTTCACGGCTTAGCTTCAGCTACCTTTGGCACTGGTTCTCCATCATATTGAGGCATGACCGCTAAGGTCTGTATAGCCTTCCCACAGGGTAATACCTGGTTGTATTCTTTCTCCAATGCCCCTTGCCTAGTGCATGTGGCGCTGCCTCCCCCTCCTGGCCTGGAGCCCTTTGGCCTCCGACTAGTTAAGTTGACTTGCTTTTATGGCATCTGTGTGCGAGGGTACCATGCACTTCTTATCTCTTCCTTGGCATAATGAGAAAGGCTCCCTTCTCTCACATGGTGTTCTTCCTACCAGCTGGGTGTACAAGTCTGTTGGGGCAAAAATAATTGCCTTGCCACGTCCAGCAGTCCCAGCGTCCGACTTCTTAAGGCTAAAGCCAGATACTGGGGAATGAATGTTTTGCCACTACTGCAGCAGGTAATGCAACTTCTGAGCAATTTAATAAAAAGGATGCGTATACCTTTCCAAAAGGATACCCTAGTTATCTACCAACCCCACAAAGTTCAGCGGTGCTCCGACCTAGTCTAATCTGCACACTCCGAGGTTACGAAAATCGGACATGACTGGTGACAGCTGATGATTAACATGGGCAGCTGTGAAATGTGCGTGTGGAGAGGCGCTCCATCGTCGTGAAAATCCAAGCCAAAGTCACAGTGAGAGAACCAAAGGTAGCATGAGAAAAAACTTTTCTGCACAGCCTGGGAGTACAGTGGATGCAGACGCAATCAGGGCTTTCAAAATGGAACTGGATAGGCACCGGAAAAGGGAAAAATTGCAGTTATGGAGGATGGGAAAGGGGGTTTGAGTAGTCAATTTGCTCATTAAGCTAGTCAATAGGGACTCAACTGGCTGAATGGCCTCCTTCTGTGCTGCAACCATTCTCACCTGATGCTGTTTGTCCGAATTAATTTGTAGATTAGATCAAGTAAAGACAGCACACTTCCTGTTCTCAATAGCATTCGTGAACTAAAGAGCTGCTTCAACAATCCAGTACTTTCATGGTCACCATTATTGATCCAAACTGTTTAATTTCAGAAGTGCTTCATTAACTTTTAATTCCCCATTCCCATGGTGGGATTTGAACCTATTAATAAAACATTACTCCCGACCCCTGGACTACTAGACCAGTAACATAACCACTATGCTACCATGCCAGTCAAGTGGTTAGTGTGGTCTCTTGGGCTAGTTTTAATTGCCTGAAATGATTTGGAGAGGAATTGTCCAGACATTTGTTTATTAATCGGCCAGTGTTTTGGCTGTTTTATTCTTGCCTCTCCCAGGAGATTACGTGATTTTTGAGTGGGAAGTTTATATATTGTGATCACATACTTGGGGCAAGCTGGATGGGGCAGTGGGTCATTACCTGTGCGACATTGCTGTAAGCTTGTAAACTGGGAATGTGGCCTGGTGAGAGTTAACCTCAGCCAGAAGACCTTGAGCCTTCTGCTGTGCTGCTGACTTCAAATCAATCATTCCCTGCTGGAGGATTGAAAAGCCATTTATACTTGTGAATCCTCTGCATTTGCAACTTATAAAGTGTTCATGCCCTTGCACTCTTAATATCAAAAAATCTATTTCTCACTAAGTAATTGAAGTAGCAGCTCAGATGGGGAGGAGTGAGCTGGCTCCCCTCTATTCAGCCTCCTTGATCGGACACAAGGGTTTTTTAATTTACTTTCACCATGTATGTCTTTTCCAAATCCAAATGTTTTTTTTTTTACTGTCTATGAGGTGAACAAAAGTGCCAATCACCAGATTTTCTTGAGCCAAAGGAAAAGCATCTTTGTTAACTAGTAAACCTGGGGGAAAAATAATAAAAGACGCAATGTTATACACACACAAGTATCAGAATTAAGGAAAATTAGTGCCATGAATAAAAAATTAAAAGAATATACGGTTGTCACTAAGATGATTGATGCAGGTAGGGCAGTGGATGTTGTCTATATGGACTTCAGTAAGGCCTTTGACAAGGTCCCTCATGGTAGACTAGTACAAAAGGTGAAGTCACACGGGATCAGGGGTGAACTGGCAAGGTGGATACAGAACTGGCTAGGCCATAGAAGGCAGAGAGTAGCAATGGAAGGATGCTTTTCTAATTGGAGGGCTGTGACCAGTGGTGTTCCACAGGGATCAGTGCTGGGGCCTTTGCTCTTTGTAGTATATATAAATGATTTGGAGGAAAATGTAACTGGTCTGATTAGTAAGTTTGCAGACGACACAAAGGTTGGTGGAATTGTGGATAGCGATGAGGACTGTCGGAGGATACAGCAGGATTTAGATTGTTTGGAGACTTGGGCGGAGAGATGGCAGATGGAGTTTAATCCAGACAAATGTGAGGTAATGCATTTTGGAAGGTCTAATGCAGGTAGGGAATATACGGTGAATGGTAGAACCCTCAAGAGTATTGAAAGTCAAAGATATCTAGGAGTACAGGTCCACAGGTCACTGAAAGGGGCAACACAAGTGGAGAAGGTAGTCAAGAAGGCATACGGCATGCTTGCCTTCATTGGCCGGGGCATTGAGTATAAGAATTGGCAAGTCATGTTGCAGCTGTATAGAACTTTAGTTAGGCCACACTTGGAGTATAGTGTTCAATTCTGGTCGCCACACTACCAGAAGGATGTGGAGGCTTTAGAGAGGGTGCAGAAGAGATTTACCAGAATGTTGCCTGGTATGGAGGGCATTAGCTATGAGGAGCAGTTGAATAAACTTGGTTTGTTCTCACTGGAACGAAGGAGGTTGAGGGGAGACCTGATAGAGGTATACAAAATTATGAGGGGCATAGACAGAGTGGATAGTCAGAGGCTTTCCCCCAGGGTAGAGGGGTCAATTACTAGGGGGCATAGGTTTAAGGTGAGAGGGGCAAGGTTTAGAGTAGATGTACGAGGCAAGTTTTTTACACAGAGGGTAGTGGGTGCCTGGAACTCGCTACCGGAGGAGGTGGTGGAAGCAAGGACGATAGTGACATTTAAGGGGCATCTTGAAAAATACATGAATAGGATGGGAATAGAGGGATACGGACCCAGGAAGTGTAGAAGATTGTAGTTTAGTCGGGCAGTATGGTCGGCACGGGCTTGGAGGGCCGGAGGGCCTGTTCCTGTGCTGTACATTTCTTTGTTCTTTGTTCTTTGTTCTTAAATCCCTTGCTTGTCCTTGAGCCCAAAATTATTGAATGTTGTAGCCATTTTAAATTAACTGGTTCCCTGGATATGGTCGAATGTAGATGTTGCAATTTGTATAAGATTTCGGTTTGTAGGTAGATTTTTGTCAGTGTTATAACCTGCCTGATTACTACTGGCTGGGGACTTTTGCCTATCCCACAATCCTTAGTAAGTATGAGCTCCCCCAATGAGAAGGGCAGAAAAATCATTAGCAGATCCACCTGCATAAATAAAGCTGGCCTGTGTGGGACCAGCTAGAGAGGAGAGAGCAGTGGTGGAGTACTACTGCTGCTGTTGTATGTATGCAATTGTAAATAAAGTTACTTCTTTCGATTCTCCAAATTCGTGCTGGATTCTTCGTAGCCCTCACAAAAGTCGGTTGATTTCTTGAACCGGTGCGGCTCTTATTCCAGGAGACAGAGAGAGAGAGACAGTGCAAGAGAGAAAGGCTCCTTACTGCTCCATCACCAGAGAGAGAGTGAGACAGTGCAAGAGAGAAAGGCTCCTTGCTTCTCCATCACTAGCTTCTCCAGATTCCAATGCTACTGTTTGCTAAATCCAGTTTTTGAAGTCCTGCTCGCTGTCTTTTCCAAAGGAATTTGATTACTGTGTCTGCTGTAGTCACTGATTTATAAGAAATACTCATATTTTGATGTTTCATCTCAGAAGAAACATTTGACACACATCAAGATTGTAGATAACAACAGGAGTTGGGGTTCTTTCATCCTCCACAGGGGGTTTGAGTGTCTGTTGGTTGTATGTCCTGGCTAGCTAACAGTTCCCTACTCTCTTAAAAGGATTACATTTGACTGATGTCCAGCACCTTGCACTTCTAATATTTAATAATAATCTTTATTAGTGCCCCAAGTAGGCTTACATCAACACTGCAATGAACTCATGTTCGCTTTTCACCTTCACCAGGAAGGTGGCCTCACATTTTAAATTTGTTTCCTTTGTCACATTTCAGATTCAAGAATTTCAGTTGAAGGTTTTATTTTTAATCATTTTTCAAAAAAAGGGACTGTGACTTCATGACACAGTGGGCTGGCTTCACTGCCTTGCGATGCCGGAAACGCAAAGTGCAATCAGAAGGAGAATTGGGCATCATACAAAGGTCGAGGTTTGCGTCCCGCACTGGCACGCATTTGAATCTACTTAGTGGGTTGGACACAGTATCCACCGCCCTCCCAAGATGCTCCACCTCTCTTAGGCAGAAGTCTCGCTGGCGCGAATTAGTGCAAGTACTGAAAAGCGGGGCCTGGGGCATAGTTGCAGAGTTGAGTGGGAGACTAAAAAAACAGTGAAAATGTCTCAAAAAAGGCTTACAAGGAGGTGACAACCCGGGCCTGGGGCAGTGCCGGAGAATGACTTGGTGCCATGTCCGTGGACTTGGGGTGTCCCCCTCGAAATCAGGGTGGCTTGGCTCAGATCGCCATAGCTGCAGTCTGTCTGTCTTTCCAACGCACCCCTTTGGTGCTTCTTACAGGCTCCTGGCTGCTCACACTGCTGAGTGCTGCCTGTATCGCTTTGAATGCTCAGAAGGCCTCTGTCATCTGGGAGCCCACCCAGGCTGCTCATCTGGACACCCTCATACCCTAGCTGGTTCATCAAGGGATGGACATGGCAAAGCTCAGTCAGGAGCTCACCAGGCATTGGCACCCCTCAGAAGCACTGCCCACTGCAGAGGTAGCAGGGTATCAGCAGAGCTCACCCCAACAAAAGGACACCTGCACTATGGCCTTTGTAGCCCTCCCTCTGCCTATCTCCTTTTTAAAATAAATTTAGAGTACCCAATTATTATTTTTTCCAATAAAGGGGCAATTGAGCGTGGCCAATACACCCAACCTGCACATCTTTGGATTGTGGGGGTGAAACCCATGCAGACACGGGGTGTATGTGCAAACTCCTCACAGACAGTGACCCAGGGCCAGGATCTGAACCTGGTCCTCAGCACCGCAGTCCCAGCGCTAACCACTGCCTCTGACTATCTCAGGGTGGAGGCTTCACCAGTGACCCCCACCTCTCCGGATCACCAGCTCCCTCCTCCTGGTGAGGCTGGCAACGACGATTGTCCATTCGATGTTCAGGAGGCTTGAGTCTTCGGCCCAACCTGAGGAAGAGGGTGTCCCTCCGCTCCTCACTGGCATGGAACTGTGGGTCAGCCTTGGACTCCTAACCTCGGAACAGGTCTTCTGGGAGCCATTTTGGTGGCTGCAGTGAGTGTGTGGTAAATGGAGCACTTAAAAGCAGCTCCAGATGGGCGGCACGGATGGCAAAGTGGTCAGCACTGCTGCCTCGCAACACAGAAGACCCAGGTTCAATCCCGGCCCTGGGTCACTGTCCATGTGGAGTTTGTACATTCCCCCCATGTCTGCATGGGTCTCACTCACACAACCCAATGAGCAGGGTGGGTGAATTGGCCACACTAAATTGCCCCTCAATTGGAAAAAAGAATTGGATACTCTGAATGTCTTTTAAAAAACAGTAAGAAGTCTTACAACACCAGGTTAAAGTCCAACAGGTTTGTTTCGATGTCACTAGCTTTCGGAGCGCTGCTCCTTCCTCAGGTGAATGAAGAGGTATGTACCAGAAACACATATATAGACAAATTCAAAGATGCCAAACAATGCTTGGAATGCGACCATTAGCAGGTGATTAAATCTTTACAGATCCAGAGATGGGGTAACCCCAGGTTAAAGAGGTGTGAATTGTATCAAGCCAGTACAGTTGGTAGGATTTCGCAGGCCAGATGGTGGGGGATGAATGTAATGCGACATGAATCCCAGGTCCCGGTTGAGGCCGCACTCATGTGTGCGGAACTTGGCTATAAGTTTCTGCTCGGCGATTCTGCGTTGCCGCGCGTCCTGAAGGCCGCCTTGGAGAACGCTTACCCGGAGATCAGAGGCTGAATGCCCTTGACTGCTGAAGTGTTCCCCGACTGGAAGGGAACATTCCTGCCTGGTGATTGTTGCGCGATGTCCATTCATTCGTTGTTGCAGTGTCTGCATGGTCTCGCCAATGTACCACGCTTCGGGACATCCTTTCCTGCAGCGTATGAGGTAGACAACGTTGGCTGAGTCGCACGAGTATGTACCGCGTACCTGGTGGGTGGTGTTCTCACGTGTAATAGTGGTATCCATGTCGATGATCTGGCACGTCTTGCAGAGATTGCCATGGCAGGGTTGTGTGGTGTCGTGGTCACTGTTCTGAAGACTGGGTAGTTTGCTGCAAACAATAGTTCGTTTGAGGTTGCGCGGTTGTTTGAAGGCAAGTAGTGGGGGTGTGGGGATGACCTTGGCAAGATGTTCATCGTCATCAATGATGTGTTGAAGGCTGTGAAGAAGATGACGTAGTTTCTCCGCTCCGGGGAAGTACTGGACGACGAAGGGTATTCTGTCGGTTGTGTCCCATGTTTGTCTTCTGAGGAGGTCGGTGCGGTTTTTCGCTGTGGCGCGTTGGAACTGTCGCTCGATGAGTCGAGTGCCATATCCCGTTCGTACGAGGGCATCTTTCAACGTCTGTAGATGTCTGTTACGCTCCTCCTCGTCTGAGCAGATCCTGTGTATACGGAACGCTTGTCCATAGGGGACGGCTTCTTTAATGTGTTTAGGGTGGAAGCTGGAGAAGTGGAGCATCATGAGGTTATCCGTGGGTTTGCGGTAAAGCAAAGTGCTGAGGTGACCGTCCTTGATGGAAACGAGTGTGTCCAAGAATGCAACTGATTTTGGAGAGTAGTCCATGGTGAGTCTGATGGTTGGATGGAACTTGGTAATGTCATCGTGTAGTCGTTTCAGTGATTCTTCGTCGTGGGTCCAAAGGAAAAAAATGTCATCGATGTATCTGGTGTATAACGTCGGTTGAAGGTCCTGTGCGGTGAGTAGGTCCTGTTCAAACTTGTGCATGAAGCTGTTGGCGTATTGGGGTGCGAATTTGGTCCCCATGGCTGTTCCGTGCGTCTGGATGAAGAACTTGTTGTCGAAGGTGAAGATGTTGTGATCCAGAATGAAGCGGATGAGTTGCAGAATTGCGTCTGGAGATTGGCAGTTGTCGGTGTTGAGTACTGAGGCTGTTGCAGCAATGCCGTCGTCATGGGGGATGCTGGTGTAGAGTGCCGAGACGTCCATTGTGACGAGGAATGTTCCTGGTTTAACTGGTCCATGGGTGCTAAGTTTCTGTAGGAAGTCCGTCGTGTCGCGACAGAAGCTGGGTGTACCTTGTACGATCGGTTTCAAGATGCCCTCGATGTAGCCAGAGAGGTTCTCACACAGGGTTCCATTGCCTGAAACGATAGGGCGGCCTGGTGTGTTGGCCTTATGTATTTTCGGGAGGCAGTAGAGATCTCCAATGCGGGGAGTACGTGGGATGAGAGCACGTAGGGTGCTCTGAAGATCTGGATCCAAGGTCTTGATCAGTCTGTTAAGTTGGCGGATGTCTTCCTTGGTCGGATCTGCGGGTAACTGTCTGTAGTGTTCTTGGTTGTTCAGTTGTCGGTATACTTCTTTGCAGTAGTCCATTCTGTTCAGTACGACAGTGGCCCCCC
This sequence comes from Scyliorhinus torazame, assembly GCF_047496885.1. Classification (NCBI taxonomy): domain Eukaryota; kingdom Metazoa; phylum Chordata; class Chondrichthyes; order Carcharhiniformes; family Scyliorhinidae; genus Scyliorhinus; species Scyliorhinus torazame. The sequence goes on along the minus strand of NC_092721.1, from coordinate 143,433,824 downwards.
CTTTGTCTGCTGGTTTGATGACGATGCTGCGGTTGGTCTTGAGAGCGCGGATGGCATTGCGTTGTGCTTGGGTGACATTCGGGGCTGTCTTCTGAATGCGACTGATGAATCTGGCATTGACGCGACTCCTGACGGCTTGAGCATACATGTCGAGTCTAAGGCAGCGGCCTTCCGGAGGGGTCCAATTCGACTCTTTCCTCTTCGGTTGCCGCACCGCAGATCTCTCGGTCTGCTGTTCCGGTTCATTGATAGTCTGCTTGAGTTCGCTGTTGGCCTCTTGGGGTCTGTGGAAGAATTCCCGGAGCCTCATTCGCCTGATGAATTCCTCCGTGTCTGCCGCGAGACTGATGGGGTCCATTTTGGTGGTGGTGCAGAAATTGAGCCCTCTGCTGAGGACTTCGATTTCGTCTGGTTGAAGGGTGTAGTCTGACAAGTTGACAATAGATTTTTAAAAAACAGCTTCAGTTGCAAGGCTCTTTAGGATTAACTAAATATCCCCAGCAGTTAGAGTACATGCTGGGCCGGAAATTGCTCTCAATTTGTGCCAGCAGAGTACTGGCTCATTTGCATGTCCTGACTCGCTTACCGAATAGCGCCTCCAATGAGAACACGAATCGAACGCAATTCATTCCCGGCGGCAACACTTAAGGTGAAATTCTCCGCCTGATTCCTCTGGGCACCGAGCCGTTTCCGATGGTCTGCACCCCGCTGGCACCGGGATCGAGGTTCGTGCCCTGCGCCAGCGGGAGGATGCAAAAGGTTTGTTGAAACCAGGCATCATATTCACCGGGCCCACATGATTCTCTGGTCCTCTGGGCTGGGAATCACGTGGGCAAGAATCAGTGTTGGTCTTGACAAGCATGGTCTTGATGTGGTGAACCCAGTTAAGGTTCCTTATTAAGGGAATTGCCCGCAAAGTCTGTAGAGGGTGCCATCTCTGCTACTCCACTACTGGGCCGATATCTGGGGTTTGAGTATCTGTGTGTGTCTCTCTCCAGCTGGCACTGAAACTTCAGAGGCCAGGGGATGCCGCACTGGGACACCTCCACGGAAGAGAGCACTGAATCAAGCCTGCCGTTTATCCCTAACCGGAAGCCTGAGGCTTATATCACACAGATATCCAGACCCCCACCAATGCCCAGGTGATTCTCTCTCTTGCCGGTGGTGCAACACCCACCCGGTTCCTACTTCGCTGGAGTAGCTTTCCCAAGAGAGAGAATAGGACACTGCTGTTTATTACCTAACCAGCAGCCTGTCCTGAGTGAATCGTTCAAGATGACCCTAGATTCTTGAACCCGGAATTAAGGTGAGGAATATCTTAACAATGACTTGGTCAGAGATCGCTGGTGAGAGATTGAAGAATTTAAACGACTCCAATTATCAGCAAATCGAGGTTTATTGCAAAACCCAGGTCAAAATCATCAAACAGAAGAAATTATAATAAAATCTTAAACTCTAACACAAACTAAGTCTATTCAGAAAGTACAATAACGGACACAACGTAAAATCTTATTGTTACACAGTTTTAGCAATGACACAGAACACAAATCAAGTCCCCTTCCCCAAAGCCTCAACCACTATCAAGGTCAAGGGAGTTTCGCAAGCTGCTGCAGGGTACTTACAGTCACAGGCTGCAGGAGGTCAAGTCAAAGGTGGAGAGGTCAAGCCAAGAGACCCTCAATCGAAACACAGCCCCTTTTATATCCGTTTTACCTGGCCTTTTCCTGTGTTCGGCCAGCCCCTTTTGCATTGAATTGGTAAGGTTTAAAGTTCCCGCTGGTCCCGCCCCCTTTGAGCCGGTCAGAGCTGTCGACTTCCGGGTTTTCCTCCCCCTTTGCGTTGTATCGGTCCAAGTTTAAAGTTCCCGCTGGTCCCGCCCCCTTTGAGCCGGTCAGAGCTGTCGACTTCCGGGTTTTCCTCCCCCTTTGCGTTGTATCGGTCCAAGTTTAAAGTTCCCGCTGGTCCCGCCCCCTTTGAGCCGGTCAGAGCTGTTCGCTTCCGGGTTCTCCTCGCAGGTCCGCTCCTTCCAGCCAGGCAGACCTGCCGCGATTTGAATTTGGCGCCGACTCCGCCCCCTCCACCCAGTGAGTTCCTGCCGGTGGCTTCTGTCAGGATTGGAGTACCTCCCCCAGGTCCGCCTCCAACTTGGTTTTTTCTACCGTTTATCTTCAAGGGGCTTTTCCAGTGCAATATACTGAGCCCAGACAGTCTGTTTTTTGGGATAACAAGGTTAAGCTCTCTTGTGAAGATTTTCAAAGTCTTCCAGCTGCTCCGGAGATGGCTGCTATTCTCACCTTGCTATGTTGATGGGGTGTTAATTGGATTCTGCTCTGGTGGAGGCCAAGTCATTTACATCTGCATGGGGCTATGACCATCCCATTGTCCTGCTTGCAGGCAGGCCCCTTACAGCATTACCATGCCCCTTTGTCTGTGTTTTAATCTCATCTAGTTGTCTGGCTCCTTCTTCCTTGTAGCTCCTGGGGGGGTTTGTAAATACCTATGCCCCTACTCAGCTCAGCGGACCAAGCCTGCTGGGAAATTTGGTTACGTTCCCTTGGCTGAAAAGTGTCCAGTTTACAGTCTCTGGGTTTTATCCTTGGGCAGTCCAAAAAGGGCCGAATTGCCCGAAAACCTTACAGATGCCCCTTCGATACGTCCCTACCTGCTTGGACCGTATCGACACAGGTGAAGGGCAATCATTTCCTTTTGTGTGGACCGTAGGCCCCCCCTCAACAACATGCGAAACTACAAGTCCCAAGACAGTTCCCTTAATCTAGGCTACCCCTGATTTCATTGAAAGGGAAAGACAAGACCATACTTAATTCAAACACACAGTAACATACACACATTTCACCGGAACCCCAAACGTAAAGGTCCCTGTACATATATCACAATCAAGTAACTGAAACCCGCAAATCCATACACCTATTTACATTTGAATCTCTTTATTTCACTAAGGATCCTCTTTTCTTGGCTGCACTTCGCTTCTTCCCGTTGAAGGCTCTTCATTTTTCCTCCATCGTCGATACCTGCAGCTGAGAGGTTCAGTACAACTGAGGCGACAGCATAATGTACCCCCTGGTACAACATTTTCTTTGTGGGGACGAGCACTAAACCATTCTCAGGCCCCCCTGGTGGTGATCGGACAGTTGTGGGGGTCGATTGGTTGGGCTGTGGGCAGGGGTCGCTTTACCTGAACCAGCAGTTCGGTAGCTTTTACAGTCATCCCTTCCCTGGGCGTTACACATCCCTCCCCAGTGCGGTCAATTCATCCCATTCCCTGGGTTCTGCCATCACCTTACAAAAGTGATCGATGCCCCTTGTGGACATGCCTTGGTAGACCCCCATAAACACAAATAAATGCCCTGGTCGGAAGCCCACCACTTATCCCAGCAAACGGTGATCCTACCCGGTGACCCCGTGATGGTCCGGTAGGTGTTGTTGTCCAGGCGTTCCCAGTCCGAGGACCGATCCCTCATGTCCAGGCTCAGCTTCCTGAGCCACCACCATCTCCCCAAAGGAACGTCCCCCTCACAGGTTAAACACACCCGCCTGCCCTCAGTCACCCTAACCCGGTCAGTCGCCACCTGTATCTCCTCGCAGAGTACAGAGGCCTCTCCATAGGTGAAGCTCTGGTGGCTGGAGTACCTGGTCGAGTTCGACCCCAGCCACCCAGGCCACCTCCCCCGGTGTGAGTAGCGGGTCTGCTCTGTGGCCACCTGGTTTCCCTGTCCGGTAGTGACAAGAGGGGCTCTGCCGCCAGAGCACCCGTAGACAAAGGACTCTTCTGTCTCGCCTCTGCGTAGTTCTCCCGGTCCCACCATCGCCAAGATCAGCAAACTCCACATCGTCGGGTGCCCCATCTGTAAAACAGACAAAACACATCCTTGCCTCTACAGAACTACCTACCTTAAAGTGCATGGCTTCTATCCAGCGGCAGCAGCAGCTCCCGCTTTTAAGTTGGGAAATTGACATGAAATTGCCGCAGCCTGTCTGTGGTTCTGTGTCCACAGCCCGGCTCCACCAGGGTCCTAGTGCCTGCTGCTCAATCATCATTTCACTGCACTATGCGCTTCTGTGATCCCACGATCCTAAATAACCCACACACCACTAAACACTAATTAGAACTAACAGGGGGGGAATGCTATATACAATGCCACCCGTCTCCGGGTGGCCAAATTAAAACTGGACCCCGCTATACTGGGGCTGTTCACCTGTTTGGACCAACAGCTCGGGCCAGACCTTCCCCTCCCGGGGGTCCGGACTGCCCCTTGCCTCTCCTTCCCCAAAGGGGTTCGGGGATCCCTTTCTGCGCCCTCCGGAGACTGGGCTACCTGTGGCAGCACTGGATAATGTCCTACATCCCCCACCGTTCCCTTCTACTGGGGACCATCTTACCGGGGGCTTGGAGACCCGATTGCTCCTTCGTCCCCTGGATGGTTCCCACGCCCAAGGTGATACCTCCCTCTCCTCTGCCTCCCTAGCCTCTATACTAAGGCAGGCCACCTGACCCACAGGTAATGGCTTGGGAATCGTTACTGTCCCTGGGCTGGGTGCTTGCAGCACTGTCGGTTTCTTTGGGACTGCCCCTTCGGGACAGCACCTTGTCACCGGTTGTGTGACCGTGGAGTCAGGGACCTTCCCCACCGTCGTTAATTCTACGGGGGGTTTCTCCACTACCACCCCCAGTCTTCCCCCCACCTTGCTCTTTCTTGCCCTTATGGGGTGGAACAATTTAAATTGACTGATGTGGCGTTCGCATGGGTCCCACCTTAAGGGATTTAAACTGCAAATAGCCGCTGAGGCAGCCTCCAGAATGGGACCCTGCACCTGGACCGGACCAGGGTCTGGGGCTAGAACTACCCCTGCGCTCCCTTTTTCCTGAGGCTGCTCCCTGGGTAGTCATACGGGTTCTTGTGGTGTGGGTGCGGGCAGGCCCTGGCCCGTTGCCATTGCCACCTGTCCCGACCCAGCTGCTAGGCTCTGCAAAAAGGCTAAAAGTTTTTTTAATTCGATGGTTTCCGGGGCAGCTGCTCCTGCCGCCGGGGTCTGACTCTCTACTGCGGGAGCCCTCTCCTCCTTGCTAGGGTTCTCACACTCCCTCTTGAAATGCCCGGTCTTTCCACACCCGTAGCATACCGGTCTCTTGTCGGAGGTCCGGGTGCCCTCATGCTTCCACTCTCTCTTAGGGGGTGCTGGCGCGATTTCATGCACCTTACCCTTAAGGGGCTTTTCCTCACTCCTTTCCCATTGCGATATGCAAGGGTGAGTTTTCTAAGGACCTCTGCCTCATTAAGGTCCGGACTCTGCGGGTCGAACCAGTGTTCGGCCTTTGCCCTAACGTGAGGGAGACAGTTAGCTACGAGGGTCTTCAGCCAGTGGGCTGTTCTCTCATCTAAATTCTGCCTATCCGCGGGAGTCCCACACGCCTCCACATAGACAGTCCACAGCCTGTCTGCGAACATATTTGGCGATTCCCCTAGCTGCTGCTTGGTTTCCCCCACCCTCATGAAAGGGCTACCCAGATTCAAGCCCATTGCCTCCAGAACAACAGTCCGTGCTGCCACCCATGTGTCAGGTCGTCCCCCATTCCCGGAGGTCACTGCCCTGCATAGTTGGGGATCTAGGGTCATCAGGAGCATCCTTATTTGCTCCCCCTCGTCGCAGTCATTAATGCTGACTGCCTGCTCCACCTCCATAAAATGAAGCGACGGATCCCCTTTTGGAGTTAGCCTGGGAACGTGGGCCACCATCCCCCTGAGCGCGGATGCCCCATGAGGAATGATAATGTCGCCCTCAACCAGTCCCCTATTTGCCAGCCCCGCCGGGGGACCATACCTTCTCTGCCTGACAGGGCACATCTGCCCTACCTGGGGTTCCTGCTCCTCCTCCCCACTGTCTGACTCTTCTTCTCCTGTGTCCTCTCGCCCTACCACCCCTGGGTTAACTACCCACACAGGAGATGCTGTTACCTGGGGATCCCTCTCTGCTCCCCCTTGTGCCCGTCCCTTCCTGGACTCCCCGTTCCCCGCCTGCCGACCCGGGCACGATCCCGGTGCCTCAGGAGGCGGTCTATTCCCCTTGGCCTTTGGGGAATCATCCGCTGCGAGGAACACCTTGCCCCTAGGGAACCCCCCTGGACCTACCAGGTGTACCTGTCCCCTGACCTTGGACAAGGTCTCCTCCAACTCCGTTATTCGTGCCTGGCACGGCCCATGGGCACAGTCCCCTACTTCCTCGCGAGCCACTCGGTACGCTGCCTGGATGTCCCGGAACTTCCCCTCCAGCTTCCTACACTGCTCTGTACTCCGAGCATAGAGTTCCTGGAGCCTCCGTTCCTTTTCTTTACCCTCCACTATCTGGCAGTGGAGATAGTCCTTCTCGCACCGGTTAGACTCGCTTTCCTGTAGGCTGCCCTGTTTAATTTCTGCCAATTCCTCCCGCAGTCGTTCCGCTGCGCTAGCGCTGTCCTGTTTAATTTCTGCCAATTCCTCCCGCAGTCGTTCCGCTGCGCTAGCGCTGTCCCCTGCGCTGGCCCTCACTTCTCCCAACTCCTGCTCTAATTCTTTGACCCTTCGCTCTGTTTTGACTACCTGCTGGGACAGGCAGACCAGCCAAACTGCCTTCTCCAAGTGCCTTTTGTGCGCCTTACTTTCTGTCCATGCAGCCGCTGCCATTACAGGTCGCTCCGCATTGATTAGTTCTGAGACCCAAGGTTTGGTGAGGTTGACCTTTTGCCACATATACGAGGAGATTCTCTCCTCCATTTTACTTCGTTCCCTCACCCCCTCTGCCAAGTCACATACTCCAAACCACCGGGGTCCTGCCGCGGTCGCCATTGTAGAGGGTGCCATCTCTGCTACTCCACTACTGGGCCGATATCTGGGGTTTGAGTATCTGTGTGTGTCTCTCTCCAGCTGGCACTGAAACTTCAGAGGCCAGGGGATGCCGCACTGGGACACCTCCACGGAAGAGAGCACTGAATCAAGCCTGCCGTTTATCCCTAACCGGAAGCCTGAGGCTTATATCACACAGATATCCAGACCCCCACCAATGCCCAGGTGATTCTCTCTCTTGCCGGTGGTGCAACACCCACCCGGTTCCTACTTCGCTGGAGTAGCTTTCCCAAGAGAGAGAATAGGACACTGCTGTTTATTACCTAACCAGCAGCCTGTCCTGAGTGAATCGTTCAAGATGACCCTAGATTCTTGAACCCGGAATTAAGGTGAGGAATATCTTAACAATGACTTGGTCAGAGATCGCTGGTGAGAGATTGAAGAATTTAAACGACTCCAATTATCAGCAAATCGAGGTTTATTGCAAAACCCAGGTCAAAATCATCAAACAGAAGAAATTATAATAAAATCTTAAACTCTAACACAAACTAAGTCTATTCAGAAAGTACTATAACGGACACAACGTAAAATCTTATTGTTACACAGTTTTAGCAATGACACAGAACACAAATCAAGTCCCCTTCCCCAAAGCCTCAACCACTATCAAGGTCAAGGGAGTTTCGCAAGCTGCTGCAGGGTACTTACAGTCACAGGCTGCAGGAGGTCAAGTCAAAGGTGGAGAGGTCAAGCCAAGAGACCCTCAATCGAAACACAGCCCCTTTTATATCCGTTTTACCTGGCCTTTTCCTGTGTTCGGCCAGCCCCTTTTGCATTGAATTGGTAAGGTTTAAAGTTCCCGCTGGTCCCGCCCCCTTTGAGCCGGTCAGAGCTGTCGACTTCCGGGTTTTCCTCCCCCTTTGCGTTGTATCGGTCCAAGTTTAAAGTTCCCGCTGGTCCCGCCCCCTTTGAGCCGGTCAGAGCTGTCGACTTCCGGGTTTTCCTCCCCCTTTGCGTTGTATCGGTCCAAGTTTAAAGTTCCCGCTGGTCCCGCCCCCTTTGAGCCGGTCAGAGCTGTTCGCTTCCGGGTTCTCCTCGCAGGTCCGCTCCTTCCAGCCAGGCAGACCTGCCGCGATTTGAATTTGGCGCCGACTCCGCCCCCTCCACCCAGTGAGTTCCTGCCGGTGGCTTCTGTCAGGATTGGAGTACCTCCCCCAGGTCCGCCTCCAACTTGGTTTTTTCTACCGTTTATCTTCAAGGGGCTTTTCCAGTGCAATATACTGAGCCCAGACAGTCTGTTTTTTGGGATAACAAGGTTAAGCTCTCTTGTGAAGATTTTCAAAGTCTTCCAGCTGCTCCGGAGATGGCTGCTATTCTCACCTTGCTATGTTGATGGGGTGTTAATTGGATTCTGCTCTGGTGGAGGCCAAGTCATTTACATCTGCATGGGGCTATGACCATCCCATTGTCCTGCTTGCAGGCAGGCCCCTTACAGCATTACCATGCCCCTTTGTCTGTGTTTTAATCTCATCTAGTTGTCTGGCTCCTTCTTCCTTGTAGCTCCTGGGGGGGTTTGTAAATACCTATGCCCCTACTCAGCTCAGCGGACCAAGCCTGCTGGGAAATTTGGTTACGTTCCCTTGGCTGAAAAGTGTCCAGTTTACAGTCTCTGGGTTTTATCCTTGGGCAGTCCAAAAAGGGCCGAATTGCCCGAAAACCTTACAAGTCCAAGGGCCACCCTCCCCACCACAATGCAAGACCTGCTCACCCCACCCCCACCAGACCCACTCATCATGCCCCCCAACCAGAAATACCCTAAATAACGAGACCCCCCCCGAGAGATCCCCTAAATAAAGAGATGCCCCCCCCACCCCCCCACCACCACCACAGAGACCCCCTAAATAAGGAGAACCCCCCCCCCAGAAGAGAGACTCCTGTCAGGAAAGTAAAAACCAGGGGCTGGATTCTCCGCCGGCGGGATGCTCCGGGGGTTTCCCGACGGCGTGGGGCTACCACACAATGGGAAACCCAATTGACCAGCCGGCGACACGGAGAATCCCAACCAGAAATTTGGTGCGGTGGGACTGAGAAACCCGCATCATAACCTCCCAAAACAAGGTATTTCAGGTCAATGAATTTATCCTCAAGAAGGTAAACAAAGTTGAACAATAAGTCATTTTGAAATACCAATTCACTCAATGGAATTATCACAACTTTAATTAACAAGACTTCCGGGTGCGGCTATGCAGAGCTAGGTCGCATGTTCGGTAGCTCCCGCTCAGAACGGACTTTTGGGCTCTTTTACAGGGCCCCCACGGCATTTGTTTGACATTTCCCGGTGTGGCAAGAAGACTGCAGCATTCCCCTGACAGTGTCCCCCAGGAGTGTTATGTCTTTTGGCTACCAGACCCGGCAGAAACAGTAAAAGATTTGGCTTTGGCGACAGGTTTAGACAAAAGCCTCTTCCAGCATGCAGGCGGGGGAAGGGCAAGCTGAAAGCTGCAATCTGACTTGACTCTATCAAAGGTGAATTCTAGCAGCAGAGGGAACAATTGTGAAAAGATCTACAATGGTCATTGAAGAAGCAGGGACGAGGCTTCCGGTGGCGGCCATGGAGGAGTAGGTCGCGCATTCGGCAGCTCCCGTCTGGAACTGACTCTCAGACCTTTTTCAGGAGTTTCCATAGACTTTTTAAACGGACCAGAAGTGTAACGGCCAAAGGAGCGGCACTGGAGCAACGGGAGAAGCGAGGGGAAGAAAACAAAATGGCGGCGGCCAGGAACAAAGGGGAGCTGCAGGAGTTCATCAAGCGCTGCTTCGAGGAGCAGCGCGAGGAGATGTGCAAGGAGATGTTGGCGCCTATGCTTTCGGCAAGTGAAGGACTCGGGATCACCCAGAAGGTCCACGAAGCTAAGATCCAGGAGGTACAGAAAAGAGTCAGTCAGAACGAGGACGAGCTCGTGGGCCTGGCGGTGAGAGTGGAGCAGAACGAGGCGCTACACAAGAGGTGGGCGGGAAGACTCGAAGACCTGGAGAACAGGTTGAGGATAAAGAATCTGCGAATCCTGGGTCTCCCTGAGGGAGTGGAGGGGGCTGATGCCGGGGCATACGCGAGCACGATGCTCGAGGCGATGATGGGCACGAAGGCCCCTTCGAGGCCGTTGGAGTTGGACGGGGCACATCGGGTGCTGGCGAAGAAGCCCCAGGCAAATGAGCCGCCAAGGGCGATGGTGGTGAGGTTCCACCGGTTCACGGACAGAGAGTGGGTCCTGAGATGGGCCAAGAAGGAGCGGAGCAGTAAGTGGGACAATGCAGAGATCCGAATATACCCGGACTGGAGCACGGAGGTTGCAAAGCGGAGAGCGGGTTTCAACCGGGTCAAAGCGGCGTTGTACCGGAAAGAAGTGAAATTCGGAATGCTGCAGCCAGCGCGACTGTGGGTCACATACAAGGGCCAACACTATTACTTCGAAACGCCTGAAGAGGCGTGGTGGACCTTTGTACAAGCCGAAAAGTTGGACTCTAACTGAGGGTTTCTGAGGGATGGGAGGATGTTTGAGGTTTGATGTGTGATGGTTGTTGTATATAGGGGGTCAATCACGCGCAGGAAATGTTACATGGGCTGGGGGAGAGAGACAAGGCCGCGACAGGAGCTGCACCAGAGGGGGCGGAGCGGGCTTTGGAAACCGCGGGGTGTTTTCCCGCGCGGGGGAAAAAAGGCGGGAAGGGGAACGAAGGAATGCATATGGATTGGGAGACTCCCACGCGGGGAGGTCTATGGGACAGCGGGGGAAGCCGGGGTCAGCAGGCATCAGCTGACTTACGGGAGTGACATGGGGGGAGCAAAAAAGCTAGACAGGGGTCTAGCGGGGGATAGGGGAGTGGGGGGAGGGGGGGAAAAGGGTTGCTGCTGCACTGCCCGAAAGGGAATGGGGCACAGAAGAGGTGGTCGGGACGGGGATCCCCCCTCTGGGGGACTGGAGGGTGAGGGAGGCGTGGACACGGGACTGGCCCAGAAAAGGAGATGGCTAGTCGGCAGGGCGTGGGGGGGGGGGGGGGGGGGCGCCCTCCAATCCAGTTAATCCGGCTGATAACGTGGAATGTGAAGGGCCTGAATGGGCCGGTGAAGAGGGCTCGAGTGTTCGCGCACTTAAAGGGACTGAAGGCGGACGTGGCCATGCTCCAAGAGACACACCTGAAGGTGGCGGACCAGGTCAGGCTAAGAAAGGGATGGGTAGGACAGGTATTCCACTTGGGACTGGACGCGAAGAATAGAGGGGTGGCAATATTGGTGGGAAAGCGGGTGTCATTTGAGGCCAAGACTATTGTAGCGGACAATGGAGGGCGATATGTAATGGTGAGCGGTAGGCTGCAAGGGACGTGGGTGGTGTTGGTAAACATATACGCCCCGAACTGGTATGATGCAGGATTCTTGAAGCGCATGTTGGGGCGCATTCCGGACCTGGAGATAGGAGGCCTGATAATGGGAGGGGACTTCAATACAATGTTGGATCCAGCACTAGACCACTCCAAATCAAGGACTGGAAAGAGGCCGGCGGCGGCCAAGGTACTTAGGGGGTTTATGGATCAGATGGGGGGAGTGGACCCATGGCGGTTTGCAAGGCCGCAGGCCAGGGAATTTTCTTTCTTCTCCCATGTACACAAAGCCTACTCCCGGATAGATTTCTTTGTTCTGGGTAGGGCGCTCATCCCGAGGGTGGAGGGGACGGAGTATTCGGCTATAGCCGTTTCGGACCATGCCCCACACTGGGTGGAACTGGAGCTGGGAGAGGTGAGGGACCAACGCCCGTTGTGGCGGCTGGATGTGGGACTGCTGGCGGACGAGGTGGTGTGTGGGAAGGTGAGGGGGTGTATCGAAAGGTACTTGGAGGCTAATGACAACGGGGAGGTGCGGGTGGGGGTGGTATGGGAGGCGTTGAAGGCGGTGATCAGGGGAGAGCTAATTTCCATTAGGGCTCATAGGGAGAAGACAGAGGGTATGGAAAGGGAGAGGTCAGTGGGGGAGATTTTGAGAGTGGACAGGAGATACGCAGAGGCCCCGGAGGAAAGATTACTTGGGGAAAGACGGCGGCTCCAGACGGAATTTGACCTGTTGACCACAGGGAAGGCGGAGGCACAGTGGAGGAAAGCGCAGGGGGCGACCTACGAGTATGGGGGAAAGGCTAGTCGGATGCTGGCACACCAGCTCCGTAAGAGGATGGCAGTGAGGGAAATAGGGGGAATCAAAGATGGAAGGGGAGCCATGGTTCGGAGTGCGACGAAAATAAACGAGGTATTCAAGACCTTTTATGAAGAGCTGTACAGATCCCAGCCCCCAGCTGGGGAAGAGGGAATGAGACGATTCCTAGATCAGCTGAGATTCCCGAGGGTGGAGGAGCAAGAGGTGGCTGGGTTGGGGGCACCAATTGGGTTGGAGGAGCTGAGCAAAGGTTTGGGGAGCATGCATGCGGGGAAGGCCCCGGGACCGGACGGATTCCCGGTGGAGTTCTACAGGAAGTATGCAGACCTGTTGGCCCCGCTACTGGTGAGGACCTTTAATGAGGCAAGAGAGGAGGGGACCCTGCCCCCGACAATGTCGGAAGTGACAATTTCTTTGATCCTAAAGCGGGACAAGCACCCACTGCAATGTGGATCGTACAGGCCGATCTCGCTCCTCAATGTGGATGCAAAGTTTCTGGCAAAAGTGCTGGCCACGAGGATCGAGGACTGTGTCCCGGGGGTAATCCACGAGGACCAGACGGGATTTGTAAAGGGCAGGCAACTAAACACCAATGTGCGGCGGCTCTTAAACGTGATAATGATGCCATCGGATGAGGGAGAGGCGGAGATAGTGGCAGCTATGGACGCGGAGAAGGCCTTTGACCGAGTAGAGTGGGAGCACCTCTGGGAGGTGCTGCGCAGGTTTGGGTTCAGGGTAGGGTTTATCAATTGGGTTAAGCTCCTTTACAGAGCCCCGATGGCAAGTGTAGTGATGAACCGGCGGAGGTCAGAGTACTTTCGACTGTACCGAGGGACGAGGCAGGGGTGCCCCCTGCCCCCCCTGTTGTTCGCATTGGCGATCGAACCATTGGCCATGTCATTGAGGGAGTCTAATAAATGGAAGGGGGTGGTCCGAGGGGGAGAAGAGCATCGGGTGTCGCTATATGCGGATGACCTGTTGCTGTACGTGGCGGATCCAATGGAAGGGATGGTGGAGGTCATGCAGACTCTAAGGGAGTTTGGGGAATTTTTGGGCTATAAGCTCAATGTAGGGAAGAGTGAGCTCTTTGTATTACAGGCGGGGGACCAAGAAAGAGGGATAGGGGACCTACCGCTGAGGAGGGCGGAGGGGAGCTTTCGGTATCTGGGGATCCAGATAGCCAGGAGTTGGGGGACCCTACATAAACTGAATCTGACGAGGTTGGTGGAGCAAATGGAGGAGGATTTCAAAAGATGAGACATGTTACCGCTCTCGCTGGCGGGTAGAGTGCAGTCGGTCAAAATGGTGGTCCTTCCGAGGTTTCTGTTTGTGTTTCAGTGCCTTCCCATCGTGATCACTAAGGCCTTTTTTAAGAGAGTAGGCAGGAGTATTATGGGGTTTGTGTGGGCGAATAAAACCCCGAGAGTAAGGAGAGGGTTCCTGGAACGCAGTAGGGACCGAGGAGGGTTGGCGCTGCCAAACCTGGGGAGCTACTACTGGGCAGCAAATGTGGCGATGATCCGCAAGTGGGTTATGGAGAGAGAAGGGGGGGCATGGAAGAGGATGAAGATGGCGTCCTGTAAAGGAACGAGCCTGGGGGCGTTGGTGACGGCACCGCTGCCGCTCTCGCCGACAAAGTATACCACGAGCCCGGTGGTGGCGGCAACGCTAAGGATCTGGGGCCAGTGGAGACAGCACCGGGGTGCAATGGGAGCATCGGTGTGGTCCCCAATTAGGGGTAACCACCTGTTTGTCCCAGGGAAGATGGACGGGGGGGTTCCAAAGCTGGCATCGGGCAGGGATTGGAAGAATGGGGGACCTGTTCATCGACGGGACGTTTGCGAGCCTAGGTGCACGGAGGAGAAGTTCGAGTTACCCCCGGGAAATGCCTTTAGATATATGCAGGTGAGGGCTTTTGTGAGGCGGCAGGTGAGGGAATTCCCGTTGCTCCGGCACAAGAAGTTCAAGATAGGGTGATCTCGGGTGTATGGGTCGGGGAGGGCAAGGTGTCGGAAATACACCAGGAGTTGAAAGAAGAGGGGGAAGCACTGGTGAAGAGTTGAAGGGTAAATGGGAGGAGGAGCTGGGGGAGGAGATCGAGGAAGGTCAAGTGGGCTGATGCCCTAGGTAGGGTTAATTCCTCCTCCTCGTGTGACAGGCTCAGCCTGATACAATTTAAGGTGGTCCACAGAGCGCACTTGACGGGGGAGAGGTTGAGTAGGTTCTTTGGGGTAGAGGACAGATGTGGAAGGTGCTCAGGGAGCCCGGCGTACCATGTCCATATGTTTTGGTCATGCCCGGCACTGGAGGGGTTCTGGAGAGGAGTGGCGGGAGCAATATCTCAGATGGTGAAAGTCCGGGTCAAGCCAAGCTGGGGGCTAGCAATATTTGGAGTGGTGGACGAACCAGGAGTGCAGGAGGCGAAAGAGGCCGGCATTCTGGCCTTTGCGTCCCTAGTAGCCCGGCGAAGGATCTTGCTAATGTGGAAGGAGGCAAAGCCCCCCAGCCTGGAGGCCTGGATAAATGATATGGCTGGGTTCATAAAGTTGGAGAGGATTAAGTTCGCCTTGAGAGTGTCTGCGCAGGGGTTTTACAGGCGGTGGCAACCGTTCCTAGAATATCTCGCGGAGCGTTAGAGGATGGTCGGTCAGCAGCAGCAGCAACCTTGGGGGGGGGGGGGGGGGGGGGGAGACGACAACGACATCTTGGGAGGGGGGGTGGGGGAGAGGGCGGACTGCCGGGGAGGGTGGATGAGCAAGAGATAACATGAAGTGTTGGGGAAACTGGCACGTACGGGTGAGGGCCAGTGTACAAAGCTGTGTAAATATATCATTTAGCCATGTATATATCTTGCTCTGCGCGATTTCCCGTTTTTTTTTGTTACGGGGAGGGCGGTGTTATTGTTTGTAAGGGAGAAAAATTGTGTTAAAAAACTTTAATAAATATATATATTTTTAAAAACTTTAATTAACAAAGATGAAAACCACTGAAAACAATTACTTTCTTTTGCTGTCTTTAGTTGTTGTGTTACTTGGTCAGGAAGAGATCACTTATTGTCTGGTACAATGCTTAATCTTCTGCTATGCACTGGCAGACTCAAATCAATCATTGTTCATTGACTTTATGACTCAAAACTGGATCAAGTATGTGAAAATCACATTCACAATCGTATAGTGGCAGGAGCAGTCACTAAAAGGGCTATATTGTTTTCATAGAATTCACTTGACCTCTGTCAAAATCTTTCAAATTGAATTGACGATGATTGATTTTGGTGGAGGTGCTCACAGCAGAAGAGAACTTTCCTAATGATGAGGCGAGGAATTATGATGAATTACTCTTTACCTAAGAATTATTAGAATTCATTCTCATAAAGAAGTGAATGATGCTTTAAGTCTATTTGGCCCATTGAAGCCTGCACTTCCACTTCTAACTTTCGTTTCTGCGCATTTAACTGCATTTAGTTCATATTTATTTCTATCATGTCTTGCCACAATTCCAAACATTTATTGATTTTAGAGTAAAATGATTCTTCCAAATACATATTTTTTAATGTTTTAAAATCATACTCATTACTATTTTAAGTTAATATCTAAAGCTCCTATTTTCCTAACTTGATTTGAAGATTTATTTTTAACGATATCTTATATACCTCAATGTGCTTTGTCTATTCAAGCTGCCTTCTTTCAAGTCTTTCATGTACAATCGACAGAATTCTCCATGTGTTGATGCCGGGGCAGGATTCGCGGAGTTCTACCTCAGCAAAACCGGCGCTGCACCTGGACCGATTCAACGACCGTTGAATGCTTAGCACCAGCGCCACGTGGAGCACAATTGATTCCAATGGGAAATGTTGCAGGATTTGCCAGGTTTGTGATTGACACTCAGTATTATGTTCTTGTACAGAGAGAATTACTGAGTCGGCGTACTAAAGAACATCTAGTTTAAGACTAGTTAATTTTATTATAGTATAATAAACTGTGGGTAGGAAACTAATGCCATCAAACTGGAACTAATACAAACAAGACTGACCACGATGGTTTCTCCTCCAGTCTCACTCCAGGCTGCAGTGTCATGTGGTATTACTTGTCTGACACCTACTGGTTGGAGGCCATACATATTTGCACATCAGTTCATCCCCTTTCCTTGAGATTTTGAAGAAAACGTATAATACATTATTTCAGTAAATATTACATATGATATGCATAACAATGTATTTTACATCATGTACAGTTACATTGTCCATTCACAGATCCAACCATTCCGGTTTCTTTCTGTTTGCGTCTCAACTTTGGTAAATCTGGTGAATCTGTGTGATAGTTCTCAACATCTTTAGGTACATCGACCATGATTGCATCATTGTTCGGAACATCATTCTGTACATTTTAACGTGTTCACTGCTTGTGTCAGCTTTGATTAATGTAAATTTTCATGTACATCCTCGACTTCATAGAATTTACAGTGCAGAAGGAGGCCATTCGGCCCATCGAGTCTGCACCGGCTCTTGGAAAGAGCACCCTACCCACAGTCCACACCTCCACCCTATCCCCATAACCCAGTAACCCCACCCAACACTAAGTGCAATTTTGGACATTATGGGCAATTTATCTTGGCCAATCCACCTAACCCGCACATCTTTGGACTGTGGGCGGAAACCGGAGCATCCGGAGGAAACCCACGCACACACAGGGAGAACGTGCAGACTCCGCACAGCCAGTGACCCAAGCCGGGAATCGAACCTGGGACCCTGGAGCTGTGAAGCAATTGTGCTATCCACAATGCTACCGTGCCTACTTGCTGTTCAGCAACAGGTTGTTTCACTTTAAGGAGTGCTCGTCTATTCCTCCTTAAAACATGTCCTTGCTCAGTTATCACGGTATAGGACCTTGGGCCTGCTTTCTGCAATACCTTAGCACGTTTTGACCAGCCAACAGGATCCTCCACTCTCACCTTGTCATTCGGTTTCAAAGGTTTCAGACTCCTGGTAGACTTGCCACAATATTCCTTTTATTTTGTCTTCTGAGATTACATTTGATCTTTATCTTCTCATTCACTCTTTGTTTGGTATGGCAAGGCAGAGTTGTTCATAGTTTTTGATTCATCAACATTTCTGCTGGTGACAAACCACAACCTAATGGAGATGTTCGATAGCTCAGCACTGCTAAATACGGATCATCTTTACTGTCCATGGCCTTCTTCAGTAATTGCTTGACCATCAGGACCCTTTTTTCTGTTTTGCCATTTTATTGCGGGTGTAATGGACTTGACATTACATGCTTAAAATCATATTGCTGTGCAAATTCCTTCCATTCTTTACTGTTGAAGCATAGCCCATTCTCACTCATAACATTTACAGTGCCGAATGGGACCATTGAGTCTGCACCAGCCCTTGGAAAGACCCGGAGGAAACCCACGCAGACACGGGGAGAACGTGCAGACTCCACACAGTGTCCCAAGCCAGGAATTGAACCTGGGACCTGGAGCTGTGAAGCAACAGTGCTAACCACTGTGCCGCCATGCCGCCCACTCATTACTGCCTCATGGTGTGCAAACGTTGCTTTTCTGTCATGACGACCCAATTTGCTGATGAGCTAGATAATTGTGCTACCTCTGGATAATTTGAGCAATGGTCTACTATTAGCAAATATTCTTTACCATCAAGGTAGAATAAGTCAATCCCAACCTTTTGCCAAGGAACTGTCACAATTTCACCTATTTTCATCGGTTCCTTTGCTTGTCAATATTTATATCGTTGACAAGTGGTACACTTTTCCACCATGTTCTATATGTCTTTGTTTATTCCCGGCCAATATACAGCATCTCGTGCTCTTCGCTTGCATTTCTCGATTCCAAGGTGACTCTCATGAATCTTTTGTAGTATTTCCTTGCGCAGAGTCTGTGGAATTACAATTCTCTCCTGCCTCAGTAACAAATCATTTTCTACACTTAGCTCTGATCGTATGTGATGATAATTAGAATATGAACCTTTTGGCCATCCATTGTTGAGATTATGTATCACCATTTATAATCCTGCATCCTTCTTTGTTTCTTCAACAATCAGTTTTGACTTTGCATCCGACACTGATAGTGTTTCCGTAATCATATCTACATGAGCCTGCACATCCTCTCCAATGGAATTGTTATCTTTGGCTGCTGTAGCTCTAGACAACGCATTCACTACCACAATGTGCTTGCCAAGTCTGTAGATTAATTCAAAGTTATATCTCTGAAGTTTCAGCATTAGCCATTGAATGAGAGGTGACATCTCACTGAGATTATTCTTGACAATTGCAACCAATGGTCCATGATCGGTCACGACAATGAACGTAGGTAGACCATATATGTAGCTATGGATTTTCTCCAACCATTCACTAGCCCTAAACACTCCTTTTCTATTCATAGAATCATAGAATTTACAGTGCAGAAGGAGGCCATTCGGCCCATCAAGCCTGCACCGGCTCTTACGGAGAGCACCCTACTCAAGCCCACGTATCTACCCTATCCCCGTAACCCAGTAACCCCCACTTAACCTTTTTTGGACACTAAGGGACAATTTATCACGGCCAATCCACCTAACCTGTACATCTTTGGATTGTGGGTGGAAACTGGACCACCCGGAGGAAACCCACGCAGACACGGGGAGAACGTGCAGACTCCGCACCGACAGTGTCCCAGCCTGGAATCGAACCTGGGACCCTGGAGCTGTGAAGCAACTGTGCTAACCACTCTGCTACCGTGCTGTGCATAATGATATTCAGATTCTATCATAGATCTTGAACCGTATATCACTGGTTTCCAATCACTACCATTTTCCTGTTGCAGCAACACAGCACCTAGATCATCCTTCGATGCATCTGTTGAAATCTTGGTAATTTTTGTTGGATTGAAAAATATTGATACTGGTGTGGTCGTTAGAGCTTTCTTTAGTGTTATCCATTCTTGTTCATACTGTTTAGTCCAAGGGAAGTTCTTCACTTTCTTCAGGATATCTCTACGACATGCTGTCTTTGCTGATGGATTTGGTATAAACTTTCTAATGAAGTTGATCATGCCATGTACTCTTAGTACTCCCTTTTTATCTGTAGGTCGAGGCATATTTATGATGGCTTGTATCTTCATGTCATCAGGCTCTATTCCTTGACCAGATAATCTGTCTCCTAGGAACGTTATTTCCTTCACACCAAACTGACATTTGGCCTTATTGAGTCGGAGCCCATTTCTTCTGATATTTTGTAATACCCTAATTAGCCTGTCGTTGTGTTCCTCTTGGGTGGAACCCCAAATTATGATATAATCGACGGATACCCTAACTCCCTGAATGCCTTCAACAATATGTTCCATCTCTCTGTGGAATGTTTCTGACGCTGAGATTATGCCAAAGGGCATAGGAAGAAAGCAATATCTACCAAATGGAGTATTGAACATACAATACTTGGTACTTTCTTCATCTAGGTTGAGCTGCTAGAATCCTTGTGAAGCATCAAGTTTGCTGAAATATTTCGCACCAGATATCTCACATGTGATCTCCTCTTTTTTCGGTATCAGCAAGTGTTCCTTTTTACATTTGCATTTACATCTTTGGGATCCATACATATTTGAAGGTCATTGTTTCTTTTTTTTTACACAAACCATCGAATTGACCCAATTTGTCGGCACTTCAATATTTTTTATAACGCCAAGTTGTGTCATCCTGTCCAATTCAGCCTTTAGACAGTCACATAATGGTGCCAGAACTCTTCATGGAGCATGTATCACTGGTTGAGCATCATTTTTTAATTGAATCTTGTAAATGAAAGGTAAAACACCAAATCCCTGGGATATTTCTGGAAAAGCCTGCACAATGGATCCACTGATCAGTCAGTACTCTTCACTCTTTTGGCCCTTCACACGCTTCATCACCTAATGACGACTCACGATCTTTAAATGCTGTAGAGAATTTTAATTTGTGCACTTTACCTTTTACTTGTACATCCAAATCACACATTCCCAATGTGTCAATTTTCTGACCATTATAGTCCTTCGACAAAAGACTGGGTGGTTCAATATTCTCGGTTTTAATTGCATAGTCTTGATATGTTGCTGATGAGGTTTTCTCTTGCTCCTATATCTAACTTCAAAGTGATAAGCGGTTGATTCATTAACAAAGAAACTGTCCATGTGTCCTTTGTTACTATTCCATTATCATTTTTATCACTTTTTGTTCTTGTCGGCGACATTTTATTCTTTTTGGCTATGTTTTTCTGTCTTCGTCCGAGACTACATCAATAAATATATGCCTTCCAAATTAATGCCACTAATTGTATTAATTGACTTCCCGACATTAACTTTTTTGTTTGTGAAACATTCTTTCCTTTGCACTTTGTGCAACTTTTGCCATAAGCTGGACATTGCCTCGGTAGGTGCCTGTTTCCACATCTTTTGCATGTAATGACTGCTTCTTCCAAGCGTTTCAAATGGCCGCCGCTGCTGAGACCAAGTTTTATGTTTTGAGTACATCACAGCATGTATGGCGTCAGCATCACTCCCAATTTTCATGCCAAACCTTGTGCATTCAATGTGCTGATTTGTTGAGCAGCTAGTTCACTAGCTTGAAAAACCTGAATCGCGTCTTCTAACTGAAACTCATTCTCCCCTAAGAGATGTTCACGCACGTTATCATCATTTATTCCAAAGACAATTTGATACTGAATCATTGAGGATTTTAAAGTCGTGAAGTTATACGTTTGTGCTTTTAACTTGAGGTTGGTAAGAAAGCTCTCAAAGGACTCGCCCGTCTTCTGCGTGCGCACTCCAAATATATATATCGCTCAAATGTTTCATTCTTTTTCGGCGTGCAATACTCATCAAATCTTTTTATGACGCCATCAAAGCTTTTGCTATCGTCCTCTTGTTCATTGACGAAGGTGACATAAATATTAAGGGCCTGCGGGCCTGCTACGATTAGCAACAATGCTATCTTTCTTTCATCTGGCTGCGCCTGCAATCCTAGAGCTGCTACATACAGTGTAAACTGTTGCTTAAATGCACTCAAATTGCCATCAGCATTACCGGTTAGTAGAAGTTGTTCAGTAGTTTTTAAGCTATCCATCTTCCTATTGCATTGGTTTTGCGTTTTCAGAGATTTCTTTCGATGTTCCACATTTTCCTTGGAGCACCGTTTCACCAAATTTGAAGACTGTGTCCTTCAAATTTTCACACTTTTGATCTTTAGTTTTTGATCACCACTCCTGGTAACATGTTTGCGATGTTCCTTGTGAAGTCCCTCAAGATGGCTTAAAGTCGTAGTGCTGACAAAGAACATCAAGCTATGTATTTGAAACAAAGCTAGTTTATTTATACTACTTTAAATGATTCGCACACCTTACTAAGTAATAGCTAAGAAAAGAACAGTATTAGATCTATGCTACAGAAATCTGTAACAACTCTCTAATACAACGAACACGCCATCTCAACCTTCTTTCACCATCTCTCTTATTCTCTCTCTCAGAACTCTGGAAGGCACAGGATATATATATATATGACTACTTTATGGTGCCACCTAGTGTTGAAATACATGAACATCATCTTGTTAACCCTTTACACTCCCTACACTATACATATCATTACAATGTTATGTTCTTGTACAGAGACAATTACTGAGTCGGCGTACTAAAGAACATTTAGTTCAAGACTGGTTAATTCTATTATAGTATAATAAACTGTGGGCAGGAACTAATACAAGCATGACTGACCACGATGGTTTCTCTTCCAGTCTCACTCCAGGTTACAGTGACACACGGTATTACTTGCCTGACACCTACGGTCGGAGGCTGTACATATAAAAACATACACTTGTTTATGCATATCATTACACTTAGGAGACTGACAAGCTGAAGACACATATACACACTTCACTCCTCATACACACCACTCCAGCCAACAAGATGGCAGCGAGGAGAATGGCACCCTGTTTTGCGGACGCAGAGCTCGAGACCTGTTGGATGCCGTCGAGGAGAGTTGTGCGACCTTGTACTCCAGGGCAAGGAGGAGGCTGCCAGCCACTGGGCGCAGTTGGCTGAGGCTGTTGGTGCCATGAGCAACACTGGCCGGATTGGCCAGCAGTGCCGAAGAAAGTGCACGACCTTCTCAGGGCGGCCAGGGTGAATAGGCAGCACTGTGTCCCTGGCACCAACCCCTGCCTCACACACCTGTAACCACCCCCTTCCCCCCCACACCCCCATCTGGAGGGCGGAAGAACCCCCACCCGACACCACTGGTACCCATACCGGCTGCCATGGCCGGGTGTCCTGACCAACGAAGCCACCAGCTACTCATTCCCTGGGTTGCATGCGTTAGATTGTCTAACACTGTTGTATTCTGATTCCTCCCCCTCCTGAAGAAGGTCCCCCATAACCGGCGTGTGCAGGAGACGACTGGAGGTGGACCGCTGGACTTGCGGCCCCTCACCGCAGTGGGCGCTGGATATGGTCGGTGGGCCCAAGGAAAGGGCAGTTGCTGGGGTTTAGGTCGACGTTGGGGGAGTAAGTGAGACCCCGGGGAGTTGCGGTTCCCCGTGGCACGTGTGTCACCCCCCCCCCAACCCCACCACCGCCAACACCCCCACATCACCCCCACACCACCTCCACACCACCCACACCCACACCACCCTCACCCTACACCACCCCCACACCACCCTCACCCCCACATTCACCCACACCACCCTCACCCACACACCACCCCCACACCACCCTCACCCCCACCATCCTCAACCTACACCATCCTCACACCACCCTCATCCACACCACCCCCACACCACCCCCACACCACCCTCACCCACACCACCCTCGCCCACACCATCCTCACACCCACACAACCCCCACACCATCCTCATCCACACCACCCTCACCCACACCACCCTCACCCACACCATCCTCACACCCACACCACCCCCACACCATCCTCACACCACCCTCACCCCCCACACCACCCCCACACCACCCCCAACACCACCCTCACCCATACCACCCTCACCCCCACACCACCCCACACCATCCTCACACCACCCTCACCCTACACCACCCCCACACCACCCTCACCCCCACACCACCCCCACACCACCCCCACGCCACCCTCACCCACACCACACTCACCCACACCACCCTCACCCCTACACCACCCCCACACCATCCTCACACCACCCTCACCCACGCCACCCTCGCCCACACCACCCTCAACCTACACCATCCTCACACCACCCTCACCTACACCACCCTCACCCCCACACCACCCCCACGCCACCCTCACCCACACCACCCTCACCCCCACACCACCCCCACCCACACCACCCTCACCCCCACACCATCCCCACATCACTCTCACACCACACCACCCTCACACCACACCACCCCCACACCACCCCCACGCCACCCTCACCCACACCACACTCACCCACACCACCCTCACCCCTACACCACCCCCACACCATCCTAACTCCACCCTCACCCACGCCACCCTCGCCTCACCACCCTCAACCTACACCATCCTCACACCACCCTCACCTACACCACCCTCACCCCCACACCACACCCACGCCACCCTCACCCACACCACCCTCACCCCCACACCACCCCCACCCACACCACCCTCATCCCCACACCATCCCCACATCACTCTCACATCACACCACCCTCACACCACACCACCCCCACACCACCCTCACCCACACCATCCTCACCCCCACACCACCCTCATACAACCCTCATCTGCACCACCCCCACACCACCCTCACATCACCCTCATCCCCACCATTCTGACCCTCACACCACCCTCATCACAAACTACCCTCACACCACCCCACACCCACAACCCCCCACACCCCTGCTCCACCACCATGGCCACCACCGACTCTACCTCCCCCTCCCAAACGCACTCCCCTGCCCTCTCACCAACACACCCCCTCCCCCCAGCCCATGGTCTAAACACGTGTCTTCTCCTGTGTCTTGCAGGACTTGCTGGTGATGGGGTGGGTCGATCCGGTGCCCCCAGCCACAGCCAGACAGAACCCCAGGTGCCGACCAGTGATGATGACACCGGCAGACGGGAGCCATCAACCCAAAACCCAGGACACCCGCGCGAGTCCGGGTTGACACTGTCTTCCCGTCACAGCTGTCTCCAACATCCTCCACCATCCCAGCGACACTCACCCTGGCTGGGCACCTTAGAGAATAGGCTCCTGGGAGACTCTCTGGTGCACCCCACAAACATGCGCCGGTACAATAGGCGGAGGTAGGAACTCCCGAGGGAGAAGATGGTTGGAGGGCAGGCTGACCCCAGGGAGTAGCTGCCATCCAGATGGATTTTGGGCTTCTGGAACGGACATTCCCATCGAATGTGGAAATGCCGCCACATCTCCGCCATGGCATTCCTGCGTAGACGACGTTCACCAGAACAGTGTTCCCTGACCGATCTGGCACATCGGCTACATGACGATTTGCAGGAACCGAAAAGAATCTGTTGCCCTCAGCCTGCTCCTCCCTCTCTGCTTCTTCGGTGGCCTTCAGACTTTGCGGGGGAAGAATGTAATAGCCCGCTGAGGACCTACAAGGTGGGAATAATTATGTTCCCCACGGTCCCTGCGAAGTACAAGCTCCCCCACCATGGGCGGGGCGATCTTTATTAACCTTTGGAAAAAAGATCAGACAGTAAGGCACCCACCAGAACTGGAACCGGTAGGAATCCAATGTGCAGTGTAGATATATTGTGTGTAAATAAAATTAGGTTTTTTATTTTACTTGGTGTGGACTCCTGGTGTCCTTATTAAACCCACCTTCATGCTTCTCCCCCTTTAGGCCCCCTCTAAATCCGGGTTTGCCATTGTCATTTTCAGTGCCTGGTTCGATTCCGGGTGGTCCATCTGGTTTCATTTCTTTTTTATGTTTTCGTAGTGGTTGAATACAACTGAGTGGCTTGCTAGGCCACTCAACCACATTGCTTTGGGTCTGGGGTTATATGTAGGCCACACCAGGTAAGCATTGCAGATTTCCTTTCCTAAAGGACACTAGTGAACCAGGTGGTTTTTAATGAAAATCGACAATGGTTTCATGGTCATCATTAGACTTCAAATTCCAGATATTTTATTGAGTTTAAATTCCATCACCTGCCGTGGTGGGATTCGAACCCGGGTCCCCAGATAATTATCCTGGGTCTGTGGATTACTAGTCCAGTGACAACACCACTATGCCACCTGCCACCCTATCAGGCTGTGCATTCCATATTATATCCACTCTCTGCATAAGTAACTTTATCCAAACGTCAATGTTGGTTCTTCTGCGAATCTTTGTAAAATGGTGCCCTTCTCAACCACTCAGCCAAAGGGAACAGCTTCTCTCTCTGCCCAGACCCCTCATGATTTTGTAAACCTCCGTTAAGTCTTCAAACTGAAGCCTCTCATCCTTGGAACCACCCTCGTCAATCTTTTTGAAAGCAATAAAGTGCAGTGCCCAGAAGTGGTACAGATGGGTGGAATGTTTTCCAGCTGCACAGCCAGGTTTTCTCTCCAGCTTATCTGGCACGAAACATTCGGGAGGTGTAGTTTTCACCATCACGGTGGCGGGGCGGGACCTGAGTCGTGCTCATAAATCACCAAGCCTCTGCTTTCTGCACCTTGTAGTTGAACTCTTTTATATACCCTGTCCTCATGCTTCCTATCAAAATGATACAGATATTCCGAGGAACGTCAATCACTGTCAGATTGCCCGCTCTGCTCCTACTTTTCTGTGCCATGACAGAGCTCCAGATTTCTGGCTGGATCGTCTGATTCTGGCTTCTTCGGAAATGCGGAACAATCTTTCAACAAACGGCTTCCTCTGAGTTCCTAGATCATTGGGATGGTAGGGCGAGGAAGTAGGTCGAGTGGCAGGCTAGCAGGTGGGTAAGGTGTCAAGGTGGCATCTGGGTCGGGTGGAAGCTGAGTGGGTGGGAGCTGAGTAGGGTAGCAGGCTAGTAGATGGGTAGGATAGTAGGGTGGCAGCTGGGTAGAGTGGGAGGTGGGTAGGGTAGAAGTTGGGTAAAGTGGTAGATGGACAAATGGGTTGGGGTTGCTGACTAGGGACTGGAAGGTTGGCAGAATGGGGGCTAGTCAGGTTTTGGGCTGGGGGGGGGAGTTGGGTGGTGGGGAAAAGTCAGGTCGGATCAAGGAGAGTTGGAGGGGGGCTCAATGGGGACCTTTCCTAAAACAATTGCTCACCATTATTGTCTTCTTCCTGTCACTCAGATCATTTCCTTTCCCTACTGTCACTCTCCCTTTAATTCCATGGGCTTGAAATTCACTGACAAGCATGTTATCTGACACCTTACCAATTTGATTTGGATATCTCTGTACCACATCATTACACCACGCATTACTCTCATCAACACTTTCTGTTACTTCATCAAAAAACTCAACTTAGTTTAAAATTCAATCAAACATAAATCAATGCTGGCTTTTCTTATTAGTCCACAGTTTTCTACCAGATTATCATTTCTAAAATCTTTCCCACCACAAATGACAGTTAGAAAACGTCAAAGTAATATGCATTAAAAGCCATAGATTAATATGGCACATAATAATTTGGATTAATATATCAGATCTGATTTTTGAGCACAAATTCATGACAAGACAATAATGTGCTCCTCAGTTAACCAAGTGGTTAACTAAATTATGATACATATTCCTGGGGCTGGTTTAGTACAGGGCTAATCAGCTGGCTTTTAAAGCAGACCACGGCAGGCCAGCAGCACGGTTCAATTCCCGTACCAGCCTCCCTGAACAGGCGCCGGAATGTGGCGACGAAGGGCTTTTCACAGTAACTTTATTTGAAGCCTACTTGTGACGATAAGCGATTTTCATTTTCATTTAATTTCAAGTTCTCAATTGCTTGAAATACCCTCAATAGTTAACTATGAGCTTATAAAGTACACAAGGGATGCTCTATCACTATAAAAATGTATTACTTTTCAGTACAACACTCTTCTTGTCATTTATAGGTCTTAAAAGACCGGTCCAGCATAAAACAAAAATCAGTGATTTGGCAAGGCACAATATCCTGCAATAAACACTGTGGATTTCTACATTTAATACGCACGGCATTATTTATTGCCAAGTACTCTGAATTCACATTGCAAAATCCCAGAGTGAACAAATATGGCTAGTTTCTGAGCCCATTTGACCGATAACAAAACAATTGCTCCAATAAAATACTGGCCTTAGTCATAAAAAGCAAGGCGGGTATCATTTTGGTGGGCAACATTGTTTGATTTGTGGACAAGGAGATGCCACAGACCGGAGTGGAATTCATTTTTGTGCGAATAGGAATGTCACTCATTCCCCTTGCTTCTGGCATAATCAGAAATAAGTAAATGTCCAGAAGTTATAGAAAAAGCACTGCGAGAGATGATCAAAAACTCGGCCAAAGAGGTGATTTTCAATGAGGGTATTATAGGAGGGGAAATGGAGGGTGCAAGGTAGAGCTTCATCAGTTACTTCTTGTTTCTTTGATGGCAAAGATGACTTGACAATCAGAGGGTGGAATTTTTAACCACTCACCAGTACACACAAACTGAAATGTGCCAAAAAAATTAATTGTTTCATAGTTGGTAGTGGAGTCCTTGCTCCCAGAAAGGTGAGACAACCCACATTGCAAACTAACTTCCCTCAGAGGTCAGCTTCTTACTTAACTGCTGCTTTTGCCAAGCAGTTGACATTTAGGAGACGTATGGCAACTTGGTTAATAGTAGTGATGGAATTATTTGGACCATGAATTGGCCTCCCAACCTCCACACTCCCTCCCAATCTCCACCTCTTCAAATCCTGGTCCAAGATCACATTCCTCATGTGAGATCAGCTTTGCGATTGTCACTGAGGCCTCCCCCCTCCCTGCAATAGAATACATCTGTAATCTGATTTTCATATTTTTCTCTTAAGAAATAACAAAATAAAGGAATAATAAAGTTGAGATTTCCTGCCCGAACTCTGTCCTCTGAAGCTACATCAACATAAAAAATGAGACAGAATGAAACAGTTTGTAGGTCGAATAAATGGTTGTGTGCAAGATTTCTTGGATTTCTTGTAAAGAGGAGGGTGTGGGCAATGGAGATTGGGGAAAACAAATGGTGGAGTTTTGTGGGGAGTCATGGTAAAGTGCAAGAAAGTAAAAGAATGTCAGAGCAAAAGGTGCAAGATAGTGTTGCTGCTGTTTGTAAAGAGTGAAGTAAGATGGAATCTTTCCCCTGCCTCCTGCGTCCTTCCTAATGAAACAGTGGAATCTGTGCACACTACTATAATAAGAATCTTTATTGTCACAAGTAGGCTTACATTAACACCGCAATTAAGTTACTGTGAAAAGCCCCTAGTCGCCACAATCCGCCGCCTGTCTGGCTACACAGAGGGAGAATTCATAATGTCCAAATTACCTAAAAGCACGTCTTTCGGGACTTGTGGGAGGAAACCGGAGAACCCGGATAAAACCCACGCAGACACAGGGAGAACGTGCAAACTCCGCACAGTGACCCAGGCCGGGAATTGAATTTGGGACGTTAGTGCTGTGAAGCAACAATGCTAACCACTCTGTTACCGTGCCGCCCATGAGGCTAGAGACTTTGACTCTAGCTATCTCTGCCTCCAAACTCACTGCTAAAGGATTTAGCAACCTTGCGGTTTTAGTAGGCAAAAATAACTTTGCTCCTGCGCTCCATATCTCCAAACATTATCGCTACTACTTTGCCATCAAAATAGAAAGAGCTTTTTCTTTTTCTTGGATCCCTGCCATCCTTTTTCTGAACAAATACTGCCAAGTCTCAGACAGCTACAATAAAGTTCAGTAAAATTGAAGGTCAGGCTCAGCCATGGGAAAAAATGGTGCCAGTAATATTCAAGCAGCAAAGCTGAAGGTTACAGCATACATGCAAGGGTTCCACTCTAGAAGTCCTGTGGCACCATCTGAATTTCTTCCCACCGAATAGGTCTCTATTCAGTGATAGGTGCTCTTAAATTCAGTTCATAACTTTATTAGGCAAGTTAAACTGTGGATCAAACAAAAAAAGGGGGGCGGATATTCCACCTGTCATAATATACACCAGTATATCATGGTGCAGACACACACTGATGGACACACAGTGGGACCAATCAACATACACAACTCCGCAGCCAATCACCAGTGAGAGCACACACAGTATAAAGACAGGGGGCATCAGAGTTCCCGCTCATTCGAGTAGCAGCCAGCTAGGAGCACAGAGCTCACAACCCGCAACACAGACATTCACCATGTGCTGAGTGCATCAACTGGTTAGGACAAGGCAAAGGTCTTTAGTTAAAGCTAGTATCATATTTACCCACAGTTCAAGTATGTTTAAATAGTTAACCTTTTAATAAAATAGTGTTGCACTACTTCAAGTGTTGGTGACCTGTATGTGATCCAGAACACCCAACACATCATGATACCAGGTATGGTTGCATACTAGCACTTCTTTGACCTACCTGTAAGTGATCTGCCTTCCGCCAGCATTCCGTCATCATGCAACATGGACAACATCAGCCCGCCGCCGCCGCTTCGCATCACCGGCAACCTCGGGGCCAACAGGAAGATTTTCAAACAGCGCTTCCAGCTGTTCCTCGAATCCACGGACAGGGAGGGTGTCACGGACACCAGAAAGATTGCTCTTCTCCTCTCTACGGCCGTGGTCCATGCCATCCACATTTTCAACTCTCTCACCTTTGCAGATGACAAAGACAAGACGAAGTTCAAGACGGTTCTCCTCAAATTTGACACTCACTGCAGCGTAGAGGTGAATGAAAGTTTCAAACGTGTTCCAGCAGCGTTTGCAGGGTAAGGACAAACCTTTCCAATCCTTTCTAATGCACCTCCGCATCCTTGCGCAATCTTGCAGCTATGGGCCCACCTCCGACTCCATGATACGCGGCCAGATCGTTTTTGGTGTTCAGTCGGACCCCCTACGTCAGCAGCTCCTCAGGGTAAAGCAATTCACCCTAGCGACTGCCATCGAGACCTGTGTCCCACATGAAAATGCCACCAGTCGGTACTCCCATATACAAGTGGCTGAAACGGCGCGGCAAGGTCCCCAGGAGGCGGAACAGGTCCAAGTGATTGAGCACCTCCAGGGCCTCAGCCTGGATGAGGGCGGCCATTTTGCGCGCTTTTCACAGACTCCCGCGCTTGTACCCACCAAACGAGGGGAGGCGACGTGGAGGAACGTAATGCGCAGGCGTGCACCACACATGACCGCACCGCGCATGTGCGGTGGTGCAACGAACGTGCTGATGTCTCGACCTGCGGCAACTGTGGCTCCGCCCATTTAAAGCGGCAATGCCCCGCAGAATGTCGACAATACCTACGATGTGGAAGACTTGGCCACTATGCTGCCTGCTGTCGAGCAGCTCAGCCTTCCAATTCATATCGCTTCAGCCAGCCTCGCAGGAATGTTCGGGCAATTCAACCCACGGTCACCGAGTCCGATTCCGACCTCCCAGGCAGCAGTGACACCGAGGACCTGAAGGCGCTTTTTGGAGTCGGTGCCATAACGAAAAACAGGCTGTCCCCGAAGCAAAGACACCAGCCGGTGTCGGTATACAGCATCGATCCAGACGATGAGTGGTGTGCCTCCCTGACGGTCAACCGGTTCCAAATACGATTCCGCCTGGACACTGGTGCCTCCGCCAATCTCATGGCGAAGCCTGCTTCCAAAGCCTTTGTGTCAAACCAACCATTCTCCCATCGGCCTGCCAGCTATTGGACTACAATGGCAACATCATTCCTGCTACCGGCTCATGCACCCCCTTTCCCCAAAGCCTCAACCACGATACTAGTCCCGGGAGCTTAACAAGCTGCTGCGGGATACTTACAATCCAAGGCTGATGTTGTGGGAGCAGAGAGTTTAGCACGAGCAGAAGATCCTAAGAGATCGAATGGCCGTTTGACCACCCTTTTTATAGTCCAAAAATCCAAGTTTTGTCGCTCCAGTCCTGCTTCTTTTGTGTGAGCATGTCAGTTAGCATTTCAAAGTTCCCGCAGGTCCCGCCCCTTCTCCTGATAGGTCCAGGTAGCCAGCTCCAGTATCCGGGCAGTTTCCCTCCAAGATAAACTGCTTCCTGCCCGCTCCATTGTCCTGGGAGATCGCAGTTTTCCACACCTCGTTAAGAAGATGGGATTTTCGAGCCTGCCATTCGCTCGAGATTGCTGCCATTATGACCTGATTATGCTGATGGATTTTTCAGCTCCGATGGAGACAAGGTCATTATCATATGTAAGGAGTTCTTACCAACACATTGTTTCTTGGCTGGGGGAGTTTCAGGGCTATTAGTATTTCCATTGTGTCCTTTGCTGATCCAATTAGTGCTGTCTGTCTACTGATGAGTTGTAAGTCCAGGGGGGGTTGCTGCAAACATTCCTTTTACACTCACAGACAGCCCTGCAAGCCAAGCTTGCTGGGAAAAATTTGGCCAAGAAAGGTGTCCATTTTACAGTTTCTGAGGTTAAAGTCCGGTTTCGCAGTTCAAGGGGACCAGGGGTTGCCCGAGATTCTTACAAAGAGACAAAGATTTCGACCGATGCCAGCCAATGTGGCATTGCGGCAGTGCTTCTGCAATGCGATGAGGCCTCATCATGGGCCCCCGTTGCATATGTGTCACGCGCCATGACCCCCACGGAACATCGCTACGCGCAGATAGAAAAGGAGTGCTTGGGTCTTTTGACCGGTGTCGTCAAGTTTCATGATTATGTGTAAGGCCTTCCCCAATTCACCATCGAGACCGACCATCACCCGCTGGTCAATATAATACAGAAAGACTTGAACGACATGACGCCTCGCCTCCAGCACATTCTGCTCAAACTCCGGCGATACGACTTCCAGCTCGTGTACACCCCAGGCAAAGACTTGATCATAGCCGACGCTCTGTCCAGGGCAGTCAACACCCCGTGTGACCCAGCGGGATTCGTCTGCCAGGTAAACGCCCATGTGGCCTTTGTGGCCTCCAATCTACCGGCCACGGATGAACGCCTTGTCCAAATTCACCGCGAGACTGCGGCTGACCCCCTGCTACAGCGTGTCATGCGCCACCTAACAGATGGATGGCTCAAGGGCCAATGCCCGCAGTTCTGCAACGTCAGAGATGATCTGGCGGTAGTCGATGGTGTCCTCCTGAAGCTGGACCACATTGTTATCCCGCACAGCATGTGCCAGCTTGCCTTGGAACAGCTACACGAGGGCCATCTTGGCGTGGAGAAGTGCCGCTGACGGGCCCGAGAGGCAGTGTACTGGCCCGGCATCAATGACGACATCGCCAACACATTGCTCAACTGCCCCACCTGTCAGCCCAACCACGTGAGACCCTACAGCCCCATGAGTTGGTCACATCCCCCTGGTCCAAGGTCGGCATCGACCTGTTCCACGCGCTGGGCAGGGACTATGTTCTGATTGAAGACTATTGTTCAATCTACCCGGAGGTGGTACGTTTGCACGATATCACATCGTCTGCAGTCATCCGTGCCTGTAAGGACACCTTTGCTCGTCACGGCATCCACTCACTGTGATGTCGTGCAATGGCCCCTGCTTAGCAAGCCAGGAATTGTCCAACTTTGCCAGGAGGTGCAACTTTGTGCATGTGACATCCAGTCCCCTGTACCCCCAATCCAATGGCAAAGCGGAGAAGGGCGACCACATAGTCAAACGGCTCCTCTGCAAGGCTGCCGATGCAGGATCCAACTTCTACCTCGCCTTGCTGGCCTATCGCACGGCCCCACTGTCCACTGGCCTGTCGCCAGCCCAGCTGCTCATGGGTCGCACCCTGAGGACATCGGTGCCGTCCATCCATGTCCTAGACCTCGACCACGTTCCGGTCCTTCAACGAATGCAACTGTCTCGTGCACAGCACAAGGCGGCTCATGACGCCCGTGCAGCTGATCTCCCTGCTCTGGCTCCAGATGACAACGTCCGCATCCATCTTCCAGATGGTGGTTGGTCTGCAACTGCTGTGGTTCTTCGGCAGGTGGCTCCCCGCTCGTTCCTGGTTCATCTACCGGATGGTTCCATTCTGCGCCGTAATCGACATGCCCTTCGTCTTGTTCCGCGCTCGCTACATGATCCTCCGCCAGTGCAACGCCCTCCTGTTGTCCCTGACCTGGACTATGCTGAGATTCCGGTTACTCTGCATCCTCCTCACTCTGATGCAGTCCAGTCCGTTCCTCAGCCGGTGGCTCCTGACCCACCCTTGAGGCGGTCAACCAGAATTCGTCGCCCACCTCAGAGACTTAATTTGTGAACTTTGTGCCCTAATGGATTCTCTGGTCTGTTCTGTTCTTCCGTTTAATCTTTCAAGTGGTTTGCATATAGTGTTCATCTCGTTATTTGTGTGACACATTGTTTTTTCTGCACCAGGCACCTTCCCATGTAAATAGCTTAGTTTTATGTACATAGTCCTGTAAATATTTCCCACGCACGTAGTCAGGAACATTGACCACACACTATTTATTGTCACGCAGGCACATTTTTTTATATAAAAGGGGGGATGTCATAATATACACCAGTATATCATGGTGCAGACACACACTGATGGACACACAGTGGGATCAATCAACAAACACAACACCGCAGCCAATCACCAGTGAGAGCACACGCACTATAAAGCCAGGGGGCATCAGAGTTCCCGCTCATTTGAGTAGCAGCTAGCTAGGAGCACAGAGCTCACAGCCTGCAACACAGACATTCACCATGTGCTGAGTGCATCAACTGGTTAGGACAAGGCAAAGGTCTTTAGTTAAAGCTAGTATCATATTTACCCACAGTTCAAGTATATTTAAATAGTTAACCTTTTAATAAAATAGTGTTGCACTACTTCAAGTGTTGGTGACCTGTATGTGATCCAGAACACCCAACACATCACCGCCCCAAGTGGTAAATTCAGGGGTAAATTGGCAATAAGCAGAAAAATCGATGTGGAACCTGTCAGCCCCAAGGGTAGCTTCTTCTGCCATATTTTCGGCACATCCAAAAAATAAATTCCAACTGGCAAGTCCCATGACGTCATGCTGGCAAGGCAGGCTCTGAATTAGCACTCCCTGCCAGTAACCTAGGTCCTAAACGATCGGGGCACTGTTTTAAAAGGCAATTTCTGGCAGTGCTACGGGTGGCTGGGGTGTGTGTGAGGGTGGGGAAGGTGGGTTGTGTAGGGAGGGGTCCGTAGTGGGGGGGGGGGGGGGGGGGGGGGGGGGCGAGGAATGAGGAATACCATATGAACTTTTATGCACTTGGCCTGCCTTTAAAAATGGTGTCCCGATCTATTAAAAAAACTGATAGACTTGTAATAGACAGTTGTTAAGATCCTATAAGTGGATTCTCCAACTAGCTTGTTGAGGAAAGAGAAGACATGAGATTGTTCCATCTCAAAAGTGAATTTGAGTACGGGATGGAGCCTATTAACGTGTGTAAGGAAATTCTTACATGCGGCTGCAGATTCAAAGATCACAAACACATCAATTAATGTGTCGGAAAAATCGACAGGAGGTTAGAATTTGTTCCATCAAAATCAGGTTTCTCACTGGACTTTGAGTGAATTCCATGGTTATGCGATCCAATTGTCATTAAAACTGAACTTGACTGCGCAAGTTGCAAAGTTCATGAGTTCAATCAATGCATGACTTGAGGTTGTTTTCGTTGGAGAGAAGAAGGTTAAGAGGAGACTTAATAGAGGCATACAAAATGATCAGGGGGTTGGATAGGGTGGACAGTGAGAGCCTTCTCCCGCGGATGGAAATGGCTGGCACGAGGGGACATAGCTTTAAACTGAGGGGTAATAGATATCGGACAGAGGTCAGAGGTACTTTACGCAAAGAGTAGTGAGGCCATGGAATGCCCTACCTGCGACAGTAGTGAACTCGCCAACATTGAGGGCATTTAAAAGTTTATTGGATAAACATATGGATGATAATGGCATAGTGTAGGTTAGATGGCTTTTGTTTCGGTGCAACATCGTGGGCCGAAGGGCCTGTACTGCGCTGTATCGTTCTATGTTCTATGTTCTATGTTCAGAGAATGGCAGTGCATCGATATTGGCCATTATATAGCGATGCAGAGTTTCAATGTCATTGGCTTCCTCCAGCAGCATATTTGTAAATAAGTTCACAAATTTCAACAAGCACATAGTCAAGACATTGCTATCAATATATAGGCCATGAATATAGTATTCATGAAGGTGAAGGAACCCTTCACAGTACATGTGAAAAACTCAGTAAGAACTCATAACGTAATTCATTCAACCTGGAGCATAAATTGTTGTGGTTGTTGGAAATGTGGCATTAGTTTGATTGTCCCGTTGAATGCAAGGCACACACACCTTGCCACATGTCTCTCCTTTCAGCAATATTCAAGGTCTGTTCTGCCAAGCGGTTGTTTCTTACAAATTGTTGTTTGGAGAGTTGAAGACAAGAGCTTATCAGATAAAGCACATAAACTTTTTGTGGAGTTCAGTTCTCTGCATTTCAAAAGAAAGCAAACTCTGATATTATCAAATAATGTCAGGTTGTGTCACTCTCACAGTTTATATAAAACACTTGGAGCCACTTAAACCAGCTGAATTAGCATTTTTAAAACATGTTCAGTCATATCAGTTTTCTATCTTCATGTTTCGAGACACAGGTTTCAGTGTTGGTGAAGCTTCTCCAATGTACAAAGTGAACTAAGTCTTTTTGTTCCTTTCACCTCCATTTTATGGCTTTTGTGCTTTTTTATGTTGGTGATTCTGATTACGTGTAATGGAAACACCTTACAGCTGTTAACAGGTTAATTAGTTTGAAAAGCTTTTTGGCCATTGCAATGTCAGTTTCCATATACCTGACAATATCCATCGGTTTTCAGTATTTCCTTTAAACTTTCTTTTATTCATTTAAAGGATGTGGATATCACTGGGTAGGCTAGCATTTGTTGCTCATCTCTAATTGCCCCTCAGTAGGTGGTGGTGAACTGCTCCTTGAACCGCTGCAGTCCCTGAGGTGTAGGTGCATCAACAGTGCTGTAAGGGAGGGAATTCCTGGACTTTGACCAAGTGACAGTGAAGGAATATTGATGTATTTCCAAGTCAGGATGGTGAGTGACTTGGAGGGGCACTTGCAGCTAGTGGTGTTCCCATACATCTGTTGCCCATGTTTTCTAGGTGGTAGAGGTTATGGTTTAATCTAAGGTGCCTTGGTGAGTTCTTGCAGTGCATCGTTTAGATGGTGCACACTGGTGGCTACTGTGCATTGGTGGTCAAGGGAGTGAATGTTTGTGGAAGGGGTACCAATAAAGTAGCCTGATTTGTCCTCGATGGTGTTGAGCTTCTTGAGTGCAGTTGGAGCTGCACTCATCCAGGCAAGTGGAGAGTATTCCATCAAACTCCTGACTTGTGCCTTGTAGATGGTGGACAGGTTTTGGGGAGTCAGGAGGTGAGTTACTCGATGCATAATTCTGAGCTTTCGACCTACTCTAGTAGCCATAGCGTTTATATGGCTAGTCCACTTTAGTTTCTGGTCCATGGTAACCCCATGGATGTTGATAGTGGTTGGTGTAGTACTGATGCTTCCTCTCTGGGTTGAAAAATTTCTCACATATCCAACACAAATTTTGATTAGAAATACGATTGAATCAATCAAAAATATCATAACTTCTCACACACCTCCTTACTGAAACCAGGGCCCAAATTCTATGGGTATTCATATTGTCAAAACCTGACCTGAAGTTGGGAGATGTACATCAGGACTGCTGAGCTCTGGACATGCACACAGACACTGAAATTGCCGAGGAAGTTTAAACTTACCATGGGTTGATTTTTACCGCCTGGGATCCTCCATGAATGTCTCCAATAATAAACTCAGTGTCAGACACATAGGTCAGATAATCAGGACTTAATTGAATGATTACCCTGGAAATGTTACACTAATTAATATTTGGTTTAACTCCAGACATTAGCAAGAGTAATTGAGCTGAAATACACAACCAGCCCCAAATACCACCCCCGATATGACTTCTCCCCCTGCCCCAACACTAAACCCTTCACCCAATGCGACTATCACCCCCAACCTGACTGCCACTCTGGTCCAACCGAATCTGACCCTCTCTACACATCACCCCCAGCCTTGACCCAACCCAACTTGCCTCTCTCTCTGATCACCGCTCTCCCGAGCTGACCCAACCTGACCTGCCTCTCTCTCCTCACCACTCTCCCAGTCTGACGCAACCCAACTTGCCTCTCTCTCTGATCACCACTCTCCCGAGCTGACCCAACCCAACTTGCCTCTCTCTCTGATCACCGCTCTCCCGAGCTGACCCAACCTGACCTGCCTCTCTCTCATCACCGCTCACCCGATTTGACCCAAACAGATCTGCCTCTCTCTCATCACCACTCCCCGTTCTCAGCCAGCCTGACCTGCCTCTCTCTCTCATCAGCACTCTCTCGATCTGACCCAACCCAACTTTCCTCTCTCTCTCATCACCGCTCTCCCGATCTGACCCAACCTGACCTGCCTCTCTCTCAGCACCACTCCCAGTTCTGACCCACCGTGGCCTGCCTCTCTTTCATTAGCACTCCCCGATCTGACCAACCTGACCTGCCTCTGTCTCTCATCACCGCTCTCCCTAGCAGCACGGTAGCCTTGTGGGTAGCATAATTGCTTCACAGCTCCAGGGTCCCAGGTTCGATTCCGGCTTGGGTCACTGTCTGTGCGGAGTCTGCACATCCTCCCCGTGTGTGCGTGGGTTTCCTCCGGGTGCTCCGGTTTCCTCCCACAGTCCAAAGATGTGCAGGTTAGGTGGATTGGCCATGATAAATTGCCCTTCATGTCCAAAATTGCCTTAATGTTGAGTGGGGTTACTGGGTTATGGGGATAGGGTGGCGGTGTTGACCTTGGGTAGGGTGCTCTTTCCAAGAGCCGGTGCAGACTCGATGGGCCGAATGGCCTTCTTCTGCACTGTAAATTCTATGATCTGACCCAGCCCAACTTGCCTCTCTCTCTCATCAGCGCTCTCCTCATCTCACCCAACCTGACCTGCCTCACTCTCTCATCACCACTCCCCGATCTGACCCAACCCATCTTTCCTCTCTCTCTCATCACCGTTCACCCGATTTGACCCTACCTGACCTGCCTCTCTCTCTCATCACTGCTGTCCCGATCTGACCAACCCAACATGCCTCTCTCTCGTCACCGCTCTCCCGATCTGACCCAACCCAACTTGCCTCCCTCTCTCATTACCACTCCCCTGATCTGACCAACCTGACCTGCCTCAGTCTCTCATCACCGCTCTCCAGGTCCGACCCAACCCAACTTGCCTCTCTCCCATCACCGCTCTCCCGATCTGACCCAACCTGACCTGCCTCTCTCTCTCTCATCACCGTTCACCCGATCTGACCCAACCTGACCTGCCTCTCTCTCTCATCACCGCTCTCCCGATCTGACCCAACCTGACCTGCCTCTCTCTCTCATCACCGTTCACCCGATTTGACCCAACCTGACCTGCCTCTCTCTCTCTCATCACCGTTCACCCGATTTGACCCAACCTGACCTGCCTCTCTCTCTCATCACCGTTCACCCGATTTGACCCAACCTGACCTGCCTCTCTCTCTCTCATCACCGCTCTCCCGATCTGACCCAACCTGACCTGCCTCTCTCTCTCATCACCGTTCACCTGATTTGACCCAACCTGACCTGCCTCTCTCTCTCTCATCACCGTTCACCCGATTTGACCCAACCTGACCTGCCTCTCTCTCTCATCACCGTTCACCCGATTTGACCCAACCTGACCTGCCTCTCTCTCTCTCATCACCGCTCTCCCGATTTGACCCAACCTGACCTGCCTCTCTCTCTCATCACCGCTCTCCCGATCTGACCCAACCCGACCTGCCTCTCTCTCTCATCACCGTTCACCCGATTTGACCCAACCTGACCTGCCTCTCTCTCTCTCATCACCGCTCTCCCGATTTGACCCAACCTGACCTGCCTCTCTCTCTCATCACCGCTCTCCCGATCTGACCCAACCTGACCTGCCTCTCTCTCTCATCACCGTTCACCCGATTTGACCCAACCTGACCTGCCTCTCTCTCTCTCATCACCGCTCTCCCGATTTGACCCAACCTGACCTGCCTCTCTCTCTCATCACCGCTCTCCCAGGCTGACCCAACCCATCTTTCCTCTCTCTCTCATCACCGTTCACCCGATTTGACCCAACCTGACCTGCCTCTCTCTCCCATCACCGCTCTCCCGATCTGACCAACCTGACCTGCCTCTCTCTCTCATCACCGTTCACCCGATTTGACCCAACCTGACCTGCCTCTCTCTCTCATCACCGCTCTCCCGATCTGACCAACCCAACTTACCTCTCTCTCTCATCACTGCTGTCCCGATCTGACCAACCCAACTTGCCTCCCTCTCTCATTACCACTCCCCTGATCTGACCAACCTGACCTGCCTCAGTCTCTCATCACCGCTCTCCAGGTCCGACCCAACCCAACTTGCCTCTCTCCCATCACCGCTCTCCCGATCTGACCCAACCCATCTTTCCTCTCTCTCTCATCACCGTTCACCCGATTTGACCCAACCTGACCTGCCTCTCTCTCTCATCACCGCTCTCCCGATCTGACCCAACGCAACTTGCCTCTCTCTCTCATCACAACTCTCTGGTCTGACCCAACCCTACTTGCCTCTCTCTCTCATCACCACTCTCCCGATCTGACCTGCCCCTCTCTCCCATCACTTCTCCCCGGTCTGGGCCAACACAACTTGCCTCTCTCTCATCACCATTTTCCCGATCTGACCCAACCCAACTTGCCTCTCTCTCTCATCGCCACTCTCCTGATCTTACCCAACCTATCCTGCCTCTCTCTCTCATCACCACTCCCTGGTCTGACCGAACCTGACCTGCCTCTCTCTCCCGTCACCACTTCCCTGATTCGACCCAACCATTGCCAGCTCTATCACCCACCACCACCTCCCGAGACAACCCAAGAGCTCTCTCGCCCAGATACTCAACCACTTTCCCCTCACTCACTCATTCACTTACTCACTCAATTACTCACTGAGTCACTTATTCACTCAGCCTGTCACCCACTCACTCACCCAGACACTCACTCACTCACTCACTCAGCGAACCACTCACCCATTCATCCAGCCACTCACTCACCCAGCCACTCACCAACTCATTCAATTACTCACTCACACACTCGCACATTTACTTATCCACTCACTCACCCACTCGCCCACTTACTCACCCACCAATGTGCAGTCCCCCCCGGAATCGCTAGCAATGGGGTCATCCAGCGTCTCCCTTCATGCCCCGCTCCTTCTCGCCAGCATCAGGCTGCCCCCCCCAACTGTCCCCAACAGCATAGATTTCAAAAGGAGCGGCACGTTGGTTAGCACTGCTGCCTCACAGCGGCAGGGATCCAGGTTCAACTCGGGTCACTGTCTGTGTGGAGTTTGCACTTTCTCTCCGTGTCTGTGTGGGTTTCCTCCAGGTGCTCTGGTTTCCTCCCACAGGCCAAAGATGTGCAGTTTTGGTGGATTGGCCATGCTAAATTACCCTTTCGTGTCCAGGGATATTTAGATTAGGTTAAGGGATTATTGGGATAGGGCGAGGGATTGGCCTTGGGCGGAGTGCTCTGTCAGAGGGTCGGTGCAGACCTGATGGGCCAAATGGCCTCCTTTGGCACTGCAGGGATTCTAGGATTGTATGAAAAGCAGGCAAGTCATGTCTGGAACTTTGGTGGGGCCACAGATGGAGTACTGTTTGCAATTCTGGTCACCACATTATAGGAAGAATGTGATTGCACTGGGGATGCAGAGAAGATTCAACAGAATGTTGCCTGGGACGGAATATTTAAGTTATGAAGAGAGGTTGGATAGGTTTGGGTTGTTTTCAATGGAGCAGAGAAGATTGAGGGATGACCTGATTGAGGCGCACAAGCTTATGAAGGGCATGGACAGGGTGGATAGGAAGCAGCTGTTCCCCTTTGTTGAAGGGTCAGTTGCGAGAAGACACAAGTTCAAATGAGGGGCAGGACGATTAAGAGGGATTTAAGGAAAACTCTTTTTAGCCAGAGGGATTTAAGGAAAACTCTTTTTAGCCAGAGGGTGATGATGGTCTGGAATGCACTGCCTGGGAGAGGGTGGTGGAGGCGGGTTG
This sequence comes from Scyliorhinus torazame, assembly GCF_047496885.1. Classification (NCBI taxonomy): domain Eukaryota; kingdom Metazoa; phylum Chordata; class Chondrichthyes; order Carcharhiniformes; family Scyliorhinidae; genus Scyliorhinus; species Scyliorhinus torazame. Next base: position 143,392,619 of record NC_092721.1, on the reverse strand, counting down.
CCTCGAACCCTTTAAAATGTACCTGGATGAGCACTTTGCATGTCATAACTTTGGGTGGCATGGTAACACAGTGGTTAGCGCTGTTGCTTCACAGCGCTAGGGGCCCGGCTTCGATTCCCAGCTTGGATCACTGTCTGTGCGGAGTCTGCACATTCTTCCCGTGTCTTTGTGGGTTTCCTCCAGTTTCCTCTCACAGTCTAAAGATGTGAAGGTTAGGTGGATTGGCCACACTAAATTGCCCCGCAGTGTCCAAAAGTTAGCTGGGGGTTGCTGGGTTACGGGGATAGGGTGGAGGTGTGGGCTTAGGTAGGGTGCTCATTCAGGGGCCGGTACAGACTCGATGGGCCGAATGGCCTCCTTCTGCACTGTAAATTCTATGATTGTATGATTGAAGGCTATGGACCAAGTGCTGGCAACTGGGATTAGGGAGGCAGGTCAGGTGTCTTTCATGCGTCAATGCAGACTAGATGGACTGTAGAGCCTCTTCTGCACTGTATTTTCTGTGATTCTGTGAGAGTGATTCGTGGGCTCGCATACACACCAATTTTGCCGCTCCATTCATGGGTTCGATGGTTCCCGTCCCGGTGGATACCCACACAAAGTGGCTGGAGGTCCACAAGATGGTGTCAATCATCCTCCGGGCGACCGTGGAACGATTGCACATTTCTTTATCCACCCATGGATCCACCCTCTTTCACAATTGAAGTGTTTGCCGCTTTTCTGAAAAGCAACAGGATTCACCATGTCTGCAGAGTGCCAAGGAGCAGTGGCAGGTATGTCCCTGTCATGTTCCTGACCACCCAAGGGCTCCAGTGGCTTCTGAACCCCTCAGCATGGTTATCACAACTCGTCTCCAGGGATGGAGGCCAATAGTAATTCCCGCCAGCCTCAGCTGCACCGGAGGTGGGGGCAGGAATGGGGGAGGGGTGGGTGAAGAATCCCGGGAGCTGGGAGACTCTGGCTTGAAATGGTCTGAGCCTATTTAAATGCCCAGCAATGGCGTGAACCAGTTTACGCTGGGCGCAGCTGGCTGGGAGCATCGAGCTCCATTCGGCGCCCTGCGCATACCCGAGTTAGGGGCTCTCCCACTATTCTCCTGGAATAACGGGATGTTCGCCCGACACAATGTGGGCAGAGAATTGCCCCCAATATGCCTAGGATCAAAAAATCTTTGGGCAGCTGCAATGTATGCAGCATCGATGCAGACTGTAAAATCTGGGCCGAGATGTCTCAGTCACTGTTCCTCATTGAGGTTCATGTCAGGGTGGTGGCTGCCTGCTGAGAACTCTATGCCCTCCTCCTCCTTCTCACTCTTCCAGCACCATGCCCTGCTCTGCATTACCTCTACTTATTCCCACATCCTGCTGTATTCCAAGCAGAATGCCTACTAGAGCTCCCATGTCTGGGAGCACCTGCATTGTGCAATAGCCTTGAAGTCCGATCAAAGTCCTTCAGCACCTCTCAGCCTATTTCATGTAGACGTTGGCAAAGTTAAAGAACTCTAGAGAGTGCCACAATTATTGCAATAGCAATCAATCAGCAACTAACCTGTAAGTGGGTCCATTGAAGCAACACTGGTCGGTCCTGCTGTGTGTTCAGCTGCTCAACCTGTTCCAAAATCGCAGTGATGGCTCAAATCAGCATTGCATTCTGATTGATCTCATGATCCTCCTGTCTGCATACTTCCAGTGGATGCTAATTGAACACATGCTAACGCTCTCAGCTATACAGGTTCCAGGAAGGCTCACATCAGAAGTGTGAGCTACCCATGCTACAGTCTGCATTTTGGAGCTCAAAGGGTTGCGCAGCACCCAACAGCCAGGCACCATGGCTGGGATATTCCACTCCCTATTGCATCAGGTCAGTTCGGCGATGGGAACAGAAAATATCATGAAAACAACCAAATCGTGTTTCACATCGACGTAAATACATAATGCATTTGTCCCCTCTGCCCATCAGAGACATTCAATATTAACGTTACTTCCAAACATTAACATCTCATTATCAGGCATGGCACGGTGACACAGTAGTTAGCACTGCTGTCTCACAGCACCCAGGACCCGGGTTCCCTCCTGGTCACAGGTCACTATCCATGTGGAGTTTGCACATTCCCCCTGTGTCTGCATGGGTCTCACCCCCACAACCCAAAGATGTGCTGGTTAGGTGGATTGGCCATGGTCCTTGATGGAAAAATTGAAAAACATTTCATTATCAGACCTCTACGCCTGAATCAGCACCCCCCCCGCCCCTCTTCAACCATCAGAAAATCCATTCATGTCGGCGCGATGGCAGACTGGCGGGAATCACAACTGGTCTTCTATGGCATGTACCTGGTGGGTAGATCTCCCAACAGAACTCAGGTCACTGCTGCAGCGCTCAGGGGGAAGAGGCTCATGTGCGGAAATTGACCTGGCACTGCCCCATAGCACAGTGCCCAGACAGTGCCAGGGTGGCAGTGCCTGTGGAGCAGTGCCCAGGCAGTGCTAGGGGGGCAGTGACAGGAAGGGGTGCAGCAGGCAGGAGTTCCAGGGTGAACTTGTTTGTGCTGAACTGGCCTTTAAAATGGTGGCCAAATCCTCGAGAGATGAAGTTGCTGGCAGGGCAGGCGAATCAGAAGCTGCCCCGCCAGTGATACGTTGTGGGACCATCCCCTTGATTTTCTTCCTACGTGCTGGACTATACAGCGGAGAAAGCTGCTGCTGCTGCCAGTGGCTTTTGCATCTATTTTCCTGCCCACTATCGGCCTTTGCCAATTTCCAGGAAAATCACACCCCGTGAATCCGAATTTTGTGCCACATCTGTTTACTTTAGCGGGTTCAGAAGCAGCCAGAATGTTTCTCCTGGCCCCACAAGAAAGCTGTGACACACTGTTGGCTGCTCAGTGTGTCTTGCCCCCACTCCCCCCCAAAACCCGTAATCCACCCTCAGTGTTATGATTTCTTCCTCTCTCAGCACCACGAGGGAGCTGCCTGCCACGCTGTTGGTACCAGGCTGGTTTAGTGATTGTTCCAGCCACCACCAGGTCGCTAAGGATGGATGTTGAAAATCATGCCTCCCTCCACCCCATCCCTCCATGTTTTGTGAATAATGATAAGAAGAAAATTGGCGGCAGCTGCCATTCTGATTGGGAATCTGGAAGAAAAGTGTCAAAGGAAAGCTCTTCTACGTTCAAAACCAAAATGTTCCCCTTCATGTCTATGCGGCAGTCCCAACGCTACTGAGGGAACATCTGCTAATCTGCAGCACAGCACAGAGTCAGTCACTGTGCGTATAAGCAAACAGATCAGATCCAAGTGGTTTGATGTCTTTATAATTGTAGATGCTCCCAGTGTGTCAGTCATTTCTCGACACATTCATTAGCTTAATTACCTTTTTCACTTCCAAGTGATCCTTGAATTTTTTCCGATTCATCGAGACAATTAGAAAAAAAATGAGATTTTCTTTCCCAATATATCTCACATTAACCCATAGTTCAAATAGTGATGAAAACTCTCCTGAAATTAAATGATAGCAAGGAACAAGTAATTCTATTTATTGGACACAATAGAAACGTTCTTCTCTGCGGTTAAACTATTTGCCTGCTGGCAAGCCAAGTTAATTCCATCTGCCCATGCCGTCAACATCTCTTAAAGGGTTCATAATGTACGTGTCAGACCAAGGTGCTTAGTGTCTCCCAAAGGATAATCTCGCTGCAGTAAGGTGCAGAGTAGAAAATAGCTGATTAATTGCTATGTACGCCTGCAGAGTAAGATGAATGGGAGCCTCAACAGAGACCGTCTGTGTTTTATCAGTATAGATTATGCCTGGTTCACTACCTTCGAGAAATGACTGGAATCTCAGGCAGTGTAGCCACATCGTTCTCTTCCAGTGAAAGGAGACAACACGAAAACAAAGTAAAATAGTTAAGGGATAAATGATAGGTCAGAAACAAAATATGACAGAACTGAGCCAAAATCTGAATGCACTATAATTACAAATAACATGCATGATTTATTTTTCATCTTTCTTTTAGTGTCTATTGGTACAGTGCATTATGAAAACTCTATGCCATTATTGTGGATAGTAAATTATTTCTCAAATATTTTTATGCTGTCTGATGTCCTGCACTTACTTGATGTTTGTTATAACCTGCCTGCCTACCATTGGCTGGGGACTAATGGCAATCCCACAATCCTTTGGGAGTATGAGCTTCCCCAATGAGGGGGGCGGAGAAATAATTAGCAGATTCTCAGCATAAATAAAGCTGGCCAGTTTGGAACCGGTTAGAGGAGAGTGAGCAGCAAGGGAGTTGCTGCTGCTGCCGCTGCCGTTGTGTGTATATAATTCTATCCTTCAACTTGTGCTGGATTCTTCGTGGCCCTCACAAAACTGGCGACGAGAGTTAAAGTGAATAGCTGTCTACACTGCTGAAGCCACCTCCCTGGATTTTTGTTGGATACAGGTTGGAAGTTGTTTTCTATTACACCATGCCTCTGTATGGACGTTTGGATGTTTTTGACGCTGAAAGCTGGGACCAGTACGCACAACGGATGCATTACTATATCCGGGCAAACAACATCACCGAAAACGAGCGGCAGGTGGTCATATTGCTCACCGCCTGCGGCCCGCATACGTTTGGGGTGATTTAGGAGCCTTACGTACCCAGCTGCGCCGGACACCAAGGCGTTTGATGAACTTGTGAACTTAGTGGGGCAACATTTTAACCCAACCCCGTCCACGATAGTCCAGCATTACCGGTGTAATACCGCTGAGAGGACCCCTGGAGAATCCCTTGCCGATTTTCTATCCAGGCTATGCAGGATTGCGGAGTACTGTGACTATGGTGAGACCTTGTCAGAAATGTTACGTGACCGTTTGGTTTGCGGTATTAACAATGTGGCCACCCAGAGAAAGTTGTTAGCTGAGCCAACATTGACTTTTCAAGAGGGATTCAAATAGTATTGTCCCGAGAGAGCGCAGAACGGGGAGTGCAGGAGCTACAGGGAATTGAGGTGCACGCCTTGGGGCGCAACCCCTTCCGTCCGAAAGCATCCCCCAGCACCCCTGTGGTACTTTGGGAGAAGGGGGCGTCCGGATCGACGCCAGTGGCCGTGGGACATTCCTCCCCGAAGGGAGCCTTCTCCAGAACCAATGGGTGAGGAGCCATGTCCGTGTTAGACTTGTGGGCGCCAACCCCGTTGTGGACGCCAGTCCTGGGGGCGCCAGAGGCACTGTTGTTCTGACAGAAACTGGGGCCAGCCTAGGAGTGGTACCTTCCATTTGGATGAACCTGCGGCGACTACTCCCGAGGAGGTGGAGACTGAGGACGACTGCTTGCAGCTACATTGTGTGGCAGCTCCCCGTGTGGCCCCCATTCAGGTGACAGTACGGGTCAATGGTCACCGTTTGAGATAGAGTTGGACACTGGCACAGCGGTCTCCGTGATCGCCCAGAGGACATTCGACCGCATCAAGCAGGTTACACAGACCAATACAATAACCGACACACAGGCCAGGTTGGCCACCTACACTGGGGAACCATTGGTCATTGCAGGAAATATGATGATCCCTGTTGTTTATGGACACCAGGAGGGGTATCTCCCACTTATCGTGGTGCGCGGCCACGGGCCCAGCCTGTTGGGTCGGGACTGGTTGCGCCATTTGTGACTGCAGTGGCAGAACATCCTCCATACAGTTTCTGGAGGGTTGACTGAGGTGCTAGGACGACACCCAGATGTATTCCAACCCGGTTCGGGGAAAATAAAAGGGGCCATAGCCCGTATCCAAGTCGACCCAGGAGCCATGCCACGCTATTTCTGGGGGGCGCCCGGTGCCTTACGCCTTGCTCGAGAAGGTAGAAGGGGAGCTCACTCATTTGGAGACTTTGGGTATTATCAGGCCCATCTGTTTCACTGACTGGGCAGCACCAATTGTACCTGTAATGAAGCCAGATGCCACAGTCCGCTTATGCGCCGACTATAAACTTACAGTGAATACGGCTTCCCGGCTCGACAGATATCCAATAGAGGATCTCTACGTGAAGTTTGCAGGCAGACTCTCGTTCACAAAATTCGATATGAGTCACGCCTACCTACAGTTGGAGCTGGACCCTGCCTCCCGGCCATATGTAACGATTAACACACACCAGGGCCTCTATGAATATACACAGTTGCCCTTTGGGGTATCCTCTGCCTGCGCTATTTTTCAACGCGTCATGGAGGGCATTTTGAGAGGTTTACCGCATGTTCCTGTATACTTAGACGTCATTTTGATTACGATCAGAGCAGGAACATTTGGAAAATTTGGAGTCTGTCCTTAGACGCTTTTCGGAGGCTAAAGTCCGTTTACGTCGTACAAAGTGCGTCTTTCAGGCGAAGGAAGTAGTCTACCTGGGTTATGGTGGACCGCAAAGGTTTGCACCCCGTCGCAGAGAAGGTGCGTGCAATTCAACAGGCCCCCGCCCCGACTAACACTTCGCATCTTCGTTCTCTTCTCGGCCTCGTAAACTATTACGGGATATTTCTCCCCAATCTGGCAACTACGCTGGCCCCATTGCACCTTCTGCTCAAGAAGAATCACGCCTGGGTTTGGGGTCAGCCGCAAGAAACCGCTTTCCGGCGGGTAAAACAACAATAGTCGTCATCTGGGTTACTAACCCACTATGACCCTGGAAAGCCTTTACTCATCCCCGTATGGTATTGGGGCCATCCTGTCCCACAAGATGGAGAACAGGGGCGAGCGGCCGATAGCTTTCACCTCCCGCACATCGACTGCAGCAGAAAAGAAGCATGCGCAGATCGAGAAGGATGGCCTGACGGTGGTCTTTGCGGTGAAACGCTTCAACCAGTACGTGTATAGCTGCCACTTCACTATCGTGACTGATCATAAGCCTCTGCTGGGACCTTTCCGAGAGGATAAGCCAATACCGTCCATTGCTTCCGCATTGATCCAGCGCTGGGCTTTGTTGCTCGCTGCCTACGAGTATTCTCTGGGGCACAAACCAGGTACGCAGATAGCAAATGCCGACGCACTGAGCCGATTGCCTTTATCGACCGACCCCATGTCGACCCCCACGACCGGTGAGGTGGTTGCAACCCTAAATTTTATGGACACCTGGCCTGTCACGGCATCACAGACCCGTGAGTGGACCCCGACGGAGCCAGTCCTGTCAAAGGTTCGGCACATACTCCTGTATGGTGGGCAGCATAGGCAGCTCCCAGGCGAGTTGCGGGCATTTTCCTCCAAGCTGTCAGAATTTAGTGTGGAAGACGGCATCCTCTTGTGGGGGACGCGTGTGATTGTCCCGGAAAAAGGACAGGAACTGATACTAAGTGATTTGCACAATGGGCATCCAGGTGTGACCAAAATGAAAATGTGGGCCCGGAGTTATGTCTGGTGACCAGGCCTCAACACCGACTTTGAGAAGGTGGCCCAAAACTGCTCCATTTGCCAGGAGCATCAGAAGCTTCCGCCGGCCGTGCCCCTACATCACTGGAAATGGCCAGGGCGGCATGGGGCACGCTTGCATGCGGATTTCGCCAACCCTTTTCAAGGATCCATGTTCCTTCTATTGATCGATGCCCTGTCTAAACAACATCCTGTGAGACAATCGAGATGATGCGTTTGTCTTTCAGTACGCATGGCCTCCCCGAGGTGCTGGTCACGGACAATGGCACTCCGTTCACAAGTGAGGAGTTTGCGAGGTTCATGATGATGAACGGCATACGCCATATCCGCACCGCCCCATACCACCCGGCTTCTAATGGGTTGGCGGAGCGCACAGTGCAAACATTCAAACGAGGCCTAAAGAAGCAGTCTTCCGGGTCTATGGACACGAGACTGGCTCGTTTTTTGTTTTCATACAGGACCAGTCTACATGCGTCCTAATGGGCCGGAGACGTTGCACCCGCCTTAGCATGGTTTTCCCGGACATTGGTGCAAAAGTACGACGCACTCAAGAACGGCAGGGACATGGTTTTTCTCGGCATCAGACGATTCGGCAGTTTGCGCCCGGTGACCCAGTGTTCGTTCGGAATTTTGCTGGTGATGCCCAGTGGGTCCCTGGCGTAATCTTTCGCCAAACGGGCCCTATCTCTTACCAGGTGCAAGCCCAGGGTCGTCTCCAGCGCAAGCATGTAGACCACGTTCGGTCTAGAAGACCATCCCTTCCAAAGATTCCCCACCCCCGGAGCTCATTTCTACAGCCACAGAGATCAGACACAATGGAAAGTAGTCCTCACAATCTTCCTCTGGTGCTGCACTCAAAGCCTGCGCAGGTCGTTGCAGAACCACGTGGAGATAGAGACGCCGAGGTGACGGAGGCAGCGGACTCCAACTCCGAGATGGAGACACAGGACGCCTCAGAGGGGGAATCCTTGGGCCCATGGGCTGTGGATGTACAACCGTTATGCCGTTCATCGCGGAAGCGCTGATCTCCGTCTCGTTACACGCCGCCCGATCCAGCGCCTTGTGCAAATGGTGTCCGGCCTGCGGCAAAACGAGTCCGACGCCCTCCTTCGCCAGGGTCTTCGGTGGATTCCTTGGACTTTGGGGGGGAGGGATGTTATAACCTGCCTGCTTACCACTGGCTGGGGACTAATGGCAATCCCACAATCCTTTGGGAGTATGAGCTTCCCCAATGAGAGGGGCGGAGAAATCATTAGCAGATTCCCTGCATAAATAAAGCTGGCCAGTTTGGAACCAACTAGAGGAGAGTGACCAGCAAGGGAGGTGCTGCTGCTGTTGTATGTATGTTATCGTAAATAAATGTTATTTCTTTCTATCCTTCAACTCGTGCTGGATTCTTCATGGCCCTCACAAAAATGTTCTTCATTTCCTGTCACTGTGAAATCCTTACTGTATTGTTCTCTCTGTCCTGTTTGTTTTCCACTCTTTATGCATGGAAAGCAAAAAAAATCAGCAGACTGGGAGGGCTCGAAAACACACCGAATGATACAAAGAAAATGATGAGGTGCAAAAAGAGTGTGTGAAGAAGACCTTGCTAGGGATATGAACTAACAGTAAAAATGTAACTTGACATATTAAAGGTGAGGGTGGTCATTAAAGACTGACATTACAATGGATAAAAAGGACAGTGGTCCTTGTTACCATCTCCACAGAACTGTAGGTAAAGAGGACAATATACAAGCAGCCCAAGAGTGCTGAACGTAAGTTATTGGGTGAAACATCTTGTTTCTAATATGGTTTTAATATAAATTTAAGAAGTGGTTATGCAGAAAGCATAAGCAGAAAGAATGGATCTCTTGAAGAGTATAGGGCTTGTCGGAGTAGAGTCAAAGAAATCAGGAGGGCAAAATGGGGACATTAAATTGTCTTGGCAGTTAAGGCAAAGGAAAATCCAAAGAGCTTTTACAGATACATAAAGGGCATAAGAGTGACTTAGGAGAAGGTAGGATTAAGGATAATGAAGGTCATCTATGTGCAGATCCACAAGGGATGGCAGAGGTCCTAAATGAATATTTCTTGTCAGTATTTACTGTTGAGAAAGGCACGAATGTTCAGGAAATAAAAAGTAATGTCTTGAGGAGTGTATATATTACAGAGAAGGAGCTGCTGCAGGTATTAAAGCGGATCAAGACCGATAAATCCCGGGACCTGATGAAATGTATCCCACGATGTTGTGGGAGGCTAGAGATGAAATTGCCGGCCCCCTAGCTGAGATATTTCATTCATCAATAGCCACAGGAGAGGTGTCTGAAGATTGAAGGGTAGCAAATGTTGTGCCCTTGTTTAAGAAGGGCTGTAGGGATAAGTCTGAGAACTACAGACCAGTGAGCCTTACTTCAGTACTGGGTAAGTTGTCGGAAGGTATTCTGAGGGTCAGGAGCCCAATTGGTCAAGATCGTGTCGCAAACTTATATGACCTTCTTCACTGTCCACTATGTCACCAAACTTGGCGCCATCTGCAAACTTAACAAATCATATATATATATATATATATGATTTGTTAAGTTTGCAGATGGCGCCAAGTTTGGTGACATAGTGGACAGTGAAGAAGGTCATATAAGTTTGCGACACGATCTTGACCAATTGGGCTAGTGGGCCGATGAATGGCAGATGGAGTTTAATTTGCATAAATGTGAGGTGATGCATTTGGTAGATCAAATCAGGGCAGGACCTACTCAGTTAATGGTAGGGAGTTGGGGAGAGTTACAGGACAAAGAGATCTAGGGGTATAGGTTCATAGCTCCTTGAAGGTGGAGTTGCAGGTGGACAGAAAAAGGCATTCCGCATGCGAGGTTTTATTGTTAAGAGTATTCAATGCAGGAGTTGGGACATCTTGTTGAAGTTGTACAAGATATTGGTAAGACCACATGGAATGCTGTGTTCAGTTCTGGTCTAGGAAGGATATTGTTAAACTAGAAAGAGTGCAGAATAAATTTACGAGGATGCTACCAGGACCTGATGGTCTGAGTTATCAGGAGAGGCTGGATAGGCTTCTGGGTGATCTTATAGAGGTCTATAAAATAATGAGGAGCATAGATAAGGTACATAGTTGACATCTTTTCCCAAAGGCAGAGGAGTCTAGAACTAGAGGGCATAGGTTTAAGGTGAGAGGGGAGAGATACAAAAGAAACCAGAGGAGAAATTTCTTCACACAGGTGGTGGTGAGCATCTGGAATGGGCTGCCAGATGCAGTGGTAGAGATGGGTACAATTTTGTCTTTTAAAAAGGAGTTAGACAGTTACATGGGCAGGGTGGGAATAGAGGGATATGAGCCACATGCGGGCAAGTGGGACTAGCTTAGTGATAGAAACTGGGCGGCATGGACAAGCTGGGCCAAAGGGCCTGTTTCCATGCTGTAAACATCTATGACTCTATGATTCTATGACTCTATGGAGCTGCAGTCCATTGGAAAGTGGAGAGTATTCCATTACACTCCTGACTTGTGCCTTGTAGATGATGGACAGGCTTTGGGGGGTCAGCAGGTGAGGTACTCACCATAGGATTCCTAGCCTTTGACCTGCCCTGGTAGCCACAGTATGAATATGGCTAGTCCAGTTCAGTTTCTGATCAAAGGTAACCCCCAGGATGTTGATTTTAGGCAATTCAGCGATGGAAATGCCATTGAATGTCAAGGGATGATGGTTAGACCTTCTCTTGTAGGAGATGGTCATTGCCTGGCACTTGTGTGATGCGAATGTAACTTGCCACTCGTCAACCCAAGCCTTGATATTGTTCTGGTCTTGCTGCATTTGAACATGGACTGCTTCATTATCTGAGGATTTGCAAATGGTGCTGAACATTGTGCAGAGATCCGCAAACATCCCCACTTCTGACCTTATGATGGAAGGGAGGTCATTGATGAAGCAACTGAAGATGGTTGGGCCTAGGACACAACCCTGAGGAACTCCTGCAGTGATGTCCTGGAGCTGAAATGATTGACCTCCAACCACCACAACCATCTTCCTTTGTGCCAGGTATGACTCCAACCAGCGGAGAGTTTTTCCCCTGATTCTCATTGACTCCAGTTTAGCTAGCCTCCTTGAAACCATACTTAATCAAATGGTGCCTTGACGCCAAGGGGAGTCACTCACACCTCACCTCTGGCATTCAGCTCCTTTGTTCATCGTTGAACCAAGGCTATAATGAGGTCAGAGCTGAGTGACCCTGATGGAACTCAAACTGAGCATCTGTGAGCTGGCTATTGCTGAGTAAGTGCCACTTGATAGCACTGTTGATGACTCCTTTCATCACTTTGCTGATGAGGGAGAGTAGACTGATAGGGCAGTAATTGGCTGGGTTGAATTTGCCATATTTCTTGTACAGGACACACCTGGGCAACTTTCCACATTGCCGGGTAGATGCCAGTGTTGTTGCTGTACTGGACCTGATTGGCTAGGGGTGAGGCAAGTTCTGGAGAACAAGTCTTCAGTACTCTTGTCGGGATACTGTCGGGGCCCATAGCCTTTGCAGTATCCTGTGCTGTCAGCTGTTTCTTGATATCGCATGGAGTGAATTGGGTTGGCTGAAAACTGACATCTGTGGTGCTGGGGACCTCCGGAGGCGACCAAGATCGATCCTCCACTCCGAACTTCTGGCTGAAGTTTGTTGCGAGTGCTTGAGCCTTGTCTTTTGTACATAAGCGCTGGACTTCTCCATCATTGAGGATGGGGATATTTATGGCGCCTCCTCATCCAGTGAATTGTTTAGTTGACCACCACCATTCATGGCTGGATGTGGCAGAACTACAGAGCTTAGATCTGATGCGTTTGTTGTGAAATCGCTTGGCTCTGTCTATTACTTGCTGCTTATGCTGTTTGGCACACAAGTAGTCCTGTGTTGTAGCTTCACCAGGTTGACACCTCATTTTTCGGTATGCCTGATGTTGCTCCTGGTATGCCCTCCTGCACTCATTGAACCTTGGTTGATCCCCTGGCTTGACAGTAATGGTAGAGTGGGGGATATGCCAGGCCATGAGGTTGCAGATTGTGGTTGTTAGAATTATGCTGCTGCCGATGGCACACAACACCTCAATCTTGAGTTGCTGAATCTGTTCGAAGTCTATCCCATTTAGCACAGTGGTGGTGCCACACAACACGATGGAGGGTATCCTCAATGTGAAGACAGGACTTCGTCTCCATAAGGAATGTGCGCTGGTCACTTCTACCGATCTGTCATGGACAGAGGCATCTGCAGCAGGCAGATTGGTGAGGATGAGGTCAAGTATGATTTTCCCTCTTGTTGGTTCCCTCACCACCTGCTGCAGTCCCAGTCTAGCAGCTTTCTCCTTTAGTACCCAGCCAGCTTGGTCTGTGGTGGTACTACCGAGCCACTCTTCATGATGGACATATCCCAAAGGATATTCTGCGCCCTTGCCACCCTTAGTGCTTCTCCAAGTAGTGTTCAACATGAAGGACTACTGATTCATTGGCTGATGGTGGACAGTCTGTGGTAATCAGCAGGCGGTTTCCTTGCCCATGTTTATGAGACTTCATTGGGTCCAGAGTTGACGTTGAGGACTCCCAGGGCATCTCCGTCTCATCTGTGCTGCTATATCTGCTGGGTCTGTCTTGCCGGTGAGACAGGCCATACCCAGGAATGGTGATAGCAGTGTCTGGGATATTGTCTATAGGATATGATTCTGTGAGTATAACTATGGCAGGCTGTTGCACAACTAGCCTGTGAGACTGCTCTCCCAATTTTGGCACAAGCTCCCAGATGTCAGTAAGGAGGACTTTGCAGGGTCGGCAGGGCTGGGTTTACTGTTGTCGTTTCCGGTGCCTGGTCCAATGCCGGGTGGTCCGTCAGGTTTCATTCCTTTTTTGTGTTTTCGTAGTGATTGAATACAACTGAGGAGCTTGCTAGGCCATTTCAGAGGGCATTTAAGAGACAACCACATTGCTGTGGGTCTGAAGTCACAGAACAGGTAAGGATAGCAGATTTCCTTCCTTAAAGGACATTAGTGAACCAGATGTGATTTTATGACAATCAACAATGGTTTCATGGTCATTATTAAACTTTTAATTCCAGATATTTTACTAAGTTTAAATTCTGTGACATGGCATGGTGGGATTCAAACCCAGAGCATTATTCTGGGTCTCTGGCTCTGGTTTGCTAGTCCAATGACAATGCCACTATGCCACTGCCTCCCCCAATGCCATTTGTGGCTGTGTTACTGGAGTCTATAGTCAGGAATAGAGTGATTAAGCACTTTGAATGTGTATGAGCTGGTCGAAGAATGTGAGCATGGATTTGTCAAGGGTAGGTCATGTCTGACCAATATCTGACCGTATCTTTTGAGAAGGTGACTAGTATCTGTTTTGTTATGCTCTTGAGGTAGCATAAGCTGCATCCTTCATGTGCTCTCTGACAAAGGAATGTTCAGACTTGGAGATAGCTTTAACACGTTTATTAAACTATTAACAATTCTCCTACTTGGATTCGACGCGACTGTTAATCCTTCTATAGCTACTCAGACTGACAAACCAGTCTGCTACAATCCACGTGGTGGGAGTGATGTTCAATCAACCCTGTGTCTGTACTCACAAAGTCTCCACTGGAAAGAGACTGAGCATGTGTGATGTGTCCTTTTATATGGGTTGGTGTAATGCCCTCCTGTGGTAGTGTCACCTCTGTGTGTATCTTGAATACCCATTGGTCGTGTCCTATCTTACCGACCTATTGATTGACTGTTTGTCATGTCTCTGGTGCTCCCTCTGGTATCTAGCTGCAGTGTATATCACCACATCCCCCCCCCCCCTTTTTTCGTGTTACATATTTTCTGTACCGTGTTAAAGAAAATTGAACAAACTAGGTAATGAGTGATACTCTGTACAAGTTATGATAACAGTGATCATTAAACAATAAGTCCAAATCATATGCATGAATCCAAAGTTCATGAATCATTATGGTCGAGTGGCTTTCTTGTTTGGTGAGTTGGTGATGTTGATGATGGCATTGCATTGTAAACACCATCAGTGTCCCTGTGCTGGGGTCAAATCACTTCGTTGTCGGATTTGGACTCTTTTTTTTTCTTTCGATGCTTGTGGTGGTAATTCTTGATGGCATCTGTCCTGAAAGCCAGGTTGCCTGTTGGTAGTGCAGCAAACGTGAATTGGTAAGATGCATAGTCCTGCCATGGCATGTCATTGTACTGGGCTGAGTAGTAACAGTGTCCCTCATTTGCAGAGTTGTACCATGTCGTACCAGTCGTAGTTCCATTGGTGTTGTTTTTGTCGTGCTTGTTGTCGACGTTGTTGCCTTTGGTACGCTTCTTGCTATCGTCTTTGATGTTGTTGTTGTTGTTGTTGTGGTGGTTGGTTTTGTTGCCGTGTTTGCTGCGCTCAAGGACCCCACACTGTGGATAATACGAGTCCTTCACACAGTTACTCATGTTAGCGTGTTTTGTGGCATCTGCTGTTTCCTTGAATGTGCCGTCACTGAGTTCGCGGCACTCCCCGTCTGGAGTCATGTCCAGCTTACTTGAATCAGCTCTGGCTTGTCGATGCTCCCCGTCTGGAGTCTGGGCTGTTTCACCTGAGTCAGTTTTGGCTTGTCGATGCTCCCCGTCCGGAGTCAGTTCAGGTTCACTTGCATCTTCTGAAGTTTCGTGATGCTCCCCGTCTGGAGTCAAAACAGTCAGGAATGCATTTGCTTGTGGAGAGGCTTGAGCGAATGAGGTTTGAAGTAACGTGGTATCACTGGAGTCACCAGTAGTCTCACTGTGATTGTCGAATGCCTCTGTACACTCTAGCTGAGGTCTGTCACGTTGCACATCTGGTATGGGAAGTGGGATGCCGTCGTCACTTGTCGCACATACAGTGGGTAGAGCCTCAGTGTCTTTGTGTCGTTCACTTGAGCTGAGTCTTCTTCTGGTGGCTCAAATAATCTGGGTACTCTGTCATAGTCTGCTTGCTGTACACTTGAGCGTGGTAGACTGTCACAGTCTGCTTGCTGTACACTTGAGCATGGCAGACTGTCATAGTCTTTCTGTTGTTCACTTGAGCGTGGCAGACTTGCATCATCTGCCGCTGGTTGCTCAGAGGAGGTTGCTAGACCCTCATGGTCTTGTTCATGCAAGGACTGCGCTTTGGAGTCTTGCATTGCTTCTATCGTGGAGGCTGGCTCCGAGCTCGCTGTGGTGGCTTGTGTCACTCCCTCTGTGGAGTCTTGCAGCGTTCCTTGTGTGGAATTGTGCATTGGTCTCTCTGTGGAAACTGTCATCACTTCTTGTTCATGCAAGGACTGCGCAGTTGGAGTCTTGCGCTGCTTCTATCGTGGAGTCTGTCCACGAGCTCGCTGAGGAGGCTTGTGTCACTCGAGCCACTTCTTGTTCATGCAAGGACTGCGCTGTGGAGTCTTCCGTTGCTTTTATCATGGAGTCTGTCCACGAGCTCGCTGTGGAGTCTTTCATCGCTTTCTGTGCGGAGGCTGGGACCCTTTGTGGTGCGTGGACACTCTTATGTGTGGCAGCAGGCCGCTCTCTGTGGGCTTCTATCGCTCTCTGTCTCATGGTGTCAGGCCGCAGCATAATCCTGCACTCACGAGTCGGGATGTCATATATGCTGGGCTGAAGATCCTCAAATCCGAAGAACTCGTCGCCGGGGTCGTCAATGTGCAACACGTCTAGTTGCGGTTTGGATTTGGTACTGGGGTAGCCTCCCAAGGTGAAAGCTTCGTCTGAGTCGTTGTCTTCTAAGACCATATCATCACGTTTTGTGTCGGAGCTGGCATTGGGCTCGCGATGTCCAAAGAAGAATTCAAGGTCTGAGTCATAGTCTTCAAGGACTGTATCATCTCTTTGGGCGGTGCTAACTACTTGTTGCAGGGTTCTGCGGAGGTTACTTTCAGCTACTGGTCAAACTTCAGGCATTGTGCTGTCGTTCCAGATGAACGAATCTGGTTTTGAGGCTTTACATTTTTTTTTTTTGTGTTTTGAGACATTTCCCCTTTAAGTGGGCATGGTCCGGGGCCTCAGACATCATGAAGCCTGTGACGTAGGTCGTAGGAAGCGATTGCGCATGCGCAGATCGCTGTTCCTTTACTCGGGGCCTTTTTCACAATTGTGCATGGACGGCTTCTCGCGCATGCGCAAACGGTCCTTCCTGTTCTGTGCGCAATTGGCACAACTGCGCATGTGCAGTACCTTTTCCAAGATGGCTACAATTCAAAACTGCCATTCGTTGCTGCAAGCCTACCTCGCGGTGCGTTTTGGCACCTCTTTTACCTTTTCTTCTTGTATGTTCCTCGCAGAATTGTTTGAATTTGTCCAGGACTGCCTGGAAATCGCTCTTGTTTTGCCCCTTTGAGTATTTGAAGGTCTGGAAGATTTCAGCTGCTTCTGAACCCGTGATGGTAAGGAGAAGCTTTATTTTCTCTGCATCCGCCACGCCATCTAGGTCGGACGCTACCAGGTAGATCTCGAATCTCTGTCTGAACCAATGCCAGTTTTCACTGAAATTGCCTTGGTATCTGAGGTGCTGTGGAACCGGAATCTCGAACATCATCTTGCCTGGCTGCTGTTGCTGGTAGTCACTGTTTGCTGAGTTTTATCTATATGGATTGAAACAGTTCACTCCTGGAACCATGTTTTGTTATGCTCTTGAAATAGCATAAGGTGCTTCCTTGATGTGCACTCTGATAAAGGAAGGTTCAGACTTGGAGATAGTGTGTATTGTGACTGCCCATTGGTCGTGTCCTATCTTACTGACCTATTGGTTGACGGTCTGTGTGTCATGTCTCTGGTGTTCCCTCTAGTGTCTAGCTAGGTGTAGTGTATGTACATTAACCCTTTGTGTACTTACAGTGATGTATATCACCACAGTATCGTGAACAGAGTGACTATAGATGTTGTCTCAATGAACTTCCTGAAGACATTTAAACTGCACAAGGATTATTAGTAAAAATGAAAGCATACGAAATTGGAGGTAAATTTCTGATATGGGTTGGCAATTGTTGGGAACCAGAAGAGAGAACTTAGAGATAGAGGTAATGCATTCTGATTGTTGGAAAATGGCAATTTGTGTTCCCCACAGTTCTATACATGGAATCTTAGCTTTTCAGCAAATAGAATCCCTGCAGTGCAGAAGGAGGCCATTTGGCCCATCGAGTCTGCACCGACCCTCTGAAAGTGCAGCCGACCTAGGCCCACACCCCTGCCCTATCCCTGTAACCCCACTTAATCTGCAGATCCCTGGGTACTAGGGGGCAATTTTATCATGGCCAATCCACCTATCCTGCACATCTTTGGACTATGGCAGGAAACAATAGCACCCGGAGAAAACGCATAAGACATGGGGAGAAAGTGCAAACTCCACATAGCACCAGAGATCGGGTTCAATTCTGGCCTGTCTATGAGGCAGCAGTGCCAACCACTGTGCCACCGTGCCGCCTCAATACTTTAATGACTTAGATAAATTTGTAAATCCAAGTTTTCAGATGACACTACGTTAGGAGCCAGAATAGGTTAACTGGATGGAAACAGAAAATTACAAAAACAGATTAAATGAGTGGGAACATGTGAGAGAACACACTTTGGATCCAAGCAAGGCAAGGTAGACTATTTTCTCAAAGTGAGAGACCAGCAACTTTAAAAGAGCAAAGGGATTTGAGTGCTAATGTATAGAAAATTACTAAAGACTAGCGCCCAGGTACAATAAGTAACCAAAAAGACGACTGGGATGTTAACCTTTGTGGAGGGGTGTTGGGAGGGGACTGGGTGCTAAAATCATGCCCACAGCTCCTTCAAACATTTTCTGAAAATCCAGCTGAACTACATTGATAAGATATCCTTAAGACGTTGATGCACGATCAATGACCACTAAAGCGAGGTTCTAGTCCAACTGAAGGCTTTAATAAGCTAGATGTTTCCCCCAGCAGCTCAGGTACAGAATGAAGGCTGCTGGGGTGGCACGGGCTCTATTACCCCGCCTAGCAGGGCGGAGCTACTATACATCCTAACCAATAGAAAACATACAGTTTCCACCAATGGTGCTCCCGCCTATCAGGTACCGTAATACCTCTAATACCACATTCACCCCCTGTTAAAAAAGAGTCTGACAGGGGTGGTGGCCTGATACTACAAACATGGCAACGTGGTAGAATTAGTTATGGAGGTACCGTAATGCCTCTGTACAGCGTTTTGTAACTATTTACAATTCTGGTAGCTATTTACAATTGAGTTAAATTTACAGTTTACAGTTTGCAGTTTACAATTTAAAATGGAGCAATCAGTTTACAATTTAAAATGAGGCAACCAGTCGATCGGGGGCCCTGGTCGTCCTCTGTGATCGCCGCAGCTTCGGCGGTGACTCCGGTGGAGGCTCGGGCGTCTGTGACTCCGGGAGCGTGACATCTCCATGGCAGCTTCGGCACCCCTAGACGGCACTGGTGGGGAAAACGTTTGACCTGGGAAGGGAGCGCCTGCGGGGAGCGACGGTGGGTAGGGGGGCCTAGACGGGGCCGGCGGAAGGACCGACCCTCCTGTAAGGTGCCCCGGTGGAGGGGAGGGTGGGACTGGTGGCTGGGTGTGTCTGGCTCCGACGGGTGCCAGGTCTCGTAGGGAGACCGTATCTTGTCGGCCGTCGGGGTACGCCACGTAGGCGTACTGGGGGTTAGCGTGGAGAAGATGGACCTTCTCGACCAACGGGTCCGAATTGTGCGCCCGCACGTGTTTTCGGAGCGGGATGGGTCCAGTGCTGCTAGCCAGGTCGGGAGCGAGGTCCCAGAGGAGGACTTCCTGGGGAAGACAAGGAGACTTTGTGAGGTGTCTGGTTGGTGGTGGTACAAAGCAGTGACCGGATGGAGTGGAGGACATCCGGGAGGACTTCCTGCCAGCGGGAGACTGGAAGGTTCCTGGACCATAGGGCCAGTAGGACGGTCTTCCAGACCGTTCCGTTCTCCCTCTCTACCTGTCCGTTACCCCGGGGGTTGTAACTGGCCGTCCTGTTCGAGGCGATACCCTTGCTGAACAGGAATTGACGCAGTTCGTCGCTCATAAAGGAGGTCCCCCTATCACTATGTATGTAAGCAGGGAACCCGAACAGTGCAAAGATGCTATGGAGGGCCTTGATGACGGTGGTTGCGGTCATGTCGGGGCAGGGGATGGCGAATGGGAACCGGGAGTACTCATCAATCACATTCAGGAAGTACGTGTTGCGGTCGGTGGAGGGGAGGGGGCCTTTGAAGTCCATGCTGAGGCGTTCAAAGGGACGGGAAGCCTTTATCAGGTTCACTTTCTCTGGCCGGTAGAAGTGCGGTTTGCACTCCGCGCAGATTTGGCAGTCCCTGGTGGCTGTCCTGACCTCGTCGATGGAGTAGGGCAGGTTGCGGGTCTTGACAAAATGGAAAAAGCGAGTGACCCCCGGGTGGCAGAGGTCCTCGTGGAGGGCTCGGAGGCGGTCCACTTGTGCGGTGGCACATGTGCCACGGGACAGGGCGTCAGGAAGCTCATTTAGCTTCCCGGGACGGTACAAGACCTCGTAGTTGTAGGTGGAGAGTTCGATCCTCCACTGCAAGATCTTGTCGTTTTTTATCTTGCCCCGCTGTGCATTATCAAACATGAAAGCAACCGACCGTTGGTCAGTGAGGAGAGTGAATCTCCTGCGGGCCAGGTAATGCCTCCAATGTCGCACAGCTTCTACTATGGCCTGGGCCTCCTTTTCGACTGAGGAGTGGCAGATTTCGGAAGCATGGAGAGTACGCGAGAAGAAGGCCACTGGTCTGCCCGCTTGGTTGAGGATGGCCGCCAGAGCTACGTCAGACGCATCACTCTCGACCTGGAAGGGGAGGGACTCATCAATGCCTTGCATCGTGGCCTTTGCAATGTCTGCATTGATGCTGCTGAAGGCCTGGCGGGCTTCTATCGACAGGGGAAAAGCTGTGGATTGGATCAGGGGACGTGCCTTGTCCGCATAGTTGGGGACCCGCTGGGCGTAGTAACTGAAAAACCCTAGGCAGCGCTTCAGGGCCTTGGAGCAGTGAGGGAGGGTGAACTCCATAAGGGGGCGCATGCATTCAGGGTCGGGGGCTTATAACTCCATTTCGCACTACGTAGCCGAGGATGGCTAAGCGGTTGGTGCTAAACACGCTTTTGTCCTTGTTGTATGTGAGGCTAAGGATTTTTGCGGTCTGGAGGAATTTTCGGAGGTTCTGCTGGTCGCGGCCGCAGATGGTGACATGATCGAGATACGTGAATGTTGCCCGTAAACCGTACCGGTCAACCATTCAGTCCATCTCGCGCTGGAAGACCGAGACCCCGTTGGCGACACTGAAGGGAACCCTTAAGAAGTGGTAGAGCCGCCCATCTGCCTCGAAGGCAGTGTATTTGCGGTCAGTCGTGCGGATGGGGAGCTGGTGGTTGGCGGACTTGAGATCTGTCATAATATACACCAGTATATCATGCTGCAGACACACATTAATGGACATACAGTGGGACCAATCAACACACACACCACCACAGCCAATCACCAGTGAGAGCACACACACTATAAAGACAGAGGGCATCAGAGTTCCCGCTTATTCGAGTTGCAGCTAGCTAGGAGGACAGAGCTCACAGCCTGCAACACAGACATTCACCATGTGCTGAGTGCATCGACTGGTTTGGACAACGCAAAGGTCTTTAGTTAAAGCTAGTATCGTATTAACCCACGGTCGGAGTATGTTTAAATAGTTAATGATTCAATAAAATAGTGTTGCACTATTTCAAGTCTTGGTGACCTGTATGTGATCCAGAACACCCAACACATCAAGATACCAGGAGTGGTGGGATATTAGCACTTCTTAGGCCTACCTGCAAGTGATCTGCCTTCCGCCAGCATTCTGTCATCCTGCAACATGGACAACATCAACCCGCCGCCGCTGTTCGGCATCGCCGGCAACCTCTGGGCCAACTGGAAGATTTTCAAACAGCGCTTCCAGCTCTTCCTCGAAGCCACGGACAGGGAGGGCGCCTCGGACACCAGAAAGATTGTTCTTCTCCTCTCCACAGCCGGGGACCATGCCATCCATATTTTCAACTCTCACCTTTGCAGATGATGAAGATAAGACGAAGTTCAAGACGGTCCTCCTCAAGTTTGACACTGCAGCGTAGAGGTGAATGAAAGTTTTGAACGCTACGTGTTCCAGCAGCATTTGCAGGATAAGGATGAACCTGTCCAATCCTTTCTCACGCAGCTCCGCATCCTTGCGCAATCTTGCAGCTACGGGCCCACTTCCCACTCCATGATACGCGACCAGATCGTTTTCGGTGTTCAGTCGGACACCCTACGTCAGCAGCTCCTCAAAGTTAAGCAACTCACCCTAGCGACCGCCATCGAGACCTGTGTCTTACATGAAAACGCCACGAGTCGGTATTCCCATATACAAGCGGCTGAAACGGCAAGGTCCCCACGAGGCAGAATGGGTCCAAGTAATTGAGCACCTCCAGGGCCTCAGCCTGGATGAGGGCGGCCATTTCGCGCGCTTTCCGCAGACTCCCGCGCTTGTACGCACCAAATGAGGGGCCGGCGACGTTGAGGAATGTAATGCGCAGGCGCGCACCACGCACGACCACACCGCGCATGCGCGGTGGCGCAGCGAACATGCTGACGTCACGATGTGCGGCAACTGTAGCGGCAATGCCCCGCAAAACTTCGACAATGCCTACGATGTGGAAGACTTGGCCACTATGCTGCCTTCTGTCGAGCAGCTCAGCCTGCCAATTCATATCGCTTCAGCCAACCTCGCAGGAACGTTCGGGCAATTCAACCCACTGTCATCGAGTCCGATGCGGACCTCCCACACAGCAGTGACACCGAGGACCCGAAGGCACCTTTTCGAGTCGGTGTCGTAACGGAAAACAGGCTGTCCCCGAAGCAAAGACATGTACCGAAAATGTCGGTATACAGCATCGATCCAGACGATGAGTGGTGTGCCACCCTGACAGTCAACCGATCCCAAATACGAATCCGCCTGCACACTGGTGCCTCCGCTAATCTCATGGCGTGGTCTGCTTTCAAATCCTTCGTGTCAAACCAGCCATCCTTCCATCGGCCTGCCAGCTATTGGACTACAATGGCAACATCATTCCTGCTACCGGCTCATGCCAACTTGAAGTGACGCACAAGTCACAGAAAGCCATCCTTCCTTTCGAGATCGTGGACTCCTCGAAGGACTCCCTGCTTGGCGCACAGGCGTGCAAGATGTTGAACCTCGTTCAAAGAGTTCACTCTCTCTCTCTCTCCTGATGACACGTCTGCCTTCCAGGACGCTGACCTCAGGGCGCAACTCGCCACCATCATCGACCAGCACCGCGACGTCTTTGAAGGCATGGGCACGCTCCCAAACACTGACAAGATCCTACTCAAACATAACGCCATGTCTGTGGTGCATGCACCTCGCAGAGTCCCAGAACCCCTCAAGGACCGCCTCAAGCAGCAGCTGCAGGACCTCCAAGACCAAGGAGTGGTCTCCAGAGTTACGGAACCAACCGACTGGGTCAGTTCCATGGTGTGCGTAAAAAAGCCTTCCGGCGAGCTCAGAATTTGCATTGATCCCAAGGATCTATATCGCAATATCATGAGGGAGCATTATCCGATTCCCAAGCGCGAAGAGATCACATGCGAGATGGCTCGCCCCAAGCTCTTCACCAAACTTGACGCCTCGAAAGATTTCTGGCAAATCCAGCTCGACAAATCCAGCAGGAAACTGTGTACCTTTAACACCCACTTTGGCAGATATTGTTACAACAGGATGCCGTTTGGGATCATATCATCTTCAGAATGTTCCACAGGATCATGGAACAAATGATGGAAGGCATTGAAGGTGTTCGCGTCTATGTCGATGACATGCAGGAGCATGTCAGTCGCCTCCAGCGTGTGTTCAAACGCATACGGGAGCAGGGCCTACGCCTCAACAGAGCCAAATGCTCCTTTGGTCAGACGGAACTAAAGTTCCTAGGGGGCCACATGTTCCAGTTGGGTGTGTGGCCGGATGCGGACAAGGTGGCTGCCATCACAGCCATAAAAACGCCAGAGGACAAGAAGGCGGTCCTCCGATTTCTGGGCATGGTCAACTCCCGAGGGAAGTTCATCCCTAACCTCTCCTCTCATACCACGGCTCTCAGGAACCTGGTCAGGAAGACGACAGACTTCCAATGGCTTCCTGCCCACGAGCGCGAATGGAGAGAACTCAAAACCAAACTCACCACGGCCCCGGTCTTAGCTTTTTTTGATCCAGCGAAAGAGACAAAAAATTTCGACCGATGCCAGCCAGTCTGGCATTGGGGCAGTGCTCCTGCAACGCAATGAGGCCTGATCATGGGCCCCCGTTGCATATGCATCACGCGCTATGACCCCGACAGAACAGCACTACGCACAGATAGGAAAGGAGTGCCTGGGCCTTTTGACTGGTGTCGTCAAGTTACATGATTATGTGTACGGCCTTCCCCAATTCACCGTCGAGACCAACCATCGCCCGCTGGTCAATATAATACAGAAAGACTTGAACGACATGACGCCTCGCCTCCAGCGTATTCTGCTTCAGCTCCGGCGATACGACTTCCAGCAGGTATACACCCCGAGCAAAGACCTAATCATTGCCGACGCTCTCTCCAGGGTAGTCAACACTACGTGTGACCCAGCGGGATTCGGCTGTCAGGCTGACGCCCATGTGGCCTTCGTGGCCTCCAATCTACCGGCCACGGATGAATGCCTCGTCCAAATTCGCCGTGAGACAGCGGCTGACCCTTTGCTACAGCGTGTCATGCGCCACCTAACAGACGGGTGGCTGAAGGGCCTATGTCCGCAGTTCTACAACATCAGAGATGATCTGGTGGTAGTCGATGGTGTTCTCCTGAAACTGGACCGCATTGTCATCCCGCACAGCATGCGCCAGCTCGTCTTGGAACAGCTACACGAGGGCCATCTTGGCGTGGAGAAGTGCCGCCGACGGGCCCGAGAGGCAGTGTACTGGCCCGGCATCAATGACAACATCGCCAACACAGTGCTCAACTGCCCCACCTGTCAGCGGTTCCAGCCGGCCCAACCACGTGAGACCCTACAGCCCCATCAGTTGGTCACGTCCCCTTGGTCCAAGGTCGGCATCGACCTGTTCCACGCGCTGGGCAGGGACTATGTCTTGATTGTCGACTACTTGTCAAACTACCCGGAGGTGGTACGTTTACACATCACATCGTCTGCAGTCATCCGTGCCTGTAAGGACACCTTTGCTCGACATGGCATCCCACTCACTGTGATGTCGGACAATGGCCCCTGCTTCGCGAGCCAGGAATGGTCCAACTTTGCCAGGAGGTGCAACTTTGTGCATGTGACATCCAGTCCCCTGCACCCCCAATCCAACGGCAAAGCGGAGAAGGGCGTCCACATAGTCAAACAGCTCCTCTGCAAGGCTGCCGATGCTGGGTCCGATTTCTACCTCACCCTGCTTGCCTATCGCTTGGCCACACTGTCCAGTTGTCTGTCGCCAGCCCAGCTGCTCATGGGTCCGCACCCTGAGGACGATGGTGCCGTCCATTCATGCCCCAGACCTTGACCACGTTCCGGTCCTTCAACGAATGCAACTGTCTCATGCACAGCAGAAGGCGGCTCATGACTCCCGTGCAGCTGATCTCCCTGCTCTGGCTCCAGATGACAATGTCCGTATCCATCTTCCGGATGGTGGCTGGTCTGCAACCGCTGTGGTTCTTCGGCAGGTGGCTCCCTGCTCATTCCTGCTTCGTCTACCGGATGGCTCCATTCTGCGCCGCAATCGACGTGCCCTTCATCTTGTTCCCTGCTCGCTACGTGATCCTCCCCCATTGCCACGCCCTCCTGTTGACCCTGACCTGGACTATGCAGAGATTCCGGTTACTCTGCATCCTCCTCACTCTGACGCAGTCCAGCCCGCCCTTCAGCCGGCGGCTCCCGACCCACCCTTGAGACGGTCAACCAGAATCCGTCGCCCACCTCCGAGACTTAATTTGTGAACTTTGTGGACTTATGGACTTTCTGATTTGTTCTGTTCTTCCGTTTAATCGTTCAAGTGGTTTGTATATAGTCTTCATCTCGTTATTCTTATGACACACTGTTTTTCTGCACCAGGCACCTTCCCATGTAAATAGCTTAGTTTTTATGTACATAGTCCTGTAAATATTTCCCACACGCATAGTCAGGAACATTCACCATGCACCATTTATTGCCACGCAGGTGCATTTTGTATAAAAGAGGGGATGTCATAATATACACCAGTATATCATGATGCAGACACACACTGATGGACACACAGTGGGACCAATCAACACACGCACCACCACAGCCAATCACCAGTGAGAGTACATGCACTATAAAGACAGGGGGCATCAGAGTTCCCGCTCATTCAAGTTGCAGCTAGCTTGGAGGACAGAGCTCACAGCCTGCAACACAGACATTCACCATATGCTGAGTTCATCAACTGGTTGGGACAACGCAAAGGTCTTTAGTTAAAGCTAGTATCGTAGTAACCCACAGTTTGAGTATGTTTAAACAGTTAATGATTCAATAAAATAGTGTTGCACTATTTCAAGTGTTGGTGACCTGTATGTGATCCAGAACACCCAACACATCAAGATCCACTGTGGAGAAGACCTTGTAATGCGCGATCCTGTTTACCAGGTCGAATATGCGGGGGAGAGGGTACGCGTCCAGCTGCGTAAACCTGTTGATGATCTGACTGTAGTCGATGACCATCCGATGCTTCTCCCCGGTCTTTACCACCACTACTTGAGCTCTCCAGGGGCTGTTACTGGCTTCAATGACCCCTTCCCTCAGTAGCCTTTGGACCTCTGACCTAATAAAGATCCGTTCCTGGGCTCTGTACTGTCTGCTCCTGGTGGCGACGGGTTTGCAATCCAGGGTGAGGTTCGCAAACCGGTAAGGCGTGTCAACCTTAGGCCGCAGACAGTAAGGGGGGGGGGTGGTATAGGGCCGCCAAATTTGAAGGTTAGACTTTGGAGATTACACTGGAAGTCTAAACCCAGGAGTGTAGCTGCGCTGAGGTGGGGGAGGACGTAGAGACGGAAATTTTTGAACTCACTTCCCTGGACTGTGAGGTTCACTACACAAAACCCCTTTATTTCCACTGATTGTGAACCAGAGGCCAGGGAGAATTTTTGATTACCGGGGTGGATGAGGAGAGAACAGCGCCTTACCGTGTCGGGGTGTATGAAGCTCTCCGTGCTCCCAGATTCGATTAGGCAGGACATCTCGTGCCCGTGGATGAATACAGTCGTTGTAGCAGTTGAGTGTTCCAGGCTGGGACTGATCCAGGGTCACCGAGGCTAATCGCAGCAGTTGAGAGTTCTCTTCCGGCAGTGCGTGGTCAGCCGAGCTTGGGTCCTGGGGGTTCATCCAAGATGGCGGCTCCCATTGATTGCACATGGCTGGGGGTGCACAAAATGGCGGCGCCCATCCCTCTAATGTGGCATCCGCGGGACAAGATGGCGGCGCCCGGGATCCGCACATGGCCCTGGAATAGGAAGATGGCGGCGTCCGCTGGCCGCACGGGGACCGTGGAGACGTTTGTGGTGGCGGTCCGCATTCGCCGCCGGAGACCGCGGCAACTGCACGGGCCTGACATACCCCCACAAAATGGCCCTTTTTGCCGCATCCCTTGCACGTGGTTACGCGGGCTGGGCAGTGCTGGCGGGGGTTCTTGGCCTGCCCGCAAAAGGAGCAGCGTGGCCCACCCGGGATTGCCAGGCTGCCTTGCAGCGTAGGCTTGTGGGGGGATGTCTCGGGGTCGGCTGCGGAGGGGTTCCATGCTGCCCAGGGGGCTGCCGCACGGTCAGGTATGTAAGCGCGGGCGTTCCTGGAGGCCACGTCCAGGAAGCCGGCAAGGGCCCATGCCTCCTTGAGACCCAGAGTGTCTTTCTCCAGCAGTCGCTGGCGAATTTGGGAGGACAGCATACCTGCAACGAAAGTGACCCGGACCAAGAGTTCAGTGTGTTCGCTCGCCGAAACTTGCGAGCAGCTGCAGTTTCTCCCCAACACCAGGAGTGCATGGTAGAATTCTTCCAGCGATTTCCCCAGGGGTTTGTCGCCTTGTTGCAAGCAGGTGCCGGGCGTAGACCTGGTTTACCGGGCGAATATAATGTCCTTTTAGCAGCTCTATTTCTATTGCTGCATCAAAGTCTTCCGCTTCCTCGATGAGAGTGTAAATCTCTGGGCTCACCCTTGAGTGCAGGACTTGCATTTTCTGCTCTCCGGTGGGTGTGTTTTCGGCCGTCCCGAGATACCCTTTAAAGCACGCCAGCCAGTGCTTGAAGATTGTCGCTGAGTTCCCGCGTGGGGGCTGAGTTGCAGGCACTCCGGCTTGATTCGGCGCTCCATCCTTTTTAAAAAAAAAAAACTAGCTTATTAAATTGATGCATGATCAATGACCACTAAAGCGAGGTTGTAGTCCAACTGAAGGCTTTAATAAGCTAGATGTTTCCCCCAGCAGCTCAGGTACAGAAAGACAGCTGCTGGGGCGGCACATGCTCTTATACCCCGCCTAGCAGGGCGGAGCTACCATACATCCTAACCAATAGAAAACAATGGTGCTCCAGCCTATCAGATGCCGTAATACCTCTAATACCACAGACGTGAATTTAGATATCAGCAAGATGGCGTCAGAGCGTGGCAACTCTCTGCGAGCTCTCCCTAACAGATCCTCTTTTTACTTATCTTCTAATCATTCTAATCTTTTAAAATTTAATTTGAAGACAATCACTATTGCTAACCTCTCTTTTTTATCTTACCTTCCATGTTTAAACATCCTCTGAGGCCAGTGGAGACCTTTTGACCCGATTCGACCTGACCTAGCTGCACTCCAGATGACCCGACCTGACTTGGAAGCTGATGAGGCCCAAAAGTGCGGCCCCGACCTCGATTTCGACCCCACCCAGACCTCGGAGCGCTCTGCCCAGTCGCCGGAGCTCCTGACCCGGCCCACAACCACAATACCCGGCCCTTCTCGACCCGGAGAGGCCCGCTCAGCGACCTGACCCGGAGAGGCTCGCCCAGCAACCTGACCTACCTGGAGCTGGAGGAAAGAAAAGTCCACGTGGAGGCACGGCCGGGCCTACTATAAGACCCCAGGAGCTCCAAAGGAGGGAACAGAACATGGGACACAGCCTAACCTGCCTCAGGAAGCCCCTGCCTGCGACCAGGACCCCCAAAACGGCGGAGACCCCGCGTGAGGACCTGAACGCGCCGCAGGGCATTCCCGCGTTCGCAGAACGGCGGGACCCGAGTGGTTTGCAAACATGCCCCCAAGCAACCTCATTACCTCCACCAGTGCCCAGGACCCTGCCAGATGCGACCCCGGAAACGTAACCAGCGCCCTGGACCCCGCCAGCGCCCCGGTGATGTTTTAGGCAGGTCAGTTCGGTGTGGACTGCACTTGATGCAGCAATGCGAGAAACAGACCTCTAACACTGTAGAAGATCCAACACGGTTTTATTGAATGATGGAACTAACATACATATTTAATTGTGGGTCGACACTATACTGAACTGACTGGAGACCTTGTACTAGCCTGACCAGACTTACTAGCTACCGCATGGTGTTTGCACTATGCTAGCTCGTGGACTCTGACTGTCTCAGTGGCTGGGTCCAGAGGGAGCGGGAAACCGAGTGCCCTCTGGCTTTATTGTGGTGGTGTCCTGTCTGGTGATTGGGTGCACCGTGCCGTGTGCTCATTGGTCATCCTGTGTGTCAATCACTGCCTGGCTGCACTTCATTATATACATGTGTGGATATTATGATACCCGGCCCACGCCAGACGCAACCACCTACCACCCACAAGGGCAGATTTCTCTTATCAGATCCCGGGACCATCCAGCCGCAGCCCCTGACTGAGGAAGCGAGGGAAATGCGGCAGTCTGCAGGTGAGACTGAAGCAACGCGGTTTCAAGACTCCTCTCCCCAGCATACTCCTGGCAAACATCCAAGCGATCGAAAACAATCTGGATGAGCTTAACGCCAGGCTTACCTCTCAGACGGGAAGTAAGAGACTGCTGTGTGCTCTATTTCACAGGGACATGGCTCACCCCCGCCTCACCGGACTGTGCCATACAACCTGTTGGCTTCTCAATTCATCGGGTGGACCGCACCCCGTCATCAGGCAAAGCAAAGGGTGGAGGGGTGTGCCTCCTCATCAACTCCTCCTGGTGCTTGGATGTGGTGACCTACTGCTCTCTGGACCTGGAATACCTGACCGTGAAGTGCCGCCCATACGCCCTTCCACATGATTTCACTTCAGCCATTATCACAGGGGTCTACATCCCAGCCCAGGAAGAAGTGAAGAAGGCGCTGGATGAACTGTACACAGTTTTAACAACGGTGAAACAGAACACCCGAAGGCCTTGTTCATTGTGGCCGGGGACTTCAACAAGGCCAACCTCAAGAGTGCACTGCGGAAATTCCACCAGCACATCTCTTGTCCCACCAGGGGTGACAACACTCCTGGCCACTGCTACACAAAAGTCAAGAGTGCCTACCGTTCCCCGACTGCTCCTTCTCCTAGCATACAAGCAGAAACTCAAGTGGGAGAATCCACCTAAGAAGGTCGTGCAGTGTTGGTCCGAGGAAACAGAAGAGCTCCTACGTGACTGCTTAGAGACAGTGGACTGGTCCATATTTAAAAACTCAGCGACCAACTTAAATGAATAGGCCACCACCGTCACAGACTTCATCAGCAAATGTGTGGACGACTGCATGCCAAAGAAAGCAGTACGTACGTTCCCCAACCAGAAACCATGGCTCAATCACGAGATTGACTCCCTACTGAAGGACAGTTCTGAGGCATCTAAGTCAGTCAACCTTGACCCATACAAGAAATCCAGGTACAACCTCCGCAATGCCATCCGTGATGCCAAGAGAGAATATCAGACCAAGCTAGAGTCACAGACTAGCGTTACAGACTATCGGCAGTCGTGGCAAGGCCTAAACAACATAGCGGGCCACAAAGCGATGCCGAACAGCATCTCCAGCAGCAGCGCGCCCCTCCCCGATGAACTCAATGCATTCTATGTTCTGTTCGAGCAGGAAACCAACGATCCGCTGTCGAGTGCCCCACCAGCCCATATCACACCCATATCCACCATCGCAGCTTCCAAAGGCAGATCGACCTTCCTGAAAGTGAACTCTCGGAAGGCGACAGGTCCAGACAGCTCCTGGTCGTGCACTCAGAGCCTGCGCGGACATCTTTAACCTGTCCCTACTCCATTCCGATGTCCCCACCTGCTTCAAGAAAACCACCATCATACTAGTGGCAAATAAGAAAAAGGCAACGTGCCTCAATGACTACCGTTCGGTGGCCCTGACTTTAGTCGTAATGAAGTGCTTCGAGAGGTTGATCATGAAGCACATCATCTCCATACCTCCAGAATGCCTTGATCCACTGCAATTCGCAAACCGCCGCAACCGGTCCACAGCAGATGCCATCTCCCTGGCCCTACATTCATCCCGAGAGCATCTCGACAACAAGGACCACCACATCAGACTCCTATTTATTGATTAAAGCTCCGCCTTCAACACCATAATCCCAGCCAAGCTCATATCAAAGCTCCAAAACCTAGGACTTGGCTCCTCACTCTGCAACTGGATCCTCGACTTTCTGACCCACAGACCACAATCAGTAAGAATAAACAACAACACCTCCTCCACAATAGACCTCAATACCAGGGCCCCGCAAGGCTGCGTACTTAGCCCCCTACTATGCTCCCTGTACACGACTGCGTGGCAAAATTTGGTTCCAACTCCATCTACATGTTTGCTGGCGATACGACCATAGTGGGCCGGATCACGAATAACGACGAGTCAGAATACAGGCGGGAGATAGAGAACCTAGTGGAGTGGTGCAGCGACAACAACCTATCCTTCAATGCCAACAAAACTAAAGAGCTAGTCATTGACTTCAGGAAGCAAAGTACTCTATACATCCCTGTCAGCATCAACGGGGCCGAGGTGGAGATGGTTAGCATCTTCAAATTCCTAGGGGTACACATCTCCAAACGTTTGTCCCGGTCCACCCACGTCGCTGCTACCACCAGGAAAGCACAACAGCGCCTATACTTCTTCAGGAAACTAAAAAAATTTGGCATGTCCACATTAACTCTTACCAATTTTTACAGATGCACCATAGAAAGCATCCTATCCGGCTGCATCACAGCCTGGTATGGCAACTGCTCGGCTCAAGACCGCAAGAAACTTCAGAGAGTCGTGAACGCTGCCCAGTCCATCACATGAACCTGCCTCCCATCCATTGACCGGGGGAATGCGGGTAGCATAATCAAAGATCCCTCCCACCCGGCTCACTCACTCTTCCAACTTCTTCCATCGGGCAGGAGATACAGAAGTCTGAGAACACGCATGAACAGACTCAAAAACAGCTTCTTCCCCACTGTTACTAGTCTCCTAAATGGCCCTCTTATGGGCTGACCTGATTAACACTGCACCCCTCTATGCTTTACCCGGTGCCGGTGTTGTGTAGTTGCATTGTGTACCTTGTGTTGCCCTATTATGTATTTTGTTTTCTTCCCATGTACTTAATGATCTGTTGAGCTGCTCGCAGAAAATTACTTTTCATTGTACCTCGGTACACGTGACAATAAACAAACCCAATCCAGTTACCATCTGAAGGAATTCTGATCAATTCACTGTTTGTGTGGTTCTCTTCTCTTTGAAAAATATTGACAACAGCTCTGTCAGAATTGCACCTTAGATACTGGATCATTACCATTCACACCAGTTATTACTGCCGTTCAAGATCATTTATTCCTTTAATCAGGTTATTTCGTTCCATTGGGTTTCCATTATCATTGTGATACTACGCCTCAGGATAAAACCACTATGCCTGTCTCATTAATGCACTTCCCAACTGAACTTTCTGTCTGTATTCTAATGACTGTCTTGCAATTTTAATAGACTTCTTTTACACAATCATGATCAACAGTGTCCGAATCATAGAAGAGTGTAGCACAGAAGGAGGTATTTTGAACCACGGAGTCTCCCCTCCCCAAGTCCAAGCCTGAATTTAATGTGCCTGACTTGGGTCCCATCGGCAGGAATGTAGTGATCTGGAATCTGATGGAGACTCATGGTGGATGGGTAATCTTGGTCAAGTGGCAGCTGGCCGATTAGGGGGGTGATGCAGACTTTCCAGTAGATCATGTAGGGAGAAAGGGGGATGGATAGATGCAGCTTTGGTGTCAGGAAGCCCACATCACCTGATAGCCACCCAGGAACTGGTGCCCTTTTTAGAGGTGAGCCAGTCCTGTGTTAGAGTTACAATTAATCTTGGAGGCTTTCTATGAGAGCTCTCCAGTTTAAATTATCGGCAGCAGCTTATCTGGATATCCAACACCAAATAAAACCTCCAAGGTTCAGTGAGAGGTGTACACTCTCATTGCTGAATTGATGCAAAGTGTTTGATGGGGACAGTGCAGAGGGAGCTTTACTCTGTGGTTAACCCCGTGTTCTACCTGCCTGCAGATATCTCAGGAGTCACCTTCAAGCCAGAGGGTTGCCCCATGATTTCATGAGGTTTGCGCCATGAAATCCTCCAGGCTGGCAGAGATAGCTTGTTTTCTGACCTTGGGTGTATAAGGTGTCATAATATACACCAGTATATCATGGTGCACATACACACACACTGATGGACACACAGTGGGACCAATCAACACACACAACACCGCAGCTAATCACCAGTTGGAGCACACTCACTATATAGACAGAGGGCATCAGAGTTTCCGCTCATTCGGGATGCAGCCTCTCAGAAGGACAGAGCTTTCAGCTTACAGCACAGATCTTCACCATGTGGTGTGGACAGGCATAGGTCTTTAGTTTAATCTAACATCGTGTTAACCCACAATGAAAGTGTGTTCAACAGTTTCTAACTTAATAAAATAGTGTTGGACTATTTTAAGTGTTGGTGGCCTGTATGTGTTCCACGGATCCAGAGCACCCAACACATCATGATACCAGGAGTTGAGGGATGTTAGAACTTCTTAGACCTACCTGCAAGTGTTCTGCCTTCCACCAGCATACCGTCATCCTGCAAAATGGACAGCGTCCGCCCGCCGCCGCCGCTCCGCATCACCGGTAACCTAGGGGCCAACTGAAAGATATTCAAACAACGCTTCCAGCTCGACCTTGAAGCCACAGACCGGGAAGCTGCCTCAGACACCAGGAAGATTGCTCTCTTCCTATCCACGGCCGGGGAACATGCCATCCACATTGTCAATTCTCTCACCTTTGTTGATGGTGAAGATAAATCAAAATTCAAGACGGTCCTCCTTAAGTTTGACAGTCACTGCGACATCGAGGTGAATGAAAGTTTCGAGTGCTATGTATTCCAACAGCGTTTGCAGGGTAAGGATGAACCTTTCCAGTCCTTTCTCACCCACCTCCGCATCCTTGCGCAGTCCTAGAATTACGGACCCACCTCCGACTCCATGATACGCGACCAGATCGTTTTTGGTGTTCAGTTAGACCCCCTAGGCCAGTAGCTCCTCAGGGTAAAGCAGCTCACCCTAGCGATTGCCATCGAGACCTGCGTGCTACATCAACACGCCACTAGTCGGTATTCCCACATCCAAGCGGCTGAAGCGACACGGGAAGGTATCCACGAGGCAGAACAGGTCCAAGCAATCGTGCAACTCCAGGGCCTCAGCTTGGATGAGGGCGGCCATTTCGCGCGGTTTTCGCGGACTCCCGCACTTGTGCATACCGAACGAGGGGATGGCGACGTCGCCGAACGTACTGGGCAGGCGCGCACCACGTACGACCGCACCGCGCATGCGCGGTGTGCAGCGAACGGACTGACGCTACAACGTGCGGCAACTGTGGCTCCGCCCACTTAAAACGGCAATACCCTGCCAAATCCCGACGATGCCTGCGATGTGGCAAACTTGGCCACTATGCTGCTTTATGCAGATCAGCTCAGCCTGCCAACTCTCGTCGCTCCAGCCAGCCCCGCAGGAATGTCCGGTCCATTCAACCCACGGTCACTGAGCCCGATTCGGACCTGCTACCGGATATTGTCACCGAGGACCCGAAGGCGCCTTTTCGAGTCGGTATCATTACAAAAAACAGGGTGTCACCGAAGCAAAGAATCCAGCCTCTATCAGTATACAGCATTGATCTGGACGATGAGTGGTGTGCCACCCTTCCGATCAACCGGTCCCAAATACGGTCCCACCTGGACACTGGTGCCTCCGCCAATCTCATTGCGCGGTCTGACCTCCAAAGCCTTTGTGTCAAACCAGCCATCCTGCCATCAGCCTCCCAGCTATTAGATTATAATGGCAATGCCATTGCTGCCAGCAGCTCATGCCAACTTGAAGTGACGCACAGGTCACGCAAAGCCATCCTTCCCTTTGAAATCGTGGACTCCTTGAAAGCCTCCCTGCTTGGCACGCAGGCATGCAAGCTGTTGAACCTAGTTCAGAGAGTTCACTCTCTTTACCAAACTCGACGCCTCAAAAGGATTCTGGCAAATCCAGCTTGATAAACCCAGCAGGAAACTCGGCACACTTAACACCCCCTTTGGAAGATATTGTTACAACAGGATGCCGTTTGGGATCATCTCTGCATCAGAAGTGTTCCATAGGATTATGGAACAAATGATGGAAGGTATTGAAGGTGTTCGCGTCTATGTCGATGACATAATCATTTGGTCCACCACCCCGCAGGAGCATGTTAGTCGCCTCCAGTGCATATTCAGACGTATACATGGTCATGGCCTCCGCCTCAACAGGGCCAAATGCTCTTTTGGTCAGACAGAACTTAAGTTCCTCGGGGACCAAATCTCCCAATTGGGTGTGCAGCCGGATGCGGACAAGGTAGCTGCCATCACAGCTATGTAAACGCCAGAGGACAAAAAGGCGGTCCTCCGATTTCTGGGCATGGTCAATGTTTTAGGGAAATTCATCCCTAACCTCGCCTCTCATACCACGGCTCTCAGAAACCTGGTCAGGAAGACGACAGACTTCCAATGGCTCCCTGCCCACGAGCGCGAATGGAGAGAACTCAAAACAAAACTGACCACGGCCCCGGTCTTAGCTTTCTTTGATCCAGCAAAGGAGACCAAAATTTCGACTGCTGCCAGTCAATCCGGCATTGGG
Organism: Scyliorhinus torazame; assembly: GCF_047496885.1. Lineage (NCBI taxonomy): Eukaryota > Metazoa > Chordata > Chondrichthyes > Carcharhiniformes > Scyliorhinidae > Scyliorhinus > Scyliorhinus torazame. The sequence continues at coordinate 143,357,054 of NC_092721.1, read as the reverse complement.
GCAGTGCTCCTTCAACATGATGAGGCGTCATCATGGGCCCCCGTTGCATATGCGTCACGTACGATGACTCCCACGGAGCAGCGCTACGCGCAGATAGAAAAGGAGTGCCGGGGCCTTCTGACCGGTGTGGTTAAGTTTCACGATTATGTCTACGGGCTTCTTCAATTCACCTTCGAGACCGACCATCGCCCGCTGGTCAATATAATACAGAAAGACTTGAACGACATGACGCCTCGCCTCCAGCGTATTCTTCTCAAGCTCCGACGATACGACATACAGCTGGTATACACCCCAGGCAAGGACCTCATCATTGCTGACGCTCTCTCCAGGGCAGTCAACACTCCATGTGACTCAGCGGGATTTGTCTGCCAGGTTGACGCCCTTGTGGCATTCGCGGCCTCCAATCTACCCATCTCGGATGAACGCCTCGTCCAAATTTGCCGCGAGACGGCGGCTGACCCCTTGCTACAGCGTGTCATGCGCCACCTAACGGACGGGTGACTCAAGGGCCAATGTCCGCAGTTCTATAATGTCAGAGATGATCTGGCAGTCGTAGGCGGGGTTCTTCTAAAGCCGCATTGTCATCCCGCATAGCACATGCCAGCTTGTCCTGGAACAACTACACAAGGGCCATCTTGGCGTGGAAAAGTTCCGCCGACGGGCCCGAGAGGCAGTGCACTGGCCCGGCATTAATGAGGACATAGCCAGCACAGTGCTCAACTGCCCCACTTGTCAGCACTTCCAGCCGGCCCAACCACGTGAGACCCTGCAGCCCCATGAGTTGGTCACGCCACCATGGACCAAGGTGGGCATCGACCTGTCCACACGCTGGGTAGAAACTATGCCCTGATTGTGGACTACTTTTCGAATTACCCGGAGGTGATATGGTTGCACGACCTCACCTCGTCTGCAGTCATTCGTGCATGTAAAGAAACATTTGCTCGACACGGCATCGCGCTCACGTTTATGTCGGACAATGGCCCCTGCTTCGCCAGCCAAGAATGGTCCAACTTTGCCAGGCGGTACAATTTTGCCCATGTGACATCCAGTCCCCTGTACCCCCAATCCAACGGCAAAGCGGAGAAGGGAGTACATATCGTCAAACGGCTCCAATGCAAGGCTGCCGATGCTGGGTCTGATTTCTACCTTGCCTTGCTGGCCTATCGCTCTGCCCCACTGTCCACTGGTGTGTCGCCAGCCCAGTTACTCATGGGTCGCACCCTGAGGATGATGGTGCCGTCCATCCATGTCCCTGACCTCAACCACGTTCCGGTCCTTCGCCGGATGCAGCTGTCTCGTGCACAGCACAAGGCGGCTCATGACTCCCGTGCAGCTGATCTCCCTGCTCTGGCTCCAGATGACACCGTCCGCATCCATCTTCCAGATGGTGGCTGGTCTGCAACCTTCGGCAGGTAGCCCCCCGCTCGTTCCTGGTTCGTCTACCGGATGGCTCTACTCTGCGCCGCAATCGACTCGTTCCACGCTTGCCACGTGATCCTCCAGTGTCGCCTCGCCCTCCTGCTGACCCTGCCACAGACTATGCAGAGATCCCTGTCACTCTGCCTCCCCCTGACTTTGACGCAGTCCAGCCTGCTCCTGATCCTGCGGCTCTCGACCCACCCTTGAGGCGGTCAACCAGAATTCATCACCCACCTCAGAGACTAAATTTATGAACATTTTGAATTTATGGACTCTCTGATTTGTTTTGTTTCTTTGTTTGATCGTTTCCCTGGTTTGTATATAGTGTTGATCTCGTTACTCTTGTTGCATACTGCTTCTCTGCACCAGGCACCTTCCCATGTAAATAGCTTAGTTCTCATGTACGTCGTCCTGTAAATATGTCTTCGCACCCCACATGGAGTTAGGAACATTCACACCACACATTATTTATTGCCACACACATACATTTTTTTTTAAAAGGGGGGATGTCATAATATACACCAGTACACCATGGTGCAGACACACACACTGATGGACACACAGTGGGACCAATCAACACACACAACACCGCAGCCAATCACCAGTTAGAGCACACTCACTATATTATAGACAGAGGGCATCAGAGTTCCCGTTCATTCGGGATGCAGCCTCTCAGAAGGACAGAGCTTACAGCTTACAGCACAGATCTTCACCATGTGCTGAGTGCATAGACTGGTACGGCCAGGCATAGGTCTTTAGTTTAATCTAACATCGTGTTAACCCACAGTGAAAGTATGTTCAACAGTTTCTAACTTAATAAAATAGTGTTGCACTATTTTAAGTGTTGGTGGCCTGTATGTGATCCACGGATCCAGAGCACCCAACACATCAGAAGGTCCCTTCAGCTGACCAAGGAGACCTGGACGGAGGTCAGAGTGGTGGGAAGAAGCCATGAGTGGTGCATGGAAGTGACCAAAGTCCAGAACAGAAAAAAGATGAATGATCTACTCCACACCTCAAGGGTGAGGTTGAGTGATAGACTGAAAAAATACTGCATTGCAGGTGGACATGGACAGAAGGCAATGCTCAATTATTCTGGACTTGGATGGGCTTTACTGTGTGCCCTAAGCACCCTCACGAGTTTCCCTTGGGTGGGGTATAGGAAGCTGCTGTGTGTGTGTGTCATAGGAATCTGCTTCATCCTGTCCACATCATCCACTTTTCTTTTATCAATGTGAGGTGAGGTGGAGGGATGAATCTCAGTTTTGGAGGGACAGGTGGGCAGGAAACCACCTTATGATACCAGAGGGCAGCCCGGTAATAGGAACGTCCCCTCAGCATCACTTGAAGCCTCACTCGCTCTCCCCTTATGCTACAGGACAAGAGAGCTCATAACTACAGGAAGACGGGAGAAGACAGCGGGGAGGAGTGTCTGACATCCAACCATTGACTTATGCTGAGATGGAAGCACTGGCGTAGGGGAACAGGACTGTCGCTCCATCCTGGATGCTGAATTTGGAGTGGTGGGCCTGGCATGAAGAGTGAGGACAGGTTTCAATCATCCATCACTCTGGTTTCAATGGGTGATTGTTGCACCCATAAATTGGAAAGGACCATTCAATCCTTATACAAATCATTGTGCTTGACCTTCCTTTGCAGGTTCAACTTTTGAAGGGAATCAGGAGCAGTGCATCTCCTCCAAGGACGACAGTCCCGATATCTCCGAGGGTGCACCGACACGGTTGATGTGTTGGGTGCTCTGCGACACAGACGAACCAACACGGTTGCGGATGGTACAACTCAGTTTTATTACTAACAATATTTACAGTGGTAAACTGGTTACCGTGGTTCAATCATAACCCTAGAATCTGTGGACCTATTCCTAACACTATCTTGGAGAAGCACTCAGCACATGGTGAATGTCTGAGTCGCTTGCTGTGAGCTCTGTGCCCTGAGCTGTCTCCTGCTGGAATCAGCGGGAAGTGTCGTGTTCCCTGTTTTATAGTGTGTATGCTCTTGCCTGTGATTGGCTGTGGTGTTGTGTGTGTATTAATTAGTCCGTTGATCTGTCCATCAGTATGTATGTATGTTTGCACCATGATGTTTACCTGAATGTCATGACAACGGTGGCACGGTGATTAGCACTGTTGTCTCACAGCTCCAGGGCCCAAGGTTCAATTACGACCTTTGGTGATTGTCTGTGTGGAGTCGTCACGTTCTCCATGTGTCTGCTGTGAAGCAGCGGTACTAACCACTGTGCTACTGTGCCGCCCCAATATTTTTCAATATTTTCCATTTTTTTTCCGCCTTCTCTGAAGCTGAGAAATTAAGGCGGGATACATATCCACGGGCATCAGGCAACCTGCAATACTTCAGCCAACTGATGATTCATCGTGTGGGAGTTCACACAATGAGTTTTGAGTGACTCAGCATGATGAACAGCAGAAAAAACCCTGATCCTAGTCACACTTGCACTTGCAGGTCTAGCAATACTGTAAAGCTCTGGCCAACTTTCTTCTTCTTAACTCAAGGTCACTATAATTAGCTCACTCAGCACAGATTAATGAACGAACCTGACACCTCCCCAAGCCTAGCCATGGTGGTAGTTGCCTACTTTTTCAATTAAAGAACATTCTTTGGTGTGCAGTCATTGGAACTTCATGGATGTGAAACTGACGATTTACGATAAAAATACAAAAAGAAGAGTGGAACACAGCCATTTCACAGATTTTTAATCCTGATAATTAACTATTAAAATGTATTGCCATGCATTTACAGCCCAGAATCAGGCCATTTGGCCTGTTTCTTCTCTACATTAGCTTCCATGGAGAAGGCTCTTCTCCATCTCTCTCTCTTCAGGCACCATGGTGACCATCAACCTCCATGTTAATTCTGCCCGAGAGAAATGAATCTTTGATGGTGGTAGATTATCCAATTTACTTTCTGCAATAAGATCGATCTTTGTCTACCTCGATCTGATTTCCTATCGTTCTTCCCCATCAACATCAGACTTTCCAATCATGATTTGTTATTTCCAACTGCATCTTCCTGATTCTGCTGAGCAGAGTTCTTTTGGTCTGAGTTTTTACCGGGACCTTTTCATCTGACTCCATCAAATATCCCCCAATTCTTTTGCCCTCATGTGGTTCCACGTAAATGATTCTCTGCTAATTTTCTCAACTCTGCCTTGTGGCAGTGAATTCCACATTCAAACCAGAATCTGTGTAAGTACGTTTCTTCTGTATTTACTTGTTGATTTTATTAGTGACTGCCTCATATTTATGATCCCAAATTCAGGTCTCGTCCATAATTGGAAACATCCTCTCAACATCTAACCTATTGAACCCTTTCATAATCGTTCAATATTCTATTGGATTACTTCTCAATCTTTCTGTTCCCTCGAGAAAAAAACATCTCATCCTGTTCAATCTTGCCTAGTTTGTCAGCTCCAATGGCATTCTGGTGAATTTTTCTTGCACCCTCTCCAATACCCCTATGCCCTTCTCAGAACATGGAGACCAGGAATGTTCACTGTCCTCCATGTCTGGACCAATCAAGGTTCTGTACAAGTTTAACATAACTTCAATTCTGTCCATTTGGAAGTGAACTTCAGTGCTTTCCTTTTTTGTGTGGCCTTATTCACCAGCATAAACATTTATTGTGTATCTGTTACTTAAAATCACTCTGTTCCTCATCCCCATTTTCCATAGAACATAAGGCCTCCTTATTATTCCTACCAAAATCTAATTTACACTCCAGAGGTTAACTAAAGGTTTTGGAAAATGAGTGGGAGGAGAGGGAGTCAAATTATTAGAGATACACTGAGGGTCAGTTTTAACAACATCCTGAATTTAAGATGATGCAAAACAAATAGCACAAATCATATTTGAATGTGTGTTTGGCAATAGCTTTAAATCTGTGTGTCCTCGTTTTTGGTCCTTCTGCTACTGAACACAGTCACTTCTTATTTGCTCTATCGATCAATACCCTTCAGAATTTTGAACACCTCCAACAAATCTTCCCTTCACCTTCTGCATGCAAAGGTGTGATAACGCTCATGAGGATCTCCCTCGTTGAGTACGGGTTCCCATGGGAACGGGCTGAGACCCATCTCGCTGGGACTCGTTATCGAGCCTTTTAAATACCCTCCCAGACCCGGAATGGTGTTCCTGTTACTCCTGGGCTGGGACACTAGCGCTGTATGCCGCTACGTCGGGTTTGCCTTTGAGATGAAATAAATTTGGTTTCACCTATATCTTCGTGTCTCCTGGATTACTACAAAAGGAAAACAATCCCAGTTTCTCTAATCAATATAACTGAAATCTTTTCTTGGTACCATTCCAGTAAATCTTCTCTGAAACCTTTTGCAAGCTTTTTTTTTTTTATTAAATATTTTATTGAAAATTTTTGGTCAACCAACACAGTACATTGTGCATCCTTTACACAATATTATAACAACACAAATAACAATGACCTATTTTATAAACAAAAAATGAATAAATAATAAATAACAAAAATGAAAACTAGCCCTAATTGGCAACTGCCTTGTCACAAGTAACACTCTCCAAAAATATAATTTAACAGTCCAATATATAATTATCTGTAGCAACGACCTATACATACTATACAGTATATATTAACAACCCTGAGAGTCCTTCTGGTTCCTCCTCCCCCCCCCCCCCCCCCCCCCCCCCCCGATCCTGGGCTGCTGCTGCTGCCTTCTTTTTCCCATTCCGTCTATCTTTCTGCGAGGTATTCGACGAACGGTTGCCACCGCCTGGTGAACCCTTGAGCCGACCCCCTTAGGACGAACTTAATCCGCTCTAGCTTTATAAACCCCGCCATGTCATTTATCCAGGTCTCCACCCCCGGGGGCTTGGCTTCTTTCCACATTAGCAATATCCTGCGCCGGGCTACTAGGGACGCAAAGGCCAAAACATCGGCCTGTCTCGCCTCCTGCACTCCCGCCTCTTGTGCAACCCCAAATATAGCCAACCCCCAGCTTGGTTCGACCCGGACTCCTACTACTTTTGAAAGCACCTTTGTCACCCCCATCCAAAACCCCTGTAGTGCCGGGCATGACCAAAACATATGGGTATGATTCGCTGGGCTTCTCGAGCACCTCGTACACCTATCCTCCACCCCAAAAAATGTACTGAGCCGTGCTCCAGTCATATGTGCCCTGTGTAATACCTTAAACTGAATCAGGCTTAGCCTGGCACACGAGGACGACGAGTTTACCCTGCTTAGGGCATCTGCCCACAGCCCCTCCTCGATCTCCTCCCCCAGCTCTTCTTCCCATTTCCCTTTTAGTTCATCTACCATAGTCTCCCCTTCGTCCCTCATTTCCCTATATATATCTGACACCTTACCATCCCCCACCCATGTCTTTGAGATCACTCTGTCCTGCACCTCTTGTGTCGGGAGCTGCGGGAATTCCCTCACCTGTTGCCTCGCAAAAGCCCTCAGTTGCATATACCTGAATGCATTCCCTTGGGGCAACCCATATTTCTCGGTCAGCGCTCCCAGACTCGCGAACTTCCCATCCACAAACAGATCTTTCAGTTGCGTTATTCCTGCTCTTTGCCACATTCCATATCCCCCATCCATTCCCCCCGGGGCAAACCTATGGTTGTTTCTTATCGGGGACCCCCCCAAGGCTCCAGTCTTTCCCCTATGCCGTCTCCACTGTCCCCAAATCTTCAGTGTAGCCACCACCACCGGGCTTGTGGTGTAGTTCCTCGGTGAGAACGGCAATGGGGCTGTCAACATAGCCTGTAGGCTAGTCCCCCTACAGGACGCCCTCTCTAATCTCTTCCACGCCGCTCCCTCCTCCTCTCCCATCCACTTACTCACCATTGAAATATTAGCGGCCCAATAATACTCACTTAGGCTCGGTAGTGCCAGCCCCCCCCTATCCCTGCTACGCTGTAAGAATCCCTTCCTCACTCTCGGGGTCTTCCCGGCCTTCACAAAACCCATGATGCTCTTTTCAATCCTTTTAAAAAAAATGCCTTCGTAATCACCACCGGGAGGCACTGAAACACAAAGAGGAATCTCGGGAGGACCACCATCTTAACCGCCTGCACCCTCCCTGCCATTGACAGGGATACCATATCCCATCTCTTGAAATCCTCCTCCATCTGTTCCACCAACCGCGTTAAATTTAACCTATGCAATGTGCCCCAATTCTTAGCTATCTGGATCCCCAGGTAACGAAAGTCACTTGTTACCTTCCTCAACGGTAGGTCCTCTATTTCTCTACTCTGCTCCCCTGGATGCACCACAAACAACTCACTTTTCCCCATGTTCAATTTATACCCTGAAAAATCCCCAAACTCCCCAAGTATCCGCATTATTTCTGGCATCCCCTCCGCCGGGTCCGCCACGTATAGTAGCAAATTGTCCGCATACAAAGATACCCGGTGCTCTTCTCCTCCCCTAAGTACTCCCCTCCACTTCTTGGAACCCCTCAACGCTATCGCCAAGGGCTCAATCGCCAGTGCAAACAATAATGGGGACAGAGGGCATCCCTGCCTTGTCCCTCTATGGAGCCGAAAATATGCAGATCCCCGTCCATTCGTGACCACGCTCGCCACTGGGGCCCTATACAACAGCTGCACCCATCTAACATACCCCTCTCCAAAACCAAATCTCCTCAACACCTCCCACAAATAATCCCACTCCACTCTATCAAATGCTTTCTCGGCATCCATCGCCACTACTATCTCCGTTTCTCCCTCTGGTGGGGCCATCATCATTACCCCTAACAACCTCCGTATATTCGTGTTCAGCTGTCTCCCCTTCACAAACCCAGTTTGGTCCTCGTGGACCACCCCCGGGACACATTCCTCTATTCTCATTGCCATTACCTTGGCCAGGACCTTGGCATCTACATTTAGGAGGGAAATAGGTCTATAGGACCCGCATTGTAGCGGGTCCTTTTCCTTCTTTAAGAGAAGCGATATCGTTGCTTCAGACAGAGTCGGGGGCAGTTATCCCCTTTCCTTTGCCTCATTAAAGGTCCTCGTCAGTACCGGGGCGAGCAAGTCCACATATTTTCTATAGAATTCGACTGGGAATCCATCCGGTCCCGGGGCCTTTCCCGCCTGCATGCTCCTAATTCCTTTCACCACTTCTTCTACCTCGATCTGTGCTCCCAGTCCCACCCTTTCCTGCTCTTCCACCTTGGGAATTTCCAGCCGATCCAAGAAGCCCATCATTCTCTCCCTCCCATCCGGGGGTTGAGCTTCATATAATTTTTTATAAAATGTCTTGAACACTCCATTCACTCTCTCCGCTCCCCGCTCCATCTCTCCTTCCTCATCCCTCACTCCCCCTATTTCCCTCGCTGCTCCCCTTTTCCTCAATTGGTGTGCCAGCAACCTGCTCGCCTTCTCCCCATATTCATACTGTACACCCTGTGCCTTCCTCCATTGTGCCTCTGCAGTGCCTGTAGTCAGCAAGTCAAATTCTACATGTAGCCTTTGCCTTTCCCTGTACAGTCCCTCCTCCGGTGCTTCCGCATATTGTCTGTCCACCCTCAAAAGTTCTTGCAGCAACCGCTCCCGTTCCTTACTCTCCTGCTTCCCTTTATGTGCCCTTATTGATATCAGCTCCCCTCTAACCACCGCCTTCAACGCCTCCCAGACCACTCCCACCTGGACCTCCCCATTATCATTGAGTTCCAAGTACTTTTCAATGCACCCCCTCACCCTTAGACACACCCCCTCATCTGCCATTAGTCCCATGTCCATTCTCCAGGGTGGGCGCCCTCCTGTTTCCTCCCCTATCTCCAAGTCCACCCAGTGTGGAGCGTGATCCGAAATGGCTATAGCCGTATACTCCGTTCCCCTCACCTTCGGGATCAATGCCCTACCCAGCACAAAAAAGTCTACTCGCGAGTAGACTTTATGGACATAGGAGAAAAACGAGAACTCCTTACTCCTAGGTCTGCTAAATCTCCACGGGTCTACACCTCCCATCTGCTCCATAAAATCTTTAAGTACCTTGGCTGCTGCCGGCCTCCTTCCAGTCCTGGACTTCGACCTATCCAGCCCTGGTTCCAACACCGTATTAAAATCTCCCCCCATTATCAGCTTTCCCATCTCTAGGTCCGGAATGCGTCCTAGCATCCGCCTCATAAAATTGGCATCATCCCAGTTCGGGGCATATACGTTTACCAAAACCACCGTCTCCCCCTGTAGTTTGCCACTCACCATCACGTATCTGCCCCCGTTATCCGCCACTATAGTCTTTGCCTCGAACATTACACGCTTCCCCACTAATATAGCCACCCCCCTGTTTTTCGCATCTAGCCCCGAATGGAACACCTGCCCCACCCATCCTTTGCGTAGCCTAACCTGGTCTATCAGTTTCAGGTGCGTTTCCTGTAACATAACCACATCTGCCTTAAGTTTCTTAAGGTGTGCGAGTACCCGTGCCCTCTTTATCGGCCCGTTCAGCCCTCTCACGTTCCACGTGATCAGCCGAGTTGGGGGGCTTCCTACCCCCCCCCTTGTCGATTAGCCATCACCTTTTTCCAGCTCCTCACCCGGTTCCCACGCAGCTGTATCTCCCCCAGGCGGTGCCCCCCCGCCCATCCTCTCCCATACCAGCTCCCCCCTCTCCCCAGCAGCAGCAACCCAGTAATTCCCCCCTCTCCCACACCCCCGCTAGATCCCCCGCTAGCGTAATTACTCCCCCCATGTTGCTCCCAGAAGTCAGCAAACTCTGGCTGACCTCGGCTTCCCCCCGTGACCTCGGCTCGCACCGTGCGACGCCCCCTCCTTCCTGCTTCTCTATTCCCGCCATGATTATCATAGCGCGGGAACCAAGCCCGCGCTTCTCCCTTGGCCCCGCCCCCAATGGCCAACGCCCCATCTCCTCCACCTCCCCTCCTCCCCCCATCACCACCTGTGGGAGAGAGAAAAGTTACCGCATCGCAGGATTAGTACATAAAACCCCTCTTTGCCCCCCACATTCGCCCCACCACTTTGCTCGAACGTTCTTTTTAATAACCCGCTCATTCCAGTTTTTCTTCCACAATAAAAGTCCACGCTTCATCCGCCGTCTCAAAGTAGTGGTGCCTCTCTCGATATGTGACCCACAGTCTTGCCGGTTGCAGCATTCCAAATTTTATCTTCTTTTTATGAAGCACCGCCTTGGCCCGATTAAAGCTCGCCCTCCTTCTCGCCACCTCCGCACTCCAGTCTTGATAAACGCGGATCACCGCGTTCTCCCATTTACTACTCTGAGTTTTCTTCGCCCATCTAAGGACCATTTCTCTATCCTTAAAACGGAGGAATCTCACCACTATGGCTCTGGGAATTTCTCCTGCTCTCGGTCCTCGCGCCATCACTCGGTATGCTCCCTCCACCTCCAACGGACCTGCCGGGGCCTCCGCTCCCATTAATGAGTGCAGCATCGTGCTCACATATGCCCCGACGTCCGCTCCCTCCACACCTTCAGGAAGACCAAGAATCCTCAGGTTGATCCTCCTTGCGTTGTTTTCCAGTGCCTCCAACCTTTCCACACATCGTTTCTGATGTGCCTCCTGCGTCTCCGTCTTCACCACCAGGCCCTGTATATCGTCCTCATTCTCGGCTGCCTTTGCCTTCACGACCCGAAGCTCCCGCTCCTGGGTCTTTTGTTCCTCCTTTAGCCCTTCGATCGCCTGTAGTATCGGGGCCAACAGCTCTTTCTTCATTTCCTTTTTGATCTCTTCCACACAGCATTTCAAGAACTCTTGTTGTTCAGGGCCCCATGTTAAACTGCCACCTTCCGACGCCATCTTGGTTTTTGCTTGCCTTCCTTGCCGCTGTTCTAAAGGATCCACTGCAATCTGGCCACTTCCCTCTCCTTTTTCCATCCGTATCCAGGGGGGATTCCCTTCTGGTTTACCGCACAGTGCTTTTAGCCGTCAAAATTGCCGTTGGGGCTCCTATCAAGAGCCCAAAAGTCCGTTCCACAGGGAGCTGCCGAAATGTGCGACTCAGCTGGTCATCGCCGCGCCCGGAAGTACCTTTTTGCAAGCTTTGACATCTAACATATAACAATCCATTTTGCACAATGCAATGATCAATGTCTGTGAAGTTTCAATTCTTTTATATCTCCAAATACTCAGGGTCAGAAATGATTGTTTTCGGGCAGCACGGTGGCCTAGTGGTGAGCACAGCTGCCTCACAGCGCTGAGGTCCCAGGTTCGAACCCGGCTCTGGGCCACTGTTCGTGTGGAGTTTGCACATTCTCCCCGTGCCTGCGTGGGTTTCGCCCCCACAACCCAAAGATGAGTAGAGTAGGTGGATTGGCCACGCTAAATTGCCCCTTAATTGGAAAAAATAATTGGGTATTCTAAATTTATTTAGAAAAAGAAATGGTTGTTTTGCTTGAATTTGAGATAATTGAATAGAGCTTCCTGAGTCCTTCTAACCACAGCCCAACTAACTCTCCCCCTCCCCACCCCCCCCCACCCCCATTACCTCCACTCCCTTTGTCTCTCCCAGATCCCAACCTCCTGTGGTCCAATATCAGGAACGTCACTGACTTCACTGTTAAGGCATAGGGATTTTTTCCTGCCTCTCCCACTTCAAGAAGTCTTGGGGATGGCTGAATTTCCAGGCCTTAAGAAACCAGTTTTCTAACCTGAGACATTATGCCAGAGGAATGAATATTTTGTTATTTGTCACAAATGCAAGCTTATCCAGTTTGCAGACATTAACTGTTGCTGTACTATAAGGGAATATGTGGTAATAAATTTTATTCTGCAGAGTTCCAGGCACAGTGCTTTTGGGATACCAACAAGAAACACGAGAAATGTAGACACCAGCCCATTTGACCTTCCATGATAGGAGCATAGGTTTTCCAACTAAAATTAACAAAGGGAGGAAAATATAAATTGGCCTGCACATGGTGCAACATAAAAACACAAATGATGGTAGTCATAAAATAGATTAGTGAGTCTTATCTACTAAATGTTTGTTGCACCTGTATAGAGGGCATTATGTTGTGTTCACTTCATCATCTCTGATGTTGAACTCTGCTTCCTTGTGACAGGCTCCATCTTGTGGTAAATCGATGAATTACATATGTCTTGGAATCTTTCGCAAAGGAGAGAGATGGACTTCCAGCCAGTATTGCATGACATTGTGCCCAGGTGAGTCAAAAGCTACTGCTTGGGTGACACCAATCTTGTGTTTTTAAAGGCTGAATATTCTAGATGAGAGAAGGATTGAGGGAGGTAAGGAGTTTATGGCTTTAATGTTCACGGAGGGAGTACATTCGAAGAGGGCAGTGTGATATGGAGGAACAGCACCTTATACTCTTAGGAGAATGTAAGACAAAAATTCAGGAGAGCAGAATTCTGAGTAGTACTGAAAAGAGAGAGGGAGACAAGAAAGTTTAAGATGGAGAAATGTGTGAGGTGAGCTGTTTTTAATACTGGTACCTTTCAAAGGTTAATCAATACATGTGTACAGTGTGTACTTTGAAAGGATAGGCTTGCAGACCACAAAGGTACAAACAAGAGCTTTATTGGAAAGGTGTTTTGTCACAGGCTGCTTGTATAGACTGACTGTTAGCCTGCCCAAACTGCCGATGACATCATCAGTACATCACATGATCAAACTCTTAAAGTGACTCTGTTCCAACTAGGAACAAACATGAACACACAACACATTTGCCCCTCTACGTCAGAGGTTCCAGCAGTAAAACACAATACAACATTAACAAAAAATTTTTTTAACATGAACAATTAACAAATGCAAGTCAATAAGCTAGACATTTCAGAGGGTGTTGATTCCTATATGGTTGTTGGCAAACTGCAGGCGTCTGCTTTTTCATGTTGACTATAACCTGTGGTGTTTTTGGTTGAGTTTGGACATCGCCAGTAGTTACCTCAACTGGAGTCAACCCAGGATTTAGAGGTTAACTTGGTGTTTAAATGTGCTCAGCTGAGGTACTGTCTTCCACAGTTGTTTCCGATATTGTCTTAGGCGGCTTCAGCAAATCAAACTCTGTACGTAACTAACATTTTATCATGAGTAAGGCTGGAGAACTGTGGTTTGTCGAATGTGTTGTATTCCTGTATGTCATTAGGAATTGGCTCAGTCGGTTTCACAATGATCCTTGCTCACGAGTTACATTCAATGAATGCTTCATTGTCTGAACAAACCTTTCAACCAGCCCATTTATGGAAGGGTGATAAGGAGCAGATTGGATGTCTTGGATTCTGTTTTCCTTTAGTTAATTTGTGAATTCCTGGGAAATTAACTGTGTCCCATTGTTGCGAAGAAGTTGTCCAGGGTAACCTAATATTGCAAAAATCTCACCCAGTCTTTCTATTGTTCTCTCCGAGGATGTAGTCTTCATAATGGAGACTTCAGGCCATTTTGAGTGTGCGTCTACCACAATGAAAAGCATGTGTCATTCAAATGGTCCAGCATAATCAATATGAATCCTTTGTCATGGCCCTTCTGACCATTCCCATGGATGTAATGGTGTTAGTTGCAGCAGGTCCTGAACTTTTGAACAAGCTGAACACATGCCCACCTTCTCCTTAATTTTGATATTCAGCCCTGGCAACCAAAAATAGCTTCTGGCTATCTCCTTCATTCTAACTATCCCACCATGGCCTTCATAATGTTGGTTCAGGACACGCTTCCTTATCACTGGCAGAATGTTGACCTGCATTCCCGAGAGGAGACAACCAGCCTGCATGGATAGTTTGAGTCTTTGGGCAACATATGGCTTCAACTCCCGATTTGCTCCCGCAGTTTTGCCAGGATGGACCACGGGCGGGATTCTCCTTTGCCCGACTGCGATATCGTAATCGGCGATTGGGCGGAGAATCACTTCTTACTTCCGAATCGGGGGCAGCGCCTGTTTTCGGATGCTCCTCCCCCTCCAAAATGGCATCTTCGGGGAGTACGCTGCACGCCGTTGGGACCGTCTCAGGACGTCACCTGAAGGACCTCCCCTGATGTTCCTCCCCCGATGGGCTGAGTTCACGACCGTACGGATCACTCCTGCTCTCAGTTTTCGTCAACCTCGCGTGGTGGCTGTGGATTCTGTCCAGCGCCGCCACAGTCGGGGGGAGCAATGCCACTGGCCGGGGGGGGGGCTTAGGCGAGGGCTGGGGTGACTGGTGGGGTGGTCCAGGGGTGGCGAGGGGGGGTCCAGGGGGGCACTATCTGGCAGGTCGGGCCCGCACGCGGCTGGTGCCATGTTGTATGGTGCGACCGCTGCAGGTCATCAGCCTGCGCATGCGCAGCCACGCACCATTCTCCGGCCGTTTTTGGCAAGGGAGCTGGGTGTTTTACCTGGCGCCGCTGCTAGGACCTCACTGGTCCCAGAATCGGTGAGGGTTCGGCGCCAATTTTGGCGTCGTAAAACGCCATTGTTCCCACACCGGCGTCGGCACTTAGCAGCAAAATTGGAGAATCCAGCCCCACATCCTTACCTTCTGATGGTGTGGATTATTTCTAGCATACTTCTTAACTTGTCCTGGGGTTACAGGCGTTTTATCGACTTCTTTGAAATAGAAAATATTACCACGTGACCTATTCAGTGACGACTTGTTAGCTAAAGGTTATCTAAAGAGTTCATCAGCATTTCCATGGAGATTTTATTTACAATATTTCATGGGCAAAGCCCATCTCTGCATCTGGCCCACTGCTGGAGATGGAATATCGGTGTGTGGCCCTGGTATCATCGTCAGTGGTCAATTATCTGTTAAGAAAGTAAATTTCCTTCCATATAGATATTAGTAACAACATTTGATTTCAAAAATGATGCCTTTTGCTTCCTACTCTATCTGTGCATAGTTCATTTCTGCTTTGTTCAAGGATCTTGATGCAAATGCAACTGGCTTCTCTTCACCAAGGGCATTATGTGAGAAACCACTGCTCCCACCCCATAAGGTGATGCATTGCAAGCCAGCGCAAGGGTAACATTGGATAAAGTGTGTCAGCACTTCTGACTTCAGTAGTGCCTCTTTAGCTTGTACGAAGGCCTTCTCGCAAGATCCACCCATTTCCTGTTTTTATACAATAAGCTATGTAAAGGCTTGAGAATATTTGCTAGATTAGGGACAAACTTTCCATAATAGTTGAAGAAACACAAAAATGATCAAACATGCCATAGTCTTTAACGGAGAGCTGGGAAGCGTGAAAGCGATCTCAGTCAAGCCAAAAATTAAGGACAAAAGATAAGCAAGATGCTTAAAGGCCAGATCAGTGCTGTATGCCATCAGACCGAAGGTTGCAGCAGAATTAGTCCGTAAAGTTCCCGCTGATTATAGTGAAAGGACATGGCCCCACTTTTTCTGGGCCGTGACTGGCTGCAGCGTCCCCATCTTGATTGGCAGCAGACTTTCCAAATGGGCTTAGGAGGCCTCTGCAAGATACTGGGGAAGTACCCCAAGGTTTTCCAGGCAGGGTCGGGGAAAACTAAAGGAGCCATGGTGAGAATTCATGTAGACCCTGACATACAACCTAAACATTTTCGGGTGCACCTGGTTCCCGATGCACTGCTATCAAAGGTCGAGGTGGACCTCGAATGGCAGGAAGACCGGGGGATCATCAGGCCGGTTAAATTCATTGATTTGGCAGTACTGGTAATCTCTGCCTTGCAGCCAGATAAAACTGTTTGTTTTTGTGGTGATTATAAATTGACTGTGAATAGGGCCTCCAGGTTGGACCGGTACCCGATACCTCGGATCGAGGACCGATAGGCGAAATTGGCTGGAGGACACTCGTTCACAATGCTTAATATGAGCCATGTATACCTCCAATTGGAGTTGGACCCGGAGTCCAGGGAGTACATAATAATAAATACCCACGGGCTGTATGAGTACACTAGACTGTCTTTTGAGGTGCCTTCAGCTTGTACCATTTTCCAGAGAGTTATGGAAAATATTCTACGGGGTCTGTGACATCTGCTGGTTTATTTAGGCAAGGTTTTGGTAACGGGGACAACGTGTTAAGTAATGGGTTAAGAGACATTCCAATTAGTTGTCTCATTTATGTTAAGTATCCAATAATTGACACTGATTATGTACTTCAGGTGGCCTTTGTGTCAGGTCATGTGATGTTAGAGATTTGTGCAGAGTCTGTTGAAGTAAATTAAAGGTGTTTGTGGAAAAGAAGCATAACCTTTGACTCTTTATACAACAGCAGCTAAACGTCTAACAAATGGTAGCAGAGGACGGTTGCTGTGCAAATTTGAAGGGCTGAAAGATACAACTTTTCCAGACCAAACCAAGGAGTGAGTGAGGAGAAAAATAAAAGATACATATGGCTGAACCTAGGATAAAGATGGTTGGATATGACTACGCACCCGCCCCCTTATTTTCTGAAAGGGGATCGTACGACCAATGGAAAAGTGCAGTAGTTATGTGGACTAAGGTTACTGCCTTGGGAAAGAGAAAACAAGGTATGGCATTGGCTCTTTCTCTACCTTATGACAGTAAAATCCGAAGCAAAGTGTTTTCTGAGCTGGAATTGGAAGAGTTAGACTCAGAAGAAGGTCTGGAGACTCTATTACGTTATATGGATAAGTTTTATCAAAAGGATAACTTGTTAAGTGCGTATGAAGCATGGTCGGATTTTGATAGGTTTCGGAAAATGGAGGAATTCCCAATGGAAGACTATATAATGGAATTTGGCAGACTATATAAAAGGCTGCAGAAACGCAACCTGGAATTTCTACAGTCTGTGTTGGCCTTTAAATTACTTGAGTGTGCTAGAATGAGCAACATGGATAGGCTCCTGGTTTTTACAGGAGTTCAGTTTACTGATAAGGATACCTTATTCGAACAGATGACAAAAGCTTTACAAAAGTTTCTGGGGAAACATTCGATTCCGATGGCTCTGATGACCCAAATAGGTCAGCCTGCAATAAAGCAGAATATGGAAGACACACTACTAACAGGATGGCGAAATCACACGGCTACAAACAGGTTCCAAGACTATAGAAGGAGATTGGGATGTGGAAATTATGAAGACAGAAACCTAATTAGAACCTACAATAGGAAAATGAACCCTAGAAATGCACGGGGCATGATAAATCGATGTTTTCGATGTGACTCTTAATACCATTATGCTTTCAACTGTCCAACACGTTATGATAGAGTGTTTGAAGTGACACATGACACGGAAGAGTCAGAAGAGGAAAAAGATAGTGACCAGAAAGAAGGCATTGTCCTATTGACCAGCAGTTTTACGCCGGTAATGAGGGTGTTGGTTGCAGAATCCTTCAACTGTGCTGTATTGGACAGTGGCCGCACATCTACTGTGTGTGGATTGACTGGTTAAAATGTTATCTGGACTCTTTGAATGCTGAAAATCGTAACAAGGTTAAGGAATTTGAAAGTTCCACAAATTTCAGGTTTGGGGATGATAATACTCTGAGGTCGCTAAAAGAGTGGTGATCCCTTGCAATATTGCCGGAGTGAATCATTTCATTAGCACGGATGTTGTATCAAGTGAGATACCTTTGCTTCTGAGCAGACCGTCGATGAAGAAAGCACACATGAAACTGGATATGGAACAGGATAAGGCAACGGTTTTTGGAAAGACGGTGGACTTACAATTTACACATTCAGGACACTGTTGTAATCCATTTCTGACAAATAATATTTCAAGTCCAGTTGTTAAGGATGTGTTAATGGCAGTTGAAAATGGGACTTTAGCTGATAAAAAGCTTGTTGTATTAAAACTGCAATGGCAATTTACGCATCCGTCTCCTCAGAGGCTGAACATTTTATTAAAGGATGCAGGGGTAAGGGATGAAGACTATACTAAGCTAATAGAACAGCTAAGTGATCGCTGTGAAGTTTGTAGGACGTACAGAAGGACACCAGCATGACCGATGGTAACCCTACCTTTGGCCAGGGATTTTAACAACATTGTGGCCATGGACCTTAAGACCTGGGATAAAGCCAATAATATATTTTGCATTTTGTAGATTTAGCAACCAGATTTAGTCAATCAACGATTGTACAAAGTAAAGAAAAGAGAGTTATTCTGGATCAAATCGTGGAAAAATGGATAGGGACAGGAATGGGCCCACTGGCAAAATTCCTTACGGACAATGGGGGAGAATTTGCTGATGATGAGTTTAGAGATATGTGTGAAAGTCACAGTTCTGAATACGGCTGCGGAAAGCCAATTTAGTAATGGTGTGTGTGAAAGAAACCATGTGGTAATAGATGACATGCTCCGGAAAATTTTGTCAGATAGACCAAACTGCAAGTTAAATTCAGCTTTAGCATGGCCGGTACATGCAAAGAATTAATTGCAGATGGTTGGGGGCTATAACCCCTATCAATTAGTGTTTGGTAGAAATCCTAAAATTCCGTCCATTTTATATGACCAGCCTCCAGCTTGGGACGGGACTACAATTAGCTCTGCCTTTGCTGAGCACTTAAATGCATTACATAACAGTAGAAAAGTTTTTTTGGAAGCAGAAGTCTCTGAAAGAATTCGCAGAGCTTTGAGGCATAATGTACGGCCATCAAATACCGTTTTTCAGCAAAGAGACATAGTATACTATAAGAGAGACAATTTTAATGAATGGAAAGGCCCAGGGAAGATCATAGGCATAGATGGCAAAACAATTATTTTGCAACATGGCAATCAAACTGTTAGGTACTGTAGCCATCTGGGATGGCCACGTCCCGATTACAAAATGGACACTTGCAAAGAATGCAGGGAAAATTGGACAATACCGAAAAAGCAAGCAGGTGCAAGGTCTGCCTGTTGGTTAGAGCCTTAGCTCTCAGACAGGACCGGAACTGCTAAGCCATCTACATACTAATGAGCCATCCCCGGGAACAAAAGGCAACAGTTAGGTAAACAATGCTAAGCCAGACATCCCGGCGCTAGAGGAGACTAAAACAAAGCAAACCAACAGCTGCCTAGGACACGCCCAGCAACCAGGGAACCCACCCCTCTATTGGAGGAAAATCGATAAGGACAATTGGGAAACGGCCCAATTAATTGGGGCCAAGTTCAAGGCCTGCCCAAAAGCACGCAAAGCCCTTTTGGGGTATAAAAAGGATTTCCCAAGAGAGGATTGCTCTCTTGGCCTTGGCTCTCAGTGAGTAGAGACCTGCCTAGCAGCTACATCAGACCAAGTAAGTTCCAAGTAAATGCACGCTACGAGATAGATGCTCCTAGTTGCTATCCTGTAAACAGCTCAACCCAGCAGCCTCAGAACCGAGCAATGGCCATTGTTCCTCTGACTGAGTGGGCACCCGAAGCTAAGTATAGGCTTTTAGTAATAGTGATAGTTTAGGTTGTAGAGTTTGTGCATGAGTAGATTTGATTGTGTGTAAATAAATGAGCATTGCTTTTGAACTTATTAACTGGTGTATCAAGTCTTTGATCAGTATTCGGTTTTGAACCTTGTGGCGGTATCGAAAGATACCTGGCGACTCTTGAGCAAACGTAATTAAACAGACCCAAATTAAGAACTGGGTACATTCATCAAGGATAATGGGTACAGATTACAAATTTTCAAATTTAGACAGAGCAGACAGACATGACGAAGAACCAGGGTCATCTGGTACGCACGTGTTACAGAACTATGAGGACCAGTTAACTGATATAGACAGGGTTTCTGTAGAAGAACACAACGCTTCTGATGATTTAGAACAGGCCATTTTTCCGAAAGGACAACTGCCAAAAGTTGGTACAAAAGTTACATACTTGCCTGAAGGGTCTAGTCAATGGCAGGATGCAACTGTTATTAGTAGAGCAGGGAACGCCACTGGAAAGTATAAACATTGGTTGAATGTACAGCATTCAGGGGACGGAGTCAAGACAATGGATTGGGAACACAAAGTTCAAAAATGGAGGACACAGAAACTCAGTGCCAGTTCAGATAGTACATCGGATAGTGAACAGGTCCGCAGGAAAAGGCCGAGAACTATTGAAAGGACATACCACAGCAGAAGGGAAAGATCAAGCAGTAGCAGTACAGAAAGAGATACCAGGCGGGGGAGGGGAGAAGTTTATCAAGGTCTCGGAACATGAGTAAGACTACAAATACTAATAGGAGTAGAAGCCCACATGCACGTGAGATTTTGGTGGCTTCCAATAAGTTCGATGAAAAACTTATCAAAGATGCCAAACAGCAAGAACTGCATAGTTGGAGTGAATTTGGGGTATACATGGAAGTACCGGATAGGGGACACAGAGCTCTATCCCACAGATGGATTTTCACGGAAAAGGTTCTTCCGGATGGAACTTATAAGGCAAAGGCCAGGCTTGTGGCAAGCGGATTTGAAGAAAACTTAGAAGATCAGGATTTAAGGGTAGATTCACCTACGGCAGGAAAGGTTATTTTAAAGGTCTTCTTGGCTCTATTAGCCACAAAGGCATGGGAATGCAAATCTATAGATATAAAAGCTGCCTTCTTGCAGGGGCATCAGCTCCAGAGAGACATTTTTCTCCGTCCTCCTAAAGAGGCAGAGCCAGCTAACACAGAAGGGGTACTCTGGAAGTTGAACAAATGTGTATATGGATTAAATGATGCGTCTAGAGTCTGGTATTTTTCGGTAAGTTCAGTTTTGTTAAAGTTAGGCTGTTGTCAGTTGAAAGCAGATCTGGCGTGGCACTATAAAGGAAATCTTTCTGGCAACTTTATGATGCATGTCGATGATTTTTTGTGGGGTGGGACTAGTGATTTTGAAGCTATTGTAATCTCTGGTTTGAGGAAAGAATTCAGGGTTGGAAGTTAGGCTTCCGGTGCATTTTAATATATTGGACTGGAAATCATAGAGACTAAGTTAGGGGCAACCTTACGTCAGCAATCTTATTTGGAAAGCATCAGCCCAATAGCAATTAGTCGTGACCGGGTTTCACAAAAAGAAGCAATGGTTTCAAAGATGGACAAAGTGCAACTGCAAAGTTTAATTGGGCAACTGAATTGGTTAGGTAGACAGACTAGACCGGACGTGAGTTTTGATGTCTTAGAGTTGAGTACAAAAATGAATGATCCCAAAATGGAAGACATAATAAGAGCAAATAAAGCGTTGGTCAAACTAAAAATGCAGGAGTGCTTTTTGAGGTTCCCGGTTTTAGGTGACTTTAGGCACTTGAAACTCATAGTTTATCGTGATACGTCCTATGCAAATTTATGTGATGGGGTTTCAAGCGCAGGAGGTTTTACAATTTTCCTTTTGGGAAACAAAGAAAATAAGGAGACTGGTCAAAAGCACTTTGGCTGCTGAGATGTAAGCCTTGTAGAGACGGTGGATATGGCCTTTTATATATCTCAGATATTGACAGACATTTTGGGATTAGGGGATTTGGGTAACATACCCACTGAGTGCCACATTGACAATAAATCGCTGTGGGAAAATGTGCGCTCTACAAAAAGTGAGAAAAGGTTAAGGATAGACATCGCAAGTTTGAAGCAGATGTTGGACAGACGGGAGATAGCAAAAAATAAATGGGTTGACAGTAGCTATCAATTGTCCGATTGTTGTACGAAAAGAGGGGCTAGTTCACAAAAATCTTTGGATATTGTTAATGAAGGATGCATGGTTCTGTGACTGTTTGTTTTCCAAAAAAAAAAAGAAAAAATTAGAGGGAAAAATGTGTGTGTTTTTGAGTTTCTTGTAATTTTGTTTTCACCAAATTATTATTTTTTTCTCCAAGGAAAGGCCTTTGACAAGGTGCTGCATAGGAGACTGTTGAATAAGTTAAAAGCCCATGGTGTTAAGGGTATCCCATGGTGTTAAGGGTAAGATCCTGGCATGGACAGAGGATTGGCTGACTGGCAGAAGGCAGAGTGGGGATAAAGAGGTCTTTTTCAGAATGGCAGCTGGTGACTAGTGGTGTGCCTCAGGGGTCGGTGCTGGGACCACAACTTTTCACAATATACATTAATGATCTGGAAGAAGAAACTGAAGGCACTATTACTAAGTTTGCAGATGATACAAAGATCTGTAGAGGGACAGGTAGTATTGAGGAAGCAAGTGGGCTGCAGAAGGACTTGGACAAGCTAGGAGAGTGGGCAATGAAGTGGCAAATGAAATACAATGTGGAAAAGTGTGAGGTTATGCACTTTGGAAGGAGGAATTTAGGCATTGACTATTTTCTAAATGGGGAAATGTTTAGGAAATCAGAAGTACAAAGGGACTTGGGAGTTCTTGTTCATGATTCTCTTCAGGTTAATATGCAGGTTCAGTCGGCAGTTAAGAAGGCAAATGCAATGTTAGCATTCATGTCAATTGGACGAGAATACAAGACCAGACCAGGGATGTACTTCTGATGCTGTATAAGGCTCTGGTCAGACCCCATTTGGAGTATGGTGAGCGGTTTTGGGCCCCGTATCTAAGGAAGGATGTACTGGCCTTGGAAAGGGTCCAGAGGTGGTTCACAAGAATGATCCCTGGAATGAAGAACTTGTCGTATGAGGAACAGTTGAGGACTCTGGGTCTGTACTCATTGGAGTTTAGAAGGATGAGGGGGGATCTTATTGAAACTTACAAGATACTGCGAGGCCTGGATAGAGTGGACATGGAGAGGATGTTTCCACTAATAGGAAAAACTAGAACCTGAGGACATAATCTCAGACTAAAGGGACGATCCTTTAAAACTAAGTTGAGGAGGAATTTCTTCAGCCAGAGGGGGTGAATCTGTGGAACACTTGGCCGCAGAAGGCTGTGGAGGCCAATTCACTGAGTGTCTTTGAGACAGAGATAGATAAGTTCTTGATTAATAATGGGATTAGGGGTTATGGGGAGAAGGCAGGAGAATGGGATTGAGAAATATCAGCCATGATTGAATGGCGGAGCAGACTCGATGGACCGAGTTGCCTAATTCTGCTCCTATATCTTATGGTCTTATGAAAGGGGAGATTGTTAAGGAATGGGTTCAGAGACATTCTAATTAGATGTTTCATTTATGTTAAGTATCCAATAATTGACACTGTTATGTAAAAGGCTTCAGCAGGCCTTTGGAGCATGTGATGTAGTGATAGAGTTTTGTACAGAGTGTATTAAAGGAAAATAAAGGTGTTTGTGAAAAGGAGCAGAAATCTTGACACTTTGCACAACAGCAACTATGCCCACCTTATCAAAGGCCTACTGGAAATCGAAATAAATCATGTCCACTGGTTCTCCTTTGTCAAACTTCCTTGTTACCTCCTCAAAGAACTCTTACAGACATGACCTCCCTTTGACAAAGCAGCGCTGACTCAGTCCTATTTTAGCATGCACTTCCAAGTACTTCGCGATCTCATCTTTAATAACGGACTCTGAAATCTTACCAATGACTGAAGTCAGGCTAACCGGCCTATAATTCCCCGTCTTCTGCCTCTCTCCCTTCTTAAACAGCAGTGTTGTATTAGCCACTTTACAATCCTCTGGCACCCTTCCTGCCTCCAGTGATTCTTGAATGATCATTACCAATGCCTCCACAATCTCCTCAGCTATCTCTTTTAGAACCCTGGGGTGTAGTGCATCTGGTCCAGGTGATTTGTCCACCTTCAGACCTTTCAGTTTCCCCAGAACCTATTATCACTATACTCACCTCTGTCCCCCTGATCCTCCTGGAGCTCTGGCATCCCACTGGTGTCATCCACCGTGAAGACTGATGCAAAGTAACTATTCAGTTCCTCTGCCATTTCTTTGTTTCCTATTATTACTTCTCCAGCCAAATTGTCCAGTGGTCCAATGTCTACTTTTGCCTCTCTCTTACCTTTTATATATTGAAAAAAAACTCTTCCTATCTTCTTTTATATTACTAGCTAGCTTGCACTCATATTTCATCTTCTCTCCCCTTATTGCTTTTTTAGTTGTCCTCTACTCACTTTTAAAGGCTTCCAATCCTCTGGCTTGCCACTAATCCTCACCACTTTGTATGCTTTTTCTTTTTCTTTTATGCTGTCCTTGACTTCCCTCGTCAGTCATGGATGCCTCGTCCTCCCCTTAGCATGTTTCCTCCTCCTTGGAATGAATTGCTGTTGTGCCTCCCAAATAACCCCCAAAAAACTCCTGCCATTGCTGTTCCACTGTCTTCCCTGCTCGGCTCCTTTTCCAATGAACTCTGGCCAGCTCCTCCCTCATGTCTTTGTAGTTACCCTTATTTAATTGTAATACCGTTACATCTGATTCCACTTCATGGATACGTTGCCAGTTATAGAGGCTCAAATACTTGAGTGGATACAAACAGACCCCTTGTTGTCCAAAGTTCAGCATATAGTATGATATGGGGGCTAGCATCAGAAACTGCCCAGCGAGTTGAAGGCTTTTACCACCAAAATAGCTGAGATCATTGTGGAAGATGGCATCCTCCTCTGGGGGAACTCATTGTGGTCCCATACAAGGGTCAAGACCCTTGAATTCGCCTGCAGACACCTAGGGGTGTCCAAAATAAAAATGCTCACCCTCAGTTATGTCTGGTGACGGGGGCTTGGGCTCAGAAATAGAGCGACTGGCCTAACAATGTAATGTGTGCCTGGAACTGTAGAAGCTGCCGCCTACTGCACCTCTTCGTTCATGGGAATGGCCGGGATAGATACGGACTCATTCAGATTTTGCCAACCCTTTTCAAGGCTCTTTGCTTCTAATCATAATCAATGCACATTCTAAATGGCTAGAGGTCCACTGGATGTCACCCATGACTTTGAGGGCAACAATCGCGAAATTCAAATGCACGGTATCCCAGAAATATTAGTCACCAACAATGGTATGCCATTTACTAGTGAAGAGTTTGGGGTTTCTTGAAGACTAAAGGGGTGCGGCACATCCACATGGCCCCGTATTACCCAGCTTCAAATTGGCTAACCGAAAGAGCGGTGCAAATGTTCAAGACAGGATTATAGAAGCAGACCTCGGGCTCCCTAGACATGCGCCTGACCAGATTCTGATCGCGGACAAGGTTCGGGTACAGGACCAAGAAATGAAGAGGCATAAAGATTATCTCCACAGCAGGAGGCCAGTTGCCAAAACTCATCCGGAAGAGCCAGCTTTGATTGCCGGAAATGAGTCCCAACGGGTCCCTCGCCATTACTGGCTGTCTCGTCATCTGATTCGCCGGACTCGCTCTTTAGGAGCTAACAAAGGTGACTTGCTTTTAAACGCTCCCTCAGCACTTACTCAGCCAACATACGAGCATGCTTCGGCGATGGCAACCTGGACAGGCCTGTAGAGGCGAGACAGGACATTCTGTTCCCCTGAGGGAGTCTAAGGGCCAGCAGCAGTGCCACCAATGCTGCCAGGGAGGCAGTGGCAGTGGCTGTCAGTGCAAGCAACATGACCAGGAGGACTACCATGCAATGTCAGAAGAAGGAAGGCACAGTGGTTAGCACTGTTATCTCACAGTGCCAGGGACCAGGGTTAATTTCCAGCCTTGGGTGACTATCTGTGTGGAGTTTGCACTTTCTCCCTGTGTCTGTGTGGGTTTCCTTCGGGTGGTCCAGTCCATAGTCCAAGGATGTGCAGGGTCAGTGGATTGGCCATGCTAAATTGCCCCTTCATGGTTAGGTGGGGTTACAGGGTTACAGGGATAGGGTGGGGACTGGGCCCAGTTAGGATACGCTTTCAGAGGGTCAGTGCAGAATCAATGGGCCGAATGGCCTCCTTCTTCACTGTAGTGGTTCTATGGTTCCAAGACCAATGACCTCCACCAAGCTGCAAGGATAAGTTATCATCTCTCTCCCGGCACCAGTTCCGCCTGCCATTCCTCATATTCCCAAACTACCCCCCCCAACAAATCAACAGCTGACACCTCACACTCTCCCCACATCCAATCTTCATTCTTGTTCCTCAGCACCCACTGGCACCCTCCAAAACAACCCCATCATGTCCAGTTGCAGTGCCCACAGATACCAACTGCCATAGATCCCCTGATCCATCAAGTGCGTGCCCTCGCTTTGTCCCCACAGGATAAGATAGCCTATAATAGGGATGATGGGGCCAAGATGGAGGGCAGCGTAGCTGAGATCCGAGTCCTCACTCTCTATTAGTAATGGGACCTGAAGGTTGCGGGGTTGACAGCGGAGAGAGCAGTCACTGACAGCAAGGTTGGCCTGCGCTGCAGAGGTGAGTATCCACAGCCCCTTCACCCAGATGCCCTGTCTCAAGTGAATTGTTCATGTCAGACAAAATGGTGCTTCACTCTCACTGACCATATATCCATTGTCTGATGGGGCCGGACCATCCGGAGTTATTCCCCCCTCTCCCAGTCACTAATTGAGGCATGCCTTGGGTAGCACCCAAGAGAACATCTTGGAGGAGAGCTCCAAAGAGACCACCATCGAGGCGTCACAGCTATCACCCCACCTTCCACCAGCGCAGAGACACACGCGTCGGTGGGCGACATTAGTGGACAGGCAACTGCGGCAAAATCTGATGAACATCACAGTTGCTGATGCACATCAGGTGAAGGCAGGAATATCCAAGGGAGTCAGCTGTGGGAGGCCTGCTGGATCCAAGGAGTGGTGTCCCGCAGGGTTCAGTGTTGGGGCCACAGCTGTTCTCTTTATATATTAACGATCTAGATGACGGGACTGGGTCATCTAGCTGGCTAAGTTTGCCGATGATACAAAGATAGGTGGAGGGGCAGGTAGTATGGAGGAGGTGGGGAGGCTTCAGAAAGATTTAGACAGTTTAGGAGAGTGGTCCAAGAAATGGCTGATGAAATTCAACGTGGGCAAGTGCGAGGTCTTGCACTTTGGAAAAAAGAATAGAGGCATGGACTATTTTCTAAACGGTGACAAAATTCATAATGCTGAAGTGCAAAGGGACTTGGGAGTCCTAGTCCAGGATTCTCTAAAGGTAAACTTGCAGGTTGAGTCCGTAATTAAGAAAGCAAATGCAATGTTGTCATTCATCTCAAGAGGCTTGGAATATAAAAGCAGGGATGTACTTCTGAAGCTTTATAAAGCATTAGTTAGGACCCATTTAGAATACTGTGAGCAATTCTGGGCCCCACACCTCAGGAAGGACATACTGGCACTGGAGCGGGTCCAGCGGAGATTCACACGGATGATCCCAGGAATGGTAGGCCTAACATACGATGAACGTCTGAGGATCCTGGGATTATATTCATTGGAGTTTAGGAGGTTGAGGGGAGATCTAATAGAAGCTTACAAGATAATGAATGGCTTAGATAGGGTGGATGTAGGGAAGTTGTTTCCATTAGCAGGGGAGACTAGGACCCGGGGGCACAGCCTTAGAATAAAAGGGAGTCACTTTAGAAACGAGATGAGGAGAAATTTCTTCAGCCAGAGAGTGGTGGGTCTGTGGAATTCATTGCCACAGAGGGCGGTGGAGGCCGGGACGTTGAGTGTCTTTAAGACAGAAGTTGATAAATTCTTGATTTCTCGAGGAATTAAGGGCTATGGAGAGACAGCGGGTAAATGGAGTTGAAATCAGCCATGATTGAATGGTGGAGTGGACTCGATGGGCCGAATGGCCTTACTTCCACTCCTATGTCTTATGGCCTTATGGTCTTATGGACTGAGACGCCCAGCCACTGGATAAGGTTGTTCAAGCGCTGATGTTGTTGCTAGAACACGTCCATGAGATTCAGGAGTGGCTATCAGCGACATTCCAGATAGTGCGTATCCAATTGGACCACAACATCAACATCTTGAGTGGTGGTGCCCAAGGCATGCCTCAGTCTGTGATGACCATAGCTGAAGGCCTCAACATCATGTCCCAGCCGCTGAGGGATGTGTCTCAGATGGAGATGAACATTTGCAAGGCATTGCAGAGCATGGTCCGTTCACTGAGGAGCAGAGCTGAGGCCGTTGGCACCATGATGCAGACCATGGGGAGGCATCAGGACCGGCAGAGCCAGATGACACAAAGGCCTCTAGAGCTCACTCCAGCTGCCCCTTTGTCCCATGGAGACCACCAGGGCCCTATGGGCACCGTAAGGGAGGAGGAAGCGCTGGAGGTCTGCCACCAAGCAGTCTATGGGAGTCTCCAGTTCTTCCGAATTACCCCCCCCCCCCCCCACTCCTGACACTGGCGCATCTCAAGAGCAGTGGGATCAACAGGATGGCACGGTAATGCCAGGAACACCGGTAAGTCAGACGAGGCCCTTTGGCTGCAGGCCCTGCAGAGAATGTTCACCAAGGGCATCTAAGGTCACAGGGTGTGTAAAACTGAAGGCTGCCTCCACCTCTGATGTGCATCCTGGGGACAGGCCCAGATGTAGCAGTAGACCACGTAAGATCAAGAGGATTAAAGATTACTGAGTGGGCACTGTGCGGGGGTGGGGGAGGGAGTCACAATGTGTAGCTAGGGGTGATGGAAATGTCAAATGTTCACAATTAAAACATGTCACACCTGATACATGTGAAGCAGCTGGCACATTAATCTTCACAGCGGGGGCACCTCCACCCTCGGTCAAACGCCCCCCAATGCAGACCCCTTTAGAGGTTGGGTGTGAGCCCGTTGTCAGCAGATGGACAGGAGTCTTTGGCATAAACTGAGGAGCACCAGAGCTTACCTCACAGCAAGTGATCATCACTCTCATGCCTTGTATCTTGACCCGCTGACACTGCCGCTACAGGCTCATTACCCTAGGGTGATGCTACACAGACCCTTGGGGGGTGGAACAGGGTAGTCGGGTGGGGGGAGTGGGGAGGAAGGGGAGGGGAATAATGAGGGGAATGGGGGGAAGGAATGGGGACAGGGAGAGTGGGTGAGCTGAAGGACAAAGCCTCGTCCTATAAGAAGCAGGTGATGATGAGGGCCTCTCTGGTCTTCCAGGCATGCCAGGAAGTGCTCCCACAACTAACAAGACCAAGTCTTTATTAGCAACAGCCTTCAGCTATGAAGCTAGAGGCTGCTCACAGTCAAAGGGAGTTAATGTGATCTTCAGCATATAACGAAGAAGAGGGCTATGTCCTGGAAGTATTTGGTAGGACAGACAGGCAGAAGCTGTAGTTGTCCCTGTTATGGGTGTTCACGATATTTAGAGATGGCTTGAAGGCCTCACCGGGACAACCCCCGACCTGGAACGCTTCAGCCCCCGACCAAGCCCAACACCCCCACCCTGCACCCCCACCCTGCCCCTCCCCCTCCCCTTCCTCCTCCCCTTCCCATCTCCCCTCCCTTCCCCCTGCCCGTCTCTCCTTCCTCCTTCTCACATCCCTCCCCGCTCCCCTTCGCTCACCTTCTCCCCCCTCGGGGAAGGGCGTTTTATGCCATGGGCCAAAAGAAAAAACAGAGTGTCATTAGATGGCCCTCTTGATTCCCACCTAGAATGGACTATGCTATTTTTTTACTTAAATCGCGCCCTAAGTATGGGTGAATATGAGTGTGGATCTCACCCAAAATGCTGGCGGGGAACACCCCACCAAACTTGTCCAAGATGCCACTTTGAACATTTTGGGTTGAATTCCGCCCGTTAACTCTGTTTTTCTCTCCACAGACGCTGCCTGACCTGTTGAATCTTTTCTGTTTTTATTGCAGATTCTGCAGTATTTTGCTTTTATCTCGCTGAACAGATTATCTGGTCGTTGTCATATTGCTGTTTATGATCCTTGCTCTATGCAAGCTAGCCGATGTGTTCTCCTACATAGAAATAGGGGAAAGGTTCTTCATTGGCTGGAAAGCACTTTGGGGTGCGTTGAGGCCAGGAAAGGTGCTATACAAATGCAATCTTTCTTCACCAAGACCGCAATCAAATCTGGGAGCTTCCTGGTGTGCAGGGATCAGTTATTCATTGCTGCAAAACTTGTAAACTGACGTACCCAGGATATATTTTTATTTGTATTTTGTCAGGAGATTTCCCTCGTTCTCAGCTTCCCCATGAATGGTGCCAGTGCACAAGCCCAACGGCCGTTGCTTTTAAAAGAAATCCTTGCAGTGGCTTGGTAACCCCGCTGCTGGCTTTTACCAACAATGCATGTCCGTGCATTATGTGTAATATTACTAAATGTCCGGTCTCCTTATTCCATGAAAGAACAGGACAAATTAATCAGCTACAACAGTCACTCTCAAGCATAAATTACACAACAAAGTGATGTGGTCACTGTAGTAATGAAACAGTTCCGAACACAAAGAAGAGCTCAAAGTGAGCCCTGGAGGTTTGAATCCACACCAGTTAGACACTGACAGCTGCAATGTCTTACTTCAGACACATGCGTTTGGGCTTGATGTGCCATTGAGATGACTAGTTTGCCAGATCCAGTCCCAGAAACCCCAAGATTGCCATCATCAACACCTTTTTCAGAGCTAGAGGGCAGAAAACAATTTTCTTTTTTATCATTCAGGTTGCCAATCAAATGTAATAGTAAGCTACAGGCAAAAGAACAACCTATTATCATTGGGAAAAATGTCAGGGTAGGTTGACACCGTTTCTGAGTGCAGCTAATAATTATGGTATACAAATGGGATATGCAAAGACCACAAGGCTTTGAAAGCAACGGGTGTGAATTCTGATGAATAGAAAGAGCTGTGTTCGAAACAGCCGTATGATTCAAAGCTCTCCATAAACAGGGATATATAAATCATGGGATATGGAGGAAGTTGTGAAATATATGTTACATATAAATAGTTTAGCTCTCAGTCATTTGTAAATCTCTGCAATAATTTACCCCAGATTGTAACTTCAGCTCCTGTGGCAGACTTGGAAAGACTTCCCTCCTTCACGAAAAGATGCTTAAAATCTGGGCAGAAGTCAATTATGCAGCCCAAACAATGGCAGACATTTTGGCATGATCTCTCATTTTATGTTTTGGACAAGTTCCAATGAGTTACCTGTGTGTGTACAACACAGCTAAATCCATTCAATTTCTTGCAACGACCTTCTGATTCCTCTGCTCGAGCACATGCCCACCCCCCATGTTACAGATGTGGAGATGGGTTGTGTTTTCCATGGCAGATGCCAGTGGGAATAGCGCATAACTTCAGCCTCATTAATTATACAATGGGGGGGGAGTTCCTGCCATTTTGTGTGGCAGAGCAGTCTGGATGGCCCCCGCCCTGCTGTCATATCTGGGGGCCATATTTATATGGTGCCCAGGTATCAACCTATCCAACATTCAAGGAGGAGATTGTTCGCTGAGGACAGGGTGCTCAAGCACCCAAATTCAGTGCTGCTTCTGGGAATCTTGCTCAATAAAGTGGAGGCCAGGAAGAATGCCTACCACTCAGGGTATGGGAGGCCAGGAGGAATGCCCACTACTCAGGGTATGGGAGGAGGAGGCTGAGTAGACAGATGAACCTGCCATGGGAGGAAGTCTCCAGGGCAGTCAATGCCCAAGGTGCCCACTGGAGAACTGCCCTGTGGTGCAGGGAGCAGATAATTGACATCATCTGCTTTGTCAGGGTAAGTGAACCCTCAGCTGCTCATATTCACCTCCCTGAATGGTAGAAGGTACATGGGCCTCAGTGGAAATGTGCATAGCTCCACTGCAGTTCAGGTGAAGAAGTCCCAGGGAAGCAGCCACTGACCCTTCCACACACAGAGCTCACAAGCTGCCTGGGAAGGGTGGGGGGGGGGGGGGGGGGGGGATGCTGTCATGGGGAGAAGTCAGGTGTTGAAGGTAGCAGCAAGCACTGCTAATATCACGCCTCTGTGATGCTTATCTTTCCATCTGCACGGGCTCAGCGTTCTGGAGGCTGCTGAGCCAGAATCCTTCTGGACAACCTGCAGTGCATCAATCAGACGGCACACAATCCAGTGGGTTATATATGAGGCTGGAAGCATTGAGAAATATACTGAAACCCAATTGCTCTCAACGCCATATTCTCTTTTTCTGCAAGTAAAGTTTGGGCAAAATAGCAAAGTGAGGGAGAAGATGAGGTGGTTGGCCAGACTTGAAGAACCTCCGCAACTTTGAGGAGCATGCAGGGGTGGAATATGACTGAACCTGTGAAGATGGAGAAGTCGGCGGGCAGTTTCCATCCAGTAAGGATCCATGCATTCACATTGAAACCTAAAGCATTCCGCCATGTTGGAGGCAGTTCATGCAGCCACTTAATCTCTCCTCTATCACTTACAGGTGCCAACAGAATGAGGGCAAGGCAGGAAGATAAAGCCCTGTCCAACAGTCACTCAAACCCACAGGGCCGAGGACATTATGGAGGAAGACGTTATACCTGTAGAAGTGTCACAGCAATCACCTGCATGCTCCAACAGTCCAGAAATACACACCTTGATGCGTACTAGGTCTAGTTTAGGCAGAGTCCCACGTTCTGGTGGTCACTTCATGAACACATGCCACCAGCATGAGAAGGCAGGTCTAGCCAAGCTCACTGGCTTTTGGAGGAGTGTCTGGGAAGAGGCATCTGCGATGTCCGAGTCACATGACGAGCCCTCTGGGATTGGCTGTTCATACGGGTGCGGCAGCAAGAGATGATGCAACATGAGGCAGAGGTAGTAGAGGCCCTCAATAGAGTGACACATGAGGTGGACAAGTCCGTCCGCCTGCTCTCTGCTGAAGTTATGCGAACCCATGCATTCATGGGCACCTCCATGGGGAAGATGGTGGATGATACGGAGAACCTGGCCCAGCAGTCCTGCTGGAAACAGTCAGCAGGCTACCTCCACCTGTGCTGCAGATGTTGGGGGAGCACTTAGGAGAAGTGATAGGACAGAAAAATTAACAAGTTTTGATTTCACATGCGGTTGCACAAGTGTCCTTTATACTGTTAATTTTATCACATTTTTGTAGATATGGGCACTGTAAATTCAATGATAATCTATGATTAATCTAGGACAAAGGTTCGGCACAACATCGTGGGCCGAAGGGCCTGTTCTGTGCTGTATTTTCTATGTTCTATGTTCTATGGTACATTTGCATTTTAATGATATCTGATGTGGTTTATTTGTGATAGTGCAGGCATTCTTGGATTTTTATAGCTGTTTAGGCTCTCAGCCAAGTCTCATTATGTACGCTTGGCTGAGATCCCTGGCAGTTTTTAGATCACAAGAACACCTGCTTCCCAAACAAACACTATCTGATTGACAGCTCAGGTTCTCTGATCTCTAGGGTTAATTCCACAATGTTTGTTGACATGTTTTAAGTGATTTCAAGTGTTTGTGGTTTGCAGTTTTGAAACTTTAAAGGGCCTGGATGATTGATGCTTTTATTAGCTTGCTGTACTGACTCTTTTCCACAGGATAAATTTATTAATGGATACATTTTGTCAAAACATTTTTTACAAAAACTGCTTTACACTATGGTGTTCATTGCTTCTAGAAGGTGTATAGTGGAATAATGGGCATTGAACTGCTAGAGCTTGGTATAAGTGGCATGAGGGGGACATAAGGTTTGGGTAGAATAGCAGAGGCTGGCATGAGGGGACTGAGGGGATTGGTGGAAGTGGCAGACCACACATTATTGGAATCAAGGGATAGGGAGTGGATGGAAGGTCCGAGGCTGGAAAAAGGGGCATGGGGAATGAAGGGTGAAGGCGTGTGGGCTGTCTTTTGCTTACATTGAGACAAAGTCCCATGACATCGATTTGGGTCATTTAAACAGCACCCCCTCCAGCCCCTGTGTGGTGCTTCATCCGGGGTCAACTGACCTGACTCCAGCCCATACCCGGCCCCCAGCAATGAAGATAGTGCCTTGGCGGGCACTTTCTTCTGAGGCAGGCGGGCTGAGTCCCCCTCCACCTCCCCCGACCCACCACAAGGGTGAAAATCCAGACCTTTGTGTAAGCTCCAGTAATATGTCGAAAAGTACAATTATGTTGAACTTCTGGGAACCACAAGATATAAAATAATCATTTGCAAGTTTAGACAACACCCTCACTGGATGTATATAATTGTTCCTTTAAAATCGCTGAGCCAAAATCCTGCAATTTCCAACCTAAGCAGATTATGAGTGCAGGATCTCCACGTGACCTGTAGCATAATAAGGAAAAGGTCCACTTTATCTGGAGACTAATAAATGTGGCTTTGCCAGCGTCACCCACATCCCCTGAACCAATAATTCTCTAAGTTAAACTAGGGGATTCATTTTTATATGCAGTTCATGTTAACTGCCTTATGGTGGCAGAGGAGGCACACACATGAATATTTTTCTTAATTCTGAGTGACAATGAATTGCTTGCATCAGTGCAGTGGTCACACAGCATTAAGGTACATAAAGAGTTACAGAGCAGGTGAAGTATCTTTAGAAAGAAAAATATTCCTTTTGAGAATAACATTGTAAAACCCATCGTTGACATCAAAGATTCAGCAGGGCGAATTTAGAATGGAAAACCTTCCTTGCTTTGTTTAATTCTCTGCCAATGAAAGTAATGCGTCTTACTCATATCATTCATATTGAATGATTCTTTTGATGGAAAATAATGAAGCAACATTTTAATACAGTACTGACAGCTTTACATTTTAGAAAAACAAGAAAGCCAATTAATTTAACACTGAGTTAAGATTTGAAACGAATATTCTGCTTCTCACATTGAAGTCTTACTTTATCAGTACAATAGCTTTAGTTATATGTTAGTGGATAAAGACCTATTGATGATAAAAATAAATGAAATGTTCTTTTTGGCTGGCATGTTTTTGACAAGCTTTTTCAAGGCTTTGTGTGAAGCAGGAAAAGGTAAAGTATATGCCACAGAAAATACATCTTTCAGTTAATAAATGCAGTTAACATCTTGCCTGGAGCCAAATGTAATTCAGAACAGGCAAGAAAAGACGTGTGAAATCATCCTTGGCATATTTGTAGGTTCAATCTTTTAAGTGTCCTGGCTCCTTCAGTTTGTCTTTCCTGCCTTCAGGGTTTTTAAGATCCCTGAGTTACCAATTTGGAATAAACCACAAGCAAAGTAGCCCGGTGCTACAAAGCTCATCGAAGACTTTGGGTGACCTGATTACTTAACCTTTCTGTGTCACCAAAGGTATCTTGTCCTGTAAAATGCTATTATTTACATTTATTGAAATGAATGAATTATGGTTTAAGTGGCCAACTTTAAGCCAGCTTCGCCTTGGGAAATGAAATGTCTAACAATAGAAAAAAAATCTCCTAATCACATTTGTCATGCCAATCGAGATGGCGGTGAAGGGACGGAGGGAGGGAGGAGCGGAGGGGCATGTCAAGGCAGGGGTGGGGGGGGGGACTGTTGCGTCGGTCAGTGATTTGTAGTGATCCATAGTTTGGTCAGACTCATTGGTCTAGAAATTCGAATGCACAGATATAAAATGAGCACCTAAGTGTTCAAAATGGCAGGAAACATGGTGGTGGAGGTTTGTCCTTTTGGATCAGACTCTTCCATAAGATGCAGAAATTCATGATAATGAAAGCCCTATGCCTGATTGAGGACATCTCTCAGAAATTGGTTTGATTCACCATGTGATAAATCATGGTGTTGACAATAGCAATGTTGAAGGAGTGCTATTTAAAGGGCCCATCTGCTTTGGACTGGTTAATGAATGGTTGGTCCTCTGTTTTGTTGCTGCCTGTACCGTTGTGCACATCCACTTTAAGAGGTGCTGACAGCCTGTAAGTGGTGTCAGAGATATCTATTAACCTACTCCCCTACTTCCCCCTCCCCAACAGGCATGTAGTTAATAAGCAGAGTGGGTAAAAAAAGTGGCTGTAGACTTGACAAATAATCCTGGTTTCCCTTACGAATTTCATTTGGTTCTTGTGCCTGTGTCTTGTCCATTCTACAGCCTTTTGCAACTCTCTAGGCTGTCATCTACTATACACTTCATGGATGGAGAAAAGCAAGTGTTCAAAGTGCTGGAAAGAATAGTGAATGTGACAGACATATTGAATTGGATTCTCTGGTCGCCGACGCCGAAATCGCGTTTGCAACCAACCGGAGAATCCAAGTTTACGACAGAATGGGGGGCGGCACCGCTTTTGCGATTCTCCGCCCCCTCCAATGCTGCCGCATCATGTATTGACGGCCTCAGGACATTGCCTGAGGCCCGCCCCCCCCCGATGCTCCACCCCCCCCGACCAGCCGAGTTCCCGATGGCGAGGGTCTCTCATGGTCTCACCCGTCGGGAACTCGGCGTGGCAGCTGCGGACCTGGTCCAGCATCACTACAGTTGGGGGAGGGATGATCCGCGGGCAGGGGACGGCATTTTTCGTGGCTGGGGCCACTGTGGGGGGTGGTCCGGGTGTGCGAGCCGGCCGAAGGGGTGTACTATTTCAAGGGCTGGGACCGCGAGTGGCGTCTGCCATGAAGCACGGCGCGGCCGCTGCAGGCCGCCACTGTGCCACGCGCGGCCACGGATCCGGCAATTCTCCGGGGTGTATCAGCAGCGAGAGCTGGGTGCCCTATGCTGCCATCCTGCTAGCCCCCAGCAAAACGGGGAACTGGTGGCCGTATTGCGCCAGTTCTCCTGGCTTAAAACGCCACCTTTCTCATGCGGGCTAGGGGTCATAGCCCCAGAATCAAAGAATCCATCCCATGTCTTTTATTATGGAGTGCAAGCCAAATAATTAATGTGTCATAGAATTAGAGAATTCCTACA
Organism: Scyliorhinus torazame; assembly: GCF_047496885.1. Taxonomy (NCBI): domain Eukaryota; kingdom Metazoa; phylum Chordata; class Chondrichthyes; order Carcharhiniformes; family Scyliorhinidae; genus Scyliorhinus; species Scyliorhinus torazame. Next base: position 143,320,215 of record NC_092721.1, on the reverse strand, counting down.
AAACAGAAGGAGGCTATTCGGCCCATTGAGTCTGCACCTCTCAAAGAGCACCCTATCTAGGCCCACTACCCCATCCTATTCCATAACCCTACCTAACCTGCTCATCTTTGGGCACTAAGGGGTAATTTATCATGACCAATCCACCTAACCTGCACATCTTTAGACTATGGGAGGAAACCCGAGCACCCGGAGGAAACCCACACAGACACGAGGAGGAAGTGCGAACTCCACACAGTCACCCAGTGCCGGAATTGAACCCGGATCCCTCGCACTGTGAGGTAGCAGTTGAATTCGAGGGGGACGAGAGAAGCCTCCAAAATGAACAGAAAAGTCATAAAACATTGACAGTATCATAAAACAGTGAATGGAAAATGCCGACGATAGGGACGTTAGACCCATTCGCCCAGGGGGCTGAAGACTGGAGCCAGTGTATTAAACGTCTCTGTTACTTCTTTACACAAAGAAAATAACGGGGGAAGATAAACAGAAGGTTATCCTATTAACAGCCGGCAACCTTATAAGAAAGTTAGTGCCCCGGAGGGTACTGGAATGAAGTCATTTGACCAGTTGGTGCAGCTGGTCAGGGAACATTTCAACCCCTGACTTTTGATCATACCACAACGATACAAGTTCAATTTGGCTGTCGGGGACCCAGGAGAGATGATCTCCGCCTTTGTTACCAGACTCCGTCAAATGGCCAAGCATTGTGGGTTTGGTGCAATGCTCGGTGACGTGCTGCAAGGTTGGTTAGTATGAGGTATTAACAACATAAATGCGCAAAAGAAGCTTCTGGCTGAAACAAAGATTACCCTAGACAGGGCGATCGAGGTTGTTCAGGCAACCGAGTGCGCTGAGAGGGGTATGTCAAAGCTTCAAAGCATGCAAGAGGATGAGGTTAACCAATTGCAGGGTGGTAGGGCTGCAAGGTGTGCAGCCAAGTCAACAGGAACAGGGGAAGTTCAGCCATAATTCCAGGAACAGAACATATCCAGGAATGTTGCCATGTCAGTCAGAACATGTCAATTCAAAAAACAGCAGCAAGTCATGATTCCAGTCTACAAAGTGGAGAGGAATTCAGATGAAGAACATGAACTATACAGATTAAACACAATGAAAGCGAGTAAAACAGCCACAACTGAGATAGTCCTCACAGACAAGGAAGACCACTAAAGATGGAGGTCAACACCGGAGCGTCAGAGAGAGTCACAGGCAAGCAAACGTTTAAATATCTTCGAGGAGGAGTTCAGCATTTGAACTTGAGTGGCTCAGCATCAAGCTGGCGACACATACCGGGAAGACCCTGAAATTGTTGGGAACAATCAGTATCATATTCACAACAAAATGCCCAGCTACCTACAATCATTGTTGAGGGACATTAACCAAGCCTGATGGGTGAGATTGGCTGCGCCAAATCAAGTTGAACTGGTTGGAAATTTTCAAAATCTCGGACAGTGGGCTGGATTCTTCCAAAATGGGGCTCTATCCACACGCCGGCAAACAAACGCTGGCGTTTCACTCCGACAATTCCTGAAGAGAGTTTCAGCCGATTTACTTACCTGCAGGGGGCTAGCAGGGAACTGGAGTGATTCTCGCAGCTTTAGCTGCAGCTATGGGCCCCCGCGCTTCCGGTTTCAAATCCACGCATGTGCACGGTGACGACCTCCAGCGGCCCGCCGAGCGCCATGGTGGACTCGGACCGCGGAGGCAGCTGCAAGATGTAGGCACCTCCCCGATCGGCTGTGCGCCCTTGCATCCGGCCTGCCTGATCTGTACACGGCGGACAGTAAGGACCCCACCCCCCCGGGTGCCAGATCCCCCCACCGCCCACCAGGGCCGCTGCGGACTGAGTCCGCAGCCACCAGGCGAGAGTCCCGACCGGCCATAGCATGTTATGTCCACGCCGTCGGGAACTCGGCCGGTCAGGAGTGGAGAATCACTGGGCAGGCCTCTGGCAACGCGCCACCCACCCCCCCCCCCCCCCCCCCCCGCCCCCGCCCCAGCCGCGTGGTGTAATTCGCGAAAATTCCGATACTCAGGTCCCGGAAAAAAATAGCTGGATCAGCGCTGGGCCCGATTTTGGCGTGCAAGTTGATTCTCTGCCCCTGTGCCAAATGCGATTCTGCCGCGGGGCTGTGGAGAATCCAGCCCAGTGTCTTTTAGGAATTCTTATGCAAATATGAAGACATGTTCCCGAACAAGTTGGGTCTAATAAAGGGAGTGAAGACCAAGATTTACATCAAATATTTTCAGAGCGAGACCAGTCCTTTACTCCTTACACCAAAAGGTGGAAGTCGAACTTAAGTGCCTGGAAGAACTGGGAATTTTCAAACCCATGCAGTTTTCAGAATGGGCCACCCCCATTGTCCCTGTATTAAAACCGAACAGCTCAGTTAGAATATGCGGGGAATACAAGATCACAATAAACCAGGCAGCCCATGTAGTTTTTTTGTTTTATCGGAGCCCTTTTAAAAGGCCTCACATTTTGGAATTTCTGATATTGCCGTCTTTATCCGACTCCACCCCACCAGCATGATGGCATGGGCCACACCTCTATTTTTCTTTGCACCAAATGTTGGATCGTGTGGTGAGATATACCAGCCGGGAGGCTGCCCAGCTGTAGACCAGTTTTCTTTCTTGAGTCAGCACTTGGTGCAAAAATGCTAACATTCTGCCCAATTAATATTACAATGAGATAGTGGCACAGCCCACAACTGGAAAGTTAGGGAACCCTGCCCCGACCAGCTCTGGATGCCATGAACAGAATTTATGGTCCAGAGGCAGTTACTATCCAATTGGCAAGGCTTCCATGAGGCCAGGATGTTAACCCCCCCCCCCCCCCCCTCCATGAGTTACTGGTCAATAAGGGAATCACAGCAACTATTCGGTCCCAGCATTTCCAATGGGAGCAGAATCAATTAAAAGGGCAGGAGGAAGTCTTCAACCAGGGATGGCCCTTGACTCTGTGAGAGGCCCTGATTGGGAAGAGTGCTGCCCCCATCCCCAGATTTTAGCGGGCAGCCTTCCGAGGTGGACATGTTCCTATCTATTGCTGGCAAAATACTTTTAATTAACAACTTGTGAGCTTCAATTAATCCAAGAGTGGCTGGGTTCCCCACCACTTGCCCCGCCGGTGGTAGAATGCCAACAGTGGTGGAAAGGTGATGGGCATAGCAAACAAGCTGTCTTGCCACCTGATTTGACCTACTCTCTCCCTGCCTCCCAGCCCACTCCGAAGTGGCATAAAATTCTGGCCAAAGTCTGGAAAACTCTGAAGATTATCGCATAGGAAATCACATTGAGCTGGAAACAGCTTGAAACCTATCTTCAAAAAAGGTGGCAAAATGAGGGCACTTACAGATCTATCATTTTACATCAGAGGTCAGCAAAATAAAGAAATTGAACTTTAGAATTTAACTTATATGAAAATAATCGAGAAATTGGCAGCCAGTAAGATTTCAGAAGGAGAAAGTGTTGCCTGACCAAACTTCTTATCATATTTGGTGAGATATCCCAAGATCCCAAGAGAATATGGTATAGAGTCCGATGATACACTATAGGTAAACTTTAGAAAGAGTCCATTTTGTTCTTGCCCGAGGTTAGACAATGCCATTCATTCCTGGAGCTCCCAAGGAATTGATCAAACGAGGAGAAAGGAGTGATATCAAACTGAGACATACACTGACTGGAAGGTTCCAGGAATCAGTGCCCAGGCAATTAATATTTCTAATTCATTGTAAGTGAACTAGGATTCAGTAAAATAATGCATATTGATCAAATTTACAGGAGGTGGATTCACATGACCAGAGGGATGGAAGCAAAATTTGCAAGAGGACAGAACTTTGACAGGTAAACTTCACTGCAGGCTGTGATGACGTTTGACCCAGAAGCAGCACAGTAAGGATTATTTGTGATTTCTTGAAAAGATCTGTGGAATCTGTAATTGATTTCAAAAATGTTTAAAAAGGCATTTAAGAGTTTGTATCAATTGTATTGTGATTGTTTGTAATTTCCTTGTAAAGTAAGAAATACAAGTTCATGTGACCTGCCGTCCCTTGACTTGGAAGTAGTCAACAGAAAGGAAATTTAGAAAGAAACTATGCAGCTGCCAGACACCAAGGAGAGCTGCAGACTCAAAAGAGAGCTGCAGACTCAAAAGAGAGCTGCAGACACAAAAGAGAGCTGCAGACACAAAGGAGAGCTGCAGACACCAAGGAGAGCTGCAGACTCAAAAGAGAGCTGCAGACACAAAGTAGAGCTGCAGAGCCAAAAGAGAGCTGCAGACACAAAGTAGAGCTGCAGAGCCAAAAGAGAGCTGCAGACACAAAGGAGAATTGCAGATACAAAAGAGAACTGCAGACACAAAAAAGAGAGTGTCTGGTCATTCACTCATTTACTGCTTGTGGGACAATTCTGCTGCTATATTTGATTCTGAAGCAATTGCGATTTTGAGGTTGATTTTAAAACAACCCCAGTTAAAGTGGAGCATGAACCCACTCGATTTGGTCAAGCACAATTTAAATTAGTGGGATCTTCCCTAAATATGAAGGCTCGAATGACACGACTAGCGCCCAACTTCTGTTTCAACATGAGGCCTGAACAGTAAAGGCTTCTTTGCCAGGCCAAACCTCCTGGGAACAGCAGTCAGGGCCAGAAGAGCCCAATCAGCTATGATTATAAATAATCGTTATGGATCAGGAGGAACTGGAACACACTTTGGTGCACTGAACTGGTGCTAGGAACTATACTGCTGGAGACAAGTTCCCAGCCATTTTTGTGGCTTGTTAATGAGACCAGGCCATTCTGCCGAAGCCTTTTGCTACTGTTCCTGAATGGGTCAAACACTCTCTAGGCTGCCTTTGTGTCTTGAAATTAAGATCGAGCCATTTATTTCAACAATCTAATGGTCAGAGAGTACTTTTCAATGTCCTGAAGACACAACAATGCACTATATAAATGCACATGGCTACTGTTCTTCCTTGCCTCATACGGATTGGAGGGAGTGACTGGCAAATACGGTGAACGTCCACCTGGACTGTAATAGTTTTGCTATCAGTGAAATGCTGAACCTCCCCATCAGTCATGGTCTCTCAAGCAGCTGCCCACACACATTCAAGTTAAACATTTGGGATCTGGTTTGGGAAAGAGAAATTCAAATGTGGCGAATGAGCCAAGACGAGAGAATGGGCTGGAAAGCCTGGTCATGGAGATGGGGCAAAGCACTAAGCCGGAAGGGGGCGATGGGACAGGACGAAAGCTGTGCTGTTGGCTGGTTAGGAGAAGGCAGTTCAGTCTGAGTTGTTCATTGCTATCCAGTGCCTCACACGTACTGCATTACTAATATTAAAATGTTACGTATCCATAGATCATAACATATACAGTCTTGGACCTGGACATTTTTCAATTAAATGTTGGATGTAGAGTGCATACCTGGCCCAAACATAGTCAACCGTAAGAGTGAGGTGGAAAAGTGAAGTGTAGGGCTTTCAATGTTCACATAGGGCCTGCAGGAAGATTCAGTCAGGAATTATGCTCTGGACATCCGAAGATCAGTTTCAAAAATATTTTATGAGCAGGAACAGGTGCAGAATGCATCTTGGGAAACCCATCACTCCCCCGGCACAGGACCCAACACTCCCCCGGCACAGGACCCAATACTCCCCCGGCACAGGACCCAACACTCCCCCGGCACAGGACCCAACACTCCCCCGGCACAGGACCCAATACTCCCCCGGCACAGGACCCAATACTCCCCCGGCACAGGACCCAACACTCCCCCGGCACAGGACGCAACACATCCCCGGCACAGGACCTATCACTCCCCCGGCACAGGACCCAACAAATCCCTGGCACAGGACCTATCACTCCCCCAGTACAGGACCCAACACTTCCCCGGCACAGGACACATCACTCCCCCAGCACAGGACCCAACACTTCCCCGGCACAGGACCTATCACTCCCCCGGCACAGGGCCCAACACTTGCCCGGCACAGGACCTATCACTCCCCCGGCACAGGACCCAACACATCCCCGGCACAGGACCTATCACTCCCCCGGCACAGGACCCAACACATCCCCGGCACAGGACCTATCACTCCCCTGGCAAAGGACCCAACACATCCCCGGCACAGGACCTTTCACCCTCCCGGTACAGGACCCAACACTTCCCCGGCACAGGACACATCACTCCCCCGGCACAGGACCCAACACTTTCTCGGCACAGGACCCATCACTCCCCTGGCACCGGACCCATCACTCCCCTGGCACCGGACCCATCACTCCCCTGGCACAGGACCCATCACTCCCCCGGCACAGGACCCATCACTCCCCTGGCACAGGACCTATCATTTCCCCGGCACAGTACCCAACACTCCCCCGGCACAGGACCTATCAACCCCCGGCACAGGACACAACACATCCCTGCGAGTCCGAGCGGAGATTTAAAAAACGCGGGAGCTGCGAGTCCGAGCGAAGATTTTAAAAGCACGGGAGCTGCGAGTTGGAACGGAGATTTAAAAAGCGCAGGAGCTGCAAGTCGGAGCAGAGATTTAAAAAGCGCGGGAGCTGCGAGTCGGAGCAGAGATTTAAAAGCGCAGGATCTGCGAGTCGGAGCAGAGATTTAAAAACCGCGGGAGCTGCGAGTCGGAGCGGTGATTTAAAAAGCGCAGGAACTGGGGGTCGGAGCGGAGATTTAAAAAGCGCTGAAGCTGCGAGTCGGAGCAGAGATTTAAAAAGGGCGGGAGCTGCGAGTCGGAGCGGAGATTTAAAAAGCACAGGATCTGTGAGTCGGAGCGGTGATTTTAAAAAGCGCAGAAGCTGCAAGTCCGAGCGGAGATTTAAAAAGCGCGGGAGCTGCGAGTCTGAGCAGAGATTTAAAAACTGCGGGAGCTGTGAGTCGGAGCGGTGATTTAAAAAGCGCACGAACTGCGAGTCGGAGCGGAGATTTAAAAAGCGCGGGAGCTGCGAGTCGGAGCGGTGATTTAAAAAGCGCGGGAGCTGCGAGTCGGAGCGGTGATTTAAAAAGCGCAGGAGCTGCGAGTCGGAGCGGAGATTTAAAAAGCGCGGGAGCTGCGAGTCCGAGCGAAGATTTTAAAAGCGCAGAAGCTGCGAGTCCGAGCGGAGATTTAAAAAGCGCGGGAGCTGTGAGTCGGAGCGGAGATTTAAAAACCGCGGGAGCTGCGAGTCGGAGCGGTGATTTAAAAAGCGCGGGAGCTGCGAGTCGGAGCGGAGATTTAAAAAGCGCAGGATCTGTGAGTCGGAGCGGAGATTTAAAAACCGTGGGAGCTGCGAGTCGGAGCGGTGACTTAAAAAGCGCGGGAGCTGCGAGTCGGAGCGGAGATTTAAAAAGCGCAGGATCTGTGAGTCGGAGCGGAGATTTAAAAACCGTGGGAGCTGCGAGTCGGAGCGGAGATTTAAAAAGCGCAGGATCTGTGAGTCGGAGCGGAGATTTAAAAAGCGCGGGAGCTGCGAGTCTGAGCAGAGATTTAAAAACTGCGGGAGCTGTGAGTCGGAGCGGTGATTTAAAAAGCGCACGAACTGCGAGTCGGAGCGGAGATTTAAAAAGCGCAGGAGCTGCGAGTCCGAGCGGAGATTTAAAAAGCGCAGGAGCTGCGAGTCCGAGCGGAGATTTAAAAAGCGCAGGAGCTGCGAGTCCGAGCGGAGATTTAAAAAGCGCGGGAGCTGCGAGTCTGAGCAGAGATTTAAAAGCGCAGAAGCTGCGAGTCCGAGCGGAGATTTAAAAAGCGCAGGATCTGTGAGTCGGAGCGGAGATTTAAAAAGCGCAGGATCTGTGAGTCGGAGCGGAGATTTAAAAAGCGCAGGAGCTGCGAGTCAGAGCGGTGATTTAAAAAGCGCAGAAGCTGCGAGTCGGAGCGGAGATTTAAAAAGCGCGGGAGCTGCGAGTCGGAGCGGTGATTTAAAAAGCGCGGGAGCTGCGAGTCCGAGCGGAGATTTAAAAACCGCGGGAGCTGCGAGTCCCAGCGGAGATTTAAAAAGCGCAGGAGCTGCGAGTCGGAGCGGAGATTTAAAAAGCGCAGGATCTGTGAGTCGGAGCGGAGATTTAAAAAGCGCAGGAGCTGCAAGTCAGAGCGGTGATTTAAAAAGCGCGGGAGTTGCGAGTCGGAGCGGAGATTTAAAAAGCACGGAAGCTGCGAGTCCGAGCGGAGATTTAAAAAGCGCAGAAGCTGCGAGTCCGAGCGGAGATTTAAAAAGCGCGGGAGCTGCGAGTCGGAGCGGAGATTTAAAAGCGCAGGATCTGCGAGTCGGAGTAAATCTACACTAAATTAAAAAAATTAAGCATTGGTAACTAATTAAACATAATTACTTAATTATAATTTAGAGGGGTATCTAAGCCAGAGATCGGAGAGTACTATATTTAGCTTTCACATTTATAGTCGAAATCTAATGCTAGGAAACAGATAGTTAACAGTAACTTAAAAATTTTAAAAAAAACTTTTAACTTTAATTGACTAATAAATTGACGCAATGTCAGTTAGAGGGTGCAGTGCTCTGACTGTGAGATGTGGCAGGTCCGGGAGGCTTCCAACGTCCCGGATGTCTTCATCTGCAGAAAGTGCACCCAACTGGAGCTCCTCACAGACCGCATGGTTCGGTTGGAGCAGCAATTGGATGCACTTAGGAGCATGCAGGTGGTGGAAAGCGTCATACATAGCAGTTATATAAATGTGGTCACACCCAAGGTGCAGGCAGAGAAATGGTTGACCACCAGAAAAGGCAGGCAGTCAGTGCAGGAATCCCCTGTGGTTGTCCCCCTCTCAAACAGGTATACCCCTTTGGATACTGTCGGGGGGGGATAGCCTATCAGGGGAAAACAGCAGCAGCCAGAGCAGTGGCACCACGGCTGGCTCTGATGTTTAGAAGGGAGGGTCAAAGCGCAGAAGAGCAATAGTCATAGGGGACTCTATAGTCAGGGGCACAGATAGGCGCTTCTGTGGACGTGAAAGAGACTCCAGGATGGCATGTTGCCTCCCTGGTGCCAGGGTCCAGGATGTCTCAGAACGGGTAGAGGGCATCCTGAAGGGGGAGGGCAAACAGGCAGAGGCCATTGTACATATTGGTACTAACGACCTAGGCAGGAAGGGGCATGAGGTCCTGCAGCAGGAGTTCAGGGAGCTAGGCAGAAAGTTAAAAGACAGGACCTCTAGGGTTGTAATCTCGGGATTACTCCCTGTGCGACGTGCCAGTGAGGCTAGAAATAGGAAGATAGAGCAGCTAAACACGTGGCTAAACAGCTGGTGTAGGAGGGAGGGTTTCCGTTATCTGGACCACTGGGAGCTCTTCCGGGGCAGTTGTGACCGAAATAAGAAGGACGGTTGCATCTAAACTGGAGAGGCATAAATATCCTGGCCACGAGGTTTGCTAGTGTCACACGGGAGGGTTTAAACTAGTATGGCAGGGGGGTGGGCACGGGAGCAATAGGTCAGAAGGTGAGAGCATTGAGGGAGAACTAGGGAATAGGGACAGTGTGGCTCTGAGGCAGAGCAGACAGGGAGAAGTTGCTGAACACAGCGGGTCTGGTAGCCTGAAGTGCATATGTTTTAATGCAAGAAGTATTATGGGTAAGGCAGATGAACTTAGAGCTTGGATTAGTACTTGGAACTATGATGTTGTTGCCATTACAGAGACCTGGTTGAGGGAAGGGCAGGATTGGCAGCTAAACGTTCCAGGATTTAGATGTTTCAGGCGGGATAGAGGGGGATATAAAAGGGATGGCGGAGTTGCGCTACTGGTTAGGGAGGATATCACAGCTGTGCTACGGGAGGACACCTCAGAGGGCAGTGAGGCTATATGGGTAGAGATCAGGAATAAGAAGGGTGCAGTCACAATGTTGGGGGTTTACTACAGGCCTCCCAACAGCCAGTGGGAGATAGAGGAGCAGATAGGAAGACAGATTTTGGAAAAGAGTAAAAACAACAGGGTTGTGGTGATGGGAGACTTCAACTTCCCCAATATTGACTGGGACTCACTTAGTGCCAGGGGCTTAGACGGGGCAGAGTTTGTAAGGAGCATCCAGGTGGGCTTCTTAAAACAATATGTAGACAGTCCAACTAGGGAAGGGGCGGTACTGGACCTGGTATTGGGGAATGAGCCCGGCCAGGTGTTAGAAGTTTTAGTAGGGGAGCATTTCGGGAACAGTGACCACAATTCAGAAAGTTTTAAAGTGCTGGTGGACAAGGATAAGAGTGGTACTAGGGTGAATGTGCTAAATTGGGGGAAGGCGAATTGTAACAATATTAGGCGGGAACTGAAGAACCTAGATTGGGGGCGGATGTTTGAGGGCAAATCAACATCTGACATGTGGGAGGCTTTCAAGTGTCAGTTGAAAGGAATTCAGGACCGGCATGTTCCTGCGAGGAAGAAGGATAAATACGGCAATTTTCGGGAACCTTGGATAACGAGAGATATTGTAGGCCTCCTCGAAAAGAAAAAGGAGGCATTTGTCAGGGCTAAAAGGCTGGGAACAGACAAAGCCTGTGTGGAATATAAGGAAAGTAGGAAGGAACTTAAGCAAGGAGTCAGGAGGGCTAGAAGGGGTCACAAAAAGTCATTGGCAAATAGGGTTAAGGAAAATCCCAAGGCTTTTTACACGTACATAAAAAGCAAGAAGGTAGCCAGGGAGAGGGTTGGCTCACTGAAGGATAGGCAAGGGAATCTATGTGTGGAGCCAGAGGAAATGGGCGAGGTACTAAATGAATACTTTGCATCAGTATTCACCAAAGAGAAGGAATTGGTGGATGTTGAGTCTGGAGAAGGGTGAGTAGATAGCCTGGGTCACATTGAGATCCAAAAAGATGAGGTGTTGGGCGTCTTAAAAAATATTAAGGTAGATAAGTCCCCAGGGCCTGATGGGATCTACCCCAGAATACTGAAGGAGGCTGGAGAGTAAATTGCTGAGGCCTTGACAGAAATCTTTGGATCCTCGCAGTCTTCAGGGGATGTCCCGGAGGACTGGAGAATAGCCAATGTTGTTCCTCTGTTTAAGAAGGGTAGCAAGGATAATCCAGGGAACTACAGGCCGGTGAGCCTTACTTCAGTGTTAGAGAAATTACTGGAGAGAATTCTTCGAGACAGGATCTACTCCCATTTGGAAGCAAATGGACGTATTAGTGAGAGGCAGCATCATTTTGTGAAGGGGAGGTCGTGTCTCACTAACTTGATAGAGTTTTTCGAGGAGGTTACAAAGATGATTGATGCAGGTAGGGAAGTGGATGTTGTCTATATGGACTTCAGTAAGACCTTTGACAAGGTCCCTCATGGTAGATTAGTACAAAAGGTGAAGTCACACGGGATCAGAGGTGAGCTGGCAAGGTGGATACAGAACTGGCTAGGTCATGGAAGGCAGAGAGTAGCAATGGAAGGATGCTTTTCTAATTGGAGGGCTGTGACCAGTGGTGTTCCGCAGGGATCAGTGCTGGGACCTTTGCTGTTCGTAGTATATATAAATGATTTGGAGGAAAATGTAACTGGTCTGATTAGTAAGTTTGCAGACGACACAAAGGTTAGTGGAATTGCGGATAGTGATGAGGACTGTCAGAGGATACAGCAGGATTTAGATTGTTTGGAGACTTGGGCAGAGAGATGGCAGATGGAGTTTAATCCGGACAAATGTGAGGTAATGCATTTTGGAAGGTCTAACGCAGGTAGGGAATATACAGTGAATGGTAGAACCCTCAAGAGTGTTGAAAGTCAAAGAGATCTAGGAGTACAGGTCCACGGGTCACTGAAAGGGGCAACACACGTGGAGAAGGTAGTCAAGAAGGCTTACGGCATTCATTGGCCGGGGCATTGAGTATAAGAATTGGCAAGTCATGTTGCAGCTGTATAGAACCTTAGTTAGGCCACACTTGGAGTATAGTGTTCAATTCTGGTCGCCACACTACCAGAAGGATGTGGAGGCTTTAGAGAGGGTGCAGAAGAGATTTACCAGAATGTTGCCTGGTATGGAGGGCATTAGCTATGAGGAGCGGTTGAATAAACGTGGTTTGTTCTCACTGGAACGACGGAGGTTGAGGGGCAACCTGATAGAGGTCTACAAAATTATGAGGGGCATAGACAGAGTGGATAGTCAGAGGCTTTTCCCCAATGTAGAGGGGTCAATGACTAGAGGGCATAGGTTTAAGGTGAGAGGGGCAAGGTTTAGAGTAGATGTACGAGGCAAGTTTTTTACACAAGAGGGTAGTGTTTGCCTAGAACTCGCTACCGGAGGAGGTGGTGGAAGCAGGGACGATAGTGACATTTAAGGGGCATCTTGACAAATACATGAATAGGATGGGAATAGAGGGATACGGATCCAGGAAGTGTAGAAGATTGTAGTTTAGTCGGGCAGCATGGTCGGAACGGGCTTGGAGGGCCGAAGGGCCTGTTCCTGTGCTGTACATTTCTTTGTTCTTTGTTCTTTGTTCCCCTGGAAAGGTCCTATCACACCCTCAGCACAGGAGCCATCATTCCCCCAGCACAGGACTCATCCCTCCCCAGCGTTGGAGCCATCACTCCCTCTGGTGGAGAACCCTTCACTCCCCCGGCAAAGAATCCATCACTCCCCCTGGTGAAGAATCCTTCATTCCCCCTGGCGAAGAACCCTTCACTCCCCTGGTAAAGAACCCTTCACTCCCCCTGGTGAAGAACCCTTCACTCCCCCGGCACAGAACCTGTCACTCCTCCGGCACAGGACCCTTCACTTACCATGGTGGAAAACCCTTCACTCCTCCTGGTGTGGGTCCCATCACTCCCAGTTGCACATGACCCATTATTTCCCCTGGCGCAAGACACTTCACTCTTTCTGGCCTAGATCCCTTCACTCCCCCTGCAGCAGGAACCTTCGCTCCCCCTGATACAAGACACAGTCCCTCCCTGGTGCCGCACCCTTCACCCTCCCCCGCCTGGAAGTCTTCACTCCCCCTGGCCTAGGACCCAGCTTCTCCCATGCGGTGGACCCATTACTCCTGTGTAGCTGAACCCTTTATTCCCCTTGATGTTGGACCCATCACTGTCCTGGAATGGGACCCATTACTCCCCCTGGCACAGGATACTTCACTCTCCCTGGTCTTGAACCCTTCACTCTCTCTGGAGTGGGACTCAATTCTCTCCCACCTCTTTGGTATGTCCTACGTGTCACTGATGGTCCGATGATCCACAAGGGGATTTAAATCATGGAGCAGTGCAATGCCTAACCCTTCAAACTTTCATGGGGTCAGCACTCCTCTCCTGTATACCTCACTCCTGTACACCAATCTCCTGTGTATCTCTCTCCTGTGCATCTCTCTCCTGTGTGCCTTTCTCCTGTATACCTCTCTCCTGCTTGCCTCGTTCCTGTGTACCTCTCCACTGTGCATTTCTCCTCTATATACTTCTTTCCTGTGTACCTGTCTCATATGTACCTATCTTCTATCTGCCTCACACCTGTGTACCTACCCCTGTACACCTATCTCCTGTATACCTCACTCCTGTGAACCTTCCTCCTGTGCACCTCTCTCCCATTCACTTCTCCCCTTTCTACCTCTCCGTCATGTGTACCTGATTCCAATTTACCTCTCTCCTGTGTACCTCTCTCCTGTGTACCAGTCCCTTGTGTACCAGTCCCTTGTGTACCAGTCCCTTGTGTACCTGTCCCCTGTGTACCTGTCCCCTGTGTACCTGTCCCATGTGTACCTCTCTCCTGTGTACCTCGATTACATTCACTTCTTTCCTGTGTAACGTTCTCCTGTGTATGTTTCTTCTGTGTACCCCTCTCCTGTGCACCTGTCTCCTGTGTACCTCTCCCTGTGTTGCTCTCTCCTGTGCTCCTCTCTGCCATGCACCTCTCTCCTGTGTACCTCTTTCCTGTGTACCTTTATCCCTTGCACCTGTTTGCCATTCACATCTCTCTCCTGTGTACCTCTCTCCTGTGTACCTCTCTCCTGTGTACCTCTCTCCTGTGTACCTCTCTCCTGTGTACCTCTCTCCTGTGTATCTCTCGCCTGTGTACCTCTCTCCTGTGCACCTCTCTCCTGTGTACCTCTCTCATGTGCATCTCTCTCCTGTGTATCTCTCTCCTGTGTACCTCTCTCCTGTGTACCTTTGTTTTGTGCACCTGTTTTCCATTCACATCTCTCTCCTGTGTACCTCTCTCCTGTGTACCTCTCTCCTGTGCACCTCTCTCCTGTGTACCTCTCTCCTGTGTACCTCTCTCCTGTGTAACTTCATCCTGTGTATCTCTCGCCTGTGTACCTCTCTCCTGTGTACCTCTCTCCTGTGTACCTCTCTCCTGTGTACCTCTCTCCTGTGCACCTCTCTCCTGTGCACCTCTCTCCTGTGTACCTCTCTCCTGTGTACCTCTCTCCCGTGCACCTCTCTCCTGTGTACCTCTCTCCTGTGTACCTCTCTCCTGTGTACCTCTCTCCTGTGTAACTTTATCCTGTGCACCTGTTTCCCATTCACCTCTCCCTCATTTGTTCCGCTGCCTGCTGTGTACCTGTCTCCTGTGTACTTCTCTCCCACTCACCTCTTTCCCATGCACCTCTCTCCTGTGTAACTGTAGCACCACTGATAACACACAAGGCGAGACGTAGAGAACTTCAATCGAGGCTTTATTGAGCAGATTTGTTCCCCAGCAGCTCAGTTACAGAATGCAGCTGCTGGGAGAAACCGGGTTCTTATACCCCACCTATCTGGGTGGAGCCCAGTAGACGGCAGATCCAATCAGGACCCAGCATCTGTCCACCAATAGCTCCTCGGCATCATGGTGTACCGTATTACCCCTAATACATACCACCACATTCACCCCTTGTTAAAAAAGAACTTGGCGGGGTGGTGAATGGTATGGTGGTAGGGGTTTACAGGGTCGGTATGGTGCCTCAACCATTTAACTATATACAACCATGCCGCTTTACTGGCCACTGAATTATTTACATCTTAAACCGATTCGATGAGTCGAGATGGTGCCCTGGTCGCCGTTTCCGATAGTCTCAGCCAGGGTGGTGGTGGTGCTGGCTCGGGTCCGGTCGACTCTGGGAGCATCGCGCTGTCCATCCCTGTTTCCTTACTCCCGGGCGAGCCTGGGAGGAGAGCCGATCCCCCCGGGAAGGGGGTGGCTGTGGGGTGCACCGGCGGGAGTGAGCGGGAGGTGATTGGTGTTGGGGGGGGGGGGGGGCTGTGGGGAGCTCCGGAGGGTGCCAGGTCCCGCAGAGAGACCGTGTCCTGTCGGCCGTCTGGGTATGCCACGTAGGCGTACTGCGGGTTTGCGTGGAGGAGATGTACCTTTTCCACCAGTGGGTCTGATTTGTGCGCCCGCACATGTTTCTGGAGCAGGATGGGTCCCGGGGCCGCCAGCCAGGTTGGAAGTGACGTTCCAGAGGCGGGCTTCCTAGGGAAGACAAGGAGGCGCTCGTGAGGCGTTTGGTTAGTGGTGGTGCACAGCTTGGGACCGGATAGAGTGAAGGGCATCCGGGAGGACTTCCTGCCAGCGGGAAGTTGGGAGACTCCTAGACCGTAGGGCCAGTAGGACGGTCTTCCAGACTGTTCCGTTCTCCCTCTCTGCCTGCCCGTTCCCCCGGGGGTTGTAGCTGGTCGTCCTGCTCGAGGCTATGCCCTTGCTGAGCAGGAATTGATGCAGTTCGTCACTCATGAAGGAGGACCCCCTGTCGCTATGGATGTAGGCGGGGAAACCAAACAGGGTAAAGATGGTGCAGAGGGCTTTAATGATTGTAGCCGCGGTCATGTCAGGGCAGGGGATGGCGAAGGAGAAATGGGAGTAGTCGTCAACGACGTTAAGAAAGTACGTGTTGCGATCAGTGGAGGGAAGGGGGCCTTTGAAATCCAAACTGAGGCGTTCAAAGGGACGGGAAGCCTTTATCAGGTGCGCTCTATCTGGACTGAAGAAATGCGGTTTGCATTCTGCGCAGATTTGGCAGTTCCTGGTGACTGTTCGGACCTCCTCGACGGAGTACGGGAGGTTGCGGGCCTTTATGAAGTGGTAGAAACGAGTGACCCCTGGGTGGCAGAGGTCCTCGTGGAGGGCTTGGAGACGGTCCACTTGTGCGTTGGCACATGTGCCGCGAGATAGGGCATCGGTCGGCTTGTTCAGCTTTCCGGGACGGTACAAGATCTCATAATTGTAGGTGGAGAGTTCGATCCTCCACCGCAGGATCTTGTCGTTTTTTATCTTGCCCCGCTGTGCATTATCGAACATGAAGGCTACCGACCGTTGGTCAGTGAGGAGAGTGAATCTCCTACTGGGTAGGTAATGCCTCCAATGTCGCAGAGCTTCCACTATGCCTTGGGCCTCCTTCTCTACTGAGGAGTGGCGAATTTCTGAAGCGTGGAGGGTCCGGGAGAAAAAGGCCACGGGTCTGCCCGCTTGGTTGAGAGTGGCCGCCAGAGCGACGTCGGATGCGTCGCTCTCGACCTGGAACGGGAGGGACTCGTCGATGGCGCGCATCGTGGCCTTTGCGATATCCGCTTTGATGCGGCTGAAGGCCTGGCGGGCCTCTGTCGACAGGGGAAAAGTAGTCGACTGGATTAGTGGGCGGGCCTTGTCTGCGTATTGGGGAACCCACTGGGCGTAATACGAAAAGAAGCCCAAGCAGCGTTTCAGGGCTTTGGCGCAGTGGGGGAGAGGGAACTCCATGAGGGGGCGCATGCATTCAGGGTCGGGGCCTATCACTCCATTACGCACTACGTAGCCCAAGATGGCTAGACGGTCGGTGCTAAACACGTATTTTTCCTCGTTGTAGGTGAGGTTGAGGGCGTTAGCGGTCTGGAGGATTTTTCGGAGGTTGACGTTGTGGTCCTGCTGGTCGTGGCCGCAGATGGTGACGTTGTCGAGGTACGGGAACGTGGCCCGTAACCCATGCTGGTCAACCATTCGGTCCATCTCCCGTTGGAAGACCGAGATTCCGTTCGTGACACCGAATGGAACCCTTAAAAAGTGGTATAGCCGCCCGTCTGCTTCGAAGGCAGTGTACTTGCGGTCACCGGGGCGAATGGGGAGCTGGTGGTAGGCAGACTTAAGGTCCACGGTGGAGAGGACCTTGTACTGTGCAATCCGATTGACCATGTCGGATATGCGGGGAAGAAGGTACGCATCTAGCTGCGTGTACCTGTTGATGGTCTGACTATAGTCTACGACCATCCTCTGCTTCTCCCCAGTCTTCACAACTACCACCTGGGCTCTCCAGGGACTATTGTTGGCCTGGATTATGCCTTCCTTCAGCAGCCGCTGGACTTCGGACCTGATAAACGTCCGGTCCTGGGCGCTGTATCGTCTGCTCCTAGTGGCGACGGGCTTGCAATCCGGGGTAAGGTACGCAAACAAGGAAGGCGGTTCAACCTTGAGGGTCGCGAGGCCGCAGATAGTCAGTGGGGATATGGGGCCGCCAAATTTGAATGTTAAGCTCTGGAGGTTGCATTGGAAATCCAACCCCAGGAGGGTGGGAGCGCAGAGGTGGGGGAGGACATCCAGCCGGTAATTTTTAAACTCTCTCCCCTGCACCGTTAGGTTTGCGATGCAGAACCCTTTGATTTCAACGGAGTGGGACCCCGCCGCCAGGAACATTTTTTGGGTGCTTGGACGAATTACAAGGGAACAGCGTCTTACCGTGTCCGGATGAATAAAACTCTCCGTGCTCCCCGAGTCGATCATAAACGGCGTCTCGTGCCCGTTCACCAGCACCTTCGTCGTTGTCTGGAGCATCCGGGGCCGCGACTGGTCCAGGGGTCACCGATGGCAAACGTGGTTGCTGCATCTGGTCATTGTCTTCAGGCAGCGTGGAGCCGTCCACGCTGGGGTCCTTGCCTGTCAGCCAAGATGGCGGCGTCCATGGATCGCACACGGTCGGGAGTGGACAGAATGGCCACTCCCATGGGTCGCACGTGGCCAGGGGTGGACAAAATGGGTGCTCCCATGGATCGCACGCGGCCCGCGGGTAACAAGATGCCGGCGCCCGTCCCCCCCTCGTGGCGTCCGGGGTCCAAAATAGCGGCGCCCGTTGGCCGCACGTGGGTCGCTGGGGTTGGGGTGAGTCCGTAGTCCCGTTTGTTCCCCGGAGATAGCGGTGACCCCCCGGGACTGGCACACCGCTGCGTAGTGCCCCTTTTTGCCGCAGCTTTTACAGGTGGCCGAGCGGGCCGGGCAGCGCTGGCGGGGGTGTTTCGGCTGCCCGCAAAAATAGCAGTGGGGGCCCCCCGAGTGGTCTGGGATTCTGGCCGCGCACGCTTGCGGGGGGGTGGGGGGTGCCGGGGGGTCGGTCGCAGCGGAGGTCCACGGAGCCCAAGGGGCTGTAGTGCGGTCGGGGGCGTAGGCGTGGGCGTTTTGGGAGGCCAGGTCGAGGGAGGCCGCAAGGGCCCGTACCTCTGTGAGTCCGAGAGAGTCTTTCTCTAAAAGTCTCTGGCGAATTTGCGACGATGCCAAACCTGCTACATACGCGTCTCTGATCAGGAGCTCCGTGTGTTCATTCACCGTTACCGCTGGGCAGGAGCTCCATGTGTTCATTCGCCGTTACAGCTGGCCAGGAGCTCCGTGTGTTCATTCACCGTTACCGCTGGGCAGGAGCTCCATGTGTTCATTCACCGTTACAGCTGGCCAGGAGCTCTGTGTGTTCATTCGCTGTTACCGCTGGGCAGTTGCAGTTTCTTCCCAGGATCGTAAGAGCATTGTAGAATTTGTCTAGTGATTCCCCGGGGATTTGTCGTCTCGCCGCGAGCTGATAGCGTGCATAGACCTGGTTGACGGGCCGAATGTAGGTCTCTTTCAGCAAGGTGATCGCCGCTGGGAAATCTTCCACATCCTCGATGAGCGAGTAGATTTCGGGACTCACTCTGGAATGTAGGACCTGCATCTTCTGGTCTTCTGTTGGTCTGCCGGGGGCCGTTCGGAGGTATCCCTCAAAGCACGCCAGCCAGTGCTTAAACGCCGATGTTGCGTTATCTGCTTGGGGGCCGATACGCAGGCACTCCGGCGCGATCCGGAGCTCCATATTCCTTTTTAAGTCTGCTCAATAAATTGTAGCACCATCGATAACACACGAGGCGAGACGTAGAGAACTTCAATCGAGGCTTTATTGAGCAGACTTGTTCCCCAGCAGCTCAGTTACAGAATGCAGCTGCTGGGAGAAACCGGGTTCTTATACCCCGCCTTTCTGGGTGGAGCCCAGTAGACGGCAGATCCAATCAGGACCCAGCATCTGTCCACCAATAGCTCCTCGGCATCATGGTGTACCGTATTACCCCTAATACATACCTCCACAGTAACTCTCTTCCATAGTCCGCTCGGCCATGCACCTCTCTCCTGTGTAAATCTCTCCCATACTCCGCTCTGCCTGCACCTCTCTCCTGTGTAACTCTCTCCTGTGCTCCGCTCTGCCTGCACCTCTCTCCTGTGTAACTCTCTCCTGTGCTCCGCTCTGCCATGCACCTCTCTCCTGTGTAACTCTCTCCTGCGCTCCGCTCTGCCATGCACCTCTCTCCTGTGTAACTCTCTCCTGTGCTCCGCTCTGCCATGCACCTCTCTCCTGTGTAACTCTCTCCTGTGTAACTCTCTCCTGTGTAACTCTCTCCCATACACCGCTCTGCCATGCACCTCTCTCCTGTGTAACTCTCTCCTGTGTAACTCTCTCCCATACTCCGCTCTGCCATGCACCTCTCTCCTGTGTAACTCTCTCCTGTGCTCCGCTCTGCCATGCACCTCTCTCCTGTGTAACTCTCTCCTGTGTAACTCTCTTCCATACTCCGCTCTGCCATGCACCTCTCTCCTGTGTAACTCTCTCCTGCGCTCCGCTCTGCCATGCACCTCTCTCCTGTGTAACTCTCTCCTGTGCTCCGCTCTGCCATGCACCTCTCTCCTGTGTAACTCTCTCCTGTGCTCCGCTCTGCCATGCACCTCTCTCCTGTGTAACTCTCTCCTGTGTAACTCTCTCCCATACACCGCTCTGCCATGCACCTCTCTCCTGTGTAACTCTCTCCTGCGCTCCGCTCTGCCATGCACTTCTCTCCTGTGTAACTCTCTCCTGTGTAACTCTCTCCCATACTCCGCTCTGCCATGCACCTCTCTCAACAAAGAACAAAGAACAAAGAAATGTACAGCACAGGAACAGGCCCTTCGGCCCTCCAAGCCCGTGCCGACCATGCTGCCCGACTAAACTACAATCTTCTACACTTCCTGGGTCCGTATCCCTCTATTCACATCCTATTCATGTATTTGTCAAGATGCCCCTTAAATGTCACTATCGTCCCTGCTTCCACCACCTCCTCCGGTAGCGAGTTCCAGGCACCCACTACCCTCTGCGTAAAAAACTTGCCTCGTACATCTACTCTAAACCTTGCCCCTCTCACCTTAAACCTATGCCCCCTAGTAATTGACCCCTCTACCCTGGGGAAATCCCTCTGACTATCCACTCTGTCTATGCCCCTCATAATTTTGTATACCTCTATCAGGTCTCCCCTCAACCTCCTTCGTTCCAGTGAGAACAAACCGAGTTTATTCAACCGCTCCTCATAGCTAATGCCCTCCATACCAGGCAACATTCTGGTAAATCTCTTCTGCACCCTCTCTAAAGCCTCCACATCCTTCTGGTAGTGTGGCGACCAGAATTGAACACTATACTCCAAGTGTGGCCTAACTAAGGTTCTATACAGCTGCAACATGACTTGCCAATTCTTATTCTCCTGTGTACCTCTCTCCTGTGTAACTCTCTCCTGTGTAACTCTCTCCTGTGCTCTGCTCCGCCATGCACCTCTCTCCTGTGTAACTCTCTCCTGTGCTCCGCTCCGCCATGCACCTCTCTCCTGTGTAACTCTCTCCTGTGCTCCGCTCTGCCTGCACCTCTCTCCTGTGTAACTCTCTCCTGTGCTCCGCTCTGCCATGCACCTCTCTCCTGTGTAACTCTCTCCTGTGTAACTCTCTCCTGTGCTCCGCTCTGCCATGCACCTCTCTCCTGTGTAACTCTCTCCTGTGCTCCGCTCTGCCATGCACCTCTCTCCTATGTAACTCTCTCCTGCGCTCCGCTCTGCCATGCACCTCTCTCCTGTGTAACTCTCTCCTGTGTAACTCTCACATACTCCGCTCTGCCTGCACCTCTCTCCTGTGTACCTCTCTCCTATACTCCGCTCTGCCATGCACCTCCCTCCTGTGTACCTCCCTCCTGTGTAACTCTCTCCCATACACCGCTCGGCCATGCACCTCTCTCCTGTGTAACTCTCTCCCATACTCCGCTCGGCCATGCACCTCTCTCCTGTGTAACTCTCTCCCATACTCCGCGCCACCATGCACCTCTCCCCTGTGTAACTCTCTCCCATACTCCGCTCTGCCATGCACCTCTCTCCTGTGTAACTCTCTCCCATACTCCGCTCTGCCATGCACCTCTCTCCTGTGTAACTCTCTCCTGTGCTCCGCTCTGCCATGCACCTCTCTCCTGTGTACCTCTCTCCTGTGTACCTCTCTCCTGTGCACCTCTCTCCTGTGTAACTCTCTTCCATACTCCGCTCTGCCATGCACCTCTCCCCTGTGTACCTCTCTCCTGTGTAACTCTCTTCCATACTCCGCTCTGCCATGCACCTCTCTCCTGCGTAACTCTCTCCTGTGTAACTCTCTCCCATACTCCGCTCTGCCATGCACCTCTCTCCTGTGTAACTCTCTCCTGTGCTCCGCTCTGCCATGCACCTCTCTCCTGTGTAACTCTCTCCTGTGCTCCGCTCTGCCATGCACCTCTCTCCTGCGTAACTCTCTCCCGTGCTCCGCTCTGCCATGCACCTCTCTCCTGTGTACCTCTCTCCTGTGTACCTCTCTCCTGTGTACCTCTCTCCTGTGTACCTCTCTCCTGTGTACCTCTCTTCCATGCTCCACTCTGCCATGCACCTCTCTCCAGCGTACCTCTCTCCTCTATTCCTTTATCCTGTGTGCCTGTTCCCATTGACCTTTCCCTCTCTCCTGTGTACCATTCTCCTATGCACTTCTGTTCTGTGTACCATTCTCCTGTGTGCCTTTTCCCATTCATCTCTCTCCTGTATACATCTCAGCTGTGTACCTGTCTCCTGTGTACTTCACTCCCATTCACCTCTTCCCCATGTAACCCTCTCCCGTGTACCTCCCTCCTGTGTGACTCTCTCCCGTACTCCATCTCTGCTATGTACCCCTCTCCTGTGTACCTCTTGATGCACTATCAATTACGACGAGACAAGAGTAGAGACTAATCGAGGTTTGATTACGCAGAGATGTGTGGCCTCCTCCAGCTGCTGCCGAAATGGCTGCAGCTCGGTGAGCACACACATTTATACTCCGCCTACTGGGCGGAGCCAGCAGGCAGGGATCTACCCCCGTACCTGTAGTACAGGAGCCTTACCGTACTACTTCTCATATACGTAATATATACAAACAGTGGTGGCTACCACATACACGTCCTGTTAAAAAAGAGTCCAGCGGGGGTGGTGGGAAAACTATTTACATGTATGTGAGCATTTCTAAAGTGTACAGTTTGGGGAAATTTCACAAATTTAGCCGGTCGGGTGCCTTGATCCTCTGTTGTGAGCGCCGCAGTCCCGGTGGTGATGCAGGCGCCGGCTTGGTCGCCGGTGACTCCGGGAGCGTGTAGTCCTCATCTTCATTCTTGGGTGGGACCAAGGGGAGGACGGATTGTCCTCTAGCGGGGGCTGTGGTGAGATGCACTGGGGTGAGGATGGGTGGTGCCGGGGCAATTGAGGGGGGGGGGGGGGAACCAGCTGGTGCCAGGTCCCTGAGGGAGACTGTGTCCTCGCGGCCGTCGGGGTACGCCAGGTAGGCGTACTGCGGGTGTGCATGGAATAGCTGTACCCTCTCGACCAACGGGTCCACCTTGTGGAGGCGCACCTGCTTGCGGAGAACGGGTCCTGGAGCTGCCAGCCACGTTGGGAGCGAAACCCCATGGTGGACGTCCTAGGGAAGGCAAGGAGATGTTCATGGGGGGTTGCATTAGTTGCAGTCCAAAGTAGCGATCGGATGGAGTGGAGGGCGTCAGGGAGGACCTCCTGCCAGCGGGAGACCAGGAGATATTTAGACCGTAGGGCCTGCAGGACGGCCTTCCAGACAGTCCCGTTCTCCCTTTCCACCTGCCCGTTTCCCCGGGGGTTGTAGCTGGTCATCCTGCTCGAGGTAATGCCCTTGCTGAGCAGGAATTGATGCAGCTCATCGCTCATAAAGGAGGATCCCTGGTCGCTGTGGATGTAAGCGGGGAAACCGAACAGAGTGAAGATGCTATTGAGGGCTTTGATGACTGTGGCAGACGTCATATCGGGGCATGGGATGGAGTATTCATCGACCACGTTAAGGAAGTACGTATTTTGGTCGGATGAGGGGAGGGGCCCTTTGAAATCCATGCTGAGGTGTTCAAAGGGATGGGAGGCCTTCACCAGGTGCGCTCGATCTGGCCGGTAGAAGTGCGGTTTGCACTCTGCGCAGACCTGGCAGTCTTTGGTGACCGCCCTGACTTCCGCAATGGAGTAGGGCAGGTTGCGGGCCTTTATGAAGTGAAAGAACCGGGTGACCCCTGGGTGACAGAGACCATCGTGTAGGGCCCGGAGTCGGTCCACTTGTGCGCTGGCATATGTACCTCGGGATAGGGCATCGGGGGGCTCGTTAAGCTTCCCCGGGTGATACAAAATCTCGTAATTGTAGGTGGAGAGCTCGATCCTCCACCTCAAGATTTTATCATTTTTGATCTTGCCCCGCTGTGTGTTATTGAACATGAAGGCAACCGAACGTTGGTCAGTGAGGAGAGTGAATCTCCTGCCAGCCAGGTAATGCCTCCAATGCCGCACAGTTTCTACGATGGCTTAGGCCTCCTTCTCGATGGAGGAGTGCCGAATTTCGGAGGCGTGGAGGGTGCGGGAAAAGAATGCTACAGATCCGCCTGCCTGGTTGAGGGTGGCTGCCAGAGCGACGTCTGATGCATCGCTCTTGACTTGAAAGGGGAGAGTCTCGTTGACCGCGTGCATCGCAGCGTTAGCGATGTCGGCCTTGATACGGTTGAAGGCCTGGTGAGCCTCGGCCGTCAGGGGGAAAACTGTGGAGTGAACGAGTGGGCGGGCCTTGTCCGCATTGCTAGGGACCCACTGGGCAGAGTATGAGAAGAACCCCAGGCATCGTTTGAGGGCCTTAGGGCAGTGGGGGAGGGGGAGTTCCATGAGGGGGCGCATGCGGTTGGGGTCAGGCCCTAGAACTCCATTTTGCACCACATAGCCAAGGATGGCTAAGCGGTTGGTGCTGAACACGCACTTCTCCTTGTCATACGTAAGGTTCAGGAGTTTTGTGGTGTGGAGAAATTTGAAACGGTTAGCGTCGTGGTCCTGCTGGTTGTGGCCGCAGATGGTGATGTCATCCAGGTACGGGAAGGTGGCCCGCAGTCCGTACTGGTCAACCATTCGGTCCATCTCCCGTTGGAAGACCGAGACCCCATTAGTAACGCTGAAGGGAACCCTAAGGAAGTGGCTGCCGTCTGCTTCAAACGCAGTGTATTGGCGGTCTGGCTTGCGGATGGGGAGCTGGTGGTTGGGAGATTTCAGGTCCACTGCCGAGAAGACCTGATACTGTGCAATCTGATTGACCATATCAGATATGCGTGGGAGGGGGTACGCGTCGAGCTGCGTGTACCGATTGATGGTCTGACTATAGTTAATGACCATCCTGTGTTTCTCCCCAGTCTTTAAAACTACCACTTGGGCTCTCCAGGGGCTGTTGCTGGCCTCGATGGTGCCTTCCCACAGTAGCCACTGGACCTCCGACCTGATGAAGGTCCTGTCCTGGGCACTGTACCATCTACTCCTCATGGCGATGGGTTTGCAATCCGAGGTGAGGTTTGCAAACAGGGAAGGTGGGTCGATCTTAAGGATCGTGAGGCCGCATACAGGGGCCCGCCAAATTTCAGAGTTAGACTTTGGAGGTTGCACTGGAAGTCCAGGCTGAGTAGCAAGGCAGCACAGAGGTTGGGGAGGACGTAGAGCCGGAAGCCACTGAACTCTACGCCCTGGATAGTGAGGGTGGCGGTGCAGTACCCCCGGATCTCCATGGAGTGGGATCCGGAGGCCAGGGAGATTCTCTGCGTAACGGGATGTACCGCGAGGGAGCAGCGCCTTACCGTATCAGGGTGGATGAAGCTCTCCGTGCACCCGGAGTCGAGAAGGCAAGGTGTGTTGTGGCCATCGACTTTCACCGTCGTTGTCGCGGTTGCGAGATTGTGTGGCCGGGACTGGTCAAGCGTGATGGAGGCGAGCTGCGGCTGGTGTTGGTGGGCCCCTTGCTGGTCGGCGGCGGTTGCGGGCAATGAGCGGCCCAATGAGGTGCCCGACGAGCAGGGGTCCTGAGGGACCGTCCAAAATGGTGCCGAAGGTGGCGGCGCCCATGGGGCGCACGTGGCGGGCGGCGTTAAAGATGGCGGCGTCCATGGGCCGCACGAGGTCTGATGGGGGGAAGGTGGCGGCGCCCACGGGCCGCACGTGGGTTGCGGCGACGAAAATGGCGGCGCCCACGGGTCGCACATGGGGGGTGCAGTAACAATGGGCCTGGTTACAGCGGCGATCGACTGTGTCTGGTACACTGTAGCGAAATGTCCCTTCTTCCCGCAGGCCTTGCAGATTGCGATCCGCGCTGGGCAGCGCTGCCGGGGCTGCTTTGTCTGCCCACAGAAATAGCACTTGGGCCCCCCAGGGTTGGCTGGCTACTGCGCGGCGTAGGCTTGGGGTTGGCGGGGAGCAGTCGCTGGTGGGGTCCACAATGTCCAGGAGGAGGGGGCGCCGTACGGTCGGCGGCGTACGCTTGTACATTACGGGAGGCTACTGTTAGTGAGGTCGCGAGTTTCTTGGTCGCCGCGAGGTCAACGTACCCGCTTCCAAGAGGCGCTGGCGGATGTACACCGACCCTATGCCCATAACTTCTGATTAGGAGTTTGGTATGTTCAACGGCCGAAACTGCCTGGCAATCGCAGTTCCTCGCCAGGATGTGCAGGGCACGCCGGAAATCTTCCAATGACTCACCGGGGAGTTGTTGCCGTGTGGATAGGAGGTGCCTGGCGTAGAGTTTGTTGATCGGCCGGGTATAGTTCTCTTTCAGAAGTGTCATGGTCTCAGCATATTTGGGCGCATCCCGGAGAAGGGGGAAAATATCGGAGCTCAACCGTGTGTACAGGATCTGGAGTTTCTTTGCTTCTGAGGGTTGTTCTGTCGCTGATTTATGATGGCTTCAAAGCAAGCCAGCCAGTGGTCTAAGGCCAACATCGCGTTGTCTGCTTGAGGGTGCAGCTGCAGGCGATCTGGCTTGATGCGTAGGTCCATCGCTGTAATATCTTTGCTGAAAAATTGATGCACTATCAATTATGATGAGGCGAGAATAGAGAGTAATCGAGGCTTTATGAAGCAGAGATGTGGAGCCTCCTACAGCTGCTGCCGAAATGGCTGCAGCTCGGTGAGCACACACATTTATACTCCGCCTACTGGGCAGAGCCAGCAGGCAGGCATCTACCCCCGTACCTGTAGTACAGGAGCCTTACCGTATTACTTCTCATATATGTAATATGTACAAACAGTGGTGGCTACCACCTTTCTCCTGTGTGACTCTCTCCTGTGTACCTCTCTCCTGTGCAACCCTCTCCTGTGTACCTCCCTCCTGTGTACCCCTCTCCTGTGTACCTCTCTCCTGTGTACCTCTCTCCTGGGTACTTCTCTCCTGTGTACCTCTCTCCTGTGTACCTCTCTCCTGTGTACCTCTCTCCTGTGTACTTCTCTCCTGAGTACCTCTCTCCTGTGTGACTCTCTCCTGTGTACCTCTCTGCCATGCACCTCTCTCCTGTGTACCTCTCTCCTGTGCACCTCTCTCCTGTGTACCTCTCTCCTGTGTACCTCTCTCCTGTGTGACTCTCTCCTGTGTACCTCTCTCCTGTGTACCTCTCTCCTGTGTAACCCTCTCCTGTGTACCTCTTTCCTGTGTACCTCTCTCCTGTGTCCCTCTCTCCTGTGTACCTCTCTCCCATACTCCTCTCTGCCATGCACCTCTCTCCTGTGTACCTCTCTCCTGTGTACCTCTCTCCTGTGTACCTCTCTCCTGTGTACCTCTCTCCTGTGTACCTCTCTACTGTGCACCTCTCTCCTGTGTAACCCTCTCCTGTGTACCTCTCTCCTGTGTACCTCTCTCCTGTGTAACTCTCTCCTGTGTACCTGTGTAACCCTCTCCTGTGTACCTCTCTCCTGTGTACCTCACTTCTGTGTACCTCTCTCCTGTGTACCTCTCTCCTGTGTACCTCGCTTCTGTGTACCTCTCTCCTGTGTAACTCTCTCCTGTGTACCTCTCTCCTGTGTACCTCTCTCCTGTGTACCTCGCTCCTGTGTAACTCTCTCCTGTGTACCTCTCTCCTGTGTACCTCTCTCCTGTGTACCTCTCTCCTGTGTACCTCTCTCCTGTGTGCCTCTCTCCTGTGTAACTCTCTCCTGTGTACCTCTCTCCTGTGTACCACTCTCTTGTGCACCTCTCTCTTGTGCACCTCTCTCTTGTGCACCTCTCTCCTGTGCACCTCTCTCCTGTGTCCCTCTCTCCTGTGCACCTCTCTCCTGTGTAACTCTCTCCTGTGTAACTCTCTCCTGTGCACCTCTCTCCTGTGCACCTCTCTAATGTGCATCTCTCTCCTGTGTAACCCTCTCCTGTGTACCTCTCTCCTGTGTACCTCTCTCCTGTGTACCTCTCTCCTGTGTACCTCTCTCCTGTGTACCTGTCTCCTGTGTAACCCTCTCCTGTGTACCTATCTCCTGTGTACCTCGCTTCTGTGTACCTCTCTCCTGTGTAACTCTCTCCTGTGTACCTCTCTCCTGTGTACCTCTCTCCTGTGTACCTCTCTCCTGTGTACCTCTCTCCTGTGTACCTCTCTCCTGTGTACCTCGCTTCTGTGTACCTCTCTCCTGTGTACCTCTCTCCTGTGTACCTCTCTCCTGTGTAACTCTCTCCTGTGTACCTCTCTCCTGTGTAACTCTCTCCTGTGTACCTCTCTCCTGTGTACGTCTCTCCTGTGTACCTCTCTCCTGTGTACCTCTCTCCCATACTCCTGTCTGCCACGTACCTCTCTCCTGTCCACCCGTCTCCTTTATACCTGTATCCAATGCTCCTGTTTCCATTTCGCATCTCCCTCCTCTGTGCCTCTCTCCTGTGTACCATTCTACTGTGCACTTCTCTCCCATTCACTTCTCCTCTGTATGCCTCTCCCCTTTGCACCCCTCTCCTGTGTACCTGTCTCCTGTGTACCTGTTTCCTATGTTCCTCTCTCCTGTGTACCTGTCTCCTGTGTACTTCTCTCCTGTGTACCTTTCTCCTGTGCACCTCTCTCCCATTCACCTCTTCCATGTGTGCCTCTCTCCTGTGTACCTTTTTCCTGTGTACCTGTATCCCATTCACCTCTATCCCATGTACCTCTCTCCTCTGTACCTCCCATCTGTTTACCTCTCCCCTATGCATCTTTCTCCTGTGTACCTCTCTCCTCTGTACCCCTCTCTGGTGTAGCTGTCTCCTGTATACTTCTTACCCATGTAACTCTCTCCTGTGTACCCCACCCTTGTGTAACTTTCTTCCATCTACCTCTCTCCAGTGGAGGCAGCATAGGCAGCTTTGGGCACTGTAGGCAGCGTGGGCAGCTTCGACTGAAAGGTCGTCTCGACTCGAAACATTATCTCTTTTCTCTCCCTACAGATTCTGCCAGACCTGCTGAGCTTTTCTAGCATTTTCTCTTTGGGTTCTTTCCAGTGTACCTCCCTCCTGTGTACCTCTCCCCTGTGCATTCCCGTACCAGCCTCCCCGAACAGGCGCCGGAATGTGGCAACTAGGGGCTTTTCACAGTAACTTCATTGAAGCCTACTTGTGACAATAAGCGATTTTCATTTCATTTCTTTCAATTCTCTCCTGTGTACCTCTCTCCTCTGTACCTCTCTCTGGTGTACCTGTTTCCTGTGTACCTCTTTCCCATGTAAATCGCTCCTGTGTACCTCCCCCCCTGTGTACCTTTCTCCCATTCACCTCTCTCCTGTGCACCTTTCTCCTGTGTACCTGTCTCCTGTGCGCCTCTCTCCAATTCACCTCTTCCCTGTGTGACTCTCTCCTGTGTACCTCTCCCTTGTGAACCTTTCTCCTATGTACCTCTCTCCCATTCACTTCACTCCTGTGTACCTCTCCTGTGTGTCGGGCTATTCACCCTGGGGTAACACGGACTGCAACACGATGCAGTTAAATGATCAAGCATACACCAAACATAGGCATTGGTTCAATAAGATTTATTGAACTTCAGTAACGAAGCACACAGCTGCCTGTGGGTTTACTCTCTCCTACTCGAAGTAAACTAACATTAACTATCTAGACCAGGCTAGCTCTGAGCCACGTGTAGAAGGTGTTGAATGATTTGTACACCCTGACTGTCACTACAGTTGTCACCAGTGGAAAGAGGCAGAGTGCTGATGCCTTTTGGGTTTTATAGTTGGAAGCCCCCCTCTGGTGTTCTGTCTGGTGATTGGTCGTGTTCTGTTCTCTTTGTTGATTGGCTCACCTGGGTGTCGGTCACTGCCTGCTTTTACTTCATGATGTGCATGGATGCATGTTATGACATACCCCTTTTTAAAATAAATTGTCGGCTGCTTAGAGCATGTGGTAGTATGCATTAGGGGTCATGTGGGACTGTGAAGCCGTGATGTCATTGGCTGACAGATCCCGGGTCCTGGTTGGCCGTTGACCTCTAGCTCCGCCCTGAAGGCGGAGTATAAGAACCAGGAGTCCTCCCCCGCAGGCAGTCTACTACTGAACTGCAGGGGAACAGTCACGCTTAATAAAGCCTCATCGACTTCACTCTATTCGTCTCTCGGAGTCTTTGTGCGCTACAATTTATTAAGCGTGACTAAAGGACTATGGAGCTCAGGATCATCCCGGAATGCCCGAGGATCAGCCCCCACGCAGTGAACGCAGCAGCAGCTTTCAAGCACTGGCAGACTTGTTTCGAGGCCTACCTCAGAACGGCCCCCGGCCGGGTCACAGAAGACCAAAAACTACAGGTCCTGCACTCGAGGTTAAGCACGGAGATTTTCTCTCTCATCGAAGACGCAGAGGATTTCCAGACGGCGTTCGCAGCACTAAAAAGTCTCTATGTTCGCCAAGTAAACCAGATCTACGCTCGCTATCAACTCGCAACGAGACGGCAAAGTCCCGGAGATTCGATAGATGAATTCTACGCCGCGCTACTAATTTTGGGACGGGCCTGCAGCTGCCCGCTGGTGAACGCAAATGAACACACGGACATGTTAATGCGCGATGCTTTTGTGGCAGGTATGAACTCCTCCCAAATCTGCCAAAGACTTTTAGAAAAAGAGTCGCTAGGACTCTCAGAGGCACGGGCCCTAGCAGCCTCCCTAGACGTGGCCGCGCGAAACACCCGTGCCTACGGCCCCGACTGCACGGCAGCCCATTGGGCTCCGTACTCACCCGTCGCGACAAACCCACCCCCCCCCCCCCCGGACACCCCACAGGCTTGCGCGGTTCAAACGCCAAGTCGCACCGGGGGAGCCTGCTGCTATTTCTGCGGCCAGGCGAAACACCCCCGGCAGCGCTGCCCGGCCCGCGCAGCGATCTGTAAGAGCTGCGGGAAAAAGGGCCATTTCGCCCCCCACCCCCCCCCCCCCCCCCGCGCCCCATGTATGACCCGCCGGTGCTACCACTTTGGGTCCCGGCCACCGCTGTCCCCAGAAAAGAGGGAGTCCTGCGTGTTCCTAATGCTCCCCAACCCCCCCAGCACCCCATGCACCGCCATTTTGGGTCCCGGCCACCACGAGGGGAGGAGGGGCGCCGCCATCTTGTGACCCCCCAGCCATGTGCGATGCATGGGGGCAGCCATCTTGTTCACCCCCGACGCCATCTTGGACGGCAACAACGGACCCCAGCGTCGATGGCTCCACGGGGTTCCAAGAAGACGCTCAACCATTACAACCACGGCTGGCTTCAATGACGCTGGACCAAGCACGGCCCCGGACGCTCCAGACGACGACGACAACGGTGCTGATAAACGGGCACGAGACACCATGCCTGGTCGACTCCGGGAGCACGGAGAGCTTTATCCACCCCGACACGGTAAGACGCTGTTCTTTGACCATCCGTCCCAGCGCACAAAAGATTTCCCTAGCTGCAGGATCCCACTCCGTACAGATCAAAGGCTTCTGGCTAGTTACCCTAACGGTGCAAGGGAGGGAGTTCAAAAACTACAGGCTCTCCGTCCTTCCCCAACTCTGCGCCCCCACATTACTGGGAATAGACTTCCAGTGCAATCTACAGAGCCTAACCTTCAAATTCGGCGGCCCAATACCCCCATTCACTATCTGCGGCCTCGCAACCCTCAAGGTTCAGCCCCCATCCTTGTTTGCAAACCTCACCCCGGATTGCAAACCCGTCGCCACTAGGAGCAGACGGTACAGCGCCCAGGACCGGACCTTCATTCGGTCCGAAGTCCAGCGGCTACCGAAGGAAGGCATAATCCAGGCCAGCAATAGTCCCTGGAGAGCACAGGTGGTAGTAGTAAAGACAGGGGAGAAGCAAAGGATGGTCATAGACTATAGCCAGACTATCAACAGATACACACAACTAGACGCGTACCCTCTCCCCCGCATATCCGACATGGTCAATCGGATTGCCCAATATAAGGTATTCTCCACCGTGGACCTCAAGTCCGCCTACCATCAGCTCCCCATCCGCCCAAGTGACCGCAAGTACACAGCCTTCGAGGCAGACGGGCGATTATACCATTTCCTAAGGGTCCCATTTGGCGTCACAAACGGGGTCTCGGTCTTCCAACGAGAGATGGACCGAATGGTTGATCAACACGGGTTGCGGGCCACGTTCCCGTATCTCGACAATGTAACCATCTGCGGCCACGATCAGCAGGACCACGACGCCAACCTCCAAAAATTCCTCCAGACCGCTAAAGCCTTGAACCTCACGTACAACGAGGACAAGTGCGTTTTTAGCACCAACCGGCTAGCCATCCTGGGCTACGTAGTGCGCAATGGGATAATAGGCCCCGACCCCGAACGTATGCACTCCCTCATGGAATTTCCCCTCCCTCACTGCTCAAAAGCCCTAAAACGCTGCCTGGGGTTCTTTTCATACTACGCCCAGTGGGTCCCCCAATATGCAGACAAGGCCCGCCCCCTAATACAGACCACGACCTTCCCTCTGTCGACAGAGGCTTGCCAGGCCTTCAGCCGCATCAAAGCGGATATCGCAAAGGCCACGATGCGCGCCATCGACGAGTCCCTCCCCTTCCAGGTCGAGAGCGACGCCTCCGACGTAGCTCTAGCAGCCACCCTTAACCAAGCGGGCAGACCCGTGGCCTTTTTCTCCCGAACCCTCCACGCTTCAGAAGCCCAAGCCATAGTGGAAGCGGTGCGACATTGGAGGCATTACCTGGCCGGCAGGAGATTCACTCTCCTCACGGACCAACGGTCGGTAGCCTTCATGTTCGATAATGCACAGCGGGGCAAAATCAAAAACGACAAGACCTTAAGGTGGAGGATCGAGCTCTCCACCTTCAACTACGAGATCTTGTATCGTCCCGGAAATCTGAACAAGCCGTCCGATGCCCTATCCCGCGGCACATGTGCCAACGCACAAATTAACCGCCTCCAAACCCTCCACGAGGACCTCTGCCACCCGGGGGTCACTCGGTTCTACCACTTTATTAAGTCCCGCAACCTCCCATACTCTTTGGAGGAGGTCCGTACAGTCACAAGGAACTGCCATATCTGCGCAGAGAGCAAACCGCATTTTTTCAGGCCGGATGGTGCGCACCTGATTAAGGCTTCCCGCCCCTTTGAACGCCTTAGTCTGGATTTCAAAGGACCCCTCCCCTCCACCGACCGCAACACATACTTCCTTAATGTGGTGGACGAGTACTCCCGCTTCCCATTCGCCATCCCCTGCCCTGACATGACCGCGGCCACAGTCATTAAAGCCCTGAACACCATATTCACACTGTTCGGTTGCCCCGCATACGTCCATAGCGACAGGGGGTCCTCCTTAATGAGTGACGAGCTGCGCCAGTTCCTGCTCAGCAACGGTATAGCCTCGAGCAGGACGACCAGCTACAACCCCCGGGGGAACGGGCAAGTAGAGAGGGAGAACGGCACGGTCTGGAAGACCGTCCTACTGGCCCTACGGTCCAGGGACCTCCCGGTTTCACGGTGGCAGGAGGTCCTCCCGGACGCCCTCCACTCCATCCGGTCACTACTGTGTACTAGCACTAACCAAAGGCCTCATGAGCACCTCCTTGTCTTCCCCAGGAAGTCCTCCTCTGGAACGTCGCTGCCGACCTGGCTCGCGGCCCCAGGACCCATCTTGCTCCGAAAACATGTGCGGGCGCACAAGTCGGACCCGTTGGTCGAAAGGGTTCACCTCCTTCACGCGAACCCGCAGTACGCTTACGTGGAGTACCCCGACGGCCGACAGGACACGGTCTCCCTGCGAGATCTGGTGCCCGCCGGCAACACACACACCCCCCTGACACCAATCACCCCCTTCCTGCCACCGCCGCACCCCGCGACCGCCCCCTTCCCAGGAGGATCGGTCCTCCTCCCAGGCCCGACCAGGAGTGAAGCCCAAGCTGAAACCGTAAGGCTCCCGGAGACGACAACACCGGAACAAGCACCACCACCACCACCGGGGCCGAGGCGATCGACACGGATGACCAGACCGCCCGACCGACTCGTGGCGTCGATCTAACACTACAATATGTGGACTTTTAACAAGAACATTTTGTCTTTTTCTCCTGACGATTACTGTAAATAGTTCGAAAAAAAAAAAAAACCTTGTACATACTGTAATAACATGCAAAAGTTTTCCTCCCAGGACCAGCCTTGTAAACCCTTACCACCATGCGAAGCATCACCCCGCCGGGTTCATTTTTAACAAGGGGTGAATGTGGTAGTATGCATTAGGGGTCATGTGGGACTGTGAAGCCGTGATGTCATTGGCTGACAGATCCCGGGTCCTGGTTGGCCGTTGACCTCTAGCTCCGCCCTGAAGGCGGAGTATAAGAACCAGGAGTCCTCCCCCGCAGGCAGTCTACTACTGAACTGCGGGGGAACAGTCACGCTTAATAAAGCCTCATCGACTTCACTCTATTCGTCTCTCGGAGTCTTTGTGCGCTACAGAGCATATACGACATATTTACAAATGTAACTATATACAGCAATTGGTGAGTGAATGGATATGCACATGTAAGGTGTCTAGCGTGAAGAAACGTAACAGTACATATACAAAGGAACTGCTTATAAGCCCAGTCATTGGGGCTGTCGTCGGATTCTTGTGGACCGCCTGAGAGGTGGAGGCGGGGATGATGCTGTCTTGACAGGTTGGCATTCAGCCAGATTGGTGGTCTCGTGGAGCGAGGTGTCCGGATAAGGCAGAACGACATCTGGGAACGTGAGATCCGGTGGTGGGCAGACAGGTTTGCATAGTGCCCTTCTGTTGTGCCTGACAATAGATCCATCAGCCATGCGAACCACAAACGCCCTGGAGCAGCCTGTCCAACAACAACAGCTGGAGCTGACCAGCCTCCACCAGGCAACTTGATGCGAACAGCGTCCTTCGGAGAGAGCACGGGCAGATCAGTAGCACGAGCATCATATGTTAGCCTTTGCCGGGTTCTGATCTGCTGTATCTTTTGCAGCACTAGAAGGTGATCCAGGTCAGGTACATGAATGGCCGGAACAGTCGTCATAAGGAGCTGTTACGGAGACATACCGTTGGACAGAGGGGTTGCCCTGTATGCCAGAAGAGCAAGATTAAAGTTCGAAGCTGCCTTACAGAGCATCTGCTTCACGATATGGACCCCTTTTTTGACCTTTCCATTAGATTGCGGGTAATGCGGGCTCGAGGTGATGTGCTGGAAGTGGTATTGCTTTGCGAAGTTGGACCATTCTTGACTATAGAAACAGGGACCGTTGTCGCTCATAACCGTGAGCGGGATTCCATGTCTGGCAAATGCCTCCTTGCAGGCCTGTATGACAGTCCTGGATGTTAGGTTAGACAGTTTCACTACCTCGGGGTAACTGGAGAAGTAATCAATTATCAGGACGTAGTCACGCCCGTTGGCATGAAAAAGGTCAACTCCGACCTTAGACCACGGAGAGGTCACGATCTCATGCTGCTGGAGCATTTCTTTGGGCTGAGCAGGCTGGAAGCGCTGGCAGGTCGCGCAATTGAGGACCATGTTTGATATATCCTCATTGATGCCGGACCAATAGACAGCCTGCCGGGCCCTGCGCCTGCACTTCTCAATACCGAGGTGTCCCTCGTGTACCTGCGTGAGCACCAGGCTCTGGAGGCTGCGCGGAATGACGATGCGATCCAATTTCAGGAGGATCCCCTCGACAACAGTTAGGTCATCCTTTACATTATAGCATTGGTGGCATTGCCCTTTCTGCCAACCATTCGTGAGGTGATGTATGACCCGCTGCAGAAGAGGGTCCTTGGCCGTCACTTCTCGAATGATGACGAGTCGTTCATCGGATGTCGGGAGGGTGCTGGCACACAGTTGCACCTGTGCCTCAATGTCGTGTATGAAGTCTACCTGCTCACATTGGGAGATGATGGCACGTGACAGTGCATCCGCGATGATTAGCTACTTTCCAGGTGTGTAAACCAGTTCAAAATCATACCTGCCGAGTCGAAGGAGAATGCGCTGGAGCCTGGGTGTCATGTCATTTAAGTCCTTGTGTATAATGTGCACGAGGGGTTTGTGGTCCGTCTCTACTGTAAAGGTAGACCAGGAGCTGTGGTTAGCTTCGCTTTCAACTCAAGCCACTCTGCTTGATGTGCGGGTAGCCACTGGAAAGTGGTGGACTTCTTCACCAGGTGCCTGAGGGCCGTGGTGTGTGACGCGAGGTTGGGAATGAACTTCCCCCAAAAATTTACCATCCCCAGGAGCGGAGGACCGCCTTCTTGTCCTCTGGGGTCATCATTGTGTTGATGGCCTTGACTTGGTCCGAGTCTGGTTGCACGCCATGCTGGGAGATCTGATCACCCAGAAACTTAATTGACGACATGCCAAAGGAGCATTTGGTTTTATTTAATTTTAGGCCGTTTCCATGTATGCGCCTGTAGACTTGTTGCAGACGAGAAATATGTTGCTCCGGGGTCGTGGACCATATGACGACATCGTCAACATAAACCCGCACACCATCAATGCCCTCTAGCATTTGCTCCATTATTCGATGAAAGATTTCGGAGGCCGAAACAATACCAAACGGTATGCGGTTGTAGCAATATCTGCTGAAGGGTGTATTAAACGTGCAGAGCTTCCTGCTGGACTCGTCCAGTTGTATCTGCCAGAAGCCACGTGATGCATCCAGCTTTGTAAAGAATTTGGCATGTGCCATCTCACTCGTCAGCTCCTCCCGCTCGAAATCGGGCAGTGTTCCCTCATACTGTTGCGGTTCAGATCCTTGGGATCGATACAAATGCGCAGTTCTCCAGAGAGCTTCTTGACGCAGACCATCGAGCTGACCCAGTCAGTTGGTTCCGTCACCTTGGATATTATTCCCCGATCTTGGAGCTCCTGCCGCTGCGCCTTTAGAGGGTCTTTTAGGGGCGCCGGCACCCGGCGTGGCGCATGGATGACAGGCGTGGCATCAGGCCTGAGCAAAATTTTATAGCGGTAGGGCAGCGTACCCATCCCACTGAACACATCGGGTATTGCAATGGTAGCTCCTCAATGTCGGCCTGAAGAGTGCTGTTGGCAGAGGACATGGCATGTACACGCTGAGCGAGATGGAGTAGCTTGCATGCATGGGCACCAAGCAGAGAAGCCTTCCCGGGCCTGACGATCTCAAACCGCAAAGTGGCCTCGATGGGCTTGTTGGATACAAGCAGGTGACAGGACCCTAACGCAGTGATGGCATTTTCAATGTAGCCGAGCAACTGGCAGGCCAGCGGAAGAATTGTTGGCTGCCTTTGGATACGAGAAAGATCTGCTTGGGATATTAGATTGGCCAAAGCACTGGTGTCCAGCTTGAACCAGATGCAACAATCATTGACTTGTACTGTGGCACGCCACCCACCCGCATAATCCACACTGAGGATGGGTGTGTGTGTGTTGCTGAATGCGAGGAGGTCTTGTCATGCATGGTGATGATGCCCACTGATATGGGGACTCCGGGCAGTCGTCCTCTGGATCCGTGACGGGATCAGATTCTAAATCCAGTAGCCCTTGCTGCACACTTTGAACGCGTCTGCGTTGGAACTGGGATCTCTGCCCCCTATCGGAGGTGCAGACCTGCACAAAGCCGCATAATGGGCAAGCTTCTTCAGTTGAGGCATCGCCTGCTTCTTGCAGGGCATTGTCGCTTTAAATGGGCGGTGCCGCAGTTGGTGAACATCATCACGTCGACGTCATGACGCTCGGTGCGTCGTCGCACATGCACAGTGCGGCCAGCAGCCGCTCGCACCTGCGCAGTGTAGATTTCGGCCGCTTTGTTCTCCTGACATGCACAGTGCGGTCAGCCGCCGCTTGCACCTGCGCAGTGTAGATTTTGGCCGCTTCGTTCTCCTGACCGTGGTGCGAATACGTGGAACCCCTGGGCAAGCGTGCGAAATGGCCGCCTTCATCGATGCTGGTCGTCAGTGAATTTTTGAAGGTAAATTACTTAGAAGCAGTAGCCACTCCTGGTATCATGTCGTGTTATTCACCCTGGGGTAACACGGACTGCAACACGATGCAGTTAAATGATCTAGCATACACCAAACATAGGCATTGGTTCAGTAACGAAGCAGACAGCTGTCTGTGGGTTGACTTTCTACTACTCTAAGTCAAACCTGGATTGAAATCGGTGATGTGCGTCAGGGTCCTGAGGAAATCCTGATGCATGCACATGCACTGTAATTGCCTGGGAAGTTGACATTTCTGATGGGCTGATTTCTGTGGCCCAGATCCTTGGCTAAAATCTCTGACACTGATCTGATGTCCGGAGACCTGGGCCGGATGCACAGGACTTACCTGGCTACTCACCCAGGAAATGTTACGCTGCTCTAACTTAGTGATTAGTCTGTGTGACTGAGCTGAGCACCACAACCAGCCCTCTCATGATCACCGTCCCTGACCAACAACCGAGCAACGCCCCTGACCCAATCTGACTCTCTACAACCACCACCCCTTGACCCCACCATGCCTCCACCCCTAACCCCCTATCCAACCCCCTTACCTGACTAACCCCCCACCTGACTGCCCACTCCACCCCACCTGGCAAACGATGACCCGAGTGCCCACCCCCATTTGGCAAACCCCAACCGCCTACACACCCAATTACACCTTCAAACCAAACCAACTCTGCCCCACCACCACCCTTTGACCCCACCATCCCCCCAACCCTAACCAAAATCTGACACCTTGATCTGACTAACCACCAACCTGACTGCCCAACCCAAACTAGCAAACCCCGACACAACTACACACCCAACTGCTCCCACAAACCGACCCAACTCTCTCCCTCCACCCCGTAGCCTGACTATCACTTCAAATTAACTACCTCACCAACTTTACTACCTCTCCACTCACTCAATTACCTACCAACTCACTCACCACCTTCTTACTCACCCACACACTCACTCAGCCACCTACCCACCCACTCACTCACTCACCCTTCCACCACCGACACCCACCCACTCACCCACCCACTCACCCACCCACTCGCTCACTCACTCACTCACTCACTCACTCCTCACCCACCCACTCACCCACCCACTCACCCACCCACTCGCTCACTCACCCAACCACTAACCCACCCACCCACTCACCCAACCACTAACCCACCCACTCATTCACCAACCCACTCACCCACCCACCGACTCACTCATACAAACTCACTCACTCACTCATCTAGTCACCCACACACTCACCTATTCACAGCCACTGAAAAACCGCACACTCTGTTCCCAAGCAGTTTTTAAATGCAATGCTGAGGGTGTGCTGCATTGTCACAGGCTGACTATTTGGATGAGATGTCTGTCTGCTCCACAAGTGGGTGAAAAATATCCCATGGCAATTCTGAAGACAAGCAGGAAGTTCTCCCAGTGTCCAACCTAACAGTTAACACTCCCAAAGATGAGACTAATCGATTAATCGATTAATTTTCTACTTATGAGACTTTGCTCTGGAGAGTTTCACTATAGCATGACATAACAGGGGCAATAATTCATAGATCGTGAGGCATCTTGGAACATCCAGAGGAAATGATGAGACTAATGAAACCTTTCTTTAATCCTGAGCTATTTTCCAACACCATACAAAAAAATTATTTCTGTAGTTCCTGTAGCCAGTGGATATAAGCTTTATGGTGTTTTGTTGTCAATTAAAGATTTAAAGAGAAACTTTTATCATATGAATGGAAATAAACTGAGAGAGGAGAATTTGTAGCGGGACCTGGGTGTCCTCGTACACCCGTCACTGAAGGTAAGCATGTATGTGCAACATGCGATGAAGAAGGCAAATGGTATGCTGGCCTTCATAGCGTGAGGATTCAAGTACAGGAGGAGAGATGTCTTGCCGCAATTGTACAGGGCCTTGGTGAGATCACACCTGGAATATTGTGTGCAATTTTGATTTCCTTATCTGAGGAAGGATGTTCTTGCTCTCGAGGGAGTGCAAAGAAGGTTTACCAGGTTGATTCCTAGATGGCGGGATTGACATATGAGGATAGATTGAGTCAGTTCGGATTATATTTGCTGGAATTCAGAAGAATAAGGGGGGGGAGAGGATCTCACAGAAACCTTTAAAATTCGAACAGGCCTAGACAGGGAAGATGCAGGAAGGATATTCCCAATGGTGGAAGAGTCCAGAACCAGGGGTCACAGTCTGAGGATGGAAACGGGGTAAACCATTTAGGACAGAGGTGAAGAGAAAATTCTTCACCCAGAGTGGTGAGCCTGTGGAATTCACTCCTACAGAAAGTAGTCGAGGCCAAAACATTGAATGTTTTCAAGGATATCGCTCCTGCAGGTAAATGGATCAAAGGATATTGCGGAATGACGGGAACAGGCTATAAGCTGGATGATCAACCATAATCATAATGAATGGTGGAGCAGGAATGAAGGGCTGAATGGCCCTTGCCTGCTGCTATTTTCTATGTTTCTATGAAAACTCTCTTTGATCGAAAGCGGTGGAAGTTCTGTGTGTGTGTGGGATTGATCAGAGGGCTTCAAGCTGTCAATACTCATTTTAATCAAAGTAATAACATACTCCAAGACAAGAAAAACATTATGAAGGTTCACATGCGACATTGCAAACTTGGATAAGTTTATTTAAATCAGTGAACAGTAATGTTTGAATGCAGTTATGATGAAAATATTCATATTTACGCATTATTGTGGGATCTTTAGCATTTGAAATTTAACAAAAATCATAGGGTGAATCTTACGCTCCTCAGCAGGAGAGCAGGAGTTTGACCTGAAAAGTGCACAGTTCACAAACATTTATTGGTCAATAGGTTGTTGCCTGGGGGGGAAGCCGAACAACCATTAGGAAGAGTGGGCACGCGCACAGTCAGGGCTCCAGGGTAGGGCATCTGAGATGGGAAGAGTCAGGCTGTGAACCAGAGGTTGGTCATGGTCACTCATTTAAAGGCACCCTGATAGGAGCTGGTGGCAGCTACACAGCAATTATCAATCTGGAGGCAGATGTTTGCACCAAGAAGACTTGTAAATCCATTGAACCATTGGAGCAGTAACAGGTGGGACCTTGTTTAAAATTTTGGTGCCGATTGTGCCAACAGGATTTATTTCAGGACCATTGTCTGGGAGGCATGAACTCTTAAGCACACCTGTCCCATTCCCCTTCTGAATAACAAGTGTTTAGGAAAAGAGCAAAATTCTAGCCTTGAACTCCCTTTGTCTCTCCACAGGGACTGTAACCATATTGCAAAGATAATGGAGGAAGCAGCAGCTGAGAGGCCTAGACCAAGGATGGTCCCACAGTTTGAGGATGCCTCCCTGCAAGTCCCCCTTTAGGCTGTTAGTAATCGTGGGAGGTCTTCCTGCCTGCTAACAAGAAAAGGAGTCCTCCCAGCCTGACCGAAGCAACCTGGATGGAGGTCACGGTGCAGTGATTACCTGTGGGTATATCCACAGGTCAAGGCTGTAGTGTTGAGAAAGATCCAATAATCTCTTATGATCGGCCAGGGTGAATGTATAATCATTTGCAAATGGGCCGATGTGGAAGGGTATTAGGATGGATGTGGGTCAAGTGTGGGATTGCCTAGTGTCTTGGCCAAGTGCACAAGATGGCATGAAGCAGATATACCATTCTGCATGGCACCAAGCGATTCTGGGGGCAGAGGGGGGAGGGCTATGAACTGCAACTCATGTTAATTCAAGATCATTGAGAATTGTTCGCTGCCAACAAAGGACATGTTGGGCACACATCTGAAAGCATGATTTTTCCTCAGGAAATTCATTACGATGTCCTTTTTTATTTTCAGGAGAAAAGGGCACATAATGCCCGAAAGAGGACCAGGGCCAGAGATGGTCAACCTAACTTCGCAATTTTGACCCCTGTAAGGGAGGAAGTCCTGGAGTTGGAAGCAATTCAGTGGAATTGCACCTTTAGGTGAGGCGAGGTTGGAGGATGACTCTGGGATGGTGAGGTTCCAAGAGTACATAGCTCTCTCTTGTAAAGATAATGTTGAAGGCAGTAGGGGAGTGGAAACTTGGATTGATGGTGGGGCTGTTCGGACTTGGCAGGCTTATAGAATTTGGGAAGGAGCACGCATTTAATGTTGAAGGGTCCAAGGTTGAAACCATGGTTACCATCTCCCAATGTTGCGAGTGTATGTTTTTAAGAAGACTTATTTAAGAAGTCATCTCAAATAATTATTCTTAATTTATTCTCCTGTTTGTCTCCTCCACTATGAAACATTGACAGTTGCAGTCACTAGCCCTGAGGGACCAACGTAACCTCTGAGGAGGAGCAGGAGGATGAAGCCTCAGAGGGTGCAGAGTCACATTCTTGTTCCACACCAAGCACTAGCGCATATACACACACCTCAGTGGATATGCGTGAAGCGGCTCTCAGGGAACCACACTCTGGTGGAGTACATCACAACACAGGACCAGGTGTCAGAGACAGAGATAGTGCAGGCTATGGAGGAATATTTGAGGTGACCTATATGCTGAGCCCCAGGCTAATTATGCGCCTCTGGAGTTGAATGTCTAAGGCTGCAGATGCTGGACATTGGGGGGTATGATGTACGTGGAGCTGTGGCAGAGGTTGCAGAGGGGTTGTGTGCATAGGCATGGACCGTGGGAGTGTCCATCCAGACCATGGGCGCTGTGATCACCCGCTCCTCATAATGCGTGGTTTCCTCAGCTGAGAGACTGGAGACTGTCATGAAGAACTAAACACAGCAGCTGACTGATGGGATACTGGG
The DNA here is from genome assembly GCF_047496885.1 of Scyliorhinus torazame. Lineage (NCBI taxonomy): Eukaryota > Metazoa > Chordata > Chondrichthyes > Carcharhiniformes > Scyliorhinidae > Scyliorhinus > Scyliorhinus torazame. The sequence continues at coordinate 143,277,777 of NC_092721.1, read as the reverse complement.
TATGTGTTCTGACCTACACACTATGACTATGGTGACCAGAGCTAAGACATGAGGGGATGAGGGACCAAGAGTGCAACCAGTTCCTGGTTCCTGTTAGGAAATCAGGGAAAACCAAATAGGCCTCATGGCAGTGCTGTTGCCACATGGGGTCACCTCCCAGGGTGCGTTGATAGGGGCAGCCTCTCTTCCGCCACTCTGTCATTGACATAAATGCCTTAGACACAGCAACAGATGAGCCTCCTGTCAGTGAGCTGGCGACTCCCACAATGCCGGGCCTTCATCACCTCAAGCAAAAGGAGGAAGCCTGCCAAGACCATCCCAGGAATAGGAGCATAAAGGTCATCAGCCTGTCTCTAGGCTGGTGACGAGAGGAATACATCTTTCTATAACACCTGAACAAGATTTAAGAAAATAGCCCCCATTAGTCACATATGGATTCATTAGGTGATTGCTTAATTTTATTTGTCAAAAGTAATTTTTCTTAATACTCTCAGATTTGGTTGCATTAGTGTATTTGTGGTGTGCTGGTTTTGATTTGGATTGACTGTGTATTCTTAAGAGAGTTTGCGCTCATGTGGGACCCTCTGATGGGTCTCATTTGATACCTCTACACTGCCACAGGGACAGACAAGTTGATAAGTGGGAGATACCAAGATAAGATGAAGGCACCCATGGTGGTCTCATAGATCAAAGTGCCGATTGCTCATTAAATCTTCCGATTATTAGAAAATCTCACATCTCCTTGACATCCAAAGCATCCTGTGCACTGGCTTGCAAAGTTGGCTGGCCTGGTTCATCAGCAGGCTCATCCTGAAACTCCTCATCAGAGGATGGAGCTTGCTCCAATAGATCCTTCTCTGGCAGGGCTTCCTCTCTTTGGAGTGCCAGGTTGTGCAAAGGCAAACCATATGTGACCATCAGTGACTAGAGCAGGAATTTATTGAAGAGTGTCTCAAAATTTAATTTTGACCATAGAAACATAGAAAATAGGAGCAGGAGGAAGCCATTCGGCCCTTCAAGCCTGCTCTGCCATGTATAATGATAATGGGTGATCACCCAACTCAATAACCTACACCGCTTTACCCTCCATATCCTTTTATCCCCTTCACCCTACCTGCTACATCTAATTGCTTCTTGAAACATGCAATGCTTTGGCCTCATCTATTTCCTGTGGTAACAAATTCCAAAGGCCGCCCACTCTCTGAGTGAAGAAATGTTTCCTCATCTCTGTCCTGAATGTTCTACCCTGTACCTTCAGACTGTGATCTATGGATCAATGGTGTGTAGGCTTCAGACCGTGGTCATGAGTCATCTGTTCAAGGGTATCCCTTGTCACCCAGAAATCAACCAGCAAAGGGTTCCAGTCCACAGAGTATCACTGCCATCTGGGAGCAACCTTACTCCTGCCAGGATAGCACTGTACTATTTCTCCTGACTGGAGGAGGCGCCTCGTTCGGAATGTGCACTGTGCATTGGGACATCACTCTCAGGGTCCAATACTGGGGTGCAGAAAATTTGCATTACAACTAAGGGCTGGTTTAGCTCAGTGGGCGAGATAGTTGATTTGTAATGCAGAACAAGGCCAGCAGCGTGGGTTCAGAACAAGGCCAGCAGCGCGGGTTCAGAACAAGGCCAGCAGCGTGGGTTCAGAACAAGGCCAGCAGCGTGGGTTCAGAACAAGGCCAGCAGCGCGGGTTCAATTCCCGTACCAGCCTCCCCGAACAGGCACCGGAATGTGGCGACTAGGAACTTTTCACAGTAACTTCATACTTGTGACTATAAAATATTATTATCTCCAGGCATCCCTCTCTGACAATATCTCTCAATGAATGCACAAAACAATTAATACAGCAACTTGCAACATTAATAAACCTCCCATCTTCTCCAGCAGGTTATTATGCTAAAGTCAGCCATAGTCCTGCTTTCAGCCTTTTTAATCCACCTTTATAATGCCTCCCCACACCTCATGTAACTCCTTCTGAACATTTTCCCTTGAGCCCACTGAATAATGGCATGGGCACTGTAAAATCTCAGCCTTTTAGCCCATTAACAAGCTTAATGATTTGTTCATTAGAATTCTAAAAATGCTGGGCAGGCTGCTGATTCCAGCGAACCTGACGTCATCATACTAGATTTGACATTACTGCAAAGGGACACCGTTCCCAATTTCCAGCCATAAAATTCACCCCGATATCTCCATATGAGATCTTAATTATGAGATGCTCTTTTGATCAACCACAAAATATTTGCATCCTCCAAGCTGGAATGGGACAGATGTTAGCACCACGAGGTTGCATAACTCTCTTCGCATTGGATTACAATCAAATAGAATCAGAATTTCCACTGCTGTAGAAGTCCCAATACCAGGGGGAAAATACTTGCCTGCGATGATGAGAAAATTCCAGGGTTGAAGGAAACGGGGTTACACATCGACATATGAAGCAGTGTTATCCCTCCATGAATGGGCAAGACCGTTGTATTCTGGAAACAAAAAGGGGAGACATGGATAATCCAAAGTGTTATTGTTAAATTCAGGAATTCAACGACACAACCTGAGTTTCCACGATTCAGAATTTAGTTCTGTACTCATTCCAGTGGGGTTTCGGAATCATAACCTTGATTTATTGGGGCACATTAAAGCTCACGATAAAATAATAAACAGAGAAATTCAGTACAATATCCTGAGCAGAGAATCAATAATATGCAAGTATTTTATGCAAAAGGTTTATAATACAATTAAAAAAACAGACCTCAGTGGTATCTCTGAACTGCATATTAGATTGCGAGCAATGTGCTGATAAGTTGATGTCAGGCTGTCCCCCTTTTTCCGATTTGAGACATGATCAACAATAATTGCACCTATTCTGAGCCAATGGAAGGTCAGAAGGTAGTGTAGTTAATGAGTCATTGGACCCATGAGGCTCCTGTAGCTATTTGATCCACATACAGGTAATCCATGATCCTGCACTGACAGTTAAGTGAGTCTAACATAAACTACGTCTCAGAGAAGTGGAATGCAGATAAAAGCTTTATTTGTCTTCAGGAAAAAAAAACTTGCTGAAAATCTGTCTATTATACAGTGCAGACCTGGATGAAAGCTGACAAGAGCTGTTTGATGTGAGCGGATGCCCCTGTGCTATGTAAAAGCCACTGACCCGGCTGCCTTCAATGGTAGAATGCGGGCATTCAGTCACTAAGAAATCCAGTTATATGATAGATGGCTGCACTGAACTTGCCCTTTTAAACTGTGGAGATCATAACTTGGGGAAGTCTTTTGTTCTGGCCAATGATGTCAGCAAGTTGCAGTTGTCAGACTGACAACTAAAAGGCAGCTGAAATGAGAGGACAGTGGCTTCACTGCAATGCAGTCGCACAAAGGTTTGCTTATCAAGTAGTTCTTGTGAATGAAAAGTACTTTTCTCTGTCGGAGTGTATTTATCATTAGCTCATGTTGGGTTTTTTTTGTTGCTATGGCAATTCATATTCAGGAAAATCTGAAATCCTCCAAAATGTTGCAAATCTCTTTGAAGGCTTGAATATGCATCTCTTCTCCAACAAAGTATGTCAAGAAGGGCAAAGGAAACAAGAGAAGCAAACACAGAGCAACTGGCAGTGTGTGTGAAGTAAATTATAAAAGGAAACCACAATCTAATAAAGCCACACAAGGCCACTGAAAGGAATTCAGTAATGCACATTATTAATAAAATGTCACTTTGTCAATAGACGACACGGAAAATAAGTGGAAGCGAGAGAAATGGAGAGCAAGTGAGCTAATAGGAAGCAGCACAGGCGATTGTTGCTAGATGACTTGCTAATTGTAATGTATCTGGGAATACATTCTTGTTGGTTCTGCATCACGTGATGTGTAGTGGCGTCAGCAGAGTGTTTGCTTGGGCTATGAGCTCATCACCATCTTGATCGTATGAGCAGTAATTTTAATAAACCTCTCATCGTGTTTTACAAGAAGCCAGAGTGTGGGTACCTCCATACCTTTTCTCTTTGTGGCAACAGGGAAATATAACAGGAGAGAAAACTGTTGATGAGGATTGAGGCAGAAAAATCACTGGAAAGAAGGTGTCCATCGACTAATCGGGAACAACGGTAAATTCTCGGGACCAGACTCATGCACACACACTTTGGGCGAAGCACTGCCGTCAATATGAAATTTAACAAACATTTTCATCAGCAACTGTGGGTCAGAAGACCGACAGTTGGGGAAGACTTCCTTGTGTTGATGTGAGTGGGGTCTGGGCTGCAGCGACCTCACACGTGATGATGCTACACAGGTTGTGGAAAACAGGGATTTCAAAGTCTGCTGACTGTACAGACTACTACTTGGTTGAAAATGGAAGGAAAATGGCTGCCATGAACACGTTCAAGAGGATTATGAAACATGGACTTGATATAAAGAAAGATTCTAATTGTTTTTAATAGCTAATCAGACACCAGAGGACTTAAAAGTCACAGCATTTATGAGCTCAGTTAGTGGTAAAACGTTTATGCTGCTGCAAAATCTTGTTCACCCAGAAAAACCAGGAAACAATTGCCTCAGTGTACGAATGAAAATTTCAGAGGGATAGTTCACTCTTAAACTGTTTGCAGAAAGGTTCCGATTCCAATGCCGTAGTCAGGAAGACGGTGAAACTATTTTACAATTCATAGCATCTTTAAGTAGGTTAGCCAGGTGTTGTGAATTTGATACAACATTCAATGATACTCTTCGGGGCAGGTTGGTATGTGGGTTACGCAGTGAAGCAATTCAGAGGAAACTGCTTACTGTAAGTGATTTAACTCTGAAAGCTGCTGTGGATGTTGCCACATCTATGGAGCTTGTTACAAGAGAAGCGTAACAGATAGGGACTGGAGTGAAGATCCACAAAATAGATACCTCGAGGAACAGCACTGCAAAGGTGCAACCATGTCACTGTTACACACAGTTTGGACACTGTGGTGATACACCACTGTACTTCCCCAGCATTGTACATAGTTGTATAATAGTTGTGTGTAACGTGGCCCTGTAATCCTGTGTATGGTACTGTGAATTGTACTGTAGCTCTGTAGAGGTTCGGTCACCTGTATGTAACCTGACCTGGCCACGGAGAGCTCCGCCTTAGCCACTCCCCCGGGAGTTCAGTATAAGACCAACTTCTGTGACCAGGACCCATTTTGTCTGGGGTCGTCTGTGTCAGGTAAGCTTCCTCTGTAGTGTATTAAAGCCTTAGTTAAAGTCTCACATGTCTTTGTGGTTCTTGACGTTTAGTGCATCAGACACTCAGTGGGGGAATGCTGGAGTAAATCAAATACTTGCAAGAACTGTGATAAGAAGGGCCATATTGCCAAGGGCATTGAGCTCAGAAAACTTCTCCTACACCAAGAAAGTACAAGAAGAACACAAGTAAACAATCAAATCATGTCTACAAATTCGTGGATGAAGCTCGTGGTCATTCATAAAAATGCAAAACCAAGCTACCGCAAGAACTTAAGCTAGGTGCGTTGTCAATGCAGGATGATCAGCAATGTCTCTGGGCATATCAAACTCCAAGTTCATGAAATTAAAATTTAAGTGGATGTGGGCGCAACAGTATTGCTCTATTGCTCATACCTGAACCAATGGGCAGCACGGTGGCATTTTGGTTAGCACAATTGCTTCACAGCTTCAGGGTCCCAGGTTCGATTCCAGCTTGGTCACTGCCTGTGCGGAGTCTGCACATCCTCCCCGTGTGTGCGTGGGTTTCCTCCGGGTGCTCCGGTTTCCTCCCACAGTCCAAAGATGTGCAGGTTAGGTGGATTGACCATGATAAAGTGCCCTTAGTGTCCAAAATTGCCCTTAGTGTTGGGTGGGGTTACTGGGTTATGGGGATAGGGTGGAGGTGTGGACCTTGGGTAAGGTGCTCTTTCCAAGAGCCGGTGCAGACTCGATGGGCCGAATGGCCTCCTTCTGCACTGTAAATTCTATGAAATTTTCATCAAAAGCTGAAGCTTTTGCCTTTAAAACCATCGAATGTGATCGTTTTTTTAAAATATAGAGTACCCAATTCATTTTTTCCAATTAAGGGGCAATTTAGCGTGGCCAATCCACCTAGCCTGCACATCTTTGGGTTGTGCAGGCGAAACCCACCCAAACACGGGGAGAATGTGCAAACTCCACACACACAGTGATCCAGAGCTGGGATTGAACCTGGGACCTCAGCACCGCGAGGCAGCAGGGCTAACCCACGGCGCCATCATGCTGCCCTTCAAATGTGATTTTAAGGGCACTCACTGAAGAGGTCAATTTAAAGGATGCAGCGCCGAGGTCCCAGGTTCGATCTCGGCTCTGGGTCACTGTCCGTGTGGAGTTTCAACATTCTCCCCGTGTTTGCGTGGGTTTCGCCCCCACAACCCAAAAGATGAAATGAAAATTGCTTATTGTCACAAGTAGGCTTCAAATGAAGTTACTGTGAAAAGCCCCTAGTCGCCACATTCCGGCGCCTGTTCAGGGACGCTGGTACGGGAATTGAACCTGCATTGCTGGCCTGCCTTGGTCTGCTTTAAAAACCAGCTATTTAGCCCTGTGCTAAACCATGTGCAGGGTAGGTGGATTGGCCATGCTAAATTGCCCCTTAATTGGAAAAAAATGAATTGGGTACTCTAAATCTTTTTTAAAAGGATGTATTATGGTGAAAGTAGAAGCAAATGGGCAGGTGGAGAAGTTGCCTCTTCATGTTGTCCGTGGAAACTTTCCTTCTCTACTTGGCAGAGCATGGTTGGCGAAGATTAGGCTTAACTGGGAAACAGTCAATCAATTAGTGGATGCAAACAGCAACTTGCAAGAACTTCTGAATAAGTATAATAAGGTGTTCATTGATTCACTAGGCTCCATGACTGGAGTTGAGCTACATGACACACAAAGGTTTGCTTCATTACAGAAGACTACCTTTTGGAATAACATCTGCACCTGCTCTTTTTCAAAGACCAATGGATCAAATTTTAAGTTGATTGAATGGAGTGCAATCTTATTTAGATGACATACTCATCACCGATTAAAGTGAACAGGAACACTTGGCGAACTTGGAAACTATCCTGAAGCAGTTACAGAGCCGTTAGTTAAGAAGGAAAATTGTGAATTTTCAAGTCATCCATAAATTATCTTGGTCATTTCATTGACAAAGATGGCTTACACAAAGAACCAAAGAAAATGTCAGCAATCTTAGAAGCTCCACATCCTCAAAATGTGACACAATTAAGGTCATTTTTAGAATTGATTAATTGTTATGGGAAATTCGTGCCATATTTAGCAACACGATTGAAGCCTTTACATACTTTGCTATGTGTCAAACAGGCATGGCATTGGTTAGAAGAATGTGAAAATTCATACAAAGAAGTGAAAGAAGCTTCACTGAAGTCAGAGCTATTGGATAATCCAAAAGAAAAGTTGCAATTAGCTTGCGATGCCTCAATCTGGGGTTGGGAATGATCAATGGCATTTTGCTTCACGTACTCTGACTAGCGCAAAAAGGGATTACACTCAGCTGTAAAAAGAAGCTTTGAGCATCATTTCTAGTGTAAGAAGGTTCCATGGTTACCTTTATTGATGGATCGTTGGCCTTGACTTCAATCTTTGGCCATGTTTAAGTATACCCTCTTTGGCAGCTCATAGATTGCATAGAGATTCATGGATATTGTCAGCACATATTGTCAGTTGGCTGATAGGCTGGTTCCTGATGCAGAGTGAGGACAACACAACGTTTCAATTCCCGTATCGGCTGAGGGTATTAGAACAAAGAACAAACAACAAAGAACAAAGAAAAGTACAGCACAGGAACAGGCCCTTCGGCCCTCCAAGCCCATGCCGACCATGCTGCCTGACTAAACTACAATCTTCTACACTTCCTGGGTCCGTATCCCTCTATTCCCATCCTATTCATGTATTTGTCAAGTTGCCCCTTAAATGTCACCATCGTCCCTGCTTCCACCACCTCCTATGGTAGCGAGTTCCAGACACCCACTACACTCTGCATAAAAAACTTGCCTCGTACATCTATTCTAAACCTTGCCCCTCGCACCTTAAACCTATGCCCCCTAGTAATTGACCCCTCTACCCTGGGGAAAATCCTCTGACTATCCCACTCTGTCTATGCCCCTCATAATTTTGTGGACCTCTATCAGGTCAACTGGAACAACCTCCGTCGTTCCAGTGAGAACAAACCGAGTTTATTCAACTGCTCCTCATAGCTAATGCCCTCCATACCAGGCAACATTCTGGTAAATCTCTTCTGCACCCTCTCTAAAGCCTCCACATCCTTCTGGTAGTGTGGCGACAAGAATTGAACATTATACTCCAAGTGTGGCCTAACTAAGGTTCTATACAACTGCAACATAAGTTGCCAATTCTTAAACTCAATGCCCCGGCCAATGAAGGCAAGCATGCCGTATGCTTTCTTGACTACCTTCTCCACCTGTGTTGCCTCTTTCAGTGACCTGTGGACCTGTACACCTAGATCTCTCTGACCTTCAATACTCTTGAGGGTTCTACCATTCACTATATATTCCCTACCTGTATTAGACCTTCCAAAATGCATTACCTCACATTTGTCCAGATTAAACTCCATCTGCCATCTCTCCGCCCAAGTCTCCAAACAATCTAAATCCTGCTGTATCCTCTGACAGTCCTCATCGCTATCCACAATTCCACCAACATTTGTGTCATCTGCAAACGAACTAGTCAGACCAGTTACATTTTCCTCCAAATCATTTATACATACTACAAACAGCAAAGGCCCCAGCACTAATCCCTGCGGAACACCACTAGTCACAGCCCTCCAATTAGAAAAGCATCCTTCCATTGCTACTCTCTGCCTTCTATGACCTAGCCAGTTCTGTATCCACCTTGCCAGCTCACCCCAGATCCTGTGTGATTTCACCTTTTGTACTAGTCTACCATGAGGGACCTGGTCAAAGGCCTTACTGAAGTCCATATAGACAACATCCACTGCCCTACCTGCATCAATCATCTTTGTGAGCTCTTCGAAAAACTCGATCAAGTTAGTGAGACACGACCTCTCCTTCACAAAACCATGCTGCCTCTCACGAATACGTCCACTTGCTTCCAAATGGGAGTAGATCCTGTCTCGAAGAATTCTCTCCGGTAATTTCCCTACACTGACGTAAGGCTCACCGGCCTGTAGTTCCCTGGATTATCCTTGCTACCCTTCTTAAACAGAGGAACAACATTGGCTATTCTCCAGTCCTCCGGGACATCACCTGAAGACAGTGAGGATCCAAAGATTTCTGTCAAGGCCTCAGCAATTTCCTCTCTAGTCTCCTTCAGTATTCTGGAGCAGATCCCATCAGGCCCTGGGGACTGATCTACTTTAATATTTTTCAAAACGCACAACACCTCGTCTTTTTGGATCTCAATGTGACCCAGGCTATCTACACACCCTTCTCCAGACTCAACATCCACCAATTGCTTTTCTTTGGTGAATACTGATGCAAAGTATTCATTTAGGACCTCGCCCATTTCCTCTGGCTCCACACATAGATTCCCTTGCCTATCCTTCAGTGGGCCAACCCTCTCCCTGGGGTAAAAAGCCTTGGGATTTTCCTTAACCCTATTTGCCAATGACTTTTTGTGACCCCTTCTAGCCCTCCTGACTCCTTGCTTAAGTTCCTTCCTACTTTCCTTATATTCCACACAGACTTCCTCTGTTCCCAGCCTTTTATCCCTGACAAATGTCTCCTTTTTCTTTTTGACGAGGCCTACAATATCTCTCATTATCCAAGGTTCCCGAAAATTGCCGTATTTATCCTTCTTCCTCACAGGAACATGCTGGTCCTGAATTCCTTTCAACTGACACTTGAAAGCCTCCCACATGTCAGATGTTGATTTACCCTCAAACATCCGCCCCTAGGTTCTTCAGTTCCTGCTTAATATTGTTATAATTAGCCTTCCCCCAATTTAGCACATTCACCCTAGGACCACTCTTATCCTTGTCCACCAGCATTTTAAAACTGACTGAATTGTGGTCACTGTTCCCGAAATGCTCCCCTACTGAAACTTCTACCACCTGGCTGGGCTCATTCCCCAATACCAGATCCAGTACAGCCCCTTCCCTATTCATAAGGTGATTTATGCCTTCTCACCTTACCCCTCGCCTGAGGTGTGGTGATCATCAGGTTAAATCGCCACCAATCAGCTCTCCACTTCAAGGGGAAAGCAGCCTAAGATTATCTGGGACTATGGCAACTTTACATAGCTACGATATCCAGTATTGCAAGTCAGAGCAGCATGCAAATGTTTTATCACGATTGTCGTTACAAGCCAAGAATGATTCAGAAGAAAGGGCAACACAGTGGCGCAGTGGGTTAGCCCCGTTGCCTCATGGGGCCGAGGTCCCAGGTTCGATCCCGTCTCTGGTCACTTTCCGTATGGAGTTTGCACATTCTCCCCGTGTTTGTGTGGGTTTCGCCCCCACAACCCAAAGATGGGCAGGGTAGGTGGATTGGCCACACTAAATTGCCCCTTAATTGGAAAAAATGAATTGGATACTCTAAAAAAAATATTTAAAAATATGATCCAGAAGAAAATTTCATTAATAATTTGTATTTCTTGCTCATGAATATTGTACCTGTGACTTCATTCCAAATTCATAAATATACAAGAGCCAATCCAGTGATGAGGAAGGTGATGGACTTGATCCAAAAAGGAACACTGTCAGGTATTCAGAGGAAAATCCAGATCTCAAGCTGTACATCACGCAAAGACTTTACTTGGCAGTACAGAATGAAGTTATAATTTGGAGACTCCATGTAATTATTCATCCGTGCTTAAATAGTAGAGTCCTTGATCAATGACATGAGGTGTGGTAAGGATGAAGGAATTGACACACAGTTATTTGTGGTGGCCAGGATTAGACGCTCACATTGCAGAGGAAGTTGGGCACTGCCAATCTTTTGCAAAACTAAGGAACACTCCACCATTACAACCATTACATCTATGGGAATGGCCGACTCAGCCATGGCAGAGAATATACATCGATTTTGCTGGTCCACTGGAGTGACACATGTTCCTAGTGATTGTGGACATGCGCTCGAAATAGTCAGAAGTCGCGATAGTGAAGTCAAAGACAACTGAGCAGCTTTTGAAAAACGAAACAAAATATTTGCAAGATTTGGAACACCGGAACAGACTGTCAGTGATAATGGCTAACAGTTTACTTCGAAGGAGTTTCAGGATTACTTGAAAGGGAATGGCACACACAATATCAACTCGGCTCCACATCATCCATCAGCGAATGGGTTGGGTGAACGTTTTGTGCAATCGTTAAAGCATTCTATCAACGCATTGAAAGACCAGAAGACATTATCAAAAAAATTAAACAAATTGCTAATATCTTATCAGAACACTCTACATGCTACCACGTAAAGTTCACCGGCAATGTTGTTGTTCAAGAGGAAACTACGAACACAGTTTGATTTGTTAACTCCACCTGATACTTCAGAAATTGTCAAACGACAACAACAAACACAAATTGCTTGGAGGGAGAAAGTCTCTAAAAGATGATTATCCAACCAGCTGAAAGAGTGTTAGCTCGGAGTTACAGTATCGGTTATGATCCTAGCAAAGGCAGGTCCAATGTTGTACACTGTACAGACAGATGATCAAAGGGTTTGGCGATGTCATGCTAATCAGTTCATTACTGCATGAAGTCAGTTTGCAGAAGCCCCTCAAGATGTTTTACAGTTAGAAGATCCAGAGAGCTATACTTTGGAATGGAGACCAGAGACAGTGACCAGTTCAGTTTCTGTTTCTGAGGACTTTTCAATGCCGAAAGAGACAGATGCTGAAATAACTACTCAGGAAGTAGAATCTACAGGAAGGAATGAGGTCATTTCTGAGGTCTCAAGAAGTTGAGTTCAAGAACTCCGAAATCTACCAAAAAGTAATAGACATTCACCACAAAAGCTGTCTTGTTGAATTGTACATATGTATAGATATGATATATTAGGGGATCTTTTATATAAATGTTAGATGTTGTCATTGCAGTGGTGAAGTAAAGAGGGAGTGGAGTAATACATTCTTGCTGGTTCTGTATCATGTGATGTGCAGTGACATCTGCAGAGTGTTTGCGTGGGTTTTGGGCAGATCACCATCTTGATTGTATGAGCAACACCCTTAAATGGGTGGCACAGTGGTTAGTACTGCGGCTTCACTATGCCAGGGTCCCAGGTTCGATTCCCGGCTTGGGTCATTGTCTGTGCGCAGTCCGCACATTCTCCCCGTGTCTGCGTGGGTTTCCTCCGGGTGCTCCAGTTTCCTCCCACAAGTCCCGAAAGACATGCTTGTTCGGTGAATTGGACATTCTGAATATTTTCTCAGTGTACCCGAACAGGTACCGGAGTGTGGCGACTAGGGGCTTTTCACAGTAACTTCATTGCCATGTTAATGTAAGTCTACTTGTGACACAAATAATGTTTATTATTATTAATAAACCTCTCATCGTGTTTTGTAAGAATCCAGAGTGTGGGCACCTCCATACCTTTTCTCTTTGTGGCAACATATAAATATAACATTAATTGGCTGCAAATTCCAATTTAGTTATTCCAAAAACAACACCGTGAAATGCTATATTTGTACACATAACAATGACCTCTAATCTTAAACATCCTAATCAGCAAGAAGTCTTACGACACCAGGTTAAAGTCCAACAGGTTTGTTTCGATATCACTAGCTTTCGGAGCGCTGCACATTCCTCAGGTGACTGCCCAATTCATTTTTTCCAATTAAGGGGCAATTTAGCATGGCCAATCCACCTATCCAACACATCTTTGGGTTGTGGGGGCGAAACCCACACAAACACGGGGAGAATGTGCAAACTCCACATGGACAGTGTCCCAGGGATCGAACCTGGGACCTTGGCACCGTAGAACATAGAACATGGAACATTACAGGGCAGTACAGGCCCTTCGGCCCTCAATGTTGCGCCGACCTGTGAAACCACTCTAAAGCCCATCTACATTATTCCCTTATCGTCCATATGTCTATCCAATGACCATTTGAATGCCCTTAGTGTTGGCGAGTCCACTACTGTTGCAGGCAGGGCATTCCACGCCCTTATTACTCTCTAAGTAAAGAACCTACCTCTGACATCTGTCTTATATCTATCTCCCCTCAATTTAAAGCTATGTCCCCTCGTGCTAGACATCACCATCCGAGGAAAAAGGCTCTCACTGTCCACCCTATCCAATCCTCTGATCATCTTGTATGCCTCAATTAAGTCACCTCTTAACCTTCTTCTCTCTAATGAAAACAGCCTCAAGTCCCTCAGCCTTTCCTCATAAGATCTTCCCTCCATTCCAGGCAACATTCTGGTAAATCTCCTCTGTACCCTTTCCAATGCTTCCACATCCTTCCTATAATGCGGCGACCAGAATTGCACGCAATACTCCAAATGCGGCCACACCAGAGTTTTGTACAGCTGCAACATGACCTCATGGCTCCGAAACTCAATCCCTCTACCAATAAAAGCTAACACACCGTATACCTTCTTAACAACCCTCTCAACCTGGGTGGCAACTTCCAGGGATCTATGTACATGGACACCGAGATCTCTCTACTCATCCACACTGCCAAGAATCTTACCATTAGCCCTGCACTCTGTCTTCCTGTTATTCCTTCCAAAATGAATCACCTCACACTTTTCTGCATTAAACTCCATTTGCCACCTCTCAGCCCAGCGCTGCAGCTTATCTATGTCCCTCTGTAACTTGTAACATCCTTCCGCACTGTCCACAACTCCACCGACTTTAGTGTCATCTGCAAATTTACTCACCCATCCTTCTACGCCCTCCTCCAGGTCATTTATAAAAATGACAAACAGCAGTGGCCCCAAAACAGATCCTTGTGGTACACCACTAGTAACTGGACTCCAGTCAGAACATTTCCCATCAACCACCACCCTTTGTCTTCTTCCAGCTAGCCAATTTCTGATCCAAACTGCTAAATCACCCTGAATCCCATGCCTCCGTATTTTCTGTAGTAGCCTACCGTGGGGAACCTTATCAAACGCTTTACTGAAATGCATATACACCACATCAACTGCTTTACCCTCATCCACCTGTTTGGTCACCTTCTCAAAGAACTCAATAAGGTTTGTGAGGCACGACCTACCCTTCATAAAACCGTGTTGACTATCTCTAATCAAATTATTCCTTTCCAGATGATTATACATCCTATCTCTTATAAACCTTTCCAAGATTTTGCCCACAACCGAAGTAAGGCTCACTGGTCTATAGTTACCTGGGTTGTCTCTATTCCCCTTCTTGAACAAGGGGACAGCATTTGCTATCCTCCAGTCATCTGGCACTATTCCTGTTGACAAAGATGACTTAAAGAACAAAGCCAAAAGCTCAGCAATCTCCTCCCTAGCTTCCCAGAGAATCCTGGGATAAATCCCATCTGGCCCAGTGGACTTATCTATTTTCACACTTTCCAGAAAATTGATAAGTCCCCTGGGTTATCCACTGCGCCACCGTGCTGCTCCCCAAAGCCTTTTATACATATATGTGGAGCAGGAGCATAGCTGGGGAAAGAGTCGGCCCACTCAAGGACAAAGGAGGGAAGTTATGCGTGGAGTCAGAGAAAATGGGTGAGATTCTTAATGAGTATTTTGCATCGGTATTCACCAAGGAGAGGGACATAGCGGATGTTGAGGTTAGGAATGGTGTGTGAATACTCTGGGATATATTAGCATAATTAAGGAGGAAGTGTTGTATATCTTAAAATGCATTATGGTAGACAAGTCTCCTGGGCCAGATGGGATACTGGGGCCTTAACAGATATCTTTGCATCATCTTTGACCACAGGTGAGGTTCCAGAGGACTGGAGAATAGCCAATGTTGTCTCTTTGTTTAAAAAGGGAAGCAGGGATAATCCAGGTAATTATCGGCCAGTGAGCCTGACTTCAGTCATGGGGAAGTTATTGGAGAAGATACGGAGGGATAGGATTTATTCACACTTGGAAGCAAATGGACTTGATACTGATAGGCAACATGGTTTTGTGCGGGGAAGATCATGTCTTACCAACTTGATAGACCTTTTTGAGGAGGTGACAAAAGTAATTGATGAGAAAAGGCCGAGGATGTCATCTATATGGACTTTAGTAAGGCGTTCGACAAGGACCCTCATGGCAGACTGGTACAAAAGGTAAAGTCGCATTGGATTCGAGGTGTACTAGCTCGATTGATAAAGAAATGGTTTGGCAACAGGAGACAGACAGTAGCATTGGAAGGAAGTTTTTCAGAATGGAGATCTGTAACAAGTGGTGTTCCACAGGGATCAGTGCTTGGACCACTGTTTTTAGTCATATATATGAATGATCTGGAGGAAAATGTAGATGGTCTGATCAGCAAGTTTGCAGATGACATTAAGATAGGTGGAGTTGCAGATAGTGCAGGAGACTGTCAGAGAATACAGCAGAATATAGATAGGTTGGAGAGTTGGGTATAGAAATGGCAGATGGAATTCAATACCGACAAATGCGAGGTGATGTATTTTGGAAGAAGGAGCTCAGGTGTGAGTTATGCAGTAAATGGCAGAACCCTTAGGAGCATTGGCATACAAAGGGATCTGGGCGCTCAGGTCCATAGTTCCATGAAAGTGGCAATACAGGTGGATAAGCAGGTCAAGAAGGCATATGGCATTCTTGCCTTCATCGGCCGGGGCATTGAGTACAAGAGTTGGCACGTTATGTTACAGTTGTATAAAACTTTAGTTGGACCACATTTGAAATATTGCATGCAGTTCTGATCGCCTCACTACCAGAAGGACGTGGATGCTTTGGAGAAAGTGCAAAGAAGATTTACCAGGATGTTGCCTGGCCTGGAGGGTGTTAGCTATGAGGAGAGGTTGAATAAACGTTGGATTCTTTTCGTTGGAAAGACAGAGGCTGAGGGGAGAACTGATAGAGGTCGACAAAATTATGAGAGGTATGGACAGGGTGAATAGTCAGAAACTTTTTCCCAGTGTAGAAGACTCAATTAAAAGGGAGCACAGGTTCTAGGTGAGAGGGGGAAAGTTTAAGGGAGATGCGCAGGGTATGTTTTTCAAGCACAGGGTGATGGGTGACTGGAATGCGTTGCCAGTGGAGGTGGCACGATAGCAACGTTAAGGTGTATCTTGATAGACACATGAATGGGTGCACAATGGAGGGATACAGATTGTTGGGCAATAAGTAGTAGGTCTAAATAAGGAATCTGGATCGGCGCAGGCTTGATGGGCTGAAGGGCCTGTTCCTGTGCTGCAATGTTCTTTGTATTTGATCAAAGTCTGAAACATGGTTGCCTCCCGCTGGAGCTCTCTATAATGAGGTATAGAGCCTACCGTCTGAAGTCTGCTGCTCTGCGGCGAAATTCTCCGGTATCGGCGCGATGTCCACCAACTGGTGCCCAAAACGGCGCAAATCAGTCGGGCATCGCACCACCCCAAAGGTGCGGAATGCTCCGCATCTTTGGGGGCCGAGCCCCAACCTTAAGGGGCTAGGCCTGCGGCGGACGAATTTCCGCCCCGCCAGCTGGCGGAAAAGGCCTTTGGTGCCCCGCCAGCTGGCACGGAAATGGCATCTCCGGGCGGCGCATGCGCGGGAGCGTTAGCGGCCGCTGACGGCATTCCCGCGCATGCGCAGTGGAGGGAGTCTCTTCCGCCTCCGCCATGGTGGAGACCGTGGCGAAGGATAAGGAAAAGAGTGGCCCCACGGCACAGGCCCGCCCGCGGATCGGTGGGCCCCGATCGCGGGCCAGGCCACCGTGGGGGCACCCCCCGGGGCCAGATCGCCCCGCGCCCCCCCAGGACCCTGGAGCCCGCCCACGCCGCCTTGTCCCGGTAAGGTAGGTGGTTTAATCTACGCCGATGGGACAGGCATTTTAGCTGCGGGACTTCGGCCCATCCGGGCCGGAGAATCGCGCGGGGGGGGGGGGGGGGGGCCTGCCAACCGGCGCAGCGCAATTCCCACCCCCGCTGAATCTCCGGTGCCAGAGAATTCGCCAACCAGCGGGGGCGGGATTCACGCCAGCCCCCGGCGATTCTCCGACCCTGCGGAGGTCAGAGAATCTCGCCCCAGGAATCCACACCTCCATCAGTATGGGTTCATGTGATTAGCAAAAGACTGCTGGGGTGATCGGAGTCAGATGGATGAGGAGCAGGCTGGATTATGCCACAAGAACCTGTGCGCATCCGTCAATTGTCCAGCTCATGGCCGAAACCATCCACCGATTTAAAGCCGTGGTGCTCAGTCGGACTACACTCGGGCTTTCGACTCGTTTTCAGACAGTATTTCTCATTGGCCCCAGGTCCTGAAATCCTCCTCGTGAATCTTGGTCCAACAATTTGATCTGCCTGGCAGAAATTCCTTCTGCGCCTTTATGTTCTTCATGGATGGATTTCCTGTAGAGGCCGCTGCAGCACATAATTCTTTATCTTGTCAACCGCCTAGACATGCTGTGGTGTTCCAACCGACTATCTGGAGGTGGCTGGTGCTCCAAGTGGAGGGCTGTCTATGTGGGAGTCCTCCCCATTACCATCAGGGATTTAGCGTGGAGGGTATGGACAACAATCCATAGAACATAGATTTTTAAAAAATTTAGAGTACCCAATTAATGTTTTCCAATTGAGGGGCAATTTAGTGTGGCCAATCCGCCTAGCCTGCACATCTTTGGGTTGTTGGGGCAAAACCCACGCAAACACGGGGAGAATGTGCAAACTCCACACGGGCAGTGACCCAGAGCCGGGGTCGAACCTGGGACCTTGGTGCTGTGAGTTAGCAATGCTTAACCACTGTGCCACCGTGCTGCCCCCATGGCACATGGATTAAGATGATTGATGGGCTCCCAGGCTGCCTGTATTTTCTGTAGCCCTTGAGCTGCCCATATTCCATGAACGTGGATTGTGTGAGTTTGCAACCCCTTTTCGACTATTTGAGGAGTCTGCTCCTCAAATTCTGGCAGCATTTCATCCCCACATTATTGAGCTTTGGTTACCTGTGCCTCCTTGTTAGCCTGCCCCTGGGCCTGGCCAAGGTGGCCATTAACAGACCCACGCACTGGGTGTTTGAGGGGTTCGTCCGGCCTGACTGCCTTTCCCTCTTCCATGGTTGCATTTGAGCCCGAGTGTCCCTAGGGAGGGAGCATGAAGTGTCAACTGATATACTTGAGGCCTTCCGCAGTGGCTGGGCACTGCAGGGACTGGAGTACTACACTAGCCACCAAAACATTTTTTTTAAATTTGTTAAGTTTCCTTTTGTGTTACAGTGCACCTTTAAACGGCAGTCAATTAATGAGCTTATTTTTAAATTAACTTTCATAGAATTTACAGTGCAGAAGGAGGCCATTCAGCCCATCGAGTCTGCATCGGCTCTTGGAAAGAGCACCCTACCCAAGGTCAACACCGCCACCCTATCCCCATAACCCCATAACCCGGTAACCCCACCCAACACTAAGGGCAATTTTGGACACTAAGGGCAATTTATCGTGGCCAATCCACCTAACCAGCACATCTTTGGACTGTGGGAGGAAAGCGGAGCACCCGGAGGAAACCCACGCACACACGGGGAGGATGTGCAGACTCCGCACAGACAGTGACCCAAGCCGGAATCGAACCTGGGACCCTGGAGCTGTGAAACAATTGTGCTATCCACAAGGATACCGTGCTGCCCCAAACTTATTTTCTTTGTACTTAAAAGTGTATAAAGAGAGTCAGTAAGTTTCCTTTAAAGGTTTTTAAAATCTTCCAGTGCCCCTTTGAGGAGCTGTCAACTAGTTAATTTGTTCATTTATTCATTTGCTTAATTGGTATGCTGAAAAGAGGCTGGGATACTGAGTTGGTAGTTCGAAGGTAGAGACATGTAATGCGACATGCAATAAACCTGATAACAAAGAAATGATCGGTGTTTTAGTTTGTACTTGACTACCTGCCTTTTGGTGGACATCACAGGGGTTGGAGTGCTTTATTGACTCCTTTTATTACACTCTCTTTTGATGTTCTTAAATTTCCGTTAATCTTTGTTACATTCGGGCAGTCCCGTCATCAGGAGAGGCCCTTTTAAATTTGTCCCTGAGTTTGTTTGTTTTTGTTTACTGTTTGACTTTAAAAGAAATGCATTAACTACCTGGCTTACATCCATTCACCATCAACGCAACAACTTGTATTTACGTAGAACATTTGACAGACAAATGTTTGAAGGTATGTTTCAAAAGAAGAATCAGACAAAGATCGATATCAAATTTCACAAGGAGCTTTTAGAAGGAATGTCGAAAGTTTGGTCTAAGAGTTAGGTTCCGAGTGTCTTCAAGGAGGAGAGAGAGGTTGAGAGATTTATTAAAGGAAATTCTGGAGCGTAGAGCGCAAACAGCTGAAGACACCGAAATTGATGGTGGAGTGAAGTCGTGAGAGATGCATAAGAGAACTGAAGGGATACAGAGCTCTTGGAAGAATATAGATCTTTAGAAAGTTGCACAGATAAGGCGGGACAAGCTTATGAAGGGACTTGAACCTGAAGTTGAGCATTTTAATTTCGAGGCATTGAGGATCAGGGTCGAGATTCTCCGACCCCCCGCCGGCACCGGATATTCGGCGGGGGCAGGAATCGCACCTCGCCGGTTGGCAGGCGCCCCCTCCGCGATTCTCCGTCCCGGATGGGCCGAAGTCCCGCTGCTAGAATGCCTGTCCCGCC
The DNA here is from genome assembly GCF_047496885.1 of Scyliorhinus torazame. Classification (NCBI taxonomy): domain Eukaryota; kingdom Metazoa; phylum Chordata; class Chondrichthyes; order Carcharhiniformes; family Scyliorhinidae; genus Scyliorhinus; species Scyliorhinus torazame. The sequence goes on along the minus strand of NC_092721.1, from coordinate 143,258,071 downwards.
GGCGTAGATTAAACCACCTACCTTACCGGCGGGACAAGGCGGCGCGGGCAGGCTCTGGGGTCCTGGGGGGGGCACTCTTTTCCTTCCGCCTTCGCCATGGTCTCCACCATGGCGGAGGCGGAAGAGACTCCCTCCACAGCGCATGCGCGGGGATGCTGTGAGCGGCCGCTAACGCTCCCGCGCATGCGCCGTCCGGAGATGTCATTTCCGCGCCAGCTGGCGGGGCACCAAAGGCCTTTTCCGCCAGCTGGCGAGGCGGAAATTAGTCCGGCGTGGGCCTTGCCTCTTAAGGTTGGGGCTCGGCCCCCCAAGATGCGGAGGATTCCGCACCTTTGGGGCGGTGCGATGCCCGACTGATTTGCGCCGTTTTGGGCGCTGGTCGGCGGGCATCGCGCCGATACCGGAGAATTTCGCCCCAGAAGTCTCTGAGATCACAGGAATAATGGATGAGTGGGACTGGATGCGAGTTAGAGTATTGAAATACTTGAGTCTGAAAGTTTTGGTTGGGTTGGAGAGGAAACAGGTGGAGGTGGAATCAAGCAGTCTTTCTGTTGTACCGGCCACCCCGCCCAATGTTCTTTGGCAGTGGAGGAGGCCCGCCAGCGGGATCTACCGGTCCTGTGGAGTTCCCATTGACAGCGCCCTTCGCCGCTGGGAAACCCGTGCGCCAGAATTTCCCGCTGGGATGAACAGCCGGTAAATCCTGCCCATGGGGTTGATTGAGCAGTTTAGTGTCAAAAAGGACACAGATTGTTGGCAAATTTCTGGTTCAGTTTGAGCCATTTGCTAGGCTGTGGGGTACAACCATTTTGAGTGAATGGTTGTTTGTGGAAATCTGCCAATAAGAAGGTGATAGAACAAGCAGTAATGATTTCTAACATAATTACATGGGGCCGGTTTAGCTTAGTGGGATAGACAGCTGGTTTGTGATGCTAGGGGAAGCGGTGGCATAGTGGTATTGTCACTGAACTAGTTAACCAGAGTCGCAGAGTAATGTTCTGGGGACCCAGTTTCAAATCCCATCACTACAGATGGTGAAATTTGAATTCCATAAAATCTGGAGTTAGAAGTCTAATGATAACCATTGTCGATTGTTGTAAAAACCCCTCTAGTTCATTATGTTGCTTTTTTTAATGGAATACTATCCCACGAGCGTCACCAATAATGTTGCCAATCGTCACCGGAGTAATTTCGCCAATTAATAATGATGCTCTTTAGAGTCGCCAGGTATCAAATGATACCACCACAAGGCTTTACCGGATATCGATCAAAGGACCACACAACCAGTTAGTCAGTTCAAGTTCAAAGATGGTTTACTTACACACAAGGATTACTTCGACATGCAACACAAAACACTACAAGTTAAACTACACCTAACAACTACAATAACCTATACTTAACTTTAGGGCAACCAGCTCTATGCAGATGGACAAGGCCTTTGTCCGGAACCCGTGTGGCTGGGTGGAAGAAGTGGCTCTGTTTCTGCTGGGCTCATCCATCTGGTAGTGATCGTCGGTCTTGAACTTGGTCGTTAAACTGCACTTGGGTTGGCATAGGCCGGATCCAAGAGAGACCGAGCACATGGCTGTGTCTCTTCTTATCCATCTGGGATTTTGCGCTCTTTGGTCTGGTCCTTAACTTGGACCCAATAATTCGACAGGCTTCGATCACTGCCTTCGATTTTGGCCAATAAAGGGGCGGGTGCCTTGATGGCTGGGCGTGTCCTTAGCGGTCATTGACCTTGGCTCTTTGGGCTCCCTGGGTAAAGGGAGTGGCGCCACTTAGTCTGTATCTGCATCGGTTACCTGAGCACAGTTCTTTTGTTCTGGGGAAATGGGCCATTAGAATGCAAACGAGCGGAGTTTCGATCGCGTCGAGCTATCTGGGTTGCAAATACACACACAAGCTCTGAGCCTGCCTGAGTCCTGGGTTGGCCATAATTCCCATGGTCATTTGCAGGTGGCGATCTGAGATGGCTACAATTAATATCCTTTAGATGAAGGAAATCTGCCATTCTTACCTCGCAGAATGTGACTCCAGACCCACAGCAATGTGGCTTACTCTTAACTGCCCCCTCAAGGGCAATTAGGGATGGGCAATAAATGTGCGACACTCACGTCCCATGAACAAATAAAAAAACAAGGCCAGCAGCGCGGGTTCAATTCCCATACCGGCTGAGGTTATTGATGAAGGTCCTGCCTTCTCAACCTTGCCCCTCACCTGTGGTGTGGTGATCCACAGGTTAAACCATCACCAGTCAGCTCTCCCCCTCAAAGGGGAAAGCAGCCGATGGGCATCTGAGTCAATGGCGACTTTACCTTACCTAATTATGAAAGAGAATCTCTCAATGGATCAACATTTATAGAACCTATTTGGAATGGGAACTTCTGAGGTGTGTGGTGATAGGGTGGATGTGTGATAGTGTGTTGCAGGGATGGAGAAGGTTACAGAGAAAAAGAGGGTTCAGGCCATTGGGGAATTTAAACATAAGGATGTGAATTATCAGTTGGAGATGTTGGATAATCTTCAGCCAACGTAGGTCAATGAGGACAGGAGTGATGGTAAGTAGCATTTGGTAGAAAATGGGTTATAAGCAGCACTGTTTCAGGTGGACAGGTATTTAGAAATTTTATGCAAATTAGGAGAATGGCCAAGAGTGCATTACAATATTCAAGTCTGGAGGTGATAAACGACATGGAGGAGTGTTTCAATAGTAAATGGAATGAGGTGAGGTGGAGTTGGGGAGGCAGATGATGTTATCAATGTGAAAGTGGGTGATGGAAGGGCTATGACATTGAAAATTCAACGTAAGGTCAAATTGAATGCTAAGATTGTCAACAGTCTGATTAAACTGAGATAGTGACTGAAGAGGGTTCTGAGGGAACAATTCGCAGCAGGAGCCAGAGTCAACAGCTTTGTTTTTCCCAATTCTTATTGGATGAAAATTATGGGCAAGCTGCCTGACAGAACAGAAGCAGTGGAGGGGCCAAGGCAAGTGGGAAGATGGAGCTGGGTGTCACGAGTTTGAGGAAGATGACTCTATCTATGTATAAAGTCACCAAAGAGTTGGGAATAGAACCTTTATTTACTCCTGGAGTGAAGGTACAGGGGTGGAAACAATTGCCATTAAAGAACATTATCTGGCTATAACTAGACAAGTAAGAGTAGAACTACTTACTGAGTGGGATAATGAATGGGAAGATGTTGTGATTAACTATGATTGAGGAGTGGCTGAGAAGGTTGAGGAAGGATAATGTACCACATTCCCAGTCTTGATTGGATTAGGGCAGCTTCGCTCCTAAAGCAGGGACAGACGCCTGATTGGACGGATTCCAATGTCGAGCTATGGGGAAAATGGATATGAATTTTAGAGACACATTAGAGGACTTTTGGAAGAGGAAAGGGAGGCTGGAGATGAATTGAAAGATCACCAGGATAGAGGATAAAGAATGTGTTTTTTAAGCAATCTATTAAAGTCTGTTATTCTGAAAAGGAGGAGTAACAGTAGCTGAGGAGAATCATATATGATGTCAGTTAGATTGGACACCAGGAAGAGAAGTTGGGTGATCAGCAGTTTAGTCGGAGTGTGATCAAGGAGGGTGGAAGGGAAGGTGGGTCTCATCACCAAATGAGATCAAGTAGGGAATGAGTGGTAATAGGAGAGGAACAAATAAAATATGTGGGACAGGGCTGGGGAAGCCCTGTGGGGCAATTGGCTTAATAGGCAAATGGAAGAGGTGGAAGAGGGAAGAAGTAGCAGATGCAACTGGACAGATGTTTTCCACCTTAGTGACAAGGAATTGCATGATCAGCTTGCAATTGTGGAGTGCATGTAGGAGCCGGCTGGGAGTGGGGTTCAGTTAAGGTAACAGTTGGCAGGAAGGAGAAGAAGCTAAACATTATCTGTGCTCTCCAGGCCATTCAAGATAAATAAATGGTTTTGACAGAAAGTAGTGAGGTTTAATGGCACTTGATCTTGCCCAGCTAGATTTGGTGACAGTTGGCAAATGCAATTGTGCACCAGATTAACTCAAGCCTGTGTTCTTGGGAGTGAGCAAATACCAGGGGAATAATAAGGGTGTGAGGAAGTAAATGTTTTATTGGGGATAGGGGTATTAATTATGACAAATGGAAAGCTAAAAGCTAGGCAACTTGGAAGAACAACTCCAGGTGGAACTTGAGGGAGAATAACCTTCTAAAACGATATTCACAGAGAGCAGGTCATACGCAGACCAATCTAGTCACCGCAAGAAGACGAAAAACAGCTACAAAGAATATCAAAAAGTATAGACGATAAACTACTGGAAAAAATTTATTAGTGAGAAAGGAAATTGTGGGAGGAATTTTAGAGTGGTGTGTGATGTTATAGGATGCCCACTTTCCAGTATTCATTGTGGTTTTTGTCCACACAGTAGTTTCTTTATTTAAGTGTAACTTTTCCTTAATTTTTACTCACCTCCTCAGGAAGGTAAAAGTCTGACCCTATGATGTGTTTCCATGCATTCTTAAAGCCAAGTCTTTCCTTTGCATTGGGTAGAAAGCTAATGCTTGGAATTTATGGCTGAATGCCTAGATGAATAAGCAACTGGAAGACTAACTTTAACTAAATCCCATTTTACTATAATGTGCAGCAAAGGTATTTTGTACAGATTTAGAATCAACGCTTGTTAATTTAATGGTCCAGATTTTGCAGCTAGAGGTACACGGTATTTGTTATTTTTTAAGTTTACAGCTACCCAGAGATTTCTAGTAAGCTTCTTTATGATAACTTACATGGTACTATTACAGGAGATGTGGAACTTAATGTAAGATGGGCAAGTGACAATGCATCTCCTCAATGAAACCTTACTGAGGCACAATGTAAGAATATTTAATTTAATGCAAAAATCATGCGCAGAAAATGCATTAAAGAGAGGGAAAGAAGGTAAGTTACAGGGAGAGCAATAAGGGAAACAATTTGAAGGAATGAGACTCCTTTAAGTAAATTTCTATTCCTCGAGCAGGACCAAGATATTTTTTGGACCAGGAGAGGCCGGCTGTGACCACCAAATATGTAACTGCACGTTAAAATCTCATTGAGGCCTGACTTACATAATGAGGCTCTTAAATTTTGCCAAAGGCAAGGACCTCTGGCATTGTGCCAGACACACTGGTACAGATTGGGCAAAGTGAGATCCGCACAGTCAAATCTTCTGGTACTGGAGGGTGTGGGGCGGTTAAATTTAGGCCTCATATTTTTGAGTTACGATTAAGTATCCCATTCTTTGTATTCTAGTACCCATATGGTAATGTGTATCCTGGTGGGGAAGATATATTTGTGATAATGTCTCAATATTATCATCGTAAGTCGTGGGAGCTTGGGAGTTGCTCTCATGTTTATCCATAGAAGCCTGAAATGTTGTTCAACAATTTGACCTCAGCCTACCTATAATCTTCAGAACATGGTGCGCAACTAAATCTGGCTTCGTGTGTGCTAGGTAATATTGGTTTTGAACTGTTTCCCTTTTGACTTGTATTGAGGAGTTTTACAATTGGTCGATGGGTTCAGATTTGCCGACAAACCCAAAAATGGAATTGGTAAATAGACAATCCAACTTTCAGTCACAAGAGTGTGTGTTGAAAATGATGGAGAGTAAGGATGTGATGCTTGCAAGCACTATCCTTGAAAAATTGGTATGACTGGTTTGGTCTATAAAAAGCATTGCCCATTAACCAAACAGAAACTTGCACTACTCTTGAAAATCTATTTACATAGGGATCAGCTTAGTTCAGGTCACCTTAGGTTATGAATTTGGTTTGTCACTGATCCTCATGTCATGTAAAGGTTGACCGACTTTGCTCATATTAATCACACGTAGTTTGTGGGTATGTGTGTGATGTTGAGGACAGTACACGAATACCTCCACAAGTTTAGGGGTTTCACAAAAAATTTAAAGATTTTTCAATTCATTGAATTGAAGAGCTCCTCTTTGTGAAAAGGTGGATTATTTCTACCTTCCTAGAGATATCACTTAATTTTTTTTGATTAATAAGATACTTAATACTCCAGGGGAGATTCTGGAAGAGGCATTGGATTTTGTTGTGCCTGTATGTTTGGACACAAATTCAGGCAAATATGTCCAATGTTGCAGAGTTATGGCCCAATCCACAGGAGCATCTGATCTATCCAAATGCCATTTTGGCTCAGACAATATTCCGGTTTCCCTGGTGGTTGCTTTAACCATGCATAGGTTCTACTTGCATTTGCCACTGAGCAATCTTTATGGTTGTTTAAGGACCTCAATCAGATTTGGTCAGCGTGGAGTGAAGCAAGCAGGTAAAAAGACTGCTGCAGATTAGCAATAAAACAATACATTTCTTAACTTGGCTGCATGCGGAGCTGGAATCAGGAGCATGAGTGTTGCTCATGATTACACAATGCTCCTGAAGGCCGCTACCAGCCTATACCTTATCTCATCCTTCACCACCCTCCCATCTTGTCCCAGAGCCACTGCCAGCATTGCAACTGATTCACATTCGTGGGAGTCAACTGCTAAACTGCCTTTCGATACCTTACTGGCATCCACAGCTCATCCTAATTATACTGGTGAGGCCTAAAAGCCCCAATTTCAGTTCTCTGGCTTCTGCTATGCACTCTGGCAAATGACCTATTTTGAGCCTGGAATTCGGTCAAAACTAATTCCTATCCCTTTATCTCTCTCTGCCCAATGGAAGTAGGGTAACAGATGATATAAAATTGAGGTGACTAATTCTCCATTCCACTGCCATCTTAACTCTGACCTCCATCTGAGTGACTCATGCTCTTTGTTCAATCAAGCAGGAGCCTCATTAATCAATGTGAGTTGTGATCCTATAATCCGAATGTTGGACATACTGAGAGGATCACGCACCACAGATATTGCATTCAGTAAAACCTGGAGGTCAAGAGGAACAGGCCCAAAAGGTAAATTAAGAAATATTTTTTTGTTAGACCAGGAGGAGTAGGAGCTTTCCTCTGGCTCCACAAGGATAACATATTTTGTTATCATCCTGGTCTCGTATATGATTGTGTCCCATCCTGGTAAAATTCCAGTGGAGAAGGTTAGGTGACAAACATGGTACATCCACCATGCTACCAGATTTTATGTCTCCTCAATCTTCCACCTGCCAGCCTGCTTCTGGGAGGAGGTATACAAGTCTGCCCCTCATATCCTGTTGTCATGATTTTTAGTCAACATTTTCTGTTCAATTTTGCAATGTCATCCACCTCGGTACAATTGCAGGCTCTGACTATCAGGTAAAGTTTGGAAGTGAATGTCCCAGACTTCTCTGCAGTTGACCTATTTTATTTGTTTACTTTAGCTTACTTTTTAACAAGTTTATTTTCCATTTTCCAGTGGTTGCCACCATTTAGCATCTGATTCCTGCGTTGGTTTTCAGTCTCCGCTGTCTGTATCCTTCTCCCTCCAAGCTAAGTTGTTTCTCAACAGTTTTCCCGCCTGCTGCTCTACCATTGTCCCCATTTTCTGATATGTTCTCTGATATCTCCAGTAGTCGAGGTACTTGCCCCACCTCCAAATCCTGACCCCCCTCCTCTTGACAGGCCAACACTACGAATCTGAGAATTAATCGTTTTAGGAATATCACAGTGCCATAAGCATATGACAAAGCCATTTCTTCATTCGAGTTTGGGATTGTTGCCACACCCACAACATTCACACCTCCCTTCAGCTGGGTCTGTACCCCAACAGCCTCCACTAGTCCTCATCACTGTTCAATTGAGGCATTCAAGAGGGCATTAGAGATTAGATGGTTACTTGAATAGAAATAATGTGCAGGGGTACAGGGAAGAGGCAAGATAATGGCACTAATATGTTGAACCAAATGGCCTCCTCCTGTGCTGTGACAATTCTGTGATTCCCTGCTACATACCCCAGCACAGGATAATTAAGGCAATGGGAGATCTATCAGCCATTTCTAATGATCAAAGTGCTTCAAAACTACAATGTGTAAATATATTTCAGGCAAAATTATCTTCAGAAAATATTTACACTAATCTTGAGAGGTTACTGGGACCAATAGGCCTACACATCCTTTCTCACTATGGTACAGTTTGTAAATCTTAGAAACAATAACATTATAAAATGTACAATGTTTGCTAAATGAATGAAATGTGATGGGATAAACCCATTAATTTGATTTCATTTTAATAATAGGATTTAGCTAAAATAAAAAACAATTTAAATTGTCAATTAATTATTAATTACTAATGTGCGAATACAACCTGGATGTAATTATCAAATAGCCGGTCCACCATAGTAACTACATCTCCAAGCTACGTGCATTGATGGAAAACAATGACGTTCATTCAATATTTGTTTATTATAGTCCTATAACATTTATGTTGCGATAAATTAATCTAATTGCCAGTTTGCCAAGAACCTTTCTTGTGATTATTGTTTTTCCTCAAAGAAAAATCATCTTGTTGCATTCTTTTCAGTAATTCCATATTGATGAGATCCTTGGCCCAGAATGAAACCCTCTTTCTTCAAACACAGCAGCCTCTTGTTTTCTTTTTTTTCCCCTCTTGGTCCCATTGTACATTGTCAGCTGGTTTATGTAATGCCTTTCATCATTCAAAACCTGAAGGTGGCTATATGTCAGCTACTTTTCTGTCGGAATCATATGAAACTTTTCCAAGGAGGAAGCAGCACCACCATCAAAGAGCACTGGATGAAAAGTAAAGACAGATCATTAATTGCTGCTGAAAGGAATCAGTTGCTATTGATTCTGTAAGAAAAAAATGAAACTCTTTCTTGAAGAACGTTAGGATTCCTAGTTCAAGCCGGAAAATTCGCCATCACTTATTGGTTCAGCAGTTGTTTTATCCCCTCGACCAGCATAATGGTCCGATTGTAAACAAACCCCTGTTGGCCAGAGCTCTGATAGGCTTAAAATTACAATGTCCTCCTCATTAGAGAATTTCAAACTTGGCGCTAATTAGGTGGAGATGCGCCAATAAAAGTTCCAATTAGAGAGATTTCACAGCACAGTACTGGATGTTAAACAAAAATCTGTTTCTTCATTCACTTTCCTGCATGTATTATTGCCTGCTCCATGTGCAAGGTCACCTAAGGTTGTCTGTAGAATAAACAAAAATTAAATTCCACATAATACTTAAAATTATGTAGCTGAATTGAATAATATAGGTAACTGAGAAGAGAAAAGCTCTAACATGTACCTGATAGGCGCCACGGTGGCACAGTGGTTAGCACTGTTGCTTCACAGCATCAGGGGCCTGGGTTTGATTCCCGGCTTGGGTCATTGTCTGTGTGAAATCCACATGTTCTCCCTGTGTCTGCACGGGTTTCCTCTGGATGCTCCGGTTTCCTTCCACAAGTCCCGAAAGATGTGCTTATTTGGCAATTTGGACATTCTGAATTCTCTCTCAGTGTACCCGAACAGGCGCCATAGAGTGGTGACTCGGAGATTTTCACAGTAACTTCATTGTAGTACGAATGTAAGCCTACTTGTGACACTAATAAAGACTATTATTATTATATTAATTGCAGCATACTGAAATAACAATTTACCCTTTTCAACAATATATATGTTGCTTAATTGGATTAGTATGTCACGCATGAAACCTAAATTAGTTTAGTTCAGTGCCTTAAGTAACTGTTTGATTATTGATCAGACCAGATTGGTCCACAGATGGACCACTGATGGACCATTGTTTGTACAGCATGCAAGAAACAATACTTTTCACTGCATACTAATCCATGTGACAATTATAAATCAAATCAAAAATGTACACTGAGTGAAATCTAGCTTAACTCTCATTTGACATAGTCATCAATGTGGAGGTGGACTTAATATAGCTTTATTTAACAACATCTGTTGTACTAGAATTTTAAGTACAATTTTGGGTGCCCAGAACTGTTGTGCAGAAAAGCAAGATCACAGTTAAAATTCAGTGTATCGTTGATAGACATCCAGTGTTGACACTATCCTTTGTTGATAGGATAAAACCGTGAGCGTAAACCATGCAGCATCTTCTAGAAAACGGGCAGTAGCAAACACCAGGGCAGCTTTTGTCTTTGAAGGTGTGAATTCACCTTGATGTTGTTGCTGTATAGTAAATCTGTTTCCATGGTCATTGTCTGCTTTCTTCAGTCGTTATCTCTTGCTATTTAAATTCCTTTTGCACATACTGTACTACACTGTTGGCTGTTAAATCTGTTTTTCTTAATGTGTTTAGAAGTTAAAACCATGGATTAACTATTGAAACAGCAGTTTTCATTCTTCACTTCTAATTTGAACTAAAACAACTTCCTTTCTCAAGCCTTCTAACTTTAGATTTTGAAAGCATCTTTCACCATTTGAAGACCTTTTTGAACCTTTTAACCTTTAAAACCTTTTGAGCACACTTTTGGTAAGTAATGTTCCATCTTAAATACTTTAAGCTACCATTGAGTTCTGCTTCAGGTGCTGTCATGATATTCAGGTAAACATCATGGTGCAAACATACATATATACTGATGGACAGATCAACGGACCAATCAATACACACACAACACCACAGCCAATCACAGGCACGAGCATACACACTATGAAACAGGGAACACGACACTTCCCGGGAATTCCAGCAGGAGACAGCTCAGGGCACAGAGCTCACAGCAAGCGACTCAGACATTCACTATGTGCTGAGTGCTTCTCCATGATAGTGTTAGGGATAGGTCCACAGATTCAAGGGTAATGAACGAACCACAGTAACCAGTTTAACATTGTAAATATTGTTAGTAATAAAACTGAGTTGTACCATCCGCAACCGTGTTGGTTCATCTATGGAGCAGAGCACCCAACACAACATAGTACCAAGAGTGGAACCCAGAAACTGTGAGACCTACCTACGCATCCTCAGGAATCCGCCATCCTGCGCCATGGACACCGTCAGCACGCCGCAGCCGCTATAAATTGCTGGAAACCTCGGCGCCCTGGAAGCTGTTTAAATACCTGCAAGGTAAGGATGAGCCTTTTCAATCTTTCCTGACACACCTCCGTATCCTCGCGCAGTCCTGCGGTTACGACGCCACCTCCGATTCAATGATTAGGGATCAGATTGTTTTTGGGGTCACCTCGGACACCCTACGCCACCAGCTCCTCAAAATAAAAGACCTCACCCTAGCCTCCGCCATTGAAGCCTGCGTCCTTCATGAAAATGCGGCCAGCCGCTACGCCCAATTTCAAGCGGCCAAATCGGCACGGCAGGGGTCCTACACGGCCGAATCGGCAAGGCAGGGGTCCTACAAGGCCGATCGAGTTCCTCCCGGCCCGCGGCCCAAATGAGGGCGGCCATTTTGCGCGCTTTCCGCGGCCTCCCGCGTCTGTGTGCGCCAAAAAAGACGTCGATGCAGAGGGACGTGATGCGCAGGCGCGCCCGACGCAAGACCGAACTGCGCATGCGCGGTGGTGCAATGAACGCCATGACGTCACGACGTGCGGTAACTGTGGAGCCGCACATTTAAAGTGGCATTGTCCGGCAAAGAACCAACAATCCCTCCGCTGTGGCAAGGTGGGCCACTACGCTGCCTGCTGTCGAGCAGCTCAACCTGTCAATGTTCCCCAATTCCGACAGCCTCGCAGGGACGTGCGGACCATTCAGCCTCCGTACTATGAGTCGTACCCAGACGACATCCAAACCAGTGACACAGACGACCGGGACGCCTTCCGTGTTGCGGTTATTGATAAGAACCGGATGTCTCCAAGCAGGACTCACCAGTCGATGCCAGTGAACAGTGTCAATCCGGGTGATGAATGGTGTGCCACCCTAACAGTCAACCGATCACCGATAACATTTCGTTTGGACACTGGTGCCTCCGCCAACCTAATAGCATGGTCAGCCTTCCACGCCTTGAAGGTCAGACAGACCACCAATTCGGCCATCCCGTTGCAAGATGGTCGACTACAACGGAAACGTTATCCCGGCCATGGGATTCTGCCAGCTCCAGGTGACACACAACACACACGCGGCCACACTATCGTTCGAAATAGTCGGATCATCAAAGGACTCCCTGCTAGGCGCACAGGCATGCAAGGTTCTCCACCTCGAGCAGCGGGTCCACGCTCTGTCTCCAGAAGGCACATCAGACTTCTCGGATGCAGAATTTAGGGCACAGCTTCAATCACTCCTCGCCCACAACCAGGAGGCATTCGAGGGCATGGGCACACTGCCCTATACCTACAGAATACGACACAAACCGGACGCCACCCCGGTCATTCACGCACCTCGCAGGGTCCCAGGACCACTCAGGGACCGCCTCAAGCAGCAGCTGCAGGATCTCCAGGACCAAGGGGTGCTATCCCGGGTCACGGAGCCCACGCCATGGGTCAGCTCCATGGTGTGTGTTAAGAAGTCCTCTGGCGAACTCCGGATCTGCATTGACCCGAAAGACCTGAACAACAACATAATGAGGGAACACTACCCCATGCCCAAATGGGAAGAGATAACGAGCGAAATGGCCCAGGCTAAAATCTTTCAAAGCTTGATGCCTCGAAGGGTTTTTGGCAGATCCAACTGGATCAGTCCAGCCGAAAGCTGTGCACCTTCAACACCCCTTTCGGCAGGTTCTGCTATAACAGAATGCCGTTTGGCATCATCTCGGCATCCGAGGTCTTTCACAGGATCATGAAGCAGATGATGGAGGGCATCGAAGGGGTGCGCGTCTACGTTGACGACGTCATCATCTGGTCCACCACACCACAGGAGCACATCAATCGTCTCCAGCGCGTCTTTGCGCGGATACGGGAAAACAGCCTGCGCTTCAACCGAGCCAAGTGTTCTTTCAGCCAAACCGAGCTAAAGTTTCTGGGGGACCACATATCCCGGTCAGGGGTCCATCCGGATGCAGACAAGGTGAGCGGCATTACAGCCATGCCGCAGCCGGCAGACAAGAAAGCAGTGATACGCTTCCTAGGCATGGTCATCTTCCTGGGGAAGTTCATTCCCAACCTTGCCTCCAGCACGACGGCTCTTCGCCACCTAGTCAAGAACTCCACGGAGTTCCAGTGGCTGCCCGCACACCAGAAGGAATGGGAGGAGCTCAAAATTAAGCTCACCACAGCCCCGGTAATGGCGTTTTTCGACACCTCTCGTGACACAAAAATTTTGACTGATGCCAGCCAGTCTGGCACTGGGGCGGTAGTCCTGCAACGGGATGACACTGCGTCATGGGCCCCGGTCGCCTATGCCTCGCGTGCCATGACCCCCACAGAACAGCGCTATGCGCAGATTGAAAAGGAGTGCCTGGGTTTGCTAACCGGAATAGACAAGTTCCATGACTCCGTGTATGGTCTCCCCCAGTTGACTGTTGAGACCGACTATCGCCCCCTGGTCAGCATCATACATAAGGACCTGAACGAGATGACCCTTCGCCTCCAGCGCATCCTACTTAAACTCAGGCGGTATGACTTCCATCGGTCTACACCCCGGGAAAGGACCTTCTCATTGCGGATGCCCTATCTAGAGCAGTGAGCACACCGCCCGATTCGGAGGGGTTCGTCTGTCAGGTCGAAGTGCAGGTGGCCTTCACATCGGCAAATCTGCCAGCCGACGACTCCAGTCTGGCCCGTATTCGCCGGGCGACTGCGGCTGACCCCCTTCTACAACGTGTGATGCGCCACATGATGGGAGGGTGGCTCAAAGGACAGTGCCCGCAGTTCTACAATGTCCGGGACGACTTGGCCGTCATTGATGGTGTCCTCCTAAAGCTGGACCGGATTGTGATTCCGCACAGACTGCACACGTTGGTCCACGACCAACTACACGAAGGCCATCTGGGGGTCGAGAAGTGCAGACGGAGGGCCCGAGACGCGGAATACTGGCCGGGCATCAGTGATGACATTGCCAATATGGTGCTCAACTGCCCCACCTACCAAAGATTACAGCCGGCGCAACCTCCTGAGACGCTTCAGCCCCATGAGCTGGTGACGTCCCCCTAGGCGAAGGTGGGTGTGGACCTTTTTCATGCGCTCGGCAGGGACTACGTAATCGTCATCGATTACTTTTCAAACTATCCAGAGGTCATACGCCTGCACGATTTGACATCGTCCGCTGTCATAAGGGCCTGCAAAGACATCTTCGCTCGCCATGGCATTCCGATTACTGTCATGTCGGACAATGGGCCCTATTTTGCCAGCCAGGAATGGTCTTCTTTTGCTGCTTCGTATGGCTTCACACACGTGGCGTCCAGCCCTTTGCATCCCCAGTCCAATGGAAAGGCGGAGAAGGGCGTTCACATCGTTAAGCGGCTCCTCTGCAAGGCTGCTACTGCCAGATCGGATTTCTGCTTAGCCCTGCTGGCCTATCGCTCGGCCCCACTAGCCACTGGCCTCTCTCCAGCCCAGCTGTTGATGGGTCGCGCCCTCAGGACCATTGTGCCATCCATTCTGGATCCTACAACTTACCACGCTCCAGTACTGCACAGGATGCGACAGCAGCGCGGTCACCAGAAGGTGGCATATGACACACGGGCAACTGATCTTCCCGCCCTGGCGCCTGGGGACGACGTCCGTATCCACCTACCAGAGGGTGGCTGGTCGGCACCTGCCGAAGTTCTCCAACGCGTGGCTCCCCGCTTGTTCCTGGTTCGCAATGCCTGATGGCTCCATTCGCAAGCGCAATCGCGGGGCTCTGCGCCTGCTTCTACGCTCGCTACGGGAACTTACACCGGTGCCACGCCCTCCTGTTGTTCCGGATATCGACTTCGTGGAGCTTCCTGCCACCATGCCCAATCCGTCGTCGCCTGTGGCTAGGCCCATTCCTCAGGCGGTGAATCCTGACCCACCCTACTAGGCTGGACATATGAGCCTCTTTGAACATTGAACTCACTGACGTATCATACCACTGTGTTAATATGTTTCTTTTTTTTTCCTTGTCGTTACAGGAGTTCGTTTTGACGTTTAATATTTCCACGTGTTTTGTTTATGGTACAACCTCGTTGCTATGTCGCACCTGACATCGTCCCATGTATATAGTTTAGCCTCATGTACATGCTGTAGATATTGCACACACACACATTCAGCTGCACTCACTACACATCTTTATTTATAACCACATAGGCACATGTTCTTGTAAAAAAGGGGGGGATGTCATGATATTCAGGTAAACATCATGGTGCAAACATACATATATACTGATGGACAGATCAATGGACCAATCAATACACACACAACACCACAGCCAATCACAGGCAAGAGCATACACACTATAAAACGGGGAACACAACACTTCCCGGGGATTCCAGCAGGAGACAGCTCAGGGCACAGAGCTCACAGCAAGCGACTCAGACATTCACCATGTGCTGAGTGCTTCTCCATGATAGTGTTAGGGCTAGGTCCACAGATTCAAGGGTAATGAACGAACCACAGTAACCAGTTTATCATTGTAAATATTGTTAGTAATAAAACTGAGTTGTACCATCCGCAACTGTGTTGGTTCGTCTATGGAGCAGAGCACCCAACACAACAGGTGCCTTGACCAATCATAGTCCAGATGATCGAAATGGAGCATTTCCTAAGACATCATTTGAACAAAGTATATAGATGAGATATCAGCATGTGGGAGACAAGGAAACATGTTATATAGAGAACAAGTTCAGTACACAAAGCCATCAGCCCAAACCTTCTTGTTTTTATCCGAGACTACTTGACCCAAAGCTGAGAGGTTCCCCTCTTCCTCACCACCACAGGGGACTTCCCATTCTGACAAAACACTGAAACCGTAGAAGGGAATTAATTTTCTGAATGAACTAAAGTATCTCAGTATTTGTTCATAGTAATGTAGATACAAAATATGACACCATTCCCTGCTCTTGACAAAATCCGATGAAAGCTCAGACACTTTGGAGAGAATGTACACTTTCTAATGTGCTAAAGTACCAGTTATAACTTAATCTCCCTTGATTATCTAGCAGCCTCCTTAAATTCATGGACAATTTGATTTGATTTAGATTTATTGTCACGTGTACCGAGGAAGTATTGTTCTGCGTACAGTCCAGACAGATTGTTCCATGAACACAAACATGTTCCATACTTGAAAACATTTACTTTATTCCTATGACTTTCAGAGACAGTGGGTGGAATCTTCTTTTTGAGTCAAGGGTACAAATGACAGGACCAAAAGTGCACAGCATTTTCGCTTGGAGACAGAGCAGCTGAAACACATGGGCCGAGATTCTCTGACCCCCCCCCCCCCGCCGAGTCAAAGAATCCCTGGGGGGGAGGCGGGTTGACAGCGCCCCACCCGCCCGCCCCTGGCGATTCTCCGGGCCCTGATGGGCCGAGCGGCTGTCCATTATTGCCCAGTCCCGCCGGCGTGAATTACTCACCTCACGCATGGCGGGACCTGGCAGGTGAGTATGCGGGGGTGGTCTTCGGAGGGCTTGGTTGGATACGACCCGGGGAGGCTCCCACGGTGGCCTGGCCCGCGATCGGTGCCCACTAATCTGCGGATGGGCTTGTTCCGTGGGGACACTTCTTTCTTCCGTGCTGGGCCCCTGTAGGGCTCTGCCATGTTGCCCGGGGTCCAGCACCGAGAAAAGAACCCCCCGCGTATGCGCGAAAATACGCCAGCCGGTCTGCGCATGCGCAGAATCACGCGGGCCGTTCCGCGCATGCGCAGACTTGCGCCGGCCCTTCAGTGCCAGCTGAAGCGCCCCAAACCCTTCCGGCGTCCACCTAGCCCCCGAAAAGGCGGAGAATTCCACACTTTCGGGGGCTGTTGACGCCGGAGTGATTGGCGCCAGTCGTCCCGCCGGCGTGGGAACTTAGTCCCCATAAGGGAGAATCCCGCCCATGCAATCGGGTGGTGGCCAGCCAATTAGAAATAGAGATGAAAAGCTCAGCCAATCATATGACGGAGATAGGCAGGAAGTCAATAGCACCACCATGACCTCACGGGGTCGAAGGTCCCAGCACTATATTTAAACTCCATCTGCATAGGCATCCACTCCTTACTATTCAGTCTGATGGTTAGTGAGAAGTTCATAGGCCGGGATTCTCCAATTCCGCGGCCAAGTTCTGATGCCGGCGTGAAAAGCGGCGTGAACCACTCCGGTGTCAACGGTCCTCAATTGTCCGGTATGTTCCCCTTCCTAGGGGGCTAGATCTGTGCCGGAGTGGTCCCCAGAGTTCCAGACGGCGTGGCACGCCCGGCGCGACTTCGCGTATGCGTGCTACGGCTGGCGCACGTTCACGCATGCGCGCCATGGTCGGTGTGATTGCGCGCATGCGTGTGGGTTCCCGTCTCCGCGCCGGTTCCCGGGCAATATGGTGGAGCCCTACAGGGGCTCGGCGCGGAGGAACATAGGCCCCCACGGAAACATCCCGCCCTCCGATCGGTATGTCCCGATCGTGGGCCAGGACACCGTGGAGGCCCTCCCCGTGGTCGGATCACCCTGCCCCCCCCCTCCAGGACGGCCCCCGCAGACACACCTTCCAGGTCCCGCCATGTGGGACCTGAGTAACCTACGCTGGCGGGACTCGGCTGAACTCGGCGGGCACTCGGCCCGTCGAGGCCCGGAGAATCGCTGTGGGCGCCTGAAAATTGTCGCCGGAGAATCGGCGAGCTGGCATCGGGGCACCATGGCGCTATTCTCGCCCCCCGGGGTTTCTCCAACACGGCGTGGGGTCGAGAATCCCTGCCATAATCTCTGGATCTTCTGGTAAATACTTCATGAGGAGATCGAACAGTTCTTATAGGGACCTTATTCTGGCCGGAATCTGAATGCATGAGGGTGTCATAGGCCTGTCTGGCACATTGCTCCATCGCCCTAGCCTTGACTTTGGTGACCTTTGTTCCACCCACTATCACCCTCGGTGAACTATCATTCACTCTGGAGCCTACCCATCACTGTCAGTCAAGTTAGAACTGTCCCCCCCTTACTCTTGACCAGCAATCCATCGTCCCGACACTTCATCATCCTTCATCTGCTCTGTTACCCTCAAATTCCAGGCTCTCACCATTGATCATCTCTGTATAACCCTTGATCTCCCCACAATAATGTGTGATCTAAAGCCTGTTGACATTGTAGTCCAGATTCCCCTCCGCTTTCCCCCACGAGCCTCTATAGGCCTGCCATCTCCCCGCCCCTCCCTCAGTCAGCCATGCCCCATTCCCCTTTCAAGCCAGCTCTGCATTCTTGGCCTCCACCCCTCCTTCGATCAATCAAACACTGTTTCCCTTTCACAGCTGCCACCTGATCTTAATACCTCAATGTCATCGCTCACTGTTGCTTCAACAAAGTTCCCCGTACAAGAAAAGCAGCTCCTGCTCAGTCATATCCACTATTACCTCACCTCCTGCATGCCAACTTACTGACCTCATACTTTTCCCAAAGAGACAGTAAGAGCTGTGGATATTCTGCCTTCCCGCAATAGTTCAGGTGCCTCTGTCTTATTCAACTAATCAAAATGAGCTGGCCTTAAAAACTCACACAAGGAAAAATTGAAAGGTGAAATTTGCAGGGCTACAGGGAAAGAGTGGGACAAATTCAATAGCTATTCCAAACAACTGATACAGACATGAAAGGACTGAAATGGCATCCTGCTGTGTCGTACGATTGTATAATCAACGGCGCTGCGCGCCTGGGGTTATGATATCTCGTGGGAGATCTCTTGCCGTAATTTGTGTAAAATATTATGGAGAATACTTCTGACTTTTTGGAGCTTGTGTAACATTCCCGAGAAATTGAAGGGACAATGTGGTGGGGCTGCAGCTGTGTTATTGTTAGATTGCAAGTGCAATGCTGAAGAGAAATGCAATGATTTAGTGCAGGCTAAATCCATGAGTAAATATCTTTTCTGCAAAAAATCTATTTGAAATATTTTAGTCGTTCATGTGCACAAAATTGGTATGATTTGTTAAGAGTGTTTTAAAGGCCGAATAAAGCAGTGTTGTTCGAGTTAATGCCCTGGCACAGATACATTGGAATAGGGGGTGGTCATACAGCTCCTCACACTTGTTTTGCCATTCAATTGGATCATGGCTGATCTGCATCTCAACTCGATCCGGGTGCCTTGGTTCCGCAACACTGCATACCTTTGCCTAACAAAAATGCCTGATCAATGTGGCCGGCCCTCCCGTACCCATTAAAGTGACCATTCATCATCAATAAGGTAGACAGTGGATGTTGACACGTTATTCACTGGTAGGGGCGTCACAGGCAAAACCAATCAGATCCTCATCTTGTTTCCTGAAGTCTTCATTTGCATCAGGGTTCATCAGGAATGAAAATGTTAACTGAGTGTTGATTGGTCATTACCACAGGTCATTCCCAAAGATTCTGATAGGCCCATAATTACACACAGCATCTGCATTAAACAGGGAAGCAACTGACTTGATATTGAAATCTCCTGTCCATTTGAAGATGGGTTAATTATCTGCCTGAAAATGTAAATTCATTATCTTACCTTATTGAGAAGCTCCATGCTAAAGAAGTTAAAGGACCTTGAGGGGATGGGGTGTAAAAGAAAATGGATGATTTAGGGGCATCAAGGTGGCACAATGGTGAGCACTGCTGCCTCAGGGGCCAGGGTTTGGGTTAGGGTTAGCACCAGGGACTTGGGTTAAATTCTGGCCTTTGGTGACTGTCTGTAGGAGTTTGCACATACCCCCATATCATGTGGGTTTCCTCCAGATGCTTTGGTTTCCTCCCACAGTCCAAAGATCTGTAGGTTAAGAGGATTGGCCCTTAGTGACCAGAGATGTGCAGGTTAGGTGGGGTTATGGGGTTAGGGCAGGGTAGTAGGCCTGGTAGGGTGCTTTTTCAGAGGGTCATTGCAGACTTGATGGCCCGAATGGCCTCCTTCTGCACTGTACAGATTTCATGGTCTATAATCAGCTACCCCTCACATTTCTCACCGGTTTAGCTCAGTTGGCTGGACAGCTGGTGTGTGGTGCAGAGCGAGGTCAACAGCACGGCTTCAATTCCCATACCGGCTGAGGTTATTCAAGAAAGCCCCGCCTTTTCAACCTTGCCCCTTTCTTGAGGTGTGGTGACCCTCAGGTTAAATCACCACCAGTCACCTCTCTCTCAAAAAGGGGAGTGCAGCCTACGGTCATCTGGGACTGCGGCAACTTTACTTGCTTTATTTCTCACCCACTTTTGGGAAAGACACATAACGGGTGACTGCTCTGTTAACACCTGCTTCACGCTAGCACTCAAAGTCAAAATTACCCCCAATGAATTTGAATTATTGTCTTCATGGATAAAATTTTAATACATTCTGCTGATGTACTAACCTGTTCACTGATGAGTTTAAAGCCATGTTTTGACTGATGGTACTTTATATGCGAGTAATGACACAAAAGTATTCAGAAGATTTATCGTTGGACAGAAGCATCAATGTCATTTCACAATGGTAAACCCAATTTCACACAGATATAGGATCAATCAACATTTATTATCTAAATATATATTTTGTGCCGTTCTAAGTGGAAATTGCTTTTCTTCTCTGAGATGATTATCTAAACTTTTCTTCCAAACTCATATACCTGATCTGTGCCATTCAGGTGTAAAATCACAATAATTGCTTTGATGGTACATCTGCACCTACAGTCTTAATAAATTATATACAGCTGTATTTTTAAATGAATAATAGTTGCTTTAATGGGATTTTCCTACATTTTTCTTTTCTTTGATATAAAGCCACTGCTTATCTGAACATTTTGAGGAACGACACTATAATCCTGTTTTATCTAAAGATGTTCTCTTATAAAAATTTACCTTTTAAGTCATCATTACTTTGAGGGGCCAAAGAAACAGCTGTATTTACAATTTTAAATCATCTTATGAAAGGATTATAAACAAGTCTGTGCTGGTCTTTGCTTTACCAGTCTATACAACCTTGGGATTAAATCAAAGGGAACAGATTTTTTAAAAGCCCCACTTAAGGAGGACATTGATTGCCTTGCTCAGCATTTCATTTAACTGCTGCAACCATTTGACCACACACAGACCATTTCATCAAATGCCAGGATGAGATCTAAGATCTGAATTGCTGGAGTCCATTTGTGTTTGGGGGAAAGACTGGTTTCTCCACCACATACAGTATTTCCCCCTGAATTTAGGATGCCCTGTCTGCTTTCATCCTTCAGGCCGGAGGCCGAACTGGACACAAACTCAGCAGTTGTCTGGGCCGACTACTTCAGGGCCAGCTACTTCAGGGCCACAGGGTGTTTAAAGCAGCTCTTTGTAGCTTTCAAATTCATAAGGCCAAGTTTAAGTGTGGTGAAGTGGACTTTGATCTGCTCAGCCTCATCCGAGACAGATATCCCATCCTGAATCCTAAGGTTCCAGATATTTGAGGGCCAGACTGATACATAAGTATTGTCCAAATCAAACCAGCAACTGAAATGTCAATGTAACATTATGTTGCTCTGATGGCAGAGACCCCTTATTGATGGCACCAATGTGGTGTTGGGTGCTCTGAGGTACAGACGAACCAACACGGTTGCGATTGGTACAACGCAGTTTTATTCCAACTAGTTATTTACACATCTGACTTGGTACTCAGCACGTGGTGAATGTGTGAGTGTCTTGTTAATTAGGTCCTCGCCTTGTCCTGTCTCCAGATGGACTGGCCAGCAGGTGTCGTGTTTCTTGTCTTCTACTGTGTCTGCTCTTGTCTGTGATTGGCTGTCGTGTTATGTGTGCTGATTGGTCTGTTGGTCTGTCTATCATGATGTGTATGTTGTGATGTGTGTTTGAATATCATGACATCCCCCCTTTTTTTACAAGATTATGTGCCTACGTGGTTATAAATATAAATGTGTCCTGAGTGCAGCTAAAGGTGTGTGTGCGTGATATTTACAGCATGTACATGCGGCGTAACTATATACAAGGGGCGATGTCAGGTGTGACATGCTAACGAGGTTGTACCATAACAAAAGAAGAAGAACGTTGAAATTTGGACCGATCAAACGAGGCCTGGAACGATAAAACAGTGACATGTTACAATACAGTAGTTGCTAAAATGTGACGTGTGAACAGTCTCATAAGTCCAGTCTAGTAGGTGGGTGACGAATTCGGGTTGACCGCCTCAAGGGTGGGTCGAGAGCCCCCGGCTGAGGTGCGAGCCTGGCCACGGATGGCGATAGAAGGGGCATGGTATATGGCAGCTCCACGAAGTCGCTATTGGAAACCAGTGGAGGACACGGCGTCTGTGTATGGTTCCGTTGCGAGCGTGGAAGTAGGCGAAGGGCTCGGCAATTACGCCTACGCACGGATCCATCCGGCATGCGTACCAGGAACGAGCGGGGAGCCACGCGTCGGAGAACTTCAGCAGGTGCTGACCAGCCACCGTCTGGTAGGTGGATGCGGACGTTGTCTCCAAGGGCCAGGGAGGGAAGATCAGTTGCCCATATGTCGTACGATCTCTTCTGGCGATCGCGCTGCAGTTGCATCCTATGCAGTACCGGAGCATGGTCTATTGTTGGTGCCAGAATGGAAGGCACAGTGGTTCTGAGGGCGCGACCCATCAGCAGCTGTGCTGGCGAGAGATCCGTGGCTAGTGGGGCCGAGCGATAGGTCAGCAGGGCGAGGTAGAAGTCCGATCCGGCGGCAGCAGCCTTGCAGAGGAGCCGCTTGGCAATGTGAATGCCCTTCTCCGCCTTTCCATTGGACTGGGGATGCCGAGGGCTGGACGTCACGTGCGTGAAGCCATACGAGGCCGCAAAGGACGACCATTCATGGCTGGCAAAACAGGGCACATTGTCTGACATGACAGTCATCGGAATGCCGTGGCGAGCAAAGGTGTCTTTGCAGGCCCTGATGACAGCAGACGACGTGAGATCGTGCAGGCGTATGACTTCTGGGTAATTGGAGAAGTAGTCCACTATGATAACATAGTCCATGCCAAGCGCGTGAAATAGGTCGACACCCACCTTCGCCCAGGGCGACGTCACCAGCTCATGTGGCGGAAGCGTCTCAGGAGGTTGCACCGGCTGAAACCTTTGGCAGGTTGTACAGTTGATCATCATGTTGGCAATATCGTCACTGATGCCCAACCAGTACACCGCCTCTCGGGCCCTCCGTCTGCACTTCTTGACCCCCAAATGGCCTTTGTGTATTTGATCGAGAACCAGCTGGCGCATACTGTGCGGAATCACAATCCGGTCCAGCTTCAGAAGGATCCCATCAATGATGGCTAGGTCTTCTCGTACATTATAGAACTGCGGGCACTGCCCTTAGAGCCATCCTCCCGTCATGTGGCGCATCACTCGCTGGAAAAGGGGGTCGGCCGCTGTCTCTCGGCGGATGCGGGCCAGACTGGAGTCGTCAGCCGGTAGATTTACCGCTGTCAAGGCCATCTGTGCCTTGACCTGACATACGAACCCCTCCGCATCTGGCGGCGTGCTCACTGCTCTGGATAGGGCATCCGCCCCGATGAGGTCCTTCCCTGGAGTGTAGGCCAGTTGGAAGTCGTACCTCCTGATTTTAAGTAGGATGCGCTGGAAGTGAGGGGTCATTTCGTTCAGGTCCTTATTAATGATGCTGACCAGGGGGCGGTGGTTAGTTTCGACCGTGAACCGTGGAAGACCATAGACGTAATCGTGGAACTTGTCTAAACCGGTTAGCAAGCCCAAGCATTCTTTATCGATTTGCGCGTAGCGCTGCTCTGTGGGGTCTTGGCCCGCGACGCATAGTCAACCGGGGCCCATGACGACGTGTCATCCCTCTGCAGGAGCACTGCTCCAATGCCGGATTGGCTGGCATCAGTTGAGATTTTGGTGGGACGAGACGTGTCGAAGAACGCCAACACTGGTGCCGTGGCCAGTTTGTGTTTGAGCTCCTCCCATTCCAGCTGGTGTGTGTGTTGCCACTGGAACTCTGTAGATTTTTTGCTGAGGTGGCGCAGAGTCATTGTGTGGGAGGCAAGGTTGGGAATGAATTTCCCTAGTAAGTTGACCATGCCAAGGAAGCGTAGGACAGCCTTCTTGTCGGCCGGCTGCGGCATGGCTGTGAAGGCGCTCACCTTGTCTGCATCCGGACGGACCCCTGACCGGGAGATATGGTCCCCCAGGAACTTCAATTCGGTCTGGTCAAAGGCGCACTTGGCTCGGTTGAGGCGCAGGCCGTTTTCCCGTATGCGGGCAAAAACGCGTTGGAGACGATGTATGTGCTCCTGCGGTGTGGTGGACCAGATGATGACATCGCCCACATATACGCGCACCCCTTCGATGCCTTTCATCATCTGCTCCATGATTCTGTGGAAGACCTCGGATGCCGAGATGATGCCAAATGGCATCGGTTGTAGCAGAATCTGCCGAAAGGGGTGTTGAAGGTACGTAGCTTTCGGCTGGACGGGTCCAGTTGGATCTGCCAAACTCCTTTAGAAGCATCCAGTTTCGTGAATATCTTTGCTTGGGCCATTTCACTGGTGATCTCCTCCCGTTTGGGTATGGGATAATGTTCCCGCATAATGTTATTATTGAGGTCTTTGGGGTCTATACAGATGTGGAGCTCGCCAGAGGGCTTCTTGACACACACCATGGAGCTGACCCATGGCGTGGGCTCCGTGACCCTGGATAGGACCCTTTGGTCCTGGAGATCCTGCAGCTGCAGCTTGAGGCGGTCTTTAAGTGGTGCAGGAACTCTGCGAGGTGCGTGAATGACCGGGATGGCGTCCAGTTTGAGGCGAATTCGGTAGGTGTATGGCAGTGTTCCCATGCCTTCGAATGCCTCCTGGTTGTGGACGAGGAGCGATTGGAGCTGTGCGTTGAACTCTGCATCCGGGAAGTCAGACGTGCCGTCTGGAGAGAAAGAGAGAATTTGTTGCACAAGGTGGAGAGCCTTACATGCCTGTGCGCCCAGCAGGGAGTGCTTCGATGAGCCAACTATCTCGAACGAGAGTGTGGCCGTGTGTTTTGTGTGTAACCTGGAGCTGGCAGGATCCCATGGCCGGGATAACGTTCCCGTTGTAGTCGACCATCTTGCACCGGGATGGCTGGATTGGTGGTCTGACCTTCATGGCATAGAATGCTGACCATGCTATGAGGTTGGCGGAGGCGCCAGTGTCCAGGCGGAAAGTGATCGGCGATCGGTTGACCATCAGGGTGGCACTCCATTCATCGGCCGGATTGATGGTGTTGACCCGGGTCACATCAATGACCGCAACCCGGAAGGCGTCTTGGTCATCTGTGTCGTCGGTTTGGATGTCGTGATGTGGAGGCTGGATGGTCCGCACGTGTCTGCGAGGTTGTCGGAGATGTGGAAGATCCACAGGTTGATCCGCTCAACAGTAGGCAGCGTAGTGGCCCATCTTGCCACAGCGTAGGCATTGTTGGGTTTTTGCAGGACATTGCCCTTTAAATGTGCAGCTCCTCAGTTGCCGCACGTCATGACGTCATGGCGTTCGTTACGCCACTGCCCATGCGCAGTCTGGTCTTGCGTCGGGCGTGCCTGCGCAGCACGTCCCTCAATGTTGCCATAGGTTTTGGAGCGCACAAACGAGGGAGGCCTCAAAAAGCGCGCGAAACGGCCGCCCTCGTCCGGGCCGCGGGCCGGGAGAAACTCAATTGCCTGGATGCGTTCGGCCTCGTGGGCAGCCTGGCTTGCCGATTCGATCGCTTGGGACCCCCTCCATGCCGATTCGGTTGCCTGAAATTGGGCATAGCGGCTGGTCACATTTTCATGCAGGACACAGGCTTCAACTGCAGATGCTAAGGTCAGGCCTTTAATTTTTAGAAGCTGCTGGCGTAGGCCACTGGAGGCAATGCCAAAAACGATCTGGTCCCGGATCATGGACTCTGAGGTGGTGCCGTAACCGCAGGACTGCGCGAGTGTGCGGAGGTGCGTCAGGAAGGGCTGAAAGAGCTCATCCTTACCTTGTAGGCGCTGCTGAAAGATATACCTCTCAAAGCTTTCATTGACCTCAACGTTGAAGTGCTGGTCGAGCTTGAGGAGGACCGTGTCATATTTAGATTTGTTCTCGCCTTCTGGGAACACCAAGGAGTTGTACACATCGATGGCGTGCTGACCTGTGGTAGTGAAGGGAATGGCAATCTTTGTTTCGTCCGAGGTGCCCTGTTTTTCGTTGGCTCGCATGAACAGTTCGAATCGCTGCTTGAAGAGCTTCCAATTGGTGCCCAGCTTCCCAGCGACTTGCAACGGCTGCGGTTTGTTGTGGGTGTCCATGGCTCAGGACAGCAGATTTGCCGGTAAGTATCGATTCACTCACTGGTACCATGTGGTGTTGGGTGCTCTGAGGTACAGACGAACCAACACGGTTGCGATTTGTACAACGCAGTTTTATTCCAACTAGTTATTTACACATCTGACTTGGTACTCAGCACGTGGTGACTGTGTGAGTGTCTTGTTAATGAGGTCCTGGCCTTGTCCTGTCTCCAGATGGACTGGCCAGCAGGTGTCGTGTTTCTTGTCTTCTACTGTGTCTGCTCTTGTCTGTGATTGGCTGTCGTGTTATGTGTGCTGATTGGTCTGTTGGTCTGTCTATCATGATGTGTGTGTTGTGATGTGTGTTTGAATATCATGACAACCAATTCTTCTTTTTCAATTCTTCTGCTCCTCTGAGGGAATTGCCAGGCTCTTTGGAATCAATTCTCTTTCTCCAGTAAAGATTTGAGGCCTTTTAACAGGCTTCACCGGGACTCATGCCAGCTAGGTCACCAGCTGTATTATAACCCTGGAAAGGGCCTGTTCGTCCAAAGGCCTGCTCCTGGTATCAATTGGGCTCTGTGCTGAAAAGTGCATTTGAATGGAATTGAGGACAGGATCAGCAGACACTGTCTAATAGCTCAACTTGGCGAGATAGTAAATAGGTCAGAATCTGTGGAATTCTATGCCAATGTAGAACCAGAGAGAATAGGGAAGAAAATTGGACAGTTTAAAAAGAAAATCACTAACAGATTAAACTGTTCTTTGGTTTGAGTTGGCAAAGAGATAATGTAAGTGGAAGATTCTGACCATCACAATAAGTCAGTTTTTAGAAAACTGCACAACTGTGATTGAGCTTTATGTTTAATTTTGCCTTCGGCACAAATAAGAAACTTAGAATTCCTATGTTTATAAGTCTTTCACAAATCCAAATGGCAGCCTAAATCATGGAATTAAGAGCATTGATAGGGATAAACATGGAACCAGTCTAGAAATCTGATATGATCTCAATATTATTGGTTGGGTAATCCAGCCTAAATAAAGCCTGTCCACTGAAAAATGTCTTTGAAGGGTTTTTTTTGTCAAAATGACAGAAAGAAGGCTTTTCAAGCAGAAGGCTCACTATTAACTGTTGAGAGCTGAAGGCACTAAATTCATAATTTAATATTCTGCACATTGTTGAAAGTATTCAAGGGACAATTCTCAAATATCATGCTCAGCTACTTGTGACAATAAGCTATTATCATTTCATTTCATTTCATTTCAGGAAACACCCCTGTCCCCCACTTCACCGCTCCATGAAGCCTGTAGAATTAGGAAGGGAGATGCAGTGGACATCAAGGTTCAGAGCTTAGTTCCACGGTTGGGTGCGCAGAGACAGGAGAATTCACAGCTCCACAAACCTGACCGTTAAAAATTGCTGCCCGATCTTCTGATTTTTCGACCGGGGGTACAGGCTACAATAGGAATTAGAAGGTGACACCAGACGGTGTTAGGAGGTGGCGGGGTCCCAGCCGTGGTTTGGGCGACTTGGAGACAGATAGAAAACAGGCCTTAAAAGGCCCATTTGAGAGGTAGATTGTCAATGATGAAATCCCTGTGCCTCAGAGGGAATGTCATTACTTTGCCAGGTGTGTCAAAGCTATAAATGGTGGCCAACTGTTATCTGATCCTGGAGGGGTGGCCCATTTTGGAAGAATTGTCATTGTTGCTGCCTAATCAAAGTCTACTCTACTGAACCACTGAAAGCATGAAGCAAGACACAACCATGGAGTCTGGCCACCATAGAAACACTGAAAGAAGGAGCAGGAGGATGCTATTCGGAAGGCCACTGGATATGGGGTCCCTCACATTAATTGTATGGAAATAGGGCTTAAGTGATGATAATTAGTTTCTCACCATGCTCCGGCGAGATCCTTATTTCACACAAGGGAGCGGGCCAGTTGTATCACAAACTGGCACCTGGTGCAGTTCTCGTTTTCGGCCTCTCCCAATTCTCACCAGCCTCGTTTGCTCGAGCAAGAGCACAACGAGGATGGAGAATCGCGCCCCCTGTCGGAATGCTGCTTCTCAGCTTGTCTTCCACCCACAGACTAACTCTGAACCTCAACACCTAACTGCATCAGCCCTTGGCTCCTCCCATTAACTACATCATCTTACTAAACCACACACAATGGGCTGGATTCTCCGTTTCTGCAGCTAAGTGCCGGCTTGAATGGAGAATCCCCGAGAGTTTTACGATGAAAATAATCAGCGCCAACCCCTCATTGATTCCGGGACCGGTGAGGGTCTTTACAACACCAATTACATATAATACAATATAGCTGAAATTCCTACATTCATCATACAGTAGGGACAAAAATAATTGCTCTGCAACATCAGGAGCCACATCGTCCTCCTGGGGTTTAGGGAAGACAATTGAAATTTCTGGTGTTGCAAATAAAATGATAAGGTAAATTCCACAGGGGCACCCTACCTCTCCTGGCTAACTAATAAAACACGTCAAGTTTGAGCTGCTCTTACCAGCTCTCATTTGTACAGTTCAGGTTTCACACTGTTTGTCTACCAAAATCCATCTGATGATGTACCTCCAAAAATCGCACATGCAGCAATGTGTCTGCCCCTACTCCTTCCCCTGCTAAAATGAGAAGTGCCAAGTTTGGGGGCGTGACTTAGTTTTTCAAGCAGTTCCACTATTTTATTCTATTCATTTATTTTATTTATTCTATCTTATTATATTATCTGAGGAAGGATGTTCTTGCTCTCGAGGGAGTGCAGCGAAGGTTTACCAGACTGATTCCGGGGATGGCGGGACTGTCGTGTGTCAAGAGATTGGCTAGGTTGGGACTGTTCTCGCTTGAGTTCAGAAGAATGAGGGGGGATCCCAGAGAGACTTATAAAATTCCAACAGGACTAGACAGGGTAGATGCAGGGAAGACCATAAGACCATAAGATCATAAGACATAGGAGCAGAATTAGGCAACTCGGCCCATCGAGTCTGCTCCGCCATTCAATCATGGCTGCTATTTTCTCATCCCCATTCTCCTGCCTTCTCCACATAACCCCTGATCCCCTTATTAATCAATAACCTATCTATCTGTGTCTTAAAGACACTCAGTGATTTGGCCTCCACAGCCTTCTGCGACAAAGAGTTCCACAGACTCACTACCCTCTGGCTGAAGAAATTCCTCTTCATCTCTGTTTTAAAGGATCGTCCCTTCAGTCTGAGATGGTGTCCTCTGGTTCTAGTTTTTCCTACAAGTGGAAACATCCTCTCCACATCCACTCTATCCAGGCCTCGCAGTATCCTGTAAGTTTCAATGAGATTCCCCCTCATCCTTCTAAATGAGTACAGATCCAGAGTCCTCAGCCGTTTTTACAATATACATTAATGATCTGGAAGAAGTTACTGAAGGCACTGTTGCTAAGTTTGCAGATGATCCAACGATCTGTAAAGGGACAGGTAGTATTGAGGAAGCAAGGGGGCTGCAGAACGATTTGGACAGGCTAGGAGAACAACAAAGAACGACAAGTTCATACGACAAGTTCTTCAATCCAGGGAACATTCTTGTGAACCTCCTCTGGACCCTTTCCAAGGCCAGCACATCCTTCCTTAGATACAGGGCCCAAAACTGCTCACAATACTCCAAATGGGGTCTGACCAGAGCCTTATACACCCTCAGAAGTACATCCCTGGTCTTGTATTCTAGCCCTCTTGACATGAATGTTAACATTGCATTTGCCTTCATAACTGCCGACTTAACCTGCACATTAACCTTAAGAGAATCATGAACAAGGACTCCCAAGTCCCTTTGTACTTCTGATTTCCTAAGCGTGTCCCCATTTAGAAAATAGTCTATGCCTAAATTCCTCCTTCCAAAGTGCATAACCTCACCCTTTTCCACATTGTATTTCATTTGCCACTTCATTGCCCACTCTCTGTAGAAGATTGTAGTTTAGTCGGGCAGCATGGTCGGCAAGGGCTTGGAGGGCCGAAGGGCCTGTTCCTGTGCTGTACATTTCTTTGTTCTTTGTTCTTTTTCTTCTCCTAGCCTGTCCAAATCGTTCTGCAGCCCCCTTGCTTCCTCAATACTACCTGTCCCTTTACAGATCGTTGGATCATCTGCAAACTTAGCAACAGTGCCTTCAGTTCCTTCTTCCAGATCATTAATGTATATTGTAAAAAGTTATGGTCCCTGCACAGACCCCTGAGGCACACCACTAGTCACCGACTGCCATCCTGAAAAAGTCTCCTTTATCCCCACTCTCTGCCTTCTGCCAGTCAGCCAATCCTCTATCCATGCCAGGATCTTACCCTTAACACCATAGGCTTTTAACTTATTTAACAGTCTCCTATGTGGCACCTTGTCAAAGGCCTTCTGGAAATCTAAATAAATCACGTCCACCGGTTCTCCTTTGTCTAACTTCCTTGTAACCTCCTCAAAGAACTCTAACAGATTTGTTAGACACGACCTCCCTGGAAGATGTTGCCAATGATGGGTGTGTCCAGAACCAGGGGCCCCAGTCTGAGGATTCAGCGGAAACCATTTCGGACAGAGATGAAGAGACATTTCTTCACCCAAAGAGTGGTGAGCCTGTGGAATTCATTACCACAAGAAATAGTTGATGCTAAATCATTGAATATATTCAAGAGGCGGCTAGATATATCAGTTGGGGATTGGGATCAAAGGCTATGGGGAGAAAGCAGGATTAAGCTATTGAGTTGGATGATCAACCATGATCGTGATGAATGGTAGAGCAGGCTCGAAGGGCCAAAAGGCCCTTCTGCTCCTATCTTCTATGTATCTATGTATCTTCATCACAATGGAAAGACTCTGCATCATGGTGCAAATCTGGGCCTAAATTCCCAATTTTGCAGGAGACAAAGTTCCTGTTTGGGTTTTTGCGGCCTTATTAGTCACAAAAAGTTGCTCGAATGATAAACTCATCATGGCGGCACGGTAGCACAGTGGGTAGCACTGTTGCTTCACATCGCCAGGGACCCAGGTTCAATTCCCGGCTTGGGTCACTGTCTCTGTGGAGTCTGCACGTTCTCCCCGTGGCTGCATGGGTTTCCTCTGGGTGCTCTGGTTTTCTCCCACAAGTCCTGAAAGATGTGCTTGTTAGGTGAATTGGACATTCTGAATTCTCCCTCTGTGTACACGAACAGGTGCCAGATTGTGGCAATTAGGGGCTTTTCACATTAACTTCATTGCAGTGTTAATGTAAGACAAGAATAAAGATTATTATATGCTGTTTTGAAGTGCAGTCCCTCTTTCTCTGAGTGGTAGTATAACACAGACGGGGAACACCTGCTTACAGCTGGTGCAGCACTCCAGTAATAAAGCTAGAAATATTTGCCAGGCTTGCATTTCAACTGCTGGCTTTGACATGATTAAAAGGACCTTGTGCATTAGAGCTGGGGCAATTCTTTTTCTGCATGCTTTCTGCATTTTAGCATCATGTTGGTGTTCACCTCCCAGATCACTATCCTTGCTATCAAATTTTGCCACCTTCGGTTGTAAGCGATCATACTCATCCGAGCACTCTATTCCACGAGTGAACTGTTCTAATTTTGGAGAATCAAGAGAAATTTCTGTGAGGAGAGAGAAATCAGACTTTCTGAGTCCTCTCCACTTATTCCCTCATTTTCATGAGAAATATGGCATGTGTTTCCCTGGTAAACCATATCCTGCAGTTGCAATGGTCTATCGATGTCACCAAGCACCAGTTGCCCATCAGCACACTCATCTCTTGTAGCAGCATAGGAAGAAGAGAAAGCTGTTCTTCATCGAGTTCAAGGCTGATCTGAGGTTAACTCCACATATCTACCCTTTTCTCATATCCTGTAATACCTTTGCCCAACAAAAACCTATCAATCTATGACCCTGAAACAACTATTGAACATGTCAGAAGAGACCTGTCTGTACTATCTATGTCACAGTGGGGCAGCAGTCATATGCATTGCATCATCTACTGAATACATGAATAGGATGGGAATCGAAGGATACTGACCCCAGAAGTGCAGAAGGTTTTAGTTTAGACAGGCATCATTATCGGCGCAGACTTGGAGGCCCGAAGGGCCTGTTCCTGTGCTTTGCTGTTCGTTGTTCTTTGTACTGAAGCCTGGCCTGCAGACAAAATCCACTCCAGGATTAGCCGTACTTATTTTACTCAAGTTATTTAAAGTTATTTTACTCAAGAGTCACCACTGCATTGAACTTTCATGTAGTTTAGAAAGACGCCCTTGGTAGCTGTCAGTCTAATCTTATGTTCCTGATATCTACACATTACCTCCATTCGCACTAGCTTTCAGACTGCCCCCTGTTGCCTAAACCTAACTCCCCTCTCTGAGTCTCAATAAGTGGATATATCAATGAGTTTACAGGATCCTGAATAGCCATATGCATCCTAATGGGATTGGCTTTCTTGATACTGCACACTGGTGCCACTATTCACACCTTGGGAGATTGCACATAAATAGAAAGGGGCAATGTGTTGGCACAGAATATACAGTCAATGATTGAAAGGGGTCTGACCGAGATTTGATCTGATAGGAAGTGCACAGGACGCCATCTTGTTAAAAGTGGCTGTGCATATGTGGCAGTGGTCATTAGATGCCTGCAGAACAGTCAGAAAATTATGCAAATTAGTTTGCATTTTGTAGTTACATAATCCAGGCAATGCCCCTCTTCAACCTTGCATTTACAGTATGAGGTACCCTCAATAATGATGCTTAGAGATTAAACTGTAAAGAAGGCTTTATTAGGCTAATAACTATGCTACAGATATGGACGAGAGCTGACTGCTATACAGACCATGAGGCAGGCCTTTATGTATGGCTCCCAGATGGGCGGAGCCAGAGGCGGAGTCCCCAGGGTTCCAAGCCTGGTCTTAAAGGGGACATCACCTTACATGATGATAAGGCAGTAACCGTTCATCACACAGTACTTGGCAGCAGACAGGCAGATGCGGCTGTCAATTCAGCACCCATTGTCTGAGGTACCGGGAACAAACATCATTTTTGGTGTGAAACATGTGGCTGATCCTAACTCATCAATTTCCCAGTCAGGGGGTTCAATTAAATGCTCACTCTCCACAGCCCCATGGAACATTTAACTATGAGCTGTGGAAAAAAATCTATTCCAAGATAGAATAGTTATTGAAATATAGAATAACTATACTAAAGATATTTTTATGAGAAATAAAATCAACTCAGAAAACTTGCATTAAACGTGCAAAGCACTGGCTCAATAGCAAACCAGATGCAGGAAATAAGTACCTGTAAGAAGGCATGCGATAATTAGGACGGAAATTCGGATAAACAATGCCAAATATGAAGTCCAGGAAATTACTGAAAGCTTTGGAGTATGACTTTTAGTATTGTCGAAAATGGCATGTCAGAAAGAAAGTATTCTTTCTTGCTTGGGTCAGAAGTAAATGATATACAAAGAATACTTATCAGTCCAAAGTTTCAAAATTGCAACAGAGGCAAACAGTAACTACCGTCCGTAGATTAAATTAATTCTAACTCAGATGAAGGTCACATTCTCTCATTTGAAGTTGAGGGATCTGAAAATGATACTGTGCTAGCAGACTGAATGCTAATATGCTCAAGTGTTGACAAAGTCAGATTTCTGTTTTGACTGTACAGTACTATCAATGTCTTAACTAAGAGGGGCTAAAGTGACTCACTTATTGGGCGCGTTTCTCCGGAAAGGTTTCCAAGCGTAGTATCAAGGGGAAACTGCCGTGAACTTCCCGCCGGTCAGCCCAGCGAAGTCGGCAACGCTATTCAATGTTAATTCGTCCACTTCACAAGGCCCCACGGCCTTATTGACGCAGTTCGCCTGGGCTGCGCTTGCCAACCCCCCCCCCCGCTAACAAGATCGAGCAGCACTTGGTCAGCCAACCCCAGTCAGCTCGCAACAATGGCGAGGAGACCGTCCCCAAGATTTGGGGAGGCTCTTCAACACAGTGGAGGCCAGGAGAGATGTCCTGTTCCCCCGAGGGTCCTGGAGGGTGAGCCACAGTACACCCAGTACTGCCTGGGACAAGTTGACGGTGGCTGCAAGCTTCGGGAGTGTGACAAGGTGGATTGGACTCAAGCCAGAAATAGATCAACGACCTACACCGGGCAGCATGAGTGAGTCGATATCAACTTCCCCCCCCCCTCCCTGAGACCTTCCCTACCCCAAGCAAGCATACACCCCTCCAACTCTCCAGGCGACTCCCAACTCTCTCTCCACCCTCCCTTTCCCTTCAACCCCCCCAAACCTCCTTTCACCCTCCTCTCCCTTCAACCCCCCAAATCTTTCCTTCGTACCTTGTGTACCAAACATGTGGCTAACGATGCCCTCTCTGTGTCAAAATCGGCGCGAGAGGGCCCAGACTGGCGGTGGGTGCCGGACGTAAGAATCCTCATTTCAAGAACAAAGAACAAAGAAATGTACAGCACAGGAACAGGCCCTTCGGCCCCCCAAGCCCGTGCCGACCATACTGCCCAACTAAACTACAATCTTCTACACTTCCTGGGTCCGTATCCCTCTATTCCCATTCTATTCATGTATTTGTCAAGATGCCCCTTAAATGTCACTACCGTCCCTGCTTCCTCCTCCGGTAGCGAGTTCCAGGCACCCATTACCCTCTGTGTAAAAAGCTTGCCTCGTACATCTACTCTAGACCTTGCCCCTCTCACCTTAAACCTATGCCCCCTAGTAATTGATCCCTCTACCCTGGGGAAAAGCCTCTGACTATCCACTCTGTCTATGCCCCTCATAATTTTGTAGACCTCTATCAGGTCGCCCCTCAACCTCCTTCGTTCCAGTGAGAACAAACTGAGTTTATTCAACCGCTCCTCATAGCTAATGCCCTCCATACCAGGCAACATTCTGGTAAATCTCTTCTGCACCCTCTCTAAAGCCTCCACATCCTTCTGGTAGTGTGGCGACCAGAATTGAACACTATACTCCAAGTGTGGCCTAACTAAGGTTCTATACAGCTGCAACATGACTTGCCAATTCTTATACTCAATGCCCCGGCCAATGAAGGCAAGCATGACGTATGCCTTCTTGACTACCTTCTCCACCTGTGTTGCCCCTTTCAGTGACCTGTGGACCTGTACACCTAGATCTCTCTGACTTTCAATACTCTTGAGGGTTCTACATTCACTGTAAATTCCCTACCTGCATTAGACCTTCCAAAATGCATTACCTCACATTTGTCCGGATTAAACTCCATCTGCCATCTCTCCGCCCAAGTCTCCAAACAATTTAAATCCTGCTGTATCCTCTGACAGTCCTCATCACTATCCGCAATTCCACCAACCTTTGTGTCGTCTGCAAACTTAAAGGAACGGGCCCTGGAGGTGGCTGGGGTGGCTGAGGACAGAACGGTCACCAAAGCAGAGGCTGGCGGACGCCACAGATGTGAGAAACCACTGGGCCCCATCTGGACAACCTGTCAAATGTGAGTTGTTATGGTCTTACTGACTGACCCATCCCTCCCAATGACCAATGAACATTGGTTCATCGTCCATAAGTGCTCGGAAGAAAAGTAATTTTAAGTGCGAATCAGGTGGCTGATCCTAAGCCATTTTTTCCCAGACAGGGGGTTAAATCAACTGCTCATTCCCCACAATCCCATGGCTTGAATTTTACCCCAGGGGTGCATACAAAGTCAGCATGGTTGGAAACAGATGTAAAACACGTTCCCAGCCAAGATTGTGTTGTTCACGCGATATTGTGCTGGGTGGCCAACCAAGACCCGCCCAGCATGAAATACAACTGCCCATAGGTTTTTCAGTGTGTGCGGAGGGTGGGAATGAGCTGGTGGGGGGGGTTCCCTATAGGGGCTTGGATGGGGCTGTAAAAACTGCAGCGGCAGCTCCCTGAAGGGTGCCAGGAGTTGTGGGGAAGGCTGAAGGCGCTGTCTGCAACCATTAAAATAACTATCCTGTTGTCTGGTAATGATCTCAGCACTTGGTGAGCACAAAAAGCGGGAGAGCAAGTCAGGTGGACACTTTGCCCCCCATTTGTCCAATGAGTGTCTGGGACTCCTGGTGGAGGAGGGTAGTGCCAGGCAGAAAATTCTCATGCCCAGTGAGAGCAAGAGGAGGCAACCCAGACTGACCAAAAAGGCTCGGAAAGGGGTCGCCGCCCAGGTTAGTGGGCACAACGTGGTGCTCCGCACGTGGCTTCAGTGCCACAAAAGTTCAATGATGTTCTGCGGTCGGCAGAGATGACATGGACCTGTAGAGAGAAGTGTAGTCGGGTGAACATTCCTCATGACACTCAGGGGTGTAGAGTGTGTGTGTCAACCAGCACTGAAGCCTGGGCGCTGTCAAAGCTGGGATGTCAGCACGCTTGGTCTCGGTGCATTGCAGGGTGAGGTATGCCACTCTGACATGGCGCGCTAACTGACTGTGGTGGGGAGTGGGAGATAGGAATAGAAAATGAAAACCAAGGTGCAAAGAAATCAGGCTCCAATTTCTGAACTCCTAGACGTGCGTTCTACTGTGGTGGTTACCCAAAGATGTGCTGGGAAATCCCCTCTGGAGGTTCCCAGGTAAGGTTTGTACATCAATTGCCAGAAGTGCAAACTTTCTCTGGGCAATTGTCCCACACTGGGAACCATCCAAAAATGAGATTTCAATCACAAACATCAGATGGTTCAGACAGTGTCGACCAATAGTTAGCCACAAAAGTTAGATGAATTAGATAATACCTCCTTCTCGTCTGGGTAATTAATGCACAGACCCACACCATCCCCCACAGGGCTTTCCTCACATCCCTGAAAATCCAGGAGACTCCCCCACCTCCTGATCCCCAGGGGTCTCTCTCCTCCCCCCCCCCCCGCCCTCCCGTCCCCCCACCCTTCACCAACCCTCAAGGTTCTACAGCCCCCGACAAGAGCTCCCCAGCCCATGTCCCCCACCCCCCCCCCCTCCCCCCGCCACCACCACCACCACCACCAACATGGGTTCTCCCACAACACCCTGCCAGGCTTGACTCTCATGCACACCCAGAGCAGTCCCACCCTCCCCACAGGCCTGACCTGACGTCCATGCTAATGGACCAGCACTCTGCCGGCATGAATTCAGAGCAATTCCCGTCCAGAGGGCATTCTGACCGCTGGGTCCAGAGTTAGTGCCAAAGTTAGCTGCAGCTGTTTTTAAGTGCTTCACTTACCACACACTCACTGCAGCCACCAAGATGGCTGAGAGAAGACCTCCCCCCCCGAGCTCGGGAGTCCAGGGTGGACCCACCGCTCTATGCCAGTGAGGAGCAGAGGGACACCCTCTTCCCCAGTGTGGTCCACAGACTCAAGTCTACCCTCCCGGACACTGATGGGGAGGTGGTTGAAGTGTTGGGTACTCTGCCACACAGATGAACCAACACGGTTGTGAATGGTACAACTCAGTTTTATTTCAAACATCTATTTACACTGGTAAACTGTTTACTGAGGTTCGATCATGACCCTTGATTCTGTGGACCTATTCCTAATTCTATCTTGTAGTGGCACTCAGCACATGGTGGATGTCTGAGTGGCCTGCAATGAGCTCTGTGCCCTGAGCCGTCTCCTGCTCGAGTGCCCAGGAAGTGTCGTGTTCCCTGCTTTGTACTGTGTATGCTCTTGCTTGTGATTGGCTGTCGTGTTGTGTGTGTTGATTGCTCCGTTGATCTGTCCATCAGTATGTATGTATGTTTGTGCTATGTTGTTTACCTGAATATCATGACAGAGGCAGTTAGTGCTGCCAGTCTCACCAGACAGCTGGTGTTCCGGAGAGGTGGGGGTCACAGGTGTCCTCTGCCCTGAGAGTGGCGGAGAAGCACGGAGACTTCAAAGGTCCACGGTGCAGGTGTCCTCTGTTGGGGTGTGCTTTGCTAATCCCCTGTTTCCTCTGCAATTGGGCAGCGCTTCTGAGGAGTGCCAACACGTGGTGGGCTCTTGATTGACTTTGAGCCTTGATGAAACAGCTGAGAGGCGGCCTCCTGAGAATTTAAAGCACACAGGTGCCACCGAGCAGTGTGAGCAGCCAGGAGCCTGCAAGTAGTACCTAAGGGGTATTTAAAAGACAGACTGCAGCAATGGTGATCTGAGCCAGGCCACCCCAATCCTGAGGGGAACAACCCAAGTCCACGGACTTGGCACCAAGTCACTACCCGGCCTGGGCAGCCATCCCCCAGCAAGTCCGAGAGTTTTCAGTGGTCTTTTCCTGGTTCTTGAGCCTTCCGCTCCCCCTCTGCAGCCAATGGGCCCAGTCCACGTTTGTAAAAACTTGTAGTAATTCTCACCCTTGAGACCTCCGGCTGAGAGCACCTCATATTTAAATACATGCAAATGGCAGCTTTGCATGCCACCGCCAACGTGGGCACAAACCTCGTTATCGCCACCAGTGAGGGACCGTCTCAGGTGCCCGAATCGGCACCGGGTGCGGACCTCGATTTTGGTCGGGCACCCAATTCTCCACTCGATTGTGGTTCGCGTTTGCGGCATTGCGAGGCAGAGAATTTCCAGTACAGAACTGGGAATGGACTGGCAGTCCGACACTGCTTGCCACTGAGAGGGGTTAAAAAAAGACAGAAAATGGCAAGGTTTAAAATCTACATAATAATAATGTAAAATGCTACAAATACATGGCAGGCGTTCATTGCAGAATTTCCTGTTTCTGTAAATTTGGTATCCCTTTGTTTTGCTCTTTGAATCACATTTCTCCCTCTCCTGTCTCCTTGGGATCAATCTGCTCAGCTGTTTCAATGCATTTATTATCTTCTCATCCATGTTTGTGTCCAATACCAGCACCAGAGAAAACAGCTGTTGAGGAAATACTAGTCATGGGTACGGGTGAACTGCCCAAACTGACTAGAAATTTTATCATTTTACCCATCACTCTACATTCCACAAGATCCTAGACATAATTGACTACCAGCTGCTTTGCTAGAATATTACTTGTTGTACTAAATAAACTGTATAAACTGTACCGGAAATACATTTTGCACAGACATAGCTGGTGAGCTATCATCAAATTCATGTTTAAAACACGAGATAATTGAGTCCACACACATTTTGGTGAAATATTTTTTATTGCCTCGCGCTTGCATCCGGAACATTCCAGCAGATGTGAGTCCTATATTGTAGGACTCACATCTTCCTAAAATACACTTCACTTGAATAAATGCGGATTTTATATTTTGAAAGGCTTTACGAATCTTCTTTCTCTTTGAACTACAATGTAGCAATAAACTGAGTAGAGCTTCCTTGCTCGGCCTCTTAGCTGTGTCATGAACGACAAGGCGGTCCCAGGTTCGATTTCCAGTTTGAGCTGAGAGAGCATAACCTTAGCTGCAGTGCTATTATAATGGGCCTCGGTGTTCCTGGATGAGGGAGGAGAGAGAACTAACACCAACCTGTTCCTGATTGCTAGTCTGGAAAGAATGTAAACATGGAATTTGGGTGAGGATAGGATGGAGTTTACTGTCATTACCCAAGATCAAAATTCATTGTTGTATTGATAGATTAATGTTTGTGAATTAGGAACGGTACCAAAGGGCAGTCAGTATCCATGATACTTAATGCTGGAATATGGATGCAGAATCAGCATTTTTAGGGTGGGCGAGGCAAATATTGAAGGATCATGAAAATCCGACAAGCAGCCAAAACTATTTGCTTCAACAGCTCTGTCCAGCTGTGATACCAAAAATGACCACATAACGTCTGTGGCACCAGCTGATTTCAAACAGGCATGAGGGCATTGGTGCGATATGAACCAGGAGACATGCCTGCATAATAATAATGTAAAATGCGAGAAATACATGTATAAATACTGGCCACGGTACTGAAAGTAAAGGGGTTTGCTCAGTTT
This sequence comes from Scyliorhinus torazame, assembly GCF_047496885.1. Classification (NCBI taxonomy): domain Eukaryota; kingdom Metazoa; phylum Chordata; class Chondrichthyes; order Carcharhiniformes; family Scyliorhinidae; genus Scyliorhinus; species Scyliorhinus torazame. Next base: position 143,218,051 of record NC_092721.1, on the reverse strand, counting down.
CCAGGCAGCAGTTTCAAGGAGCCACACAGTTCAATCCACTCTGCAGTTCCCCAAAGTGCAGGGTGCAATAGGTGACTCTCAGAGGGCTTTGCAAACTTGTGCAGTAAGCACGCTAAGTCTTCAAAATAAAAAAGGTTTTCACTTGCTGAGTCGATCAATCTTACGAGCAGAACCTTCCCAACCATGCAGAGGCAGAATGGTGAAGAAAGTCGGGAACTGTGCGTTTTGTTGGATACCCAATGGATTCCCACCTCTGAGCAATCTTGACAGAGGCAGGATCAACCTGTTAGTGGCAACCCACCTGGCAGTAGTGGTTGGTCAATTAGACCCATGATGGGGCCAATTGGAGACAACGGGCTGGATTCCCTGATTTGAAGACTATGTTCTGACGCTGGTGTGGGAACAGTGGCGTTTTACGCCAGAACAAACGGCGCAAAAGCTGCACTGATCCTCCATCTGGTGTGGGGCTAGCAGCCATGCAGCGTAAAGCCCCCTGCTTTATCTACGGATACGGTCGGAGAATTTTCGGGTCTGTGGCTTTGCATGCGCACGGCGGCAGCCTGCAGTGGCCATGGTGTGCAACATGGTGCTGGCTGTGAGCGGACCCGGCCTGCCACATACTGTCCCCCAGTAACACCTTTCCACCCCTGGACCATCCCCACCAGTGCCCCCAGCCCCGGCAAAGCTCCTTCTGCCCGTGGAACAGCTCCCCCCCCCCCCCCCCCCCCCCCGACTGTGGCGGTGTTGGACTCAGTCCACAGCCGCCACGCTGGGTTCACAATAAAAAATGTAGCACCGTCGGGAACTCAGCCCATCGGGAGCAGAGCATCGGGGGAGGACCTCAGGTGACGTCCTGAGGCCGTCCGGTCTGCGTGTGGCATACTCTTCAAGTATGCCGTTTTCGAGGAGGCAGAGCATTGCAATAGTGGCGCCGCCCCCGATTTTGGAGCAAACGGGGATTCTCCGGCTGATCGGCAGATGCGATTTTGGCGTTGGCGACCGGAAAATCCCGCCCATGGTTCTGACACCATCAGGATCTTCTCAATGGCAGAAAGTAACCATGCACCTTTCCCAAAAACACCCCCCAATAAGGTTGGCAGCCAGCAGATCAATAGAGACAAACTCCTTGTGGCACATCACGGTACCTCTGAGATGAAAGGGCTGCAACGAAGTGAACATGTGGAGGGGCCCCCCCTCTGTACTGCTGGGCCTAACAGCTGTTGACCCTGAATGAATTTTGCATTTTCAGAATTCTGCAGGGAGTGCCTCCATTTTGGCATCAGTCTTGCGTTATCCTTCCTGCCTCAGGAGCACCTACATCTCCAGCTGTGTCTTTGTTCTCTCGGGTTGGTGTTTCCTGCCCCGGGAATACGCCATCACCATTAATTGGATGGCAACTGCAGCAGTGGCTGCATGATTGGTTGTTTCATGTAATATCATGAAGCTGCACAGCGAGGCCGAGACTACGATTTGTTCCTGACTCCAGGAAATGTTCATAGGCAGGAAGATTCTGACCCACGTGAGCTGATAGAATGAATTATGCATGTCGGTGTCAAATTTGCTAGAAATTGCCAAGTTATTTTGTTCCACGGAAATTCTGCCTTTCCCTTGGAAAAAAGAATCTGAAGTGAGCCAATGGTTTGTGGGTGGCAAAACATATCTCATCTGGCCATGAATCACTATTTCTCTGTCACTTACAATACCGTAAGAAGTCTTACAACACCAGGTTAAAGTCCAACAGGTTTGTTTGGAATCACTAGCTTTTGGAGCGTTTCCAGACATAGGAACAGCTTCTTCCCCACAGCTTCAAGACTCCTCAACGACTCCCCCTTGGACTGATCTGTTCCCTGTAAGAACACTATTCACGATGACCTATGCTGTTCTTGCTCATGTATTTGCTTTGTTTGGCCCTTGTTCCGCACTGTAACCAATCACTGTTTGTCGATGTACCATTTGTCAATGTACTCTGTCGATTATTCTTTTTGTCTACTATGTACGTACTGTGTACGTTCCCTCGGCCACAAAAAAATACTTTTCACTATACTTCGGTACATGTGACAATAAATCAAATCAAATCAAACCTGCCAGCAAGTTCCAAAATGAGTATCGTACATAATGCTAACGTGCTGCGCCTTGCACGATCAAAAAGGCCTGCAGCTGGAGATTTCTGGGGAAGTGGTTCCCCATTGCTTTGACAAAGTAATATGGAGGGGTACATCAGGAGAAACAGCATTCAGACAATTCCTCAGTAACATCTGCTTGGGTATCAGGTCTGAGTAATGGAAAGTATTTTCCTCTGTTCAACATCTCACTTGCCATTGTGGTCACTGAACCAGTGCTCTCTCCTTGACTGGTCAAAAGTGTGTGAAATCCAGCAGCTCCTTTGTTGAAATAGATGGGCTCCTGGATCGCCCTGGTGAATGCCCTCAGGAAAGTGGCATCGGGTGGGTTTGGAAACGGGCACTGGTGCTGAGACTTTTGAGGAACTACCATCCAATTCCCACCAGACAGAGGCCCTCAAAATCAGAACATTAATATTGATTTTGGAGGATTTCAACTTGGAGGGTTTCTGGCACATTTAAAATAAAGGGAAACATTTGAAATCCACATGAAATAATATCCATGCAGCAGTCAGAGTCTCGCCAGCTACTGCTGGCAGTAATACACTCCTGTCTGTCAGGGTGCTGACACAAGTCTGCAAGAGTTCGGAATGACAGAGAAGGATAAAACCAAAGGGTCAGGAAAGGGGAGCAGTAAAACAGAGAGACATTGTGATGAATGAGAAGCAGAAAAACGAGATAAGAACCAGTGAAGAGATACAGGAAGATGGCAGAGAAATGGGAGCGAAAGGTCAAATAAAACAGAGGAAGAAAAAGTTCAATGGAAGAGGATAAAAGCTGAAAGATCAAAATTAAATAGAAGAAAAATTGGAAACAAAGCAATGTATTTACAGTGACAAAGAATGGTTTGTAAAGAAGAAAATAGAATGGATACAGTAGGTAGATAAATTAATTAGAAATGGAAGAGGGAATGGAATTATGGGTGTAAGTAAAGTCAGACCTTAGGACACCTTATTTTACTTTATTTTTGACCCAATTTTCCTTCTTTGTATTCACACGTTCCTCCAGCACATTCACCACCCTTACCTGAGAGAGTGGAATTGGTAAACTGCTCCCAGACCAATGTAGTGCAACTCAATAGCCAGTCAACAGAAGGTGCATAAGATAATTGCCTAAACTATTTGACTGTCGCTCAAGGAGGATATGGAACTAGACAGGCACCTCCCAAGAAAGTCCTCATTGAAATAAAGATTGTGTCAATATTTAAGGAGGGTGGCACAGGAGCACAGTAGTTAACACTGTTGCTTCACAGCGGCAGGGTCCCAGGTTCAATTCCCGGATTGGGTCACTGTCTGTGCGGAGTCTGCATGTTCTTCCCGTGTCTGCATGGGTTTCCTCCGGGTGCTCCGGTTTCCTCCCACAAGTCTCGAAAGGCGTGCTTGTTAGGTGAATTGGACATTCTGAATTCTCCCTCCCTGTATCCGAACAGGCGACTAGGGGATTTTCACAGTTACTTCATTGCAGTGTTAATGTAAGCCTACTTGTGACAATAATAAAGATTTTTATTATTATAATTGAAGAAAAATGGAATTCAATCATACGGGAACCAGCCAGGCATTTGAGATTAATGTGAAGGATTAATGTCAACGTGGTCTGGTTCGGTTGTTTCCATGGTACAAGTTCAAAGTAATTTGATGGAAATATTAGCTCATGACCTGATTTCTTGGGGAAAATAAGTTTTAAAATATTCATTGATAAAAATGGAAATTATACCTTCGGTGACTAGATATTTACTAATTGAGAATATTTTAAGCACCTTAAACTTAACAACCAGAAACCAAATGTCCAGAGCAAGCTGGTTTATTAATTTATTCCAAATTTTCAGATTAGGGGCGACAGGGTGGCACAGTGGTTAGCACTGCTGCCTCACAGCGCCCGGGACCCGGGTTCAATTCCAGCCTTGGGTGATTGTGTGGAGTTTGCGCATTCTCCCCGTGTCTGCGTGGGTTTCCTCTGGGTGCTCCGGTTTCCTCCCACAGTCCAAAGATGTGCAGGTTAGGTGGATTGGCCTTGCTAAATTGCACCTTAGTGCCCAAAGATGCGCAGGTTGGTGGGGTTATGGGGATAGGGCAGGGGAATGGGCCTAGGTAAGGTGCTCTTTCAGAGGTTTGGTGCAGACTCGATGGGCTGAATGGCCTCCTTCTGCACTGTAGGAATTCTATGATTGCCAGGCAAAAAATTTAACTTTTTAATTTACATCCACATTTAATTTAGTGTTTTGAACATAGTAAACATCTCAAAGCACATCAAAGCAGAATTATCCAATAAAACATTAACACTGAAGTGATTTTAGGGCAGATGACCAAAGGTTTTTTCAAAACGATTTGTTTTAAAAAGTATCTTGAAAGGAAAAGGAGAGGTAGAGAAGCAGAGGGGCTTGGTTTGGGAATCCTGGCATTAGTTCTAGGCAGCTGGAGGCAAAGTTGCCAAGTTTGGAGTAATTCAAACCAGGGATGTGCAAGAGAGCAGAATTCAAGGAGCATGCAAAATTCAGGGCATTGTAGAGCTGCCGGTTACAGAGATAGCGAAGCAGACGTCCATGGAGAGAAGAATAAGAATTTAAAAATGGAGGTATGCAGGCGGGACGCCATTGTAGTTCCTCGAGCACAGGGTCAACAGCTGAATGAGACTTGGCACATGTCAGGATGCAGGCAGTAGAGTGTTGGGTGAGCTCACATTTGAGAAGAATAGGAGATGAGAGGTTAGCCAGGAAAAGTTAAATCAGGAGGTAATAAAGGCATGGACAAGGGGTTCAGCAGCAAGTGTGCTGAGGCAGGTGCAAAATCAGGCAGTGGTCAGGAAAATTGCAAAAAAAATAACCATTTTTCCTAGCAAACACATTACTATAGTAATTGAGGTACAAAGTGGTTGCTTCGGTCCCTGACCTATTTGAGCAATGTATAAATGTTTTTCTTTATATTATTTGGACATGTGAAGTAAGCATGTGGTCCATTTTTGAAAACATTATTCACGTCTGACGTATGTGTTGATAAAAGACTCTGAATTGCAATTAGATGGTTTCCTAAAGTGCTGTCATCAAAATGGGCTCAAGTGAGGGAAGAAAAGCAACATAGATTGAAGCATAGCTTGTCTTTGTGTCAATTACCAGTTCTTGATAACTCACATTACGCTGGCTTCTGTTCTTTGTCAAAACAAAATCCCGACTGGAGGTAACTCCTTATGTAAACATTCAGCTGCTTAGAATTAAAAGCAGCAGGAATAGCTAATCAACGGTACAAAAATATCAACCTTAATGTGATGTGAATGCGTCAAAAAGGCCTCAGGTATAAGTTGAACACGGTTCAAGTTCTTATGAAAAAGGTGATTTCCAGTTAATCAAAACCTTTTCAACGTTCTTGTGAAGTGAAGAGTCCAATGTGCTGTGGCAATTAATATTAGTCTCCTGGCTCGTGCTCAGTGAATTCCACCAGAAGCTATGGTCTGTTATCATTGGCAACTTTCAAGGCATTTTCCAAAAAATTATCTTTAGCAGCTTTTGTCTTCAAGTAAAATGCAAATTGTCAAAAAATATTGTTTTTAGAAAAAGAGACCTTTATCCTTAGTCTGAGCTGAATGAGGAATAGGGTTTAAAATTCTTTTTCTGAATGCAACAGCATAACAACATTTTTGTGGTGTCTGTGCCTTTATAAAATTATCATTTTATTAACTTATGAGAATTGACTCCTGAAAGAGAGTGGAAAACATGCTGAGAGGCAATTTTTATTACAACATGTCTGATATTCAGGATATATGGAGCTGTTAATTTTATGGTGTGATTATTACTTGTTACTTCATAGGCATTCTGAAAGTTTAATTAATATAAGACATGCAACATTCTGATTTATTAGCACAGACCCTTCTCTAACTTGATGCAACCCTTTTCTCTCAACTAACGGGTGATTTTAAAAAATTAACTAATCCATCGGAATCCAACAGGGGCTGGAAGAAGAGTCCAATAGTCATGGAGAACCAGGATGTCAGGATGCCACTGTGCCCCTCCCCCAACCCATGCTGTCCAATTCAATCTTTATTGCATGTGCTTGTTGTCACCCATTGGCTCTCCCTCCCATTAGAAAGCCAACCTGATTAAAAGGCTTGGTTTCCAGTCGGGCAGGGAGATGGGTGGTGAAGGTCTCAAGAACAGCTATGTCTGTACCAGGGGTGATGTTGGTGCAGGTGATCTTGGAGGAAGAGGATGGAGACCAACAAAGTTAGGTCGCACAGAGATCAGGGACCTGGCAGAAAGGGGAGAGGGGGCTTGGCTGCGGTTAGTGGCATGGCTGTGAAAGGGCCAAGAGGCCAGAGTGGGAGATCAGAGGTCTGGTGGATGGAGGTCAGAGGCCTGGTTGGGGAGGAGGGTCAGAGTGGTGAGGTAGAGGTCAGAAGCCTGGTGGGGATGATCTGAGGACTGGTGCGGGCAGTCAAAAGCCTGGTAGCAGAGGTTTCAGGGATGGTGGTGTGGCAGAGGTCAGAGGCCTGGTCGGAGAGGTTGAGCGATGAACAGGGCCAGAAGCTGGAGGTATCTTGGAGGGGTTGAGAAATTGGAGGCTTGGTTGGGGGAGAAATTGGAGGCCAAGCGGTGGGTGATCAGAATCCTTGTTGAAGGGGTTTGTGGGATGCAAGGAGCTTGGAAGCCAATTGAGGGTGGTTCTAGACTTGGTGGTGAAGGTCAGAGGCCTGGTAGGGATTGGGAACAGGGGCCTCATGGGAAGATCAGGTGGTGAAGTGCCCAATTACCTGGACTCGTCTGGCAGGCAGGCTGGATCCAAGACGTGGGTGGAAAGGCACTCACCTCATGAGGCTACATCAAGTCTTCTCCTCAATGTAGCTGTTATGCAACCAAAACTCAGGAAACTCAACCAACCAGAGTTAAAGTTGCAAAGTTGATTGACAATATGAGTCCCAGCCTAGTTTTCACATTTTATAGCCCATCTCCCGGGAGCAGGTTGGCAGCCAGCCACATCGTGGCCTCAGATAAAGCTAGAAGTGAATGGGTTGAAAGCCAGCTCAAGTTAAAAATCTAAGTTAAACCCACCAGCCAACCAAAACTTGATTAAATGTAGGTGGGGAGCTGATTTACACACAGGTAAGACTTAAAAATGTCAGTTGCAAGATAGGAGATAGTCAAACAAATACAACTTGTGGAATGTAAAAAATAATTTGCATTCCTGATTTTCCGTCATGGGGTTAATAGTGTCAACTCATTCTAATTTTAATGTTTTCGCTATAAGTCAAGAGCATGCACTCAATGACCAAATACAAAATAAATGATGTTATACTTAGATTAAAATCCTGCTCGTGAACTTCAATATAAATGCAAATATCCCTAAATGTTTACTTGGAACATTGTGCTCTGATTTATGAAATTACCTTTAATTACTCCATTAGAAAGTTTGGAGCGATCTTGGTTTTTATTCATTCATGGAATCAATCCAGAAAAATACTTCGAGATAAATGTGACAATTTTATACCACAGCATGGATGAGTTTACCACAGACCTGTCAATATTCATTGTTAATGGGTGGAAGCAATTATAAAAATATGGTACATGGATGAGAAAAAGTCACAAAAGTAAACACAGAGAAAGATTGAAATAATAGTAAGTGCTCCAGAACAGCACTGTGAAATGGGCAGAAAGCTGCCAGGATGTACAAAATCTGTGGGATGCTGTTTGAGAGACTGGGTGTGTGATTCTAGCCTTCCTGTGGATTTCTTGGTAAAAGCATAAGTCTCCGATCATGATTTGTGATGCTTTTTATTACTTATATCAGGAAAAAAAAAGGAGAGCTTTCTCAAGCAATTTTAACAAGGAGCAGATTTTGGGTGACTGAGGGCCTGGGGTGAGTACCAAGCACAGTTGACCTTAACAGTGTGAGGCAGAGGCCTGGGCTTCATCTGTATTCTGCCAATCAGCTGCCCGCTGGAAATGGGCACAAAGTGGCAACTGGCTGGTGGCTTTCAGAGCGTCAGATTTGAGTGTCAGGATACCACGGCAAACAAAATCTCCCCGGAGTGATGTGGTATGGGATGGTGGGGGTACAGAAAGCCTAAACCTGGCTTGTGTGGCCCAATGCAACATTCCTGTTCCTCCTAGAACCACAAGGACATGTCAAAAAACCCTTATCTCAATTGGCATCTTCTACTCTCCAATCGTTTTCCTATTTTCTTTGGCTGGCATGAAAGCTAATTCAATACCTAACTTGACAGTTTTCACCATCAAAGTATCTTGGTAACATGGAGATAATGGATTGATTGTGGAAAATCAGTTGGATAAAATATATACTTCAAATCCACCTGATGCTGTCAAGGTTTCCACACATGCCAAAGTTGAAAATTACATCGGCCCCGCCACCAAAGGGAACGGCGCCATCTATACCCCCACAATTTCCGACAGGGTCTCGAAATCGATGCCCAGAATCCCCCCAAAGTCAGGCACGTCCAAAACATATACATATGATTCAGAGGTCCCGTCCCGCACCTCTCGCATACACCCTCAACCTCAGGGAAAAACGCACTCATATGAGCCGATGTCATATGGGCCCTCTGCATCACCTTAAGGTAACACAGTGGTTAGCACTGTTGCTTCACAGTGCCAGGGTCCCAGGTTCGATTCCCAGCTTGGGTCCCTGTCTGTGTGGAGTCTGCACGTTCTCCCTGTGCCTCCGGGTGCTCTGGTTTCCTCCCACAGTCCAAAAAGACGTGCTTGTTAGGTGAATTGGACGTTCTGAATTCTCCCTCTGTGCACCCGAACAGGTGCCAGAATGTGGCGACCAGGGTCTTTTCACAGTAACTTCATTGCAGTGCTAATGTAAGCCTACTTTTGACAGTAAAGATTATTATAATTATAAACTGTATAAGGCTCATCCTGCGCAGGAAGATGTTGAATTCACTCAGTGCATAACTTCACTCCCCTGCCCCCCTCCCCCAGCTCTATCCCCAATTTCTCATCCCATTTCTGTCTTGTCTCCTCCACTGGTGCCTTCTCCGTATCCAACAACCATCGTAAATGTCCGCAATCCTCCCTTCCCCCAGCTCATCCTGTGTTAGCATTATCCAGTAGCATATGTTTTGGCAGTTGAGGGAAGCTCCTTGTGTACGAAATCCAGGACCTGCATGCACCCTAATTCACTCTCCCCCGGCAACTGGAACCTGCAATTCCTCTAGCCGCCCGAACCTCCCGTCCAGAAAAAGATCTGTTAACCGCTCCCCCCACATCCCTATCCCAACTCCTGTACATCACATCTATCCCTGTTGGTATAAACTTGTGATTTCCATACATTGGGACCAATACCAACATATCCCAACAACAAAGATATGGTTCCATATCTTGAGGAATGACACCATGACGGGACTGTTCGTCCACCTAACCAGGGAGAATGAGAGGGGGGCCATTGCCAGGGCGCTTAAGAATGCCCCCCCACAAGAGGTCACTCCAGCTGCACCCATTCCAACCCCCGCCTTCCCCACCAGCGTCTCACCTTTTCCACATTTGCTGCCCAATAGTAATACAGAAAGTTTGGGAGCGCCAACCCCTCCCACACGCCGTCCCCTCTGCAAAAAAGCCCTCTGGACCCTCGGCATCTCACCTGTCCACACAAATTCTGAAAATAATTTATCAACCCTCCGGAAGAATGCCTTTGAAAGGAATATCGTAAGGGACTGTCTGTACCTTGCCAAGGACTGTGGCAGGGCATCCCACTTCTTCAAATCCCCTTGAACCACCTCTACCAAGCTGACTAAGTTCCACTTATACATCGTGGCCCAGAAACCGGCCCAGAAACCAAAACGTTGGGCGAGATTCTCCGACCCCCCAGCGGATCGGAGAATGGCCGTTGGCCGCCGTGAATTCCGCCGCCCGCCGAAGTCTCCGAAGGGAGAAAAGTCGGCGGGGCACACCTCAGAGAATGGCACGGGTTGGCGCAAGGCAATGGATTGTGGGGCTGCCGATATCCTCCCGTCCGGATGGGCCGAAGTCCCGCCAACGTGATGACGGGTCACGTCGGCGTAAATCAAACCACCTTTCAATCGGCGTCAACCAGTGCCTAAGGTTTACGCCGACCAGCGTGGAGGTGGGTGACGGCCTGGGGGGTTGGCCGCTGGAGAGGCGATGGCGTGGCCGCAGTCTGAATGTGTGGGGGAGAGGTGTGTGTAGGGTTTAGTGTGTGTGTGTGTGCGGCGGGGGGGGGTGGTTAGAGAGGGCTGGGTTCTGGGGGAGTGCCGGGAGGGGGGGTGAGTGCCGGGGAGGAGGATGGGGGGGGGGGTCCGTGCCGGGGTGGAGGATGGGGTCCGTGCCGGGGAGGGGGATGGGGTCCGTGCCAGGGAGGGGGATGTTGCCCTGGATGAGGAGGAGGAGCGTGCCAGAGAGGCGGCGCAGGCGGCAGCCGACTAGGCTGGAGGGACACCTGACCGACAGGACGAGGAGGGGGAGGAGGACGTCGTGGCCCCACGGCAACGGAGGCACCCGAGGGCACCCCGTGTGTACCGGCCCCGGCAGTCATACCAGGACCTCACGGACCGAGAATGCAGGAGGAGACTCCGGATGAGCCGGGAAACCGTGGCACACATCTGCCACCTGCTGGCGCACCTGTCACCGCTTGGCCCTGGCGGGGGACACCCTCTCCCCGTGTCCGTCAAGGTTACGGTGGCCCTGAACTTTTATGCAACGGGGTCATTCCAGGCACCGAGTGGGGACCTGTCCGGCATATCGCAGACATCGGTGCATCGGTGCATCCGGGCAGTGACAGACGCCCTATATGCCATGGCGCACCGCTACATCCGCTTCCCTGTGGACCGGGCCAGCCAAGATGCCCGGGCCGTGGGCTTCTCTGCCGTGGCCGGGTTCCCCATGGTCCAGGGCGCGATTGATGGGATGCACGTCGCCGTGCGGCCACCTGCAGATAACAGGGCCGTGTTCACCAATAGGAAGGGGACCTATTCGATGAACATACAGGTGGTCTGCGACCACCGCATGATGATCCTGCACGTCTGCGCCCGTTACCCCGGCAGTGTACACGACTCATACGTGTTGTCGCGGTCATACATCACCGGCATGTACGAGGGAGGCCATCCCCGGCTGAGGGGCTGGTTGCTGGGTGACAGGGGCTACCCATTGCGATCGTGGCTGATGACGCCTATACGGAGGCCACGCAAAGAGGCGGAGAACCGCTACAATGATGCCCATGTAGCGACAAGGGGAGTGATAGAGAGGTGCTTTGGCGTGCTGAAGATGCGTTTCAGGTGCCTGGATCTCCAGTATCGGTCAGATAGGGTCGGCCGCATCATTGTGGTGTGCTGCGTCCTGCACAATATAGCCCAGCAGAGGGGCGATGTGCCGCAGGTAGAGGAAGACGGAGTGGAGGAGCAGCAGGAAGAGGCGCAGTCCTCCCAGATGAGGGGGATGGGGGCAATGGTCAGGGCAGACGGGCTAAACACGAGCGGGTGGCTGTCCACCGTTACCGGCTGGCCCAGCGGGCACGGGACAGGCTGATAGCCGCCCGTGTCAGTGACTAGATGGGCGTGGGAATCGGGTAGTATGGCCACAGACCGCACACCATGGCAACAGCCGACCACCCACACCCCCCACCCATCCACCCACCCAGCACCCTCACTCCCCTCCCCACCACCACCCACCCCACCCGCATGCACACCACCCCCCCATTGCCGATCCACCTGCGGCACACCGGCCGGGTTCACACAGTTGCCGGTGGACGCCTGCCTATTGCAGGCCATGGAGGATGATGACAACCCGCCCTGCGATGAGCTCCTGGCTCCACATCATTGGACTATGTCTGACCCATGGCCACAGTACCACCATCCACCCGGACCATCCCTGCATGCGGCTGTGACACTGCAGCGCACGGTCCTGTCCTCTGCCCGGGGGGATGTTTATGGCGGCCCAGGGGGAAGGGGGCAGACTCACCTGGGGCTGAGGTAAGACCACCCCTCACACACACACTTGCGCTCAACGTACATGACACCCCCGCACGCTTTGGACAGAGCACAAAGGCAGCTTCTGTAGGTGTAACATTGACTTTAATAACCAAAGGAGTTCATGCACGTGCCCTAACCCCTAAAACTCATCTGTGCCCTGCACCCGTGCCAACTTACTCAGTGTCTAATTGTTTGGCCTTACGGACCCTATGACTACGTCTACGTGGTTCCCCAGGCGGTGCAGCAGAACTGGAGGTGGACTCCTGTGATTCCTGCCCTCTGACACGGGATCCCTTTGGCGGCCGTTTCCTGGAGCGTCCTGGCCTAGATGGGCCAGGCTGCGGCCCGGGCGACTGGGATGGCGAGCTGCCAGCCTGTCCTGCCCGTTGCCCACCCGATGCACCTGGGACGGAAGGGGGGGGAGTCCGAGGTGTTGCGGTGTTCTGGGACCTCCCCTACAGGGGGACCCGGGACGGACCACAGCACCTCCTCCTCCCTCAGGGTGCCCGATGGCCCCCAGGCCTCTACATGGGTGGGGGATGTGAACGCACTGGCCATCCGACGCCCCCCCCGACATCTGGTGCTGCCAGTCCTGGAGGCCCGTGCTGGTATCGACAGGGGTCTGCAGGTTTGCAGCCATGGAGCTCAGGGGATTGGCAAACCTTGTCTGTGACTGTGCGACGTCGGCTCGCACATGGGCAATGGCGCCGATGCCCTCAGCGATGGCCTGCTGAGACTGGGCCATGGCCTGCAGAGACTGGGCTATGGACTGTTGAGACTGGGCCATGGCCTTCAGAGACTGGGCCATGGTCTGCTGAGACTGGGCCATGGCGTTGAGCGCCTCTGCCATCTGCCGCTGGCGCTGGCTCATGGCCTCCTGTGAGAGGGCAGCCATGTCCTGGGCCACAGCCGCCGCCTGCATGGAAAGCCCCAGGCCTCGCAAACCGTTCCCCATGTCTGACACCGTCACACCCATTGCCTCCACCGCGGACGCCACCCGTGCGGTGTCGGCCTGGGTGGCACACATGACCGGCACCGCTCCCAGCTCCTGGACGCGGGTGGACTCCTCCACCTGCGACTGCAGCCGCCGCAAGCTGGCCGTCACCCTCTTCGCTCGTCTCTGGTTCGGTGATTGCATCGGATCTATGGGTGGGTGTGGTAACTCCAGGAACCCGGGATCCATCTGGGCGGCAGATGTTCGCTTGGGCTGGGCTGCCCTCCGACCGCCGGGCCCCTCTGCTGCTCCTACCTCCACCTACTGTACCGGGACGGCTGTGTTGTGCGCACCAGTGAATGTACCAGACGCCTCATCACTAAAGTGCCCAACCGAGGTGAGCGTCTCTGCGATGGTGGAGGGTGTTGGTGACAGCAGTGGCGTTGTGTCGTGCGCATCGTCCCACTCTGAGTCCATGGCACTTTGGGGTGGCAGTTCGTCTCCACCCATCCAATCTGTGTCACTGTCCTGTGTTTCAGTTTCCTGGGTAGTGGTGTCCTGGGTAGGGGTGTCCTGGGTAGTGGTGTCCTGGGTAGTGGTGTCCTGGGTAGTGGTTTCGTGGCTCGGCTGTGACGGGGGCCTGTGGCTGCCCCTCTCGTCGCTGGGTGGCACACGCCTGCGTCGTCGCACCCGCACGAGACGGGGGCGTCGTCTCCCTGTTGCTCCAGGTCTCTCCGTCTCCAGTGGTCTCCGAGGGGCATCCTGCGGGCGTCGCATGCCAGAGGGTCCAGGTCTCTCCGTCCCCCGTGGTCTCCGAGGGGCATCCTGCGGGCGTCGCATGCCAGAGGGTCCGGGTCTTTCCGTCCCCCGTGGTCTCCAAGGGGCATCCTGCGGGTGTCGCATGCCAGAAGGACCGGCTCTCTCCGTCCCCCGTGGTCTCCGAGGGGCATCACGCGGGCGGTCTGCATCTGCGGGGATGGGTGCCTCGACGTTTGCTCCTGCGATACACAATGAAGCATGCATTGTTAGACACGCAGCCAGTGATCAGGTGATACGGGGGAGGGGGATATGGGGACGGGCTGTCGGTGGCTCACTTTCTGGTGGGCCCCCGACCACTGCATCAGCAACCTCCCGGTCCTCAGGTCCGCCAGCCAGTTCCAGGGCCCTTCCCTCATGTTCAGTCAGTGGCCTCTCATCAGCGGGGCCTCCTCCAGTCCTCACATGCTCCCTGGTGTTGTGTGCGCGCTTCTCCTGTGGGGTGTGGTGGCAGGGGTAAAAGGCAACAGTGTTAGACAGGTATATGAATGCATGCCATCGGTTGCGCATGTATTGCAGAGGTTAAGGTTAGGGCTAGATTCACTTGGGGAAATGGGGGAAGGCGGGTATGGGGGAGGGGGGATATGGGGGATATGGGGAGGGGGATATGGGGGGTATGGGGGAGGGGGGATATGGGGGATATGGGGAGGGGGATATGGGGGATAGTGGGAGGGGGGATATGGGGGAGGGGGGATATGGGGATATGGGGAGGGGGGATATGGGGGAGGGGGGATATGGGGGAGGGGGGATATGGGGGATATGGGGGAGGGGGGATATGGGGAGGGGGGATATGGGGGATATGTGGGAGGGGGGCTATGGGGGATATGGGGGTGGGGGGATTCTTACAACTGCCGCCCCTTGACAAACCCTGCCTGATCCTCAGAGACCACCCCTGGCACCCACCCCTCCAACCGCCTCACCATCACCCTCTCCAGCAACCTCACATCAGTATTCAGCTTCTAATTCTTGTTTTCTTTCATTTTTCTACACCATCACTAATCCTGGTTGTGCCTATAGGATCCACACTCTGTTGGGCCCTATCCTTCTTTGGAATCAACAAAATCAATGCCTGCGCAAGCGTGGCCGGCAACTCCACCACTTAAGCGAATCATTCTGCATTCCAAGGGGATGGGACGCCAACTTTGCTGACTGTTTATGAAATTCAACCAGAAAGCCATCCGGCCCCGGTGCCTTCTCTGACTGCATTAACCCGACGCACTCCATTATCTTCTGCAACCCCAATGGTACCTCCAATCCCTGGCCCTTACCTCACCCTACCTCTGGGAACACCAACCCATCTAAAAAATGCCCCATCTCCCCATCCTCGCCCTAGGGCTCAGATCCATATAGCCCCTGATAGAAGGCCTTGAATGCCTCATCAATTTATCCTGGCGGCGTCGCCAACACTCTTCCCTCAAGTGCACAATCTCCCTTGTAGCCGCCTGCCGCTTCAATTGATGGGCTACCAGCTGAGTAACCTTCTCCCCATATTCATACACCGCCCTTTGAACGACAAAGCTGACCCACCGCCTTCCCTGTTATCACTAGGTTAAACTCTCTCTGCAGTTTCTTCCGCCCTGCCAACAGCTCTCTAGTCAGGCTCACCGAATACCGTCGATCCACTTCTACAATGGCATCCATCAACGTCTGTCTCTGCATCCTCTCAGCTTTGTCCTTTTGTCCTTGTGGGCCTTGTAAGATATAACCTCCCCCCCAACTCCCGCCCCGTTCCGGGACTTCAATGTCTCCCAAATCGTGGAGAGAGAAACCTCCCCGTTCTAATTAAGCCCCATCACTGGGTAGGCTACCTTCTCACAGAACTTCTTATCTACCAGGAACACTGAATCAGACCTCCACCCGGATCTCTGAGCCCGACCCGTTTCGAAACGCACGTCCACATGGGTTGACTTCATGTTCTGGCTGAGATAAAGTTGGGACCTTGCTTTCCACCCTGCCGCTCAGAGTGGAAGCAATTGCAAACCTAAAAACTGCCAGAATAAAGGCTCAACATGTCCATCAGCAGTCACCGAGCCAAGGACCTGCCTTAAGCAGAGCACAAATGGGAAGGAACCAACCAACTGAGCCAGCATCAAAACCCCACAAACTTGGGTCATACACTGTTTACAAAACTGATGCTATCAACATCCAATTTTCTCTTATGTTAACACCAAAACACTCTAAATAACTGTATCGTTCAAAGAACAAAGAACAAAGAAATGTACAGCACAGGAACAGGCCCTTCGGCCCTCCAAGCCTGTGCCGACCATGCTGCCCGACTAAACTACAATCTTCTACACTTCCTGGGTCCGTATCCCTCTATTCCCATCCTATTCATGTATTTGTCAAGATGCCCCTTAAATGTCACTATCGTCCCTGCTTCCACCACCTCCTCCGGTAGCGAGTTCCAGGCACCCACTACCCTCTGTTTAAAAAGCTTGCCTCGTACATCTACTCTAGACCTTGCCCCTCTCACCTTAAACCTATGCCCCCTAGTAATTGACCCCTCTACCCCGGGGAAAATCTTCTGACTACCACTCTGTCTATGCCCCTCATAATTTTGTAGACCTCTATCAGGTCGCCCCTCAACCTCCGTCATTCCAGTGAGAACAAACCGAGTTTATTCAACCGCTCCTCATAGCTAATGCCCTCCATACCAGGCAACATTCTGGTAAATCTCTTCTGCACCCTCTCTAAAGCCTCCACATCCTTCTGGTAGTGTGGCGACCAGAATTGATCACTATACTCCAAGTGTGGCCTAACTACGGTTCTAGACAGCTGCAACATGACTTGCCAATTCTTATACTCAATGCCCGGCCAATGAAGGCAAGCATGCCGTATGCCTTCTTGACTACCTTCTCCACCTGTGTTGCCCCTTTCAGTGACCTGTGGACCTGTACTCCTAGATCTCTTTGGCTTTCAATACTCTTGAGGGTTCTACCATTCACTGTATATTCCCGACCTGCATTAGACCTTCCAAAATGCATTACCTCACATTTGTCCGGATTAAACTCCATCTGCCATCTCTCCGCCCAAGTCTCCAAACAATCTAAATCCTGCTGTATCCTCTGACAGTCCTCGTCGCTATCCGCAATTCCACCAACCTTTGTGTCGTCTGCAAACTTACTAATCAGACCAGTTACATTTTCCTCCAAATCATTTATATATACTACAAACAGCAAAGGTCCCAGCACTGATCCCTGTGGAACACCACTGGTCACAGCACTCCAATTAGAAAAGCATCCTTCCATTGCTACTCTCTGCCTTCTATGACCTAGCCAGTTCTGTATCCACCTTGCCAGCTCACCCCTGATCCCGGGTGACTTCACCTTTTGTACTAGTCTACCATGAGGGACCTTGTCAAAGGCCTTACTGAAGTCCATATAGACAACATCCACTGCCCTACCTGCATCAATCATCTTAGTGACCTCCTCGAAAAACTCTATCAAGTTAGTGAGACATGACCTCCCCTTCACAAAACCATGCTGCCTCTCGCAAATACGTCCATTTGCTTCCAACTGGGAGTAGATCCTGTCTCGAAGAATTCTCTCCAGTAATTTCCCTACCGCTGAAGTAAGGCTCACCGGCCTGTAGTTCCCTGGATTATCCTTGCTACCCTTCTTAAACAGAGGAACAACATTGGCTATTCTCCAGTCCTCCGGGACATCCCCTGAAGACAGTGAGGATCCAAAGATTTCTGTCAAGGCCTCAGCAATTTCCTCTCCAGCCTCCTTCAGTATTCTGGGGTAGATCCCATCAGGCCCTGGGGACTTATCTACCTTAAAAAATTTTAAGACACCCAACACCTCGTCTTTTGGGATCTCAATGTGACCCAGGCTATCTATACACCCTTCTCCAGACTCAACATCTACCAATTTCTTCTCTTTGGTGAATACTGATGCAAAGTATTCATTTAGTACCTCGCCCATTTCCTCTGGCTCCACACATAGATTCCCTTGCCTATCCTTCAGTGGGCCAACCCTTTCCCTGGCTACCCTTTTGCTTTTTATGTACGTGTAAAAAGCCTTGGGATTTTCCTTAACCCTATTTGCCAATGACTTTTCGTGACCCCTTCTAGCCCTCCTGACTCCTTGCTTAAGTTCCTTCCTACTTTCCTTATATTGCACGCAGGCTTCGTCTGTTCCCAGCCTTTTAGCCCTGACAAATGCCTCCTCTTCCTTTTTGACGAGGCCTACAATATCTCTCGTTATCCAAGGTTCCCGAAAATTGCCGTATTTATCCTTCTTCCTCACAGGAACATGCCGGTCCTGAATTCCTTTCAACTGACACTTGAAAGCCTCCCACATGTCAGATGTTAATTTGCCCTCAAACACCCGCCCCCAATCTATGTTCTTCAGTTCCTGCCTAATAGTGTTATAATTAGCCTTCCCCCAATTTAGCACATTCATCCTAGGACCACTCTTATCCTTGTCCACCAGTACTTTAAAACTTACTGAATTGTGGTCACTGTTACCGAAATGCTCCCCTACTGAAACATCTACCACCTGGCCGGGCTCGTTCCCCAATACCAGGTCCCGTACCGCCCCTTCCCTAGTTGGACTGTCTACATATTGTTATAAGAAGCCGTCCTGGATGCTCCTTACAAACTCCGCCCCGTATAAGCCCCTGGCACTAAGTGAGTCCCAGTCAATATTGGGGAAGTTGAAGTCTCCCATCACCACAACCCTGTTGTTTTTACTCTTTTCCAAAATCTGTCTACCTATCCGCTCCTCTATCTCCCGCTGGCTGTTGGGAGACCTGTCGTAAACCCCCAACATTGTGACTGCACCCTTCTTATTCCTGATCTCTACCCATATAGCCCCACTGCCCTCTGAGGTGTCCTCCCACAGTACAGCTGCGATATTCTCCCTAACCAGTAGCGCAACTCCGCCTTCCCTTTTACATCCCCCTCTGTCCCGCCTGAAACATCTAAATCCTGGAACGTTTAGCTGCCAATCCTGCCCTTCCCTCAACCAGGTCTCTGTAATGGCAACAATATCATAGTTCCAAGTACTAATCCAAGCTCTAAGTTCATCTGCCTTACCCGTAATGCTTCTTGCATTAAAACATATGCACTTCAGGCCACCAGACACGCTGTGTTCAGCAACTTCTCCCTGTCTGCTCTGCCTCAGAGCCCCACTGTCCCTATTCCCTAGTTCCCCCTAAATGCTCTCACCTTCTGACCTATTGCTCCCGTGCCCACCCCCCTGCCATACTAGTTTAAGCCCTCCCGTGTGACACTAGCAAACCTCGCGGCCAGGATATTTATGCCTCTCCGGTTTAGATGCAACCCGTCCTTATATAGGTCACACCTGCCCTGGAGGAGCTCCCAGTGGTCCAGATAACGGAAACCCTCCCTCCTACACCAGCTGTTTAGCCACGTGTTTAGCTGCTCTATCTTCCTATTTCTAGCCTCACTGGCACGTGGCACAGGGAGTAATCCCAAGATTACAACCCTAGAGGTCCTGTCTTTTAACTTTCTGCCTAGCTCCCTGAACTCCTGCTGCAGGACCTCATGCCACTTCCTGCCTATGTCGTTAGTACCAATATATACAATGACCTCTGCCTGTTTGCCCTCCCCCTTCAGGATGCCCTCAACCCGTTCGGAGACATCCTGGACCCTGGCACCAGGGAGGCAACATACCATCCTGGAGTCTCTTTCACGTCCACAGAAGCGCCTATCTGTGCCCCTGACTCTAGAGTCCCCTATTGCTATTGCTCTTCTGCGCTTTGACCCTCCCTTCTGAACATCAGAGCCAGCCGTGGTGCCACTGCTCTGGCTGCTGCTGTTTTCCCCTGATAGGCTATCCCCCCCGACAGTATCCCCCTTCTCCTGTTCGAGAGGGGGACAACCACAGGGGATTCCTGCACTGACTGCCTGCCCTTTCTGGTGGTCACCCATTTCTCTGCCTGCACCTTGGTTGTGATCACATTTATATAACTGCGATCTATGACGCTTTCCGCCACCTGAGTGAATCCAAAGGTGGAGGCCTTCCAGGGCTGTTCCATCCTGAGTTGAACTTTACTTGCATATTTGGTTTGCTCTATCATTCCACCTACGCTGCACTGTGTGTTTATCTTGCAATCTCCCTCCATGTAAGCTCCCCGACACACATATATACCTACTCCCTCGACCTTGCCCTATCATGTAGCCTCGCTACTCCCATCATATCGATCGCTGATTAGGCCATTGCTGATCATTATTGATATGCCATCAATTAAGACGGAAAACGCAGAGTGAATTAACTATGGCTTTAATTGACTTACAACAGAGCTGGCAGCGTGCCCCAGCTGAAACAGTGTGAGAGGTCGGCAGGTTATATACCCAAGCCCTAGGGGGAGGAGCCACGGGCAGAGCCAAAACCTGACAACATGAAATATAGTGGCAATACTGTACAACATGTAATAATGTGGCAGCACAATACAACATGGTGGTTTCACCACATTCACCCCCTGTTTAACAAAACATCCGGCGGGGGTGAAGTGAACAAGTTGCATCGGAGATTGAGTCTGACGGGGGCTTTGATTGTCCGCCATGACCGCCTCAGTACCGGCTGTGGTGTGGGCATCGAAGTCAGCTGAAGCATTGAGCCCTGCGCGTCTGGGAGCAAGACAGCTTCTGTGTTCTCAGGAGGGTAAGCAGTAACGGGGGAAGGGGGTATATGGTCGGGTCGAGTAGTAGTGGAGAGGGGAGGAATAGAGTCGGGAGCGCCCTGGGGAACCTGCGGGTGCCAAATCCCGAAGCGAGACTGTGTCCTCCCGCCAGTCATGGTGAGCCACATAGGCGTACTGGGGATTCGCATGGAGGAGAAGGACCCTCTCTACCAGAGGATCTGATTTATGAGTCCTCACATGTGGTCGGCACAAGTACCGCGGGAAAGGGTATCTGGGGGCTCATTAAGCTTCCCAGGACGATACTGGATATCATAGTTGTAGGTGGAGAGTTCGATCCTCCACCTCAATATCTTATCGTTCTTGATCTTGCCCCGCCGTGTGTTATTGAACATGAAGGCAACCGACCGTTGGTCAGTGAGGAGAGTGAATCGCCTGCCGGCCAGGTAATGCCTCCAATATCGCACAGCTTCCACAATGGCTTGAGCTTCCTTTTCGACGGAGGAGTGTCGAATTTCGGAGGCATGGAGGGTACGGGAGAAGAAAGCCACGGGCCTTCCTGCCTGGTTGAGGGTCGCGGCCAGGGCAGAGTCAGACGCATCGCACTCTACTTGGAACGGGATGGATTCGTCCACAATGTGCATCGCGGCTTTGGCAATATCCGCCTTGATGCGGTCGTAGGCCAGGCGAGCATCAGCCGTCAGGGGAAAAACAGTGGATTTGATGAGGTGGGCGGGCCTTGTCCGCATAATTGGGGACCCACTGGGCATAGCACGAAAAAAAAACCAGGCATCGCTTCAGGACCTTGGGGCAGTGGGGGAGGGGAGTTACAGGAGGGGGCGCATGCGGTCGGGCCCTAGGACTCCGTTTTCCACGAAGTAGCCAAGGATGGCTAGTCGGGTTGTGCGGAAAACGCATTTCTCCTTATTATATGTCAGATTAAGGAGCTGGGCAGCGTGGAGAAATTTCTTGAGGTTAGCGTCGTGGTCCTGCTGATCATGGCCGCAGATAGGTGACATTATCTAGATACGGGAACGTGGCCCGCAGCCCGTACTGGTCAACCATTCGGTCCATCGCTCGCTGTAAGACCGAGACGCCATTGGTGACGCCGAAGGGAACCCGGAAAAAGTGGTAGAGGCGGCCAGCTGCCTCGAAGGCCGTGTACTGGCGGTCCTACGGGCGGACAGGGAGCTGGTGGTACGTGGACTTCAGGTCCACGGTGGAGAAGACCCGGTACTGCGCAATCTGATTGACCATGTCAGATAGGCGGGGAAGGGAGTACGCATCGAGCAGCGTGTATCGGTTGATGGTCTGACTGTAGTCAATGACCATCCGGTGCTTCTCCCCAGTCTTGACGACCACCACTTGAGCTCTCCAGGGGCTGTTACTGGCCTCTACGATCCCTTCCCGCAGGAACCTCTGAACCTCCGACTTGATGAAGGTCATGTCCCGAGCACTGTATCGTCTGCTCTTAGTGGCGACGGGCTTACAGTCTGGGGTGAGGTTGGCGAAGAGCTAGGGAGGGGCGACCTTAAGGGTCGAGAGGCTACAGACGGTGAGTGGGGGCAGGGGTCCATCGAACCTCAGGGTGATACTCTGGAGGTTGCACTGGAAGTTGAGACCCAGAAGAACTTCCGTGCAGAGATGTGGGAGGACGTAGAGCCTAACATTTTTGAAATCTTCGCCCCATACCGTGAGAGTCACGACAAAGTACCCACGGATTTGCACGGTATGCGACCCAGAGGCCAGGCAGATTCTCTGGGCTGCAGGTAAAATGGAAAGGGAGTAGCGCCGTACCGTGTCCGGGTGTATGAAGCTGCCTGTGCTCCCGGAGTCAAAACGGCAGGCTGTCTCGTGGCCGTTGATCCGGATCATAGATTTTGCGAGGTGACGAGGCCGAGACTGGTCTAGGGTGATGGAGGCGGCCACGGGACGGCGGGCCGGCTTCGGATGGCGGGTGGGCTTCAGACAGCGGGCGGGCCGGTCGAGAGTAGCAGAGGCCAGCTGACGGATGGGCGAGCCGGGGTTCCGGGAGGCGGCAGTGGACTTCGAAAATGGTGTCGGAGATGCGGCGGTGGACTTCAAAATTAGCGTCGGAGATGCGGCGGTGGACTTCCAAAATGGCATAGAAGATGGCGATGCCCCCGACGTCCACGAGGGTGCCGCGTGGTCGGAGCATAGGCACCCATGTTACAGAAGGCCACCTCCAGCGATTCAGCAAGCTGCGCCGTTTCCCGGAGGTCGAGTGTCTCCCTCTCTAACAGGTGCTGGCGAATGCAGTGTGAGTCAATGCCGGCAACATAGGCGTCCCGGATCAGAAGTTCGGTGTGCTTAGTAGCCAACACCGCCTCGCAGTTGCAGACCCCGCCGAGCACCCGTAAAACGCGCAGAAATTCTGCCAGCGACTCTCCAGGGCGCTGACGCCGCATGGAGAACAGTCCGTTAACCCGTTTCACATACCGTCCTTTCAAGAGATTAATGGCTTCATCAAATGAGGCTGCTTCCCGGAAGATGAGAAAAATTTGCGGGCTCACCTGGGAGATGAGGACTCGCAATTTGTGTTCCTCGGTGACGGCGACGGCGGCAGAATTGATGAAAGATTCCAGACAGCGTAGCCAGTGTGCGAAGATGACATCGGCGTCGGCTGATTGGGGGTCTATCTGCAGGAGGTCCGGTTTGAGGCCCAGATACATGTTAAACAGCTCTTTAATTTAATGTAAGTCAATTAAATTGATATGCCATTGATGCGCTAAGCGTCAAGAACCACAAAGACATGTGAGACTTTAACTCAGGCTTTAATATACTACATGGGAGGCTTACCCGACACAGATGACCCCAGACAGAATGGGGCCTGTCCCAGAAGAGGTTTCTTATACTGACTCCCGGGGGAGTGGCTAAGGCGGAGCTCTCCGTGGCCAGGTCGGGTTGCCTACCAGTGACCGAACCTCTGCAGAGTTACAGTACAATACACAGTATTACAGGGCCATGTTACGCACAACTATTATATACTATGTACAATGGTAGGGAGGTACAGTGGTGTATCACCACATTCACCCCTTGTTTAGAAGGAAGTCCGGGGTGAAAATTTGGAACAGTGAACAGAGTCCATCAGGAGGTTCCGTGTCGTCAAAGGTCGGGACGAACGATGGGTTTGGTCGATCTCTTTGAACGTCGGAGCTGCGGCGCTGAGGTAGTGTCCGGTGGTATCCGTGCGGTCGGTGGTGCTGGGTCGCGAGGCGGCATGACTTCCCCCACCGCTTCGGCTGGCTCGAGGCGAAACTGCGGGATGACAGCGGCTGGCACGGAGTAGTAACAGACCGAGGGATCGACGGGAGCAGAGAGGGAGTGGGGTGGAGGCTGCGGGGCGGGGGCGGCAGGGGCCCCAGAGGGGGCCAGGTCCTTGATGGAGACTGTCTCCTCACGCCTGTCGGGGTACGCTATGTATGCGTACTGTGGGTTGGCGTGGAGGAGATGGACTCTCTCCACCAGGGGCTCCGCCTTAGAGGTCCGCACGTGCTTGCGGAGCAGGACGTCTCCCGGGGACAGGAGCCAGGATGGAAGCGATGTCACGGATGCCGATCTCCTGGAGAAGAGAAACATCCGCTCATGAGGGGTAGCATTCGTTGCAGTACACAAAAGAGACCGGATGGAGTGGAGTGCGGCCGGGAGGGCCTCCTGCCAACGGGAGACTGGTAGGCCTTTGGACTTGAGGGCTAGCAGCACGGCCTTCCAAACAGTCGCGTTCTCCCTCTCCACCTGTCCGTTCCCCCGGGGGTTGTAGCTGGTCGTCCTGCTCGAGGCAACGCCCCTGGCGAGCAGGTACCAACGCAGCTCCTCGCTCATGAAGGAGGAGCCCCGGTCACTGTGAACGTAATTGGGATAACCGAACAGCATGAAGAGGTCGTGCAACGCTTTGATGACGGTGGCGGAGGTCGTGTCGGGGCAGGGAACGGCGAAGGGGAACCGCGAGTACTCGTCGATGACGTTGAGGAAGTACGTGTTGCGGTTGTGGGTGGGGAGGGGCCCTTTGAAGTCAATGCTGAGACGTTCAAAGGGGCGGGTGGCCTTGATTAGGTGCGCCTTGTCTGGCTTGTAGAATTGCGGCTTGCACTCCGCACAGACTTGGCAGTCCCTAGTCATGGCCTTGACCTCCTCGACTGAGAAGGGTAGGTTGTGGCCCTTGATGTAGTGGTAGAGCCGCCTGACGCCCGGGTGACAGAGGTCATTATGTAGTGCCCGCAGCCGGTCATCCTGTGCGTTGGCACAAGTACTACGGGACAGGGCATCAGGAGGATCATTGAGCTTACCTGGCCGGTATAAGATAGTATAATTGTAGGGGGAGAGTTCGATCCTCCACCGTAATATCGTATCATTTTTGATTTTATCTCGTTGTTTGTTGTCGAACATGAACGCAACTGATCGTTGGTCAGTAACGAGGGTAAATAGTTTTCCGGCCAGGTAGTGCCTCCAGTGCCGGACGGCTTCCACTATGGCTTGTGCCTCCTTCTCAACAGAGGAGTGGCTGATCTCGGGGCCTTGGAGTGTGCGGGAAAAGAAGGCGATGGGCCTGCCCGCCTGGTTGAGGGTGGCACCCAGGGCAAAGTCGGAGGCATCGCTCTCGACTTGGAATGGTGCAGACTCGTCTACCGCATGCATGGCGGCTCTGGCGATAGTGGTTTTTAGGAGGTGGAAGGCCTGGCAGGCCTCGGGCGGGAGGGGGAATGAGGGGGAACGGAGGAGGGGTCGGGCCTTGTCAGCGTACTCGGGTACCCACTGGGCATAGTAGGCAAAGAATCCGAGGCATCGCCTCAGTTCTTTGGGGCAGGTGGGAATTGGGAGTTCGAGAAGGGGGCGCAGACGGTCGGGATCGGGGCCGAGGACACTACCTCAGCGCCGCAGCTCCGACGTTCAAAGAGATCGACCAAACCCATCGTTCGTCTCGACCTTTGACGACACGGAACCTCCTGATGGACTCTGTTCACTGCTCCAAATTTTCACCCCGGACTTCCTTCTAAACAAGGGGTGAATGTGGTGATACACCACTGTATCTCCCTACCATTGTACATAGTATATAATAATTGTGCGTAACGTGGCCCTGTAATACTGTGTATTGTACTGTAACTCTGCAGAGGTTCAGTCACTGGTAGGTAACCCAACCTGGCCACGGAGAGCTCCGCCTTAGCCACTCCCCCGGGAGTCAGTATAAGAACCTCTTCTGGGACAGGCCCCATTCTGTCTGGGGCCGTCTGTGTCGGGTAAGCCTCCCATGTAGTATATTAAATTGATGCGCTAAGCGTCAAGAACCACAAAGACATGTGAGACTTTAAAGGCTTTAATATACTACATGGGAGGCTTACCCGACACAGACGACCCCAGACAGAATGGGGCCTGTCCCAGAAGAGGTTCTTATACTGACTCCCGGGGGAGTGGCTAAGGCGGAGCTCTCCGTGGCCAGGTCGGGTTACCTACCAGTGACCGAACCTCTGCAGAGTTACAGTACAATACACAGTATTACAGGGCCACGTTACGCACAACTATTATATACTATGTACAATGTAGGGAGGTACAGTGGTGTATCACCACAGCCATCAATTAAGACGGAAAACGCAGAGTGAATTAACTGTGGCTTTAATTGAATTACAACAGAGCTGGCAGCGTGCCCCAGAATGAGGCAGTGTGAGAGGTCGGCAGCTTATATACGCATGCCCTAGGGGGAGGAGCCAAGGGCAAAGCCAAAACTGTACAACATGTAATATAGCGGCAATACTGTACAACACGTATTACTGTGGCAGCACAATACAACACAGTGGTTTCACCACACTTATATCACTCTTCACCCATAATCCCCTTTCCCCTCCAAACCCCACTTCCTTCTGTGTGTGCCCATGCTAATTCTCAACTATTTAAACATTGACCATCAAGGACAAAGCAGCCCACTTGATTTGAATCTTATCCACAAACATTCACTCCCTTCAGCACCGATGAACAGTGTGTACCATCTACAAGATGCACTGCAGGAATTCACCAACCCTCCTGGACAGCACCTTCAAAATCCATGACCGTTATCATCTAGAAGGACAAGGCAGCAGATACGTGGGAAGACCACCATCTGGAAGTTCCCGCCAAGTCACAGACCATCCTCATTTGGAAATATATCGGTGTTCCTTCACTGTCGATGGATCAAAATCCTGACACTCCCTCCCTAACAGCACTGTAGATGTACCGACATCGCCTACATGGATTGTAGTGGCTCAAGAAGGCAGCTCACTATCACCTTCCCAATGGCAATTAGGGATGGGCAATAAATGCTGGTCAAGTTCGCGACACCCCGGACTTCCGGTGGTTTCTGCGAGCGGAGCAGCCGCGTTCAGAAGAAGCTTCCGCCGGTCCGCGATATCACGGTCTTTTTCGGGGGATTCCCCGCAGATTTGTTTGAAGAAATAAACCTCTCCGGGTTGGCCCTGCCTCCCGCGCCCTGTGCTAGCATCAAGGCTCCGTTTCACGGAGCGGGAGGGTTGAAAGGGTGGGAGGGGAGAGACTGGTCCCGGTGGGTTCGGCGGGGTGGCTGCACGTGGAGGAGGAGCGGGGATCGCGACGTTATTCCCCAAGGAGCATCCTGAAAGCCAAAGGGCTCAAAGAGCACGGATAGGAAAGATAATTTTTTTTTCTGTTTTTTCTCTCTCCTGAAAACCTGAAGGAAGCAGCTGGGGCGGAGCCAAGCGGAGGCCGAGGCTGCAGGCCCGAAGCCAGGGCGCCATGTAGGTAAGATGTCCCACATCGGATGGCTCCCGCCTAGAATGTGGAAAGAAGACTGAAGCCCGGTCCCAGGGAAATTCTGGAGGTATACAAAAAAAAAGAAGAGAAAGAAGTTTTAAAGAAATTTGAGATTGAAGAAGAAAGGAAGAGTGAGAAAAAGGAAAAATAGTAAGCCGTTAAAGGATGCGAAAAGCAGCGTCGAGGAAGGGAGGAAACGCGGGCTTACCATTGAATGAGAAGACGAGCAAAAGTGCTGACAAGATGGCGGAGGCCGGACCGCATGGTGGGGCCGCACTATTTACAGTGGAGAAGATGACCGAGGTGATGGCGGTGGAGCTAGAAAAGCAGTTTGCGAGGCACATGGAGGCTTTGAGGAAGGAGATGGTGGTCACATTGAAGGCATTGGTGGAGGAGGCAATCGCCCCGGTGAGAGTAGCTGTGGCAAAGACATCGGCCGAGGTAAGAGAGCTGGCCGAGAAGATAAAGGAAGTGGAGGAGGCCGCATTGCAGCACAGCGACCAGCTCACCTCGATGGGGGACGAGCTGCGGAGGGCAGTGGAGGTCAACAGAGGACTCCGAGCAAAGCTTGAGGACTTGGAGGACCGCTCGAGGCGGCACAATCTAAGAATTGTGGGCTTGCCTGAAGGGATAGAGGGTCCAAGGCCAACAGAGTACTTCACTAAGAAGTTGGCGGAGCTGATGGGGGAGGGTGAGAACCCCTCTCAGTATGAACTGGACCGAGCTCATCGGTCGTTAAGGCCGAAGCCCAAAGTGAATGAGCCGCCAAGAGCAGTAATCATCTTTCCATGAGTACTGCACGAAGGAGAAGGTGTTAAGCTGGGCAAAGCAGAAGTGTGAGGTGCAGTGGGATGGTGCCGGAGTTCGGATCTACCAAGACTTGACGGTGGAGTTGGCAAAAAGACGAGCGGTGTTCGGGTGAGTGAAGGCGGCACTGTACAAGGGGGTGCGATTTGGTATTGTGTACCCGGCGAAGCTGAGGGTGACGTATGGTGCCAAAGACTTTTATTTGAGACAGCGGAGGCGGCTGAGGCATTCGTGAGGGCAGACGGTTTGGGACAGATGTGAGGAGCGGAGCTGAAAGAGAGATTGTGGACTGTGATTGGGAAGCTGGAAAACGTATAAATGTTATAACTTTCTTTTTACTGACGTGTATTGTAATTTACTTCTCTTCACATTGTTATAGAGTTCAAGTTATTAGTTGGGTTGATTGGCATTCTGTGTTGCGACAGTTATATCTTGGTTTAGTGAATTGTATGGGTTGAATTGTTGTTTTTGTTGTTTCTTTCTCTGGGACTGGGTGGGAGGGGGCAGTATAGCGTGGCGGGGGGAGCCACCCGCGCTAGCTAACTAAAGTCAGCCAGTGAACGGAGGTGAGGTGAGAGGAGGGCTGCGGACATTGGAGCCTGGTTGGCAGGTTTCGATGGGCCTACGAGGCGAGCGAGGGCTGGGGGGAGGATTGAGGCTGGGAGATGTTTTTTCGTGAGGAAATGTAGGGGGGGTGGTTTGGGAGGGGGGGAAGGGGTTCGATTTTAATAATGGATAGGGGCAGGTCAGGCTTCTGGGGCAGGGCCCGGTGGTGGATAAGAAGGGTGGGGAGGGTGAGAGACCCCGAGTTGGGTTAGTCACGTGGAACGTGAGGTGGTTAGGAGGTCCGGTCAAGGGTGCTTGTGCATCTTAAAAGTTTGAAAGCCGATGTGGCAATGCTGCAGGAGACTCACTTGAGGGTGAAGGACCAGGTGAGACTTAAAAAGGGCTGGGTTAGTCAGGTGTTTCACTTTGGACTTGACGGAAGGGCTCAAGTGAGAGCGGTAATGGTCAGCAAAAGAGTGCACTTCCAGATGGAGAAGGTGGTGGCAGATCAGGGGTGTAGATATGTGATTGTGACAGGGGCGCTGGAGGGGAGGTTAGTGGCGCTGTTAAGTGTATATGGCCCCAATTGGGACGCTGTGGGATTCGCAAAGAAGGTGTTTGGGGCCATCCCCGACTTGGACACATACAAACTGATAGTGGGGGTGGACTGGAACTTTGTGCAGGAGCCAAGGTTGGACAGGTCACGGCCGAGCTCACTGGTCCCATCAGGGGGGGGCGAAGGCGTTAGCTGGGCTAATGGTGGAAATGGGGGGGGTGGACCCTTGGAGGTTTCTGCACCCGAGGGAGCGGGAGTACTCGTTTTTCTCCGCTGTCCATAAGGTATATTCGCGGATCAACCTTTTCGTGGTGGGGAAGGCTTTGTTGGCTAGGGTTAAGGGGTCGGAATACTTGGCAATTGCAGTGTCAGATCATGCTCCGCGTTGGGTGGATATGGTACTGGAGAAGGGGGTAGCCCAGAGGCCGGGGTGGAAGTTAGATGTGGGAATTTTGGGGGACCAAGTGTTCTGTGACAAAATTGAAAAGGTAATTAAGGAATATGTAGGTTTCAACTGTACAGGTGAGGTGTCGAAGGCGGTCCGCTGGGAGGCTCTAAATGTGGTGGTGAGGGGGGAGGTGATCTCGTTTAAGGCCAGGGTGGACAAATGGGAGAGGTTGGAGAGGCAGAGGGTAATCGATGAGATGGTGGAGGTAGATAGGAGTTATGCAGAGGATGGGGACCCAGCAAAGCTCGAAAAGAGGAAGGAACAACAGGCGAGCTTTGACCGACTATTTACCAGGAAGGCGGTGCGCCAACTGAAACGAGCAAGAGGTGCAGTTTACGAACATGGAGATAAGGCATGTTAGCAGGTCAGCTCCGGAGGGAAGCAGCGGCAAGGGAAATTGTGCAGGTGAGGGATAGGACAGGGAAACTGGTGGTGGCGCCGGATCTGATTAACAAGGTTTTTGGGGAAATTTATGAGAGGTTGTACAGGTCAGAGCCACCCGGGGAGATCGTGAGATGCAGGAATTTCTAGATGGGTTGGAGAACCCGGGGTTAGGGGAGGGGGACAGGGCTACATTAGAAGGAACGATAGTGGAGCAGATGATAAAGGATGCGATTGGGAGGATGCAGTTGGGGAAGGTGGCAGGGCCGGATGGGTTTCCGGTAGAATATTATAAAAAATTCAAGGAAAAGCTGGCGCCCCTGATGGTGGGGATGTTTGAAGAGGCGATAGGGATGGAGGTGTTGCCACAAACTTTGGGGCAGGCATCGATTTCCCTGCTGCTGAAAAAAGATAAGGATCCGACGGAGTGTGGGTCGTATAGGCCCATATCACTTCTGAATGTGGACGCAAAAGTATTGGCGAAGGTACTGGCGGGTAGGCTTGAGGAGTGCCTCCCGAAGGTGATAGGTGAGGATCAGACGGGGTTTGTGAGAGGGAGGCAGCTCTTTTCAAACATTAGACGGGTATTGAACGTCGTTATGGCGCCGGCAGAGGGGAAGGAAACGGTGGTTGTGGCATTGGACGCTGAGAAGGCGTTTGACCGGGTAGAATGGCAGTTCTGGAGCGGTTTGGGATTGGACCAATATTAGTGAACTGGGTAAAGCAACTGTATAAGGCGCCGAGGGCGAGTGTCTGCACAAATAACATCAGCTCGAGATACTTTTCTCTCCACCGTGGGACTAGGCAGGTGTGGCCTATGTCCCCCCTGCTATTTGCACTCGCGATTGAGCCGTTGGCCATCGCATTAAGAAGTTTGGGAGTATGGAAAGGAATAGTGCGGGGGGGGATAGAGCATAGGGTGTCCTTATATGCCGATGACTTGCTGTTGTATGTGTCGGAACTGAGTTTTTCGATAGGGGGAATATTGGAGCTGCTTCGAGGGTTTGGGTCTTTCTCGGGGTGCAAGCTGAATCTAGACAAGAGTCAGTATTTTGTGGTATCTCGGCTGGGTGTGGGGGCAGGGGTGGGGTGGGGGGCTGCCATTCCGTAGGGCAGGGACACTTTAGGAACCTGGGGGTGCAGGTTGCCCGGGAGTGGGGGGGGCTCCGCAGGTACAACATTTCTAGTTTGGTGGGGAGAGTGAAAACTGACCTGAGGTGGGATGGTCTCCCTCTGTCACTGACGGGTCGGATTCAGGCGATTAAAATAACCATGTTGCCACGATTTCTGTTTATTTTTCAATGCCTGCCGATTTTCCTGCCAAAGGCTTTTTTCAGGGAGATTGAGGGAAGGATTACGTCGTTCATATGGGGAGGGAAGGTGGCCAGAGTTAGAAAGGTGTTACTACAGAGGGGAAGGCAGACAGGGGGTTTGGGTCTTCCGAACCTGATGTTTTACTACTGGGCGGCGAATGTGGAGAAGGTGCGGAGCTGGGTCAGAGGGGTTGATTCCCAGTGGGTCAGGATGGAGGAGAGTTTGTGCAGGGGGTCGGGTTTGAAAGCACTGGCAACAGCGCCGCTCCCGATAGCCCCGGGGAAGTACTCAGGGAGTCCGGTAATAATAGCTTAATTGAGAATTTGGAGCCAGTTTCGCCAACACTTCGGGTTGGGGGCAGAGTCAAGGGAAATGCCGATTCGGGGGAACCACAGATTTGAGCCAGGGAGGTGGGATGGAAATTTTCGGAAATGGGAGGAGAAAGGGATTAAGTCCCTGAAGGATTTGTTTCTTAGGGGCCGGTTTGCAGGATTGAAGGAGCTGGAAGCGAAGTATGGGCTGGAGCAGGGGAAAATGTTTAGATACATGCAGGTTCGAGATTTCGCCAGAAAGGAGATACAGAACTTCCCGGAGGAGCTGGCCTCCACATTGCTGGAGGAGGTGCTGACGACAGGGGGACTGGAGAAGGGGGTAGTGTCAGCGGTCTACGAAGCTATTTTGGAGGAGGAGAAGGCACCGCTGGAAGGGATCAAAGCAAAGTGGGAGGAAGAGTTGGGAGAGGAAATGGAGGAGGGGTTCTGGTGTGAGGTGCACCGGAGAGTGAATACCTCCACCTCGTGCGCGAGGTTGGGGCTGATACAGCTGAAGGTGGTATACAGAGCACACCTCACGAGGGCGAGGATTAGCCGATTCTTTGAAGGAGTAGAAGATGTGTGTGAACGTTGCGGGGGGGGGGGGGCACTAACCACGTTCATATGTTTTGGTCCTGTCCAAAGGTAGAGGATTACTGGAAGGAGGTTTTTAGGATAATTTCTAAAGTGGTGCACGTGAAACTGGACCCGGGCCCCCAGGAGGCCATATTCGGGGTGTTGGACCAGCCAGGGTTGGAAACGGGTGCGGAGGCAGATGTTGTAGTCTTCACCTTGTTAATCGCCCGAAGGCGGATCCTGATGGGTTGGAGGGCAGCCTCTCCACCCTGTGCCCTGGCGTGGTGGGGGGATCTGTTGGAATTCTTGACTCTTGAGAAGGTTAAGTTTGAACTGAGGGGAAGGATGGAGGGGTTCTACAATTCATGTGCATTATTCATTATGCACTTTCAAGAACTGGACAATATTGAACATTAGTTGGGGGGGGGGGGGGGTGGGAGGGTTGGGGGGGGGGGCATTGGGTGTTAATGGTGCCTATGGGTGATTCCTGATTCCCTTTTGTCATTTGTTTATGTGAACATGTGGGCGAATGTTTTGGGTTTGGTGGGAGGATGGGATCGTTGTTATCGATATGGGGATTGACATATTTGTTACTGATTATTGTTTATTCCTGATTATTGTTTATTGTTGGTGGGTGTAAATTTGGGAGAAAATGCGAAAAAGGAGGAGAATAAAGAAATATATATTTTTTAAAGTTTGCGACACCCAGATCCCATGAATGAGTTTGAGAAACCTTGACACCCCTGCAGTCCTAATCCACTTCATTAACTCCAAACCTATATCTTGGATGACTTTGGCCTCAAAAAACATTACTTTCCCTCACCTTTGTCTTTCCGCTGGCACAGACCTCATCACTGTTTAATTATGTCAGGTATGCAGGAATAAATGTTTATGATGGACAATTAATTCAGCCATTTATCGCTAGACATAGCTGGACAACTTAATGCACTATTGGTCCCATTAACCTGTACCACTGTTGCAGCTTGTCCTGGAATGCAAAGATAACCCCCCCATATTCTCATCTCCATTACCACCCATATTCTTAAATCCCTCTCTGGTGCCTCCTCCACCACCCTTACCTTCAACAAATGCGAGAAGCTCTGACGCTGTTTTGTTACTACGATTGAGATAATATATTCAGCTGTCTCTCCCTCTTCTCTCCTTTCCACTGGTCCTGCACGCCAACCCTCCTGGAAGGTTCCCCTATACCCCAACCTTGAAGTTGCATCTTTCTTGAGTTTGCTTCCTAATTTCCCTCGTGTTCCCTCTGAGTTGATCTTGCTCATAAGGCTCACTTCCTGTTCCGTCAACCCTATTTCCGCTAAACTGCTGACCACCCGATGTCCTTTCCTGGCCTATATGTTAGCTGATATTGTTAAGGTTTTCTCTTCTCAAGTACCAACCCCTGCTGAGGTCCCATCTCATGGCACAATTTGAAAAAGATTGAAATTCTCCTGCCAAATGTCCAACCCAACATTCATTGCCTAATCAGTCCCTAAAGACTTAGTCATTTATCTCATTGATGTTTGTGGTAACCTGCTGTGTAAAAACAAAATGTTGCATTTTCCTGCAAAGTAGAAATATGTAGAATTTACAGGACAGAAATATGCCAATTGATACGATAGGACGATACGAGTGTTTATGTTTCACATCAGCCTATTCCTGCCTTATTTTATCTTATATTCAGCTTTGACAAAGGGCACGATTCTCCAGAAAAATTTTCCAAGTGCTGCAGCAAGTGGGAATTGCCATGCGTTTCCCGGCGCTCGGCCCAGCGAGGCCGGCAACACTATTCAACGTTAATTGGTCTACTTAACAAAACCTCATGGGCTTCTCGCTCCGAATGCCGGCTCGCCAGCTGATTCGCCGAGACCGCATTCGCCAACCCCCCCGCCCCCCCCGCTAACAACGTCGAGCAGCACTTTGGTTGCACTTGATCAGCCAACCCCAGCCAGCTCGCAACAATGGTGCCGAGGAGACCTGCCCCAAGATTTGGGGATGCTGGCCTGGGGAGGCTCCTGGACATAGTAGAGGCCTGGAGGGATGTCCTGTTCCCCTGAGGGTCCTGGAGGGTGACCCACAGGATACCCAGTGCTGCCTGGAATGAGATGGCAACAGCAGTCAGCTCAGGTAGTGTGACCATGAGGACTGGCCTCCATTGTCGGAAGAAGGTGAAGGAGACACATCCAGAGTGGGAATTGGAACTTGGTAATTTGGTGCAGTGAGGTAATCAGGAAAGATAAGCTGTGTTTCAGTTGAAAGTGCAGTGTGTAGCTTAGTGTCTGATTGGCTGAAGCTGCCCCCACCCTAATTGCTGAGAGGCAGTTATCTGTCAGTCACCTGAGGCCTGTTTAGTGGCACAAGGGTGAACATTGTATTCTTCTGTTTGAAGCTTAAGTAGTGTGAGTCACTCTGGTTAGCTGAAGTCTGTATAAAAGACAGACAGAAAGCACACTCAGTAAGCTTTGGGCAGGTGAAGGAGACAAAGCTTGAGTGAGACACATCCAGAGTGGGAATTGCAACTGGTAATTGGTGCAGTGAGGTAATTCGATGCAGAGTGGGAGAAGGTGCTTTTTCCCTACCATTTTGTTTTCTTTCTTCTGGCCTGTAACTGTTAATCTGCAGGGAGAGAACCAGAGAGCATCCTGGGAAGGTAAGTGATTTTTATTTTTATTACCTTTTCAACTTGTGTGGGGGGGAAAACTGAAGTGACATCACAGTAAAGCTGTGACCTGATTGGCTGGTTGGGAATCTGTTAAATTTGAAAAAAAATAATATTGCAAAACAAATCTAATTGATGAACTAGATAGTGGAGTAACTAAACCTGAGGGCAGTGATCGGTATTTAGCATTTAATTTTACAGTAAAAATTATCTAGCGTCAGGGCCATATGGTTAGTGCTTAAATGTCACTCAGCGGGGTGCAGTGCTCCAACTGTGAGATGTGGCAGATCTGTGACGCTTCCAGCATTCTGGTCGACTACATCTGCAGCAAGTGTAACCAATGGCAGCTCCTCACAGACCGCGTGTTTCGGTTGAAGCAGCAATTGGATGCACTTAGGAGCATGCAGGTGGCGGAAAGCATCATAGATAGGAGGTTACAGAGATGTGGTCGCACCCAAAGTGCAGGCAGAGAGATGGGTGACCACCAGAAGGGGCAGGCAGTCAGTGCAGGAATCCCCTGTGGTTGTCCCCCTCTCGAACAGGTATACCGCTTTGGATACTGTTGGGGGGAATAGCTTATCAGGGGAAAACAGCAGCAGCCAGGACAGTGGCACCACGGCTGGCTCTGATATCCAACAGGGAGGGTCAAAGCGCAGAAGAGCAATACTCATAGGGGACTCTAGAGTCAGGGGCACAGATAGGCACTTCTGTGGACGTGAAAGAGACTCCAGGATGGTATGTTGCCTCCCTGGTGCCAGGGTCCAGGATGTCTCAGAACGGGTAGTGGGCATCCTGAAGGGGGAGGACAAACAGGCAGAGGTCATTGTACATATTGGTACTAACGACATAGGCAGGAAGGGGCATGAGGTCCTGCAGCAGGAGTTCAGGGAGCTAGGCAGAAAGTTAAAAGACAGGACCTCTAGGGTTGTAATCTCAGGATTACTCCCTGTGCCACGTGCCAGCGAGGCTAGAAATAGGAAGATAGAGCAGCTAAACACATGGCTAAACAGCTGGTGCAGGAGGTAGTGGGCCACTTGGAGCTCTTCCGGGTCAGGTGTGACCTGTATAGGAAGGACGGGTTGCATCTAAACTGGAGAGGCATAAATATCCTGGCCGCGAGGTTTGCCAGTGTCACACGGGAGGGTTTAAACTAGTATGGCAGGGGGTTGGGTACCGGAGCAACAGGTCAGAAGGTGAAAACATTGAGGGAGAACTAGGGAATAGGGCCAGTGTGGCTCTGAGGAAGAGCAGACAGGGAGATGTTGCTAAAAACAGAAGGTCTGATCGCCTGAAGTGGATATGTTTTAATGCAAAAAGTATAACGGGTAAGGCAGATGAACTTAGAGCTTGAATTAGTATTTGGAACTATGATGTTGTTGCCATTACAGAGACCTGGTTGAGGGAAGGACAGGATTGGCAACTAAATGTTCCAGGATTTAGATGTTTCAGGTGGGATAGAGGGGGATGTAAAAGGGGTAGCAGAGTTGCGCTATTGGTTCGGGAGAATATCACAGCTGTACTGTGGGAGGACAGCTCAGAGTGCAGTGAGGCTATATGGGTAGAGATCAGGAATAAGAAGGGTGCAGTCACAATGTTGGGGGTTTACTACAGGCCTCCCAACAGCCAGCGGGAAATAGAGGAGCAGATAGGTAGACAGATTTTGGAAAGGAGTAAAAGCAACAGGGTTGTTGTGATGGGAGACAGTCCAACTAGGGAAGAGGCTGTACTGGACCTGGTATTTGGGAATGAGCCCGGCCATGTGGTAGAAGTTTCAGTACAGAAGCATTTTGGGAACAGTGACCACAATTCAGTAAGTTTTAAAGTGCTGGTGGACAAGGATAAGAGTGGTCCTAGGATGAATGTGCTAAATTGGGGGAAGGCTAATTATAACAACATTAGGTGGGAACTGAAGAACCTAGATTTGGGGTGGATGTTTGAGGGTAAATCAACATCTGACATGTGGGAGGCTTTCAAATGTCAGTTGAAAGGAATTCAGGACTGGCATGTTTCTGTGAGGAAGAAGGATAAATACGGAAATTTCGGGAATCTTGGATAACGAGAGATATTGTCGGCCTCGTCAAAAAGGAAAAGGAGGCATTTGTCAGGGCTAGAAGGCTGGGAACAGACGAAGCCTGTGTGGAATATAAGGAAAGTTGGAAGGAACTTAAGCAAGGAGTCAGGAGGGCTAAAAGGGGTCACGAAAAGTCATTGGCAAATAGAGTTAAGGAAAATCCCATGGCTTCTTACACACACATAAAAAGCAAGAGGATAGCCAGGGAAAGGGTTGGCCCACTGAAGGATAGGCAAGGGAATCTATGTGTGGAACCAGAGGAAATGGGCGAGGTACTAAATGAATACTTTGCATCAGTATTCACCAAAGGGAAGGAATTGGTTGAGTCTGGAGAAGGGTGTGTAGATAGCCTGGGTCACATTGAGATCCAAAAAGACGAGGTGTTGGGCGTCTTGAAAAATATTAAAGTAGATAAGTCCCCAGGGCCTGATGGGATCTACCCCAGAATACTGAAGGAGGCTAGAGAGGAAATTGCTGAGGCCTTGACAGAAATCTTTGGATCCTCACTGTCTTCAGGTGATGTCCTGGAGGACTGGAAAATAGCCAATGTTGTTCCTTTGTTTAAGAAGGGTAGGAAAGAGAATCCAGGGAACTACAGTCCAGTGAGCCTTACACCAGTGGTAGGGCAATTACTGGAGAGAATTCTTCGCGACAGGATCTACTCCCAGTTGGAAGCAAATGGACGTATTTGCGAGAGGCAGCATGGTTTTGTGAAGGGGAGGTCATGTCTCACTAACTTGATAGAGTTTTTCGAAGAAGTCACAAAGATGATTGTTGCAAGTAGGGCAGTGGATGTTGTCTATATGGACTTCAATAAGGTCTTTGACAAGGTCCCTCATGGCAGACTGGTACAAAATGTGAAGTCACATGGGATTAGGGGTGAGCTGGCAAGATGGATATAGAACTGGCTAGAGACAGAGAGCAGCAATGGAAGGGTGCTTCTCTGATTGGAGGGCTGCGACTAATGGTGTTCTGCAGGGATCAGTGCTGGGACATTTGCTGTTCGTAGTATATATAAATGATTTGGAGGAAAATGTAACTGGTCTGATTAGTAAGTTTGCAAACGACACAAAGGTTGGTGGAATTGCGGATAGCGATGAGGACTGTCAGAGAATACAGCAGGATTTAGGTCGTTTGGAGACTTGGGCGGAGAGATGGCAGATGGAGTATAATCTGGACAAATGTGTGGTAATGCATGTTGGAAGGTCTAATGCAGGTAGGGAATATACAGTGAATGGTAGAACCCTCAAGAGTATTGACAGTCAGAGAGATCAAGGGGTACAGGTCCACAGATCACTGAAACGGGCAACACAGGTGGAGAAGGTAGTCAAGAAGGCAGATGGCATGCTTGCCTTCTTTGGCCGGGGCATTGAGTATAAGAATTGGCAAGTCATGTTGTAGCTGTATAGAACCACACTGTTAGGCCACACTTGGAATATAGTGTTCAATTCTGGTCACCACACTACCAGAAGGATGTGGAGGCTTTAGAGAGGGTGCAGAAGAGATTTACCAGGATGTTGCCTGGTATGGAGGGCATTAGCTATAAGAAGCGATTGAATAAACTCTGTTTGTTCTCACTGGAATGACAAAGGGTGAGGGGCGACCTGATAGAGGTCTACAAAATTATGAGGGGCATAGACAGAGTGGATAGTCAGAGGCTTTTCCCCAGGGTAGAGGGGTCAATTACTAGGGGGCATAGGTTTAAGGTGCGAGGGGCAAGGTTTAGAGATGTACGAGACAAGTTTTTTACACAGAGGGTAGTGGGTGCCTGGAACTCGCTGCCGGAGGAGGTGGTGGAAGCAGGGACGACAGTGACATTTAAGGGGCATCTTGACAAATACATGAATAGGATGGGAATAGAGGGATACGGACCTAGGAAGTGTAGAAGATTTTAGTTTAGACGGGCAGCATGGTCGGCCCAGGCTTGGAGGGCCGAAGGGCCTGTTCCTGTGCTGTCCTTTTCTTTGTTCTTTGTAAGGTCAACGACCTACGCTGGGCAGCACCACGAGTGAGTAGACACCAACATCACACACCCCCCAACCCCCCAAGGGAGCATTCCCACAGGTGACCCCCAACCCTCTCTCCATCCCCTCCCCCTTCACCACTCACTTCACCCACCCCTTCAACCCTCCCTCCACATCAACCCTCCATATACACCCCCCCCCCCCCCACCACCACCACTGTGAACCATGCGTGTGGCTAACGATGCCCTCTCTGTGTCCCCTCAGCAAAACTTCTCCCATAATCAATGGGAGAGGGCCCAGACTGGCGGTGGGGTGTCGGACTTAAGAATCCTCATCTCCTTCGTGGAGTGGGCCCTGGAGGTGACTGATGTGACCGAAAACAGGGCGGTTACCAATGCAGAGGTGGCGGATGCCGCAGAGGTGAGGGACCACCAGGCTCCACCCGGAGGAGCTGTCAAGCGTGTGTAGTGATTGCCTTACTGACTGACCCATCCCTCCAACTGACCACATGTCCATTCTCCCGCAGGTCCAGCAGCCGACAGCGCCGGCCCGTCCTGGGCGCCCCCCCCGATACTGGGGAGAACACATTGGAGGAGAGCTCTGAGGATGCAACTGTTATCTCCAACCTACAACAACGTAGGTACACACTCCTTGGTGGGATATGGTACTGGTCAGGCACCTGGGGCACAATCTGGTGAGCACCACAATGCTGCTGATGGACATCTGGTGGAGGCAGGAACACCCAGGCGAGACAGTAGTTGGAAGTCTGCTGGATCCCTGAACTCAGTTGGGTCCCAGCCTGATGCTGAGCCACTGGCACAGAGTTACCCGGGGCTGATAGGGACGATAGGGACCAACCTGAAAGTTCAGAGGGAGATGTCAGCGTCACTCCAGCAGATCCATAGTTGATTGGAAGAGTCCCAGAGGCTAAGGGCGCAAGAGTGGGCGCCGGCAATGCGTGGCACCGAGGCCAACACTGCTAGGGTGGTGACTGCAGTGGAGAGTCTGGTGCACAACGTCGGCACCATGAGTGAAGGTGTCCAGGGAATTGTGCAGTTGGTGATGGCCATGGCTGAAAGTCTTGGCAGTATGTCTGCCTCCCTGGGGGATGTCACCCAGCACCAGGCCGACCTTGATGGGGTTCTGCGGGACATGTCCCACTCTCAGATGGGAATGGCCGAGGCGCAGCAGAGCTTGTCCCAGTCGCAGGTGGGTATGGCTGAGGCACTGCAGAGCATTACCCGGTCACTGGGGGATGTGTCCCAGTCACTGAGGAGCATCGCCGAGGGCGTTGACAAAATGGTGAAGACTATGGGGAACCACCAGGGCTGGCAGAGCCAGATGATGCAGGGGCATCCGGGGCCCGAACCAGCTGCCCCTCCATCCCAAGGTGAACCCCAGGGCCATATTGGCTCCAACTGGGAGGAGGGGGTGCAGAGTGCCAACCCGCGCCTGTCCTATTGGCCGGCGATGGTGACCACCAGCACTCCCGAGTATCATCCCTTTGAATAGGCCGCGTCTTGGGGTCAGCACACGGGACAGGGCAACACAACTGTGCATGTGCCATCGACAGATTCGTGGGAATCCCTCTGGCCCCAGAGCCCCCAGAAGACGTCCGCCAGGGGCATGGAAGGCCACGGGATGAGGTAAGCAGCTGGCTGACCAAACCTCAGATGTGCATCCTGGGGAAACACTGAGACTTAGTGGTTGAGCAAGGAGGGCCAGGCATCACTGAGGGCACTGGGATAGTGGAGAGGGATTAAGTAGGGAGTGGGAAGGGGGCGGGGAGGGATTAAAGTAGGGAGTGGGAAGGGGGGGATTGGGGAGCAGGGGGATTGAGGGGGGCGGCAATATTGGAAATGGGGTATTGTACAATACATTATACAATTCTTTGTACAACCATTATGATGCCTCTGTCTCTTTCGTCCACAATGCGGGCTGATCCCCAGACCCTTTGCCTGCCTCTCCAGGTACCCACCCACCCTCCGGCCATGATGATGTCCCAGGAGCTGTATTCCACCCCCTTGGTGTTCAGATGTTGGCTGCTGCGTGTGTGGCGTTGACTCCCACAATGTCCCGGCATCAAGGTACGATCGGAATGCTAGGCAATGACTCCCACATGGCCCGCCTACCCACGGGAGCTCACTTGGCAAGTACTCACTGAACCACAATTGCCAATTCCCTGTTAGCGATAGCCTTCAGCTGCGCAGCCAGAGGCCTCAGCAGTCGGTGGGAGTTATGGGTGGGGCAGACGGACAGGGACAGGGGTTGGGATCCAAAGGTTGGCATGGTTGTGCCGCGTGCAATTGCCCCCCCCAGTTGCCCCCCCCCCCCAGCGCCACCCCCCAC
The DNA here is from genome assembly GCF_047496885.1 of Scyliorhinus torazame. NCBI lineage: Eukaryota > Metazoa > Chordata > Chondrichthyes > Carcharhiniformes > Scyliorhinidae > Scyliorhinus > Scyliorhinus torazame. The sequence continues at coordinate 143,176,883 of NC_092721.1, read as the reverse complement.
CCTCCATGGTGCCCCACCCCTGCAGAGGTTATCCCACCCCCTACCGAGCACTGGGGTAGAAAGCCCAGCGCCCCAGGTCTCTTTGCCTTACTCACCTCCTTGGATCCCATAGAGATGCCCTTTCATCAGGTTCACGTGTTTAAAACGAATACTAATCGGTGCCAGCGTGAGCACTTACTGGGGAGGCCGCTGAATGACAGGACACCGTTGGATGACAGGTGGCTCTCGTTAATTGTATGGAAATAGGGCTTCAGTGATGACAATTGGTTTCTTGCCATGCTACGGCGAGATTCCGAATTCGTCTACGGGAGTGGGTCAGTTACATTGGCAACTGTTTGGCGCCTGGCACAGTTCCCATTTTTGGCCTCTCCCACTATTCACCGGCATCGTTACACTTGAGCGGAAGATCGCGCCTAAAGAGTCATCCAGACTCAAAACATTAGCTCCGTTCTCTCTCCACAGATGCTGTCAGACCTGCTGAGATTGTCCAGCATTTTCAGATTTTGTTTCAGATTCCAGCATCCGTCGTAAATTACTTTTATCTTATTTTGGGCTGGATTCTCCGCCGCCCGCCCCTAGTAGCGAAGTACCCGGTGCAGCGGTGAATCCAACGTCAGGGAAAAATGTGATCGCTGCCTGGTCCCCCCCTGGTGTCGGGGTTGAAGTTTGCGACCAGTGTGAGCGCAAATCAGCTGCAATTCAACTCCAATGGGAGAGCATAGTCACCCAAACAGAGAATCCTGCTCTCTATCTTATTCTCTCTGCACGGGAAATCCCAGGTGTGCTACATTGAGATGGGGATTTCAGGAGAAATACCCTTTTTTATTCACAGAATTCAGAGAATCCCGACAGTGCAGAAAGAGGCCATTCAGCCAAACGAATCTGCACCGACCTCCTGAAAGAACCCAACCCAGGCCCACTGCCCACTAAAAATATGCAGCCCTTTCCAGGTTGGTGGATGTGCAGGAGTCCCGAGGCCTGCTGGGAACTATAGTTCCTAAACTATGACCCATGCATTCAACTAGAAGTCAGTATATTTTGGAGTTTCATCACAGGAATAATGTTTATCACCGAAATTCACCGATTATTCACCAGGGGTAGGATTCTCTGTTCCCGCCAGCAGCGCATCCCTGCCCGTGGGGTTCCCGGCAGCATTGAGTGGTTTCATGGGAATTCCAATCAACAGATAGAGAGTACAAAGGTAAGAAAGTACGGTTGCAACTGTACAAGGCATTAGTGAGACCACACCTGGGGTATTTTGCACAGTTTAGGGCCGCTTATTTCAGGAAACATGTAGTGGCATTGGAGGCTGTTCAAAGGAGGTTCACTAGGTTGATTCCAGAGATTAGGGGTTTGTCGGATGAAGAGAAATTGATCAGTTTAGGCCTATACTCTCGAGTTTAGAAGAATGTGGGGAGATCAAATTGAGGTATACAAGATAGAATCATAGAATTTACTGTCCAGAAGGAGGCCATTTGGCCCATCGAGTCTGCATCTGCCTTTGGAAAGAGCACTATACTTAAGCCCATGCCTCCACCCTATCCCCGTAACCCTATCTAACCTTTTGGACACTAAGGGGCAATTTAGCATGGCCAATCCACCTAACCTACATATCTTTTGACTGTCTGAGTCCACGCAGACATGGGGAGAAAGTGCAAACGCCACACAGACAGTCACCCAAGGCCGGGATTGAACCCAGGACACTGGAGATGTGAGACAGCAATGCCAAAGGCCTTCCACGCCAGCCGGCGGAGTGGAAACCACTCCGGCGCAGGCCTAGCCCCTCACAGTGAGGGCTTGGCCCCTAAAGGTGCGGAGAAATCCGCACCTTTTGGCGGCCCGACGCCGGAGTGGTTCACTCCACTCCATCCCACCAGGACCCACCGCCCCACCGGGTAGGGGAGAATCCGGGCCCATGTGTCTAATCATACGATCAAAAAGTCAGTGGCCCCCCCGCACTGATGCTCCATCCGGTGGGGGGCTAGAGCCGCGCCATGTAAAACCCTCAACTTTCCTGCAGGTACGGATGGAGAACTGCTGGGTCCGTGGCCGCGCATGCGCATGGCGGCGATCTGCAGTGGTCGCACCGTACAACATGGTGCCGGCCGCACGTGGACCCGGCCTGCCAGATAATGCCCCCCTCGCCACCCCATACTACCCCCTACCGGTCCCCCCAGCCCCCGCCGAAGACCCCCTGTCCAGTGGAACGGATACCCTCCCCGACTGTGGCGGTGCTGACACAGTCCGACGCCGTTGGGACGCCGGCCCATCGGGAGTGGAGCATTGGGGGAGGGCCTCAGGTGATGTCCTGAGGCCGTCCCAAAGGCGTGCGGCGTACTCATCGATGGCGCTGTTTTTGAGGGGGTGGAGCATCCGAAAAAAGCCACTGCATCGATTTCGCTGTAAAAATGGATTCGCCGTAAAAATGGAATCGCTGAATGCGATTTCGGCGTCAGCAATCAGAGAATCCAGCCCTAGGTTCTCCCACTGGAGCTGAATCACCTCTGGTTTGTGCTGGAGCTAGGAGTGGCATCCAGAAGTGATTCATTGCCCATTACCATTCAAATATGTGCATGGCAGGGATCGCGAGGAATTGTGTCACGAATCCCGCCATTAGGCCGTCATTTTGAAGGGGCAGCCCGACAGCGAGGTCTGGCGGCTGGGCCCCCCCCCATCCGCAATGCATATCCTGCCCCCTCCATCCCTGATGACGAGTAGGGACATCCTCCCCCTTCACCATGTGAATTGCTGGGTCACCCCCTTCATTACGCACACATGAGGGTGACCTGACCCACCCCCCACCAGACTCTCGCACCAGATTGCACACCAGACCTCCACCAGAGATCCCAAACCAGACCCCCTCATCAGACTCCTCCAACAGACTCCCCCATCAGACCCCCTCATCAGACTCCTCCAACAGACTCCCCCATCAGAGACCCTCACCAGACCTCCATAGCAGAGATTCCCATCAGATCCTAACCAGGTACACCCACCAGTCCTCCCCAGCATACCCCATCATCAGCTCCCATCAGAACCCCCACCAGACCCCCACCAGAGACTACCACCAAACCACCCCCCCATCAGATCATTACCAGAGACCCTACCAGAGGCCCACTACATCAGAGACTCCATAACAGAGAACCCCCTCACAGCAGAGAACAACCCCCCCCGCATCAGTCACCCCTGCCTGGAAGCTAAAGATAAGTCCAGGCAGAAACAGTGAAGAAAATGACTGCTTTTTCACTCACCTGTCCCTAATTTCTGCCTTCCCAGACAGATGTCTAGAAAGCAGCATCTGTAACTTCATGGAAAATAAAAACCATATCACATGATTTTAAACCCCCTCAGATCCTTTGATCTGCGAGGCTTCTATTTACTTGAAAGAGAAATAGCTTTTACTAGGCTGTAATTGACAACTTCCAGACAGACAGATGTCTGGATTGTTTAATTTCATTTCCCTTCACGTTTGAATAGACCTCAAATAGCCTGCTGTGAAATTAACTGCAATGTTTATAAACATCTAAATATGATTGCCAGCTCAGGACTACATCAAAAGCAATTAAGCACATTCTGCTGAGAAAAAGAGGAAGTGAAAGCATTTAACTACTAGATGTTTACATGTATATAAGCCTGGTGATGTGCTTTTCTCTTTCTAAGGTGAGTGAAAAAGCATTTTTTTCATTGTTTCTCGCTGGACTGGTCTTTAGCTTCCAGGAAGGAGTGACTGATGGGGCGGGTGTCTCCTTTACACAGGGGGGATCTCTGTTAAGTGAGAGGGTCTCTGTTATACAGGGGGGGTTCTCTCTTATGGGGGGTCTCTGGTGGGGCTCTCTGGTGGGGTGTCTGGTAGCGGTTCTGGTAGGCTGGTTTGATGGGGGTGAAGTGGGTAGTATTTGCATTGTGTGGGGCTCTCTGATGGACTTTGAGGGCATCTACCTTGGGCAGCATGGTAGCACAGTGGTTAGCACTGTTGCTTCACAGCTCCAGGGTCCCAGGTTCAATTCCTGGCTTGGGTCACTGTCTGTGTGGAGTCTGCACATTCTCCCTGTGTCTGCGTGGGTTTCCTCCGGGTGCTCCGGTTTCCTCCCACAAGTCCCGAAAGACATGCTGTTAGGTAATGTGGACATTCTGAATTCTCCCTCTGTGGAGCCGAACAGGCGTCGGAATGTGGCGACTCGGAGCTTTTCACAGTAACTTCATTGCAGTGTTAATGTAAGCCTACTTGTGACAATAATGATTATTACAAAGACCATTATTATTTGAAATACTTACCCTATTGGCCACTGTGCCAGGGCCAGGCTTGAAAATTCACTCCCGCATGAATATTAGCCCAGAGGGCTGGCGATTCATGGAGGCGTGAAGGATCCTGGGCGAAATTCTCCTACCCGCCCCGCCACATTTCTGCCCCGACCAGCCGGCGGGAGTCTCTGTAACACCGGCCGGCCAATGGGGTTTCCCATTGTGGGGCAGCCCCACGCCGTCGGGAAACCCCCGGGCGCCGGCAAAACGGAGACTCCCGCCGGCGGAGAATGACGCCCCCTGTGTCCAGATAATAGGATGGAAATGGGTCATTTTGACCTATTTGCATCCTCCCCCTGGTGGGGGGTGCAAACCTTGATGTCACTGCCAGCGGGGAAACGGACTGGCACCGATCCCATTTTCATCTGGACAATGGATTCTCCGCCACATCGGGAACTCCGCTACTGGTGGCGGAGAATCCAGCCCAACAGCAAAAGGAATGTCAGACAAATGCATCAAACATTTATCTGCTAATGTTACCAGACTGATCCTCATCTTACAAACATACAGAAATGATGATCATGAAAAGACTGGCTGGTCCATTAAGTCTGCTCCGTGCCAACCTCTCCTGACTGTGCAACTATACAATCCCTACGCTGAGGCAGAGAAATAAGGGAAAAGTGCTGTGGACAGTCCCTCCCTGTCCATTCTGGGGTAATTCAAACTAATCCAGTTGATTACCGGGACAAAGTTTTATCTGTAAAGACATATTCTTAACTTTCTTAAAGCTACTCTGTCTTTTAACAATGCAATAGACAAGCTAGTGTCCAACTCTCTTAGATGATTTTTTAAATATCCGTTCAGGGGAGGTTGGTGACCTGTCTGGGCCAGCATTTATTGCTCATCCCTAATTGCCCTTGAACTGAGTGGCCTGCTACGACATTTCCGAGGGCAGAAAAGAATGAAGCACATTGCTGTGGATCTGGAGTCACATATAGGCCAGACCAGATAAGAATGGCAGATTTCCTTCCATAAAGAACATTCGTGAACCAGATGGATTTTTACCAGAATGGTTTCATTGTCATCGTTCAAATTTAATTCCATTTTTTTATTGGATTCAAATTTCCCCATTTGCCATGGGTCCTGGATTACTAGTTCAGTGACAATAGCACTACTCCACCACCTCCCCACATGAGATGTAATGATATGTCAAAGATCAAATGTAAAAGATACCATGACACTATTTAAAGAAGGGTAGGAGAGTTATCCCTGGTGTGCTGTTCAATAGATATCCCTCCAAAAAACATTACAGAAACAGACAAGTCCTTATTACATTGCTTTCTGTGAGAGTTTGCTGTCTGCATTTGGTTGCCGTGGTTCCTAAATTCCTTTCAACGATCTTCACACACATTTTCTTACCCCTTGGGGAAATAGTGGAAGGATTCCCAAGCTGATTATCAGTGCATTGAACTGCATTATGAACGCTCATTCTTTGGCCAACAATCCTGGCATTGGACTTGAACCCAGAGCTTCTGGTCTAGAAGTCGGGACACCATGCACTACGCAACAAGATCTCCGTTCCAACATTAGAACAGTGACTACACTTCAAACGAAAGTACTTCATCGGCTATAGAGCACTTTGAGACAACCGGTGGTTATGAAAAGCGCGAAACAAAATACAAGCCTCTCTTTTTTAAATGCTGAAACCACCTTTCCTATATTCATATTGAGTAGTTCAGTTTAGTTTTGCTAGTTACTGAAACAGCATGCAGTTCTCAGCATGAGACATCTTTCTCTCATCTGGATAAAGTACCATGTGATAGGCTATTACATCTGCTAAGCACACTTTGTTAATATATGATCATTTAAATATATGTTGCACTAATCCAGATTTAAAGGAAAGGGACAGAACGGTATTGTATTCAAAGGAAATGTATGGCATTCCATTCAGAGCTTTAAGTCCATTACAATCATATAATATATGAGCTTCTTTAATAATAGAATATTAAACTGCTGTGAAACTGAGAAGAAAAACTCGAGGCAGAAAACAATGCCCAATTTTCAATTCATCAGTCTATGCTTTCTTTTCGGTAACATGATGAACTTACAACATTCCATTTCAGACTCAGGGGGGTCAGTATAAGGTTTGAGGCTAAATAAATCACTTCCATTGTGACTGGAAAGCTCTGTGTAAATTGAATAATTTTACAAATCTTCTTGGGGCCACTAAGTCCATCGCACACGTTTGTTTTGCTTCATAGTAAAGCGAATGGCTGCAGGCAAGGCAGGAATAGGATGTTGCCCGAAGTGTAATACAGGAATAAGGGGGTCAGTTTTCATTGGCTTCAATTGTTTGGTGATCCGCAGCTCACCTGCTGAATTGAACTGAGACCGGTGCCTCCAAAAGGCAAAGTAGGGCTTCGGTGGCAGAATGGGCGGATGATTAGCATGCTCCACCAGTTAGTCACTCCATAGACAAACTCCATATGGATAAGTCATGAAACAAAATGTTGCATATGTTGCAAATTCAGAATAGAAATAGAAAACGATGGAAATACTCTTTTTAAAAAATTCATTTTTATGCAATGTGGGCGTCGCTGGTAAGACCAGCATTTATTGCCCATCCCTAGTTGCCCTTCAGAAGGCGGTGGTGAGTTGCCTTCTTGAACCGTTGCAGTCCTTGAGGTGTAGGTACATCCTCTGTGCTCTTAGGGAGGGAGTTCCAGGATATTGCCCCCACGACAGTGAAGGGACAGCGATATATTTCCAAGTCAGGACGGTGAGTAACTTGGAGGTGACAAAAATGATTGATGAGAGGAGGGCAGTGGATGTTGTTTTCATGGACTTCAGCAAAGCCTTTGACAAGGTACCTCATGGCAGACTGACACAAAAGGTGAAGTCACATGGGATCAGAGATGAGGTGTCAAGATGGTTACAGAACTGGCTCGGTCACACAATGCAAAGAGTAGTCGTAGAAGGATGTTTTTCTGAATGGAAGGTTGTGACTAGTGGTTCGAAACAAACCTGTTGGACTTTAACCTGGTGTTGTAAGACTTCTTACTGTGCTCGCCCTAGCCCAACACCGGCCTCTCCACATCATGGCTACCATCCACACAGATGGTCACCCAAGACCGGAATTGAAAATTGGTCCCTGGCGCTGTGAGGTAGCAGTGCTAACCACTCTGGCACCGCGCCGCCTTCCACAGTAGGTCCATCAAACTCTGAAAAGAATAAAGACAGGCTGATGTTTCAGATGGAGAGGCTCACCAAGAAGCTCAACATAAAACATTTGCTTCTCCTTTTCATTATCGTTGGATCAGCCTGTTCTGATTTTATCGTGTGAATATCTGAAATTTTCAAAAGGATATGGAATTGATCGGAAGATGATATTTAGACAGGTCCTTATGGGCCTGGAAAACTCTCTCCCCCAAATTACTTACAACTGCACTTTTGAAACCACGGCTGGCAAGGTTTGACTTGCCATCTGGAATGATATTTCTGTAGCTTCCATAAGCTCAAAAATATCTTCATCTCAAATAGAAATGATAAAATGTTGGATGACAAGTCTGGCAGCATCTGTGGATAGGAACAGGGGGCACAATCTACCAGCCACATTATGCATGAAAGGCAGCGCGGCACGGCCGGTAGATGCCAGGGGATCCCTCTTCCGGGATCTACCCAGCTCACCACGCCTCACAAGATCTAACGTGACCTTGCGAGACATCGCAAAGTGAATCCCACTCATTGTGGGTGGATCACTTTTGATCAAATCTGCAAATTAGAGTGAGGCAGCTAGTCTCACTCCAATATGCATACCCCTGATCTATCCGAGGCATTGGGATCTAACGCCTTTGCCTCGGGAGGTCTCAGGCAAGAGCAATTCAGTATTGGTCTCCACAAATTGGGAACAGACAAAACGGCACTCGTGGGGGTCTCTCAGGGGATTGGAAGACCCCCTTATAGGTGAGTTGGGGCTTTGGAGGGATTTGGGCGTTGCATTGGGGGGTCGGGAGATTGAGATGCCATTTACATATGGCGTCCCGATCTCCTTCTGCACTGAAGAGTTCCGGCGAGCAGAGCTCCTCAGTGCAGAATACGGGACTAAGTGCGGTCTCATCGGGGCGTTCCCTGCTGAGGCCCCGTATCTACCTGAATGGGTACCTATATCGTGGTGTTTTTCGGCGCTCCAAGCACCAGGAAACATTCAGCTAAACATACTTGCTACAAGACTCCGTTCCTATTTGGGAAGATCGCACCCTGCGGGCCTGATTTAACTAAATGCTAACAAAGCCTCATGGCGACTGCATTTAGCCACTTGTTTCCTGGTGCTTGCAGTGCCGAGAAACATAATGCTATCAAACGTCATTCGGATTAGAAAAGGGGCCTCAGTGGGACCTCAGAGGCCGCACATAGCCCTGTTTCCTGCACTGAGATGCCCCACTCACTGGAACACCTCAGCGTAGCGAGAGGTCGGGACGCCATTTTTAAATGACATCCCGATCTCTGGAGCCCCAGACGTGACCCCCCCCACACCCCCAGCCCTAATTCACTATGAGGGGGTCCCTGGACTCCCCAGCACCCCCTCGAAAGCCCACGCAGGGCACACCGGCCCGATCATCACCACCCGGAAAACACCAGCTTGGTGCCTTGGCAGTGCCAACCTGGTACCCTGGCAGTGCTGCTGCTAGCTGGTAGTGCCAGGGCTCTTGAGTGGGAGCAGCAGTGGTGGGGTACCACCCTGCCCAAAGAGAACGCACCGTTCCGGCGGGTCCCCGTTTGTGGAGGCTAGTACTGAACTGCGCTTGCCCGAGGTCTCTGAGGCGAAGGAGACAGATCCCAACGCCTCGGGAAACTGCATATTAGAGTGAGACTAGCTGTCTCGCTCTAACCTGCAGATTTGCCAAAATGTGATCCCGCTCACATTGGGAGGGATTGTGTTTTGCGAAACAGCACAGTGGCACAGTGGTTAGCACTGCTGCTTCACAGCTCCAGGGACCAGGGCTCAATTCCAACCTTGGGTAACTGTTTGGAGTTGGCACATTTTCCCCGTGTCTGTGTGGGTTTCCTCCTGGTGCTCCGGTTTCCTCCCAGTCCAAAGATGTGCAGGTTAGGTGGATTGGCCATGATAAATTGCCCCTTAGAGCCCAAAACATTAGGTTGGGTTACTGGGTTATGGGGATATAGTGGAGGCGTGGACTTAAATAGAGTGCACTTTCCAAGGGTTGGTGCTAACTCGATGGGCTGAAAGGCCTCTTTCTGCACTGTGGGTGTTCTATGATTCTATGATTCTATAAGATCACATTAGATCTCGCGAGGCATTGCGAGCCGGGTATCTCCCGGGAAAAGGGCTCCCGGCTACTGTCGGCTACGTATCCTGCAGAATGCTGCTTTTTGGGTGCAGTGTAGCCATTCAATCGTGCCCAGAGTTTACATTTTGAGTCTACAGATTCTTGAACACCTTTTCCATTAAAATCATTACTTTGGGTGAACCATATGCAGGCGATGATGGTCTTGCCCCACCAGCAGGATAGCCGGTGGGAGCCCCGCATCGTCCCCTTTGGAGAAGACCTGCCAAATTAAGTGCCTCGCAGACCGGCCTTTCCCTGAGATCAAGCACCGGAAGGGTGTAAAACCTGATCTCCCCAACCCAGAGCTGGTGGCCAATCAGAGGCCAATAATGCCCTCCCCTTCCCAATGCTGGGTACCTCGATCAAGGTCTTAGTACAAGGTCTTAGTACCTTTGAATGAGGCACCTCACCCCATTGGGAGCATGTACCCAATCCCAACAGACTTCCTGTGTGGTGACCATCCCACCTGCGGCCTACTGAATACCAGTGGCGGCAGCATGGGTAGGCAGTCTGTCACATTCAACTCAAAAGTCAACTCTTGTTTCTCTGCCCATAAATGCTGTCAAACCTGCTGTGTATTTCCAGCATTTTCTGTGTTGTCTCCCATCAGTGCTCTGGTTGCCAAATTGGAAGCTGGCGGTTTCTACATTGACAGGATTGCGACTGGAGTAAGGTGCATTGCATATACGAAAAGGAACTGTAATACTGGCTGCAGAATCCTGATCAAGTTTCAGCAGCAATTAAGTGGCGCTTCTGCAGTCCAAGCATTGGCCACTGGAGGCCACTTCAGCAAGATAATGTTGGTATATATGTAGACCAAGACCTCCTCCTTGCTCCAGAATAATCCTGTGGATTGCTACCAGCCCCAAATCTTTCCCCGTCGACTTTGATTCCTCTCCAGTCTCAGGATCCACCTGTAAGCTAACTCGGTTTCAAAATGCCTAAGTGAGCTCCAACCTCAAGCACCATCTTCAAGCTGCATTGGGATTGGACTTTTTTCCCATAGTTTCTGTAATTCCATGGTTCTTGTGGAGATAACATTCCATTGTTCTATGTTTTTCTCATTTGGATGCTCTTCCTCCTGTTTGTCACTAGAGGGGTGATGGAGTTGATTTCTCCCAGAATCCTCTTCGGCCGCCTCTGCTGGATGACTCGAGTGACTCACTCGAGGTTTTGCGCCTGGCGCAAAGCCCGATATGAGCCTCTCCCGCAATCCACCAATTGTACCCGGATCCACGCTGGGAGAAATGTGGTGGGAACGTCACACCTGTTATTTCTATCTGTTAGGTTGAATGCAAATTAACCACCATTTTGTTGCTGACAGGTTGGTCCAGACAGCATCTACATGAGGAAAGTTGTCTTTCATGAAGGAATATGGTGGCATACTGTAAAACCATCTGAGTCAACTTAGTCATTCTTGGTATTGTTAATTTTTACTGAACTTAAATTTAGTTGAATAGAGCATGTGGTAAACAGACCCAAGTTATTGAGCAAATTGAAATTACAGGCAATGACTGAGATCTTCCAGCTGTTCACGCCAGTGGGATCATCTGGTGTTGCTGATGGCGCACCCCCACTGCAGGGTGGTTCCAATGGGCAACCCCATTGACCGCAGCGGAACCAGAAGATCCTGTTGCCGGCCAACAGCAGGCCGCTTCCCACCACCGAGAAACATATCATGGAGAGGCCAGAGAATCTCATCCAATATATCTCAAATGTATTCAGCAAAATTAATATTGGTTAAAATAAAAAGCCTGTTTGCTGAGCCATGTATTTATTTCCGTTTTCCTAATGTGGTAAAACAAGTTACAAACATTCCATACATTAAAAAAACTTTCCATTGTAATTTTGACAATGTGATGACTCTTTATACCAACAATTGAGAAGCAATTTGTAATTGTTTCCATTTTAATTAATGTAGGATGGCAACCAGTATATAAGAAGGGCTTTGAACATATTTATATGATATAATCAAACTGGCTCGGGACAAGCCCACGAAAGCAATAGCTAATCCTCAGCTTGCTTTATGTGGCATGAGTGACTTTCGATAAGTCATTACTCTATATCCTTTCAAGTAAATGCCAAAACAATACATAGCAGAGAGGGGAAAAGTAGCCAACATACCACCCACAAACTTGATGTTCTCAGTAAGATTGGTGGAAATCTCCAAAAATTAATTAAATATTCTCGAAGACTCTTTTTGGATCTATACAAATGGATTATTGCTCTGCATCTTTCACGTGAAATGCATGTTATATCACATGTCCTGATACACATCAAAAACATTTTTTGTTGGACCAACTGAAAAGGACTTTACAGTTCAGTATGTCAGATCTTTGTTTTGCCTTCACACACACCGTAGCTGCTGCTGCTGCTAACACCCAACATGGACTCCTCTCACTGCAAGCCAGTTCCAATCTCTTCCAATTGCAAATCTTCAATCATCTTAGGGCCTGGCTGCTTGCCAGCAGATACTATGGTTAGCAAAAACATTTTAATGCAAACACAACTACTTACAAATAGTTTTTTGTGAGGAAATCTGTGAAGGTGCACTTTCACAGACTTAATTCATGAACGCAAAAAGGTATTTATTGATAAAGAATTGTTTAGCAGTCGCATGGCTGTAGCTGGCTCCCTGCATGTCTCCTGCCTAAGAGAAGCTCCACGCCCTGGGGTGATTACACTCTTGAGTCCCAATCGGTCACCAAGCCAGGTGACCCTTTTCGGCTGTGTTGCCCTGAAAGGGACAATTATCACATCCCTCCTCCTTAAACTCTTTTCTACAATCTTCAATGACTAATTTACTCAGTCCTAAATTCCAACTAAACATATACCTGAGCTGAGTCTTTGAGGGTTTGTTTGAGGGACTTTTCTGTTTCTTGAAGAGGAAGGTAATCCTGTGGTCTGAGATTCTGCCACGGGATCGACATTAACAAGAACTGCAATAACGGGTGTTGCTTTAGGCACAGGCGATTCATTACTACTTGCTTCCACAGAGACATCAGTAACACAGGTCGTTTAGGTGTAAATATTGAGAAATGGGGCAAGGCGCTATGGTTTTTGAGGAGGAGCAAAAGGTAAGAAAACTATTAAAAACTCTCCAAAGTTGTCAGGCTTCTTGGTGGGTGGCTATCCGGCCGGGGGAGTGGCAGGGAAGGACTTGGTGCCAAGTCTGTGGACTCACGGTGTCCTCATTGGGATTGGAGATGCCTGGCTCAGATCACCATTACTGCAGTCTGTGTTTTAAGCGCACCCCTTTGGTGCTACTTACAGGCCCCTGGCTGTTCACTCTGCTGACTGCTCACAGTGTTCTGTAAATGTTCAGAGAGCCTCTGATCATCTGGGAGAGCAGCCAGGACGCCCCTCTGGAAATCCTCAGGCCCCAGCTGATCCATCAATGGGATGGGTGTGGCCAAGCGCAATCAGTGACACACCAGGTGCTGGCACTCCTCAGAGCACGCATTCGAAGATCCACTGCAGGGGAAGCAGAGCAATAGCAGAGCTCACCACAAACAAAGGATACATGCACAATGGCCTCTCAAGGCAGAGGCCTCATCAGTGACACTCTCAGCTATCCCGCCCCTCAGGACCATAAGCTGACTCCAAATCTTGCATGTCATCCACTATGCCCCTGCTCCGATCCATCCTGCCTCTGGACAGGTTGTCACAACTTGTGTGTCACACCCAGGACTCACATCGCACTGCAGTTAAGTTCCCAGCAGATGCACACTTCCCTTGCTCATCCCCATCTGTAGGGCCTGCCCACACACAAGCTTCTAAGCATGTAGGCGATTGGTAGTACATGGTGACCCTCCACACCGCACAACCAGATGCCACCCTGCTGGCAGATCAACACATGGCCCATCAAGTGAGGAAACCCACAGTAGACCCAACTGGGGAGTCAGGACAAGGGTCACAGAGCCAATCACTGACACGGATTGCAGCAGCCACCACTGTCGATTGTCATCAAAACCCATCTGGTTCACTAATATCCTTTGGAAAAGGAAATCTTCCATCCTTACCTGGTCTGGCCTATATGTGACTCCAGACCCACAGCAATGTGGTTGACTCTTAACTGGCCCCTCAAGTGCAATTAGGGATGGACAATAAATGCAGGACCATGTCCCAGGAACCAAATAAAAAAAGCTACCGATACCCCTGTTGACAGGGACGGTTAGTGAGGAAGAAGCTCTCCACGTCACAGGCCCAGTGCCACTCACTGATGGGGGCAGTGCCTCAGAATCATGCACATGTGTCCCCGCTATCTTGGGAGAGTGCATGACAGCCACATCCTGGGGCACTCAGATGCCCAATGTCTTTGAGGACCATCCAAGGTAAATCGGTTGGCTCCTGGGAGATGAGGGATACCCTCTGAGGGCATGGTTGATGACGCTGGTGCGGAGGCCTGAGACTGAGGGGGAGAACCGTTATAAATGAGGTCCACAGTACCACCCGTGTTATCATTGAGTGGTGCATCAAGCTACTGAAAATGCAGTTCCGATGCCTGGGCAACTCTGGTGGTGCCCTGTGGTACACCCCCCCAGAGGGTCTCCTGCTTCGTGGTGGTGTGCTGTGCCCTCCACAATTTGTCACAGCAGCTGGGCGACATGCTGGGAGAGGAGGAGGAGGAGGAGGCAGAGGGACAGGCAATCTCATCTGAAGGGCAGGTGGAGTAGGAGGAGCCATACTGGGGGGGTGGAGGATGAGCCAAAGGAGGAGCTGGAAAATGGAGGACAGGCTACGGTGATGGTTTACATGCCAGTAAGACCAGGGAGGCCCTCATCATCTCCAGATGCTCATAGGACGTGATTGTGTCTGTGAGTTCAACACCACCTCTTCCCCTGCATTTCCCCACTCCCTTTCTTTACCCCACTTCCCCACCCCATTTCCCTCCCATTCCCCCTCCCATTTCTCCTCCATTCCCCACCTCAAACTGCTCCCCCACATCACATCGCCCCCTCCCTGACCACCGTTTTCTCCCCCTCCAAGGGTCTGTGTAACTTCACTCAAGCGTGATGGGCCTTTGTCGGCACTGTCAGTGGGCCACTATACTGTGAGGGAAGTTCTGGTGCCCCTCAGGATCTGCTAAAGTCTGACTTCTTTCTTTTTGCTGACAGCGCACTCATCCTCATTTCGGAGGCTACATCCAGGGCTTTTGATCTTGGACCACTGTGATGAGGGTCAGGGGGCAGGAGGGATGCCGGGGGAACAGGCGGGTGGGGAGTGGGCAGGCCCGCTGTGAAGATTAACGCCTCAGAGGTTTCACATTTATCAGGTGTGGCATGCTTTAACGGTGAAAGTTTGAATATGACAGAGTTCCATTCCCCCTAGCCACAGATACTGACCTCACCTGTGCCCACTCAGCACTCTTCTTGGCCTATTGGGATCTACAGCTACGTCTAGAGGTGGCCCCAGGATCAGAGGTGGAGGCAGCCTGCTGCTTTGCTGTGGCCTTTGATGCCCTTGGGCTTGGAGCCGGAGCGCCCTGGCCGACTTACCGGTGTCACAGGCCGTGATACCCTGTTCTGCCCACTGCCTTTGAGATGCGCTGGTGTCAGGAGAAGGGGGATTCAGAAGAACTGGAGACTGCCACAGTTTCCTTTGTGGCAGGCCCTGGGTTGGGCTCCATCACTTCCTCCTTCCTGGGTGACTCCATGGAATGGAGGGGCAGCTGGAGTGAGCTGGAGTCCTCACCTGCAACAGGTCATCTGGATGACGGGGCAATGGATCCTCACTTCTCTGCCACAGGCCAACCTCATTGTCAGTCGCTGCTCGCTCCTCAGGCAGCCCCACGATCTCCAAGGCCTGTTCCTCAGAGGGGGTGAGGACTTGGATCTTTGGGACTCCTCCCCCGTCTTTACCCTTTCCCTCTTATGGGGACAAAGAGAAGACATTGTGAGCAACATGCTTAATGGGTCGGGTTTTTTTAAATAGCAGATGACATGTGTGGGCACCTTACCTCGACATGAAGGGGTTGTGCTGGTGGGTGCCATGGAATTATGAGGAACAAACGTGAAGATCTGATGTTGGGAGGGTGTGAGATGTGAGCCAGTAGATTGGGGGGGTGGGAGGTTGGGAAATTGAGGGGTGGATGGCAGGCGGGACTGATGCCAGGAGGAGAGAGGTGGCAACTTACCCTTGCAGTTCCTCGGAGGTTGTTCATCTTCATCCAACATTGGACGGCAGTCCTCCTGGTCATGTTGCCTGAACTGACCGCTGCTGACACTGCCTGCCAGACAGAATTGCTGACCCTGCTGCTGATTGTCCGACCCCCTCGGGGGAGGAGGTGTCTCACCACTCATCGATGGCATCGAGAAGCCTGGCAGGGAGCCATCCCCAAAGTGAGGTCTGGGCGCTGCCGTGCCTGTGTGTTGACTGGTAGTGAGTGATGAGGGAAGGAGCGTTTAAAAGCAACTCCCCCTATTTTTGCAGCGAGGCGCAGAGCTGTGAGTCAGGCGAATCAGACAATGAGAGAGCCAGACATGGCAAAATTCACGTGGGGACTCATTTTTGGGATTAAGTGTGGTTGAATACAGGCCACAATCTTGTCAATATGGCCAATGCGAATCACCCTGCCAAACCCACCCAAAATAACACTGTGGGCGTGATCCAATGGCCAGGCTGCACCCAAAAAGCAGCTCGCCATGGCACAGTGTGGCCAATAAAAACCGGGAGATCCTGCTCCCGGGATCTATCCAGCTTGCAATACCACTGGATCTCGCAAGATGTTGCAATGTAATTCCCGCCTATTGTGGGCGGGATCATGTTTTGACAAATCTGCATATTAGAGTGAGACAGTTAGTCTCACTCTAATGTGCAGATTTGTGAGGAACCTGAACCTTTGGGGATCATTTCCCTTGCCTTGGAGACCTCGGGCAAATGCCATTCAGCATTGGCCCCCACAAATAGGGACCAGATGGAATGGCACTCGTGAGTATCTCCCAGGTGAGCAGAGGCCCCCAGCTGCATGACCTTTGGATAGGGTGGTGCTCTGGCATTGTTGCTGCCATCTGGTCACCCTGGCAGTGCAACCTGAGTGCCAGCCTGGCACTGCCAAAGTGTCCAAGTGGCATTGCCAGCTGGCATGGGCACTCAAGCTGGCATTTTTTGCATGCCTGTGATTGGGCAGGGGTGTCCTGTGTGGGTGTGGGCCAGGGACCCTCCCATAGTGTGTTCCGGTGGGGGGGGTTTGGGGATTCCTTTGGGGACATTGGAGATCGGGACACCATTTCTCTCACTTCACTGGGAAGTTCCGGCGAACAGAGCTCCCCAGTGTACAAAACAGGGCAATGTGCGGCCTCGGCTGAGGTCCATTATACAAGCGCCTGGACACACGCGGCTAAACGCGCTCGTTATGGGACTTTGTTCCTATTTAGTTGAATCGAGCCCTTTAAATTTTTGTGCTGAATTGCATCCATTAGTTTCCTTTGATCTCTCCATTGTCCCACCCAGTCTCTTTAGAAATGCTCTCTCCCAGAATTGACTAACTTAATTTCTTTACTTTGGCTTTTAGAAATGAAGAAAAGTAAACTCACTCTATTCAAAATTTACCTATGATACCTTTCTTTTGTACCTTGCATCTCTTCTCCTTTGAACAACAATAACCCATTCAAATCTATTCCTGTTCTGTAAACCTCCTTACTAAATTACCTTATACAAACGTCTGTTTGAAGTAATTCCAGGCTCATAACCATATCAAACCCACAGGTTAAATTCTCACAGTCACTCTGTCCCTAGCTTTAATTACCACTCACATACCCTAACCATTTTTTAAAAAGGCAGCAATATTGTAAGAGTCCTTCTTGTTTATTTCCTTTGTTCCCATTTCTTTTGTTACTTTATGTTATGTAAAGTGACTCCAACCCGATAAAACAGCATCCATATCGACCGAACCCACAGAACCTAGCTCAGATAGAAGTGGAAATCCAATACATACTGGAGAATCATTTAATTGAGTAGCTGGAATTCGCTGGTCGTGTTAGTACCTAAGTCGGATGGGCAACCCAGTTCTGTATAGACTATCTGAAGGTCAGTTCCATCACCAAAACTGATTTGTATCTGATTCCCAGGTTGGAGGGCTGTATCGATAGGATAGGCAGTGCCTCATGCCTTTCAAAAATCGATTTGTGAGGTTTACTGGCAGGTTAATTTAACACCCAGGACAAAAGAGATATCTGCCTTTGTGACTCCAAGGGGATTGTGTCAGTGTAAAGTGATGCCGTTCAGATTTTAAAACGCACTGGCCACATTTCAATGACTCATACATCAAGTCGTCGCTAGGATGCCCAACTGCATTGTCTATTTAGACAATGGTGTAGTTTACAGTAACGCCTGGAAGGAGTATCTGAGTGGTACCCAGAACAGCCAAGGAAAGTGAGTAAATAGATTTCCCCATTTCCAAAACAAAATGGGAGATTATGAGGTTCCTAAGCATGTGCGGGTTCTATTGAAAATTAGTATCTAATTTTAGTACTGTAGTGGTTAATGTATTGCAGAAATAAGCAAATATGCTATGGCCAGCAGAATGCTAAGTAGCTTTTGAGAAATTTAGGGCCATATTGGTAAGCGAACCAGTGTTGGCCGCCCTTGATTTTTCCAATCCCTTTAAAATGCCATGGATGCCAGCGACCTGGGCAGGGGACAGTGTTACTACTGGATAATGAATCAGGAATAGAGAGATCAGTGGGGTATTTTTCAAGAAACTAAATCTATGCCAAAGAAAGTACGCCACCATTGAAAAAGAAGCCTTAGCATTGCTACTAGCCCTTCAGCATTTTGAAGTTTATGTCTGGCATGACAATAAACAAAGAGTAGTCTGTACTGATCATAATCCGCTTGAGTTTGTGAAAAAATCTAAAACACGGAACGCAAGATTGTTCCATTGAAGTTTATTTTTGTAACTTTCTAACGTACAAATTATGCATATTCCTGGAAAGGACAATATTATTGCAGATGCATTGTCACAAGTTTAAGTGCTGGTTAAATGGCAGATTTAAGAATTTGGGGAACTTATGTAGTGGGAAAGGATGAATGGATGTATGTTTTGTGGTTTGTGCCACATACCTTGTGATGAAACGTCCTTGCAATGAACAATAATAATGTGGTAAACCTTCTCTGAACTGCTTCCAATGCATTTACATCTTTCCTTAAATCAGGAGACTAGTACGGTAAACAGTACTCCAGATGTGGTCTCACCAATGCTCTGTATAACTGAAGCATAACCTCCCTCCTCTTGTATTCCATAAACAAAAGTTCTATTAGCTTTGCTAATTATTTGCTGCACCTGCATACTAACCTTTAGCAATTCATTCACTAGGACACCCAGATCCCTCTGCATGTCAGAGCACGACAATCTCTCATAATTTAGATAATAGGCTTCTTTTTTATTCATTCTGCCAAAAGGAAAAGCTCACACTTTCGCACATTGTATTCCATTTGCCAGATTTTTGCTCACTCACCTAACCTATCTATAGAATTTTGTATCGTCTTCACAACTTACTTTCCTACCTATCTTTGTGCCACCAGCACATTTAGCAAACTACCTTCATCCAAATCATTTATATAAACTGTAAAGAGTTGAGGCCCCAGCACTGATCCCTTTGGCAAACCACTTGTCATATCCTGCCAACCAGACAATTACCTATTTATACCTGTTCTCTATTTCCTGTTAGCTCCCCAATAGTTTCTTGGTGATGACCTACTTTTTGGACCACTGCAGCCAATCTGGTATGGGAACATCGTACTGCTGTTGAAGAGTGAATTCCAGAATTTTGACCCAGCGACAGTGAAACAATGACAATGTTGTTCAAATTCAGGATGGCGTGTGAACTGGAGGGAAATGTGGTATTCCGATGTGTCTGCTGCTCTTCTCATTCTAGATGGTCGAAGTCCATCTAGGGACTTGGAAAGTGTTGTCAAAAGAGATTTGCAAAGTTTCCGGAGTGCAAATTGTAGATGGCACACACTGTTGCAACTGTGTGCTGGTGATGGAGGGAGTGAATGTTTAAAGTGGTGGATGAAGGCTATGTTAACCTCTTGAGTGTTGTTGGAGCAGCAATCACCAGGCATGTGGGGAGAATTCCATAACAATCCTGACTCAAGCATTGTAAATGGCAGACAGGCTTTTGCAAGTCAGGAGTTAAGTTACCCACCACAAAATTCCGACCTACTTTTGTAGCCATAGTATTTAAAAGGCTGATCCAGTTTAATTTTTTATAATAAGAATCTTTATTGTCACAAGTAGGCTTACATTAACATTGCAATGAAGTTACTGTGAAAAGCCCCTAGTCGCCACATTCCAGCACCTGCTCAGGTACACGGAGAATTCAGAATGTCCACATTACCTAACAGCATGTCTTTCGGGACTTGTGGGAGGAAACTGGAGAACCCGGAGGAAACCCACGCAGACACGAGGAGAATGTGCATACTCCGCACAGACAGTGACTCAAGCCGGGAATCGAACATGGGACCCTGGCGTTGTGAGGCAACGGTGCTAACCACTGTGCTACCGTGCCATCCTGGTCAATGGTAAACCCCAGGATGTTGTTTTGTCAGCAACTATAATATAATTGAATGCCAAAGGGGATGATTAGATTCTCTCTTGTTGGAGATGGCCATTGCCTGCACGTGCATGGTGCGAATGTCACTTGAAAAACTTATCAGCCCAAACCTGAATGCTCTCCAGATCCTGTTCCATGTGCATGTGGACTGTTTCAGTATCTGAGGAGTTGTGAATGGTGCTGAACATTGTGAAATCATCATGGAACTTTCCTATTTCTGGACTTATAATGGAGGAAATGTAATTTATGAAACAACTGGAGATTGTTGGATCAGGGTAATACCCTGAGCACCTCCTGCAGCAATATCCTGGCTACTCAGAACAACCAGAACCATCTTCCTTTACGCTAGGTATGACTCCGACCAATGGAACATTTCCCTCTGTGACTCCCCAATGACTTCAATTTTGCTAGGGGTCCTTGATGCCACTTTCCATTAAATGCAAACCGTCACCTGACTTTAACGTGTTGCTTCCAGGGACAGACATTAAAGCTGTTTTCGCTGTTAAAACATGGTTTATATATATATCTTCCAATGACTGAGCAGATGCCTGTGCTGCACATTTTTATTCCTGAACCATCCTCAGGTGTAAAGCTTCAAAGATAATCCCCTGATTTTATCGAGCAAGTTATTCTCAGCCAAAACATTGATTTCCCAAGACGAGAGGAGGGAAATGTCAATCTGGCTTACCAATCCTGATTAATCTCCAAGGACTTTCCTGTAAACTTGTTTTGACACTTGCGTGCCACTTGATTAACTTCACGCTCAACAAAAACTAACTCAAGGAAAGGAACAGTATCCATTTTTAGAGTAGGTGAGGGGCTGAATGATTATATTCACCAAAGTAAAAAGCAATAGATGACTGACAATAAAGAAACAAATACATTGACATTCCTTTTGCTTTTTAACTTATATACATACCAGATAAGGAGGATTTTCTATTGTTTGTTATTTTGTGAATTCATTCATTGGATTAAGTCATTACTGAAAAGGTCAACATTTATTGCCCATCCCAATTGCCCTTATCGGAGTTTCCTGCCAATCATTTCAGAGGGCAATTAAAGGCCAATTGCACTGCTCGAATGCATTTGCATCCCTAAAGGATATTAGTGAACCAGATTTTTCTTCACAACCACCTTGTTTAATTCCAGGTTTATTTAATAACTGAATTGAAATGTCTCAGTTGCCATGATGGGATTTAACTGCATGCATTCAGATCATGAGCTCAAGCCTCTGGATGACGAGGCCTGTAAGATAACCATTATACTATCAATTTCCTCACAAAACAATATAATTGAAATCACAGTAAAATATAAGTTCAATAAAAAAAATGCGTAGTAAACATAAATAGTAATTAATTATTCATTGATTCATAAATGTTCTATGACATTGGTGTTCACTCTACTTGATTCTATTAGATAAATCCAACAGAGTGTTGACAGGATAGATAAGTATACATTGTTACCATGGAAATATCCAGATTACAAATAATGCAACAGTTGGCAGGTAATCACTTGTTTTTATTCCACTGATCTCATTACATACATTTTTACTATAATAAAATTTTATTGAGCTTTTCTGGTAAATCTGGATCTTGGAAAAGGTTTTTTTGACATGTTCTTGAAGTCCTTGGCAAAACTTCTGTTCACACTTGCCTTCTGGGTTAAAACGCTTTGACCATGTACGTGAGTGAGAGCCAACATTCTTTCTTTGTCTAATACTAATAAAAGCAGATTAACTGGCCATTGGTCCCATTACTGTTTGTGGGACCTTGCTGTGTGCAAAATGACTGCTGTGTTTTCCTGCGAAACATGTTACCGCACATCAAAGCTGTTTATTAGATGTGAAAAGTTTTGAGACATTCTTGCGAAATGTGAGAAAGTGCTAGATTAACAATATTCTTTCTTTCTCTTTTTTTCATGAAGTTACTAGCTTTTTTGGAGCTGGTACAATCAATAAACCAATCCTTTACCTCGCCTGTGATACGACTCATGGTGATGTCAAAGGGCAAACCCTTATAGGTCGCCTCTGCTTTGCTGTCCAATGAACGATGGTGGATTGGTTCCAGCGGCAGGACATCAAGGCCCAAGCCGATGGAAGACTGTGAGACCAGTGGGAGCTCTGCTGGAATGATGGATCAGAAGGAAGGCCAGAGCATTAATAACATGTGCAAGTTATAAAATGTTTCAATAATATTGCTGTAATATGTGTGTGTGGTGGGGATGGGGTTTATCCTCACAGTGAGTTTAGGTCTTGGGCAGTATGACTTTTTAGTGCCGTATTTGTTTTTATTTAACATAGGAACAAGAGGAGGAATATTAACCTTGCCCTTCAGTTTGTGATGTCATTCAATGAGATTCTGGTTAATCTGTAGCCTAATTCTATATACCCGCCTTTGCCCCATATCCTTTGGTTAACAAAAGTCAGATTTAAAATTAACAATTCACCTGGCATCAATTGCCATTTGCAGAAAAAAGGCCCACATTTTTACTATACTGTGTGGCAGAAATCTTTCAAACTTTCACTCGACAAAGTCTGACTCTAATTTTTAGTCTATGGGCGGAATCCAACGGCCGTGCCGCATCCGAACCGGGGCGCGGCGCAGCCAGTAAATTTCGCGAGAGGTCTCTCATGAGCTTTACCCGGCTCGCCATTCCTTGCGAGATCCTGTGAGATGTTGCGAGTTGTTGAGATCTGGATCTTGCCCACAGTGCAGATTTTGAAATGCACTCGCTGGAGTTATCCAAGGCATGCGATCTGACCCCCGTGCCTCAGAGATCCCGAGCATCCACCAGTTTGTACTGGTGTCAACAAATGGGGATCAGGCATACTGGCACTTCGCGGACTCTCCCAGGGGATCGGAGTCCCTGGGTTGCTGAACTTAGGCAGGGTGGTACCCTGGTACCCCTGATGCCACCCTGACATTTCTGGGGTGCCCAGGTGCCACTGTCAGGGTGCCAGGCTAGTGGTGCCAGGTTGGCAGTGCCAAGGGACCTGGGTGGTATTTTGCCCATGCCGGGGTTTGGGCCTGGGGGTGCCCTGCCCTTATTAGGTGGGGTGTGGGGGACTCGATGACCTTCTTATAGGTGAGATGGGACATTGTGGGGATCCGGGGTCATGCTGGGTGTACTCGAGATAGGGCGCCACTTAAAAATGGTGGCATGATCTCTGCCTGTACTGACGAATGGAGTTCCTCAGTGCAGGAAATGGGACTAAGTGTGCCCTTGGTGGAGCATTCCCAGCTGAGGCCCCAAAATGAAACTGAGTCTCTTTAGAGAGTGGTGTCTCTCTAGGCACTGCGAACGCTGGGAACACCCGGCTAAACGCGCTCGACACGGGACTCTGTTTCATTTCCGTTAAATTGCACCTGATGCCTCCTAGTCTTAGACTTCTCAAATTGTGCCAGTAGATTCTATCAACCTTATCTGTTCTTCTTAATATCTTGAAAATGTCTATCAAATCACCCCTTACTTTCTAAATTACAGGGAATACTTTGTGTAATCCCCATGCATAATTTAAACCTTTGCACTATTCTGGTAAATTTGCATTGCATTCCCTGCCTCCTAACATTTGTAGCTTTAAATATTGGAAGGATCATGACTGGAAGAGAAACAGTGGATAAGGTGAACCCAGCCTTTGGCACAGTTTTGAAAGGTTTTTTTTATGAGTTGGGTCTCAATCGCTCTGTTCTATTTTCTAACAATAACCCTGCCTGTTGAGTAACCCAGTACATTTATTTGAATCGAACAATACAGTAGAACATCCACTACCCATATTTTAATTCTCAGCCCTCCTGATTAACTTGCAGAGTGTTCAAGAGTTTCCCCCAAGACTTTGCTTTTTTGCATAGACCAGTGACACCGGTTCCTTTCTCATGGTCCACATTAAGACTATTTTCTCCATTATACCTGACTTCAGTTTCCATTCCCAGATTACTGCTGTATGTAGACCATGTATAAAACAAAAGTTTGGGGATTTTCAGTGACCTGTCAGTGTCCATTATCTAGGTAGAGAAATTCTTTACAATGCTGAAGCCATTTTGATAGCAAAATAAAGCTTCCCTTGCCCTGATTTCCTCCTCTCATCTCATGAGGGCACTGACTCGTTCTAACATCTGGGGTGGGATGCTCTGATCCTGAGGCTGTCATGATATGCAGTCATGCACATAATGAGATAAAATCAGGCAGTGACGGACACCCAGTACAGCCAATCAACACGCAGGACAGAACACAACCAATCACCAGGCAGAATACTAGAAGGTGGTCTCCCACTATAAAACACTTGAGGCATCAACACTCTGCCTCTTTCCACTGGTGACAACTGTAGTGACAGTCAGGGTGTATATATCAGTTAGCACCTTCTACACGTGGCTCAGAGCTAGTCTGGTCTAGTTAGTTATAGTAAGACAGCTTAGATTAGTAGAGTGTCAAACCCACAGTGAACTGTGTGCACTGCGTAACAAGTTCAATAAAGCGTATTGAACCACCACCAAAGTTTGGAGTCGACTTTCAAGTACAACTGCATCCAGTTGCAGTCCGTGTTACCCCAGGGTGATGAACACGACAGAGGATAAGTGTTGACGCCGTCGGATACGCCGTCGCGTCTCCTGACGGCGTCAACATGGCCTCAGGATCAGTAATTCTGGCCCCTACAGGGGGCCAGCACGGCACTGGAGCGGCCCACGCCACTCCAGCTGCTGATCCCGGTGTCAACTGGGCGTCGTGGGGTCCGCGCATGAGCAGTGGCACCGACGCGGAAGAAAGGACACCCCCAGCCCAAGATTACGGGCCAGGCCACAACGGAGGCCCCCCCCCCCTGGGGTTGGACCCCCCCTATCCCCTCAACAGACCCCCCTGGACCCTTCCACACCGAGGTCCCGCCGACTAAGAGCAGATTAGAACGGTGCCGGCGGGACCCGGGTTTTCTGTTACGGTGGCTCGGCCCATCCCGGGCTGAGAATCGCCGGGGGCGGCCCCGTGGAGCGGCCCCTGGCCGGCGCCGCGCCGACCACACCGTTCCGGCGTCGGGGTGGCATGGCACGATTCGCGCTGGCTGCAGCAATTCTCTGGCCCGGCCCCGGGCTGAGAGAATCCCGTCCATGGTTCCATGGACAGTTGTGCCTTGTCCAACTGGTCATTCTCCCTGTATTAGCCCATATTATGCGTCATGGTAGTCCACTCAGTTTTGGGTGAATCACATAGAAACATTAAAAGACAGAAACTAGGTGCAGGAGTGGACCATTTAGCCCTTCTAGTCTGCATCACCATTCAATATGATCATGGATGATCATGCAAATTCAGTATCCCACTTCCGCTTTCTTTCCATACCTTTTGATCCCTTTAGCCACAAGGGCCACGTCCAGCTCCCTCTTGAATATATCCAATGAACTGGCCCCAACAGCTTTCTGTGGTACAGAATTCCACAAGTTCACAACTCTCTGAGAGAAAAAGTTCTTCCTCATCTCAGTCCCGAATAGCATCCCCTTATTCTCAGGCTGTGACCCCTAGTTCTGGACGGCCCCAATATCGGGGGCATTTTTCCCGCATCTAGCCTGTTCAGTCCCATCAGGATTTTATATGTTTCTGTGAGATTCCCACTCATTCTTCTAAACTCCAGTGAGTACAAGCCCAGTCGATCCAGTCTTTCTTCATATGTTAGTCATAGATTATCATAGAATTTACAGTGCAGAAGGAGGCCATTCGGCCCATCGAGTCTGCACCAGCTCTTGGAAAGAGCACCCTACACAAGGTCAACACCTCCACACCCTATCCCCATAACCCAGTAACTCCACCCAACACTAAGGGCAATTTTGGACACTAAGTGCAATTGATCATGGCCAATCCACCTAATCTGCACATCTTTGGACTGTGGGAGGAAACCGGAGCACCCGGAGGAAACCCACGCACACACGGGGAGGATGTGCAGGCTCCGTACAGACAGTGACCCAAGCCGGAATCGAACCTGGGACCCTGGAGCTGTGAAGCAATTGTGCTATCCACAGTGCTGCCGTGCTGCCCAAAAGTCCTGCCAAACCTGCGAATTAGTCTGGTGAACCTTCGCTGGCCACCCTCAATGGCAAGAATGCCCTTTCTGAAACTAGGAGACCAACACTGCACACAATACTCAAGGTGTGGCCTCACCAAGGCTCTGTCTCACTGCAGACATCCCTACTCCTATGCTCAAATCCCCTCGCTATGAAGGCCAGCACGCCATTAGCTTTCCTCACTGCCTGCTATACCTGCATGCCAACCTTCAGCGACTGTTTCACCATGACACCCAGGTCTCATTGCATTCCCCCTTTTCCTAAATAATATGCGTTCCTGTTTTTGCCACCAAAGCGGATAACCTCACATTTATCCACATTATACTGCATTTGCCAAGTATTTGCCAATTCACCCAGCCTGTCCAAGTCACCCTGCAACCTCTTTGCATCCTCCTTACAGCACACACTGCCATCCCGCTTAATGTCGTCTCCAAATTTGGAGATATTGCATTCAATTCCTTCATCCAAATCATTGATGTATATTGTGAACAGCTGGGGTCCCAGCAGTGAACCCTGCAGTACCTCACTTGTCACTGCCTGCCAGTCTGAAAAGGACCGTTTATTCCCACTTTCTGCTTCTTGTCTACCAACCAGGGGCGAAATTCTCCTACCCGCCCCGTCACATTTCTGCCCCGACCGGCCGGCGGGAGTCTCCGTAACACCGGCCGGTCAATGGGGTTTCCCATTGTGGGGCAGCCCCACGCCGTCGGTAAACCCCCGGGCGCCGGCAAAACGGAGACTCCCGCCGGCGGAGAATGACGCCCCAGTTCTCTATCCACATCAATACATTACCCCCAATACCATGAGCTTTAATTTTGCTCACAAATCTGTTGTGGGGGACCTTGTCAAAAGCCTTTTGACAGTCCAAATACACAACATCCACTGCTTCACCCTTGCCCACTCTGCGGTTGCATACTCAAAAAATTCCAGAAAGATTGTTCAGTATGATTTCCCTTTCGTGAATCCATGCTGACTTGGACCAATCGTGTTCCTGCTTTCCAAATGCTCAATTATTTCATCCTTAATAATTGACTCCAGCATTTTCTCCACCACCGATGTCAGGCTAACTGGTCAATAATTCCCTGTTTTCTCTCTTCCTCCTTTTTTAAAAAGTGGGATTAGAGTAGCTACTCTCTAATCCCATTGGAACTCTTTAAAGTCCATAAAATGCTGTGAAATGATGACCAATGCATCCACTATTTTTAGGGCCATTTCTCTGGGATGTAGAGCATCTGGCCCTGGGGACTTATCGGGTTTTAATCAGATCAATTTTCCCAATACAATAAGGATTTCCTTCATGTTAGACCCTCTGCCCCCTAGTAGTTCCAGAAGTTTGTTTGTGTCCTCCTTAGCGAAGACAGATCCAAAGTATTTGTTCAACTGATCTGCCATCTCTTTGTTGCCCATTACAAATTCACATACTAACTGTAAGGGACCTACATTTGTCTTCACCAGTCTTTTTCTCTTCACATATGTACAGAAGCCTTTGCAAACAATTTTTAATGTTTTCTGCAAGCTTACTCTCATATTCTATATTCCCCTTCAAAATTAAACCCTTTTTCCTCCTCTACTGAGTTTAAATTTCTCCCAGTCCTCAGGCTTGCGGCTTTTTCTGGCCAATTTATATGCCTCCTCTTTGGTTTTGTTATGGGCGAGGCGTTTTCAGAACCCCAAAATGTATCATGGAGTTCAACCAACCTCTCCCTTTAATGTATTTGTTGCTTTTCCTAGCACACGGCTTGTTCCCTAGGTGTAGGATTACAATTATGGACAAGTGGGGTTTTTAACACAAAACACTGTTTATTCCATGAACTCAACTTAACATCTTAAATAAACATTGGATCTCTTAACACCCGTTACTTCAAAGATAACTCAGAAAATATTGCAACAGTAAATAATTCCTCAAAATGTTCCTTCAAACTTCCAAGAGACTTAACACCTTTAAACAGAATCACATCAGGTTAAAGGCTTTACTATTATGAGTTTGAATCACCAAAATGATCCAGAGATAGTCTTTCATGACAGAGATCCAGCTCACTGCAAACACAGACACTCCCCAAGCTCTTTTCTCCAAACTGCAGCTCTCTGGAAACACCCAGACACACTCAAGCTGCTTTTTAAAACTGCAGCTCTCTGGAAACACCCAGACACACACAAGTTATTTTTCAAACTGCAAAACTAAACTGCAAAATGGCTGATCTAAAGCCCAGCTCCACCCACTCTCTGACATCACTGTTTTCTTAAAGGTACATTGCTTAAACATCCATGTCTTAAAGGTACTCTCGCATGACACCTCCCCCCCAAGAAAAAAAAACCCATCAACTTCAAGATGGTTTCATTTTTCACTTTTGCACCATCCACTAAGAAATGCACACAGTAAAAATACTTTTACGTTTCACAAAGATAACAACACATGCAAACAGGCATAATAATATAGTCCATTTTCTTTGTTCTTCTTCCTCCAACCGAAATCCTTCTCGATTGACAGTCTCTTTGAACAAAGTCTCTGCATGATCCATCCATTCCTCTACTCCTCGCCATTTCTCTTTAGAATCAGATACTTTAGTTCAATCTGACCACAGAGTCCCTTGCAATTCTCCAATACAGGAGCATTGGTGATCACAACTTTCAGGCAGTCAAATGCCCGTTGAAAGTCCACTAGCCATTGAATTTTTTTATGTTTCTTCAGCAATTCCATCAGTGGAGTAATCATGCCACAATACTCTTGCACAGCTGTTCGATCAAATCCACTCATGCTAAGAAATCGCATTATTTCCCTTCGTCGTGAGGCTATCGGAAACTCCGAAAGGAAAGTGATTCGGGCTTCTCCAAATTCACTTTCGGCGAGGTTCATCACCAACCCCGCCTCCTGAAGTTGATCAAAGAACTCCATATCATGTTTTAAATGTTCTTTCCATGTCTGGAAGTTGGAAATAAAAGCAGATTGTCACACTTTCTCAATGCAATCCTTCAAACATGGGATAGGATAAGAGTCCATTCTTGTAACTGCATTCACCTTTCGATAGTCCCCACACAACCGTTGGGTACCGTCTGGTTTAGGTACCATCACTATGGGTGAGCTCCATTGGCTGCAACCCACTTCAGTTATGCCATTCTTCAGCATACTCTCAATCTCTGTTAACCTGTGCCAATTTTAAAGGATTAAGTCTCTCTGGATGTTGTTTGATAGGAACAGCATTTCCCACATCTACATCATGTATAGCTATTTTAGTACTTCCCAATTTATCTCTACAAACTTGCCCATGTGATAGCAATAACTCTTTCAGGTCAGTTCGTTTTTCCTCTGGAAGGTAACTTAACAATTCACCCCAATTTTTAAGAACATCCTCATTTTCCAATTTAATTTGAGGTATCTCAAATTCACAGTCATCCGGATTTGGTTCGTCACTTTGAGTTAGAATCATTAAAACCTCCTTTTTCTCTCCTTCCCTTTCAAAGTACCTTTTAAGCATATTCACATGACACACTCGGTGAGTCTTCCTTCTATCTGGTGTTTTTACCACATCATTCACCTCACTTAATTTCCTTTCTATCTGATATGGTCCACAAAACCTAGCTTTTAAAGGCTCCCCTACCACTGGTAACAACACTAAAATTTTATCCCCACTGGCAAAACTACGAACTTTGGATTTCTTGTCCGCTACCCGTTTCATCACATTTTGTGCAACTTTCAAATGTTGTCTAGCCAATTCACCTGCTCTATTTAATCGTTCCCTAAAATTTGACACGTAATCCAAGAGTGTAATTTCCGATTTCTCACCCACCAATTTTCCCTTAATCAATTTAAGTGGTCCTCTTACCTCATGACCAAACATTAGTTCAAAAGGACTAAATTTGGTTGACTCATTAGGTGCATCCCTAATTACAAACAATACGAATGGGATTCCTTTATCCCAATCCTCTGGATAATCTTGACAATAGGCCCTCAACATTGTCTTTAATGCCACCTTTCTAATGCTCCCTGCGATTCTGGATGGTACGCAGTTGATTTAAATTGTTTTATTCCTAAGCTATCCATAACTTCTTTGAATAACTTTGAAGTAAAATTTGATCCTTGATCCGATTGAATTTCTGTGGGTTGTCCATATCTAGTAAAGAATTTAAGTAACTCCTCCACAATCCTTTTAGCTGTAATATTACGTACTGGAATGGCCTCTGGAAACCTAGTAGACACATCCATTACAGTCAAAAGATATTGATTCCCACTTTTTGTTTTAGGAAGCGGTCCTACACATTCGATTAGGACCCTTGTAAAAGGTTCCTCAAATGCTGGAATGGATATTAAGGGCGCTGGTTTTATCACTGCTTGAGGTTTCCCTAACACTTGACATGTGTGACATAACTGACAAAATTTAATTACATCTTTATGTAGTCCAGGCCAATAAAAATGTTTCTGGATTTTAGCTTGAGTTTTCCTTATTCCCAAATGACCTCACACTTGTACCTCATGTGCAACTCGCAACACGTCCTTTCTATACCCTACTGGCAATACTGCTTGATGAACGTCTGCCCACTTTTCATCCGCCTGCATATGTACAGGTCTCCATTTTCTCATCAAGACATCATTTTTACGGTAATAACACTCTGGTATACTCTCAGATTACTCTTCCGTATATGCTTTCTGATATATCCGTATTATTTCTACATCTTTCAGTTGTAACTCCGCCAATTTTCCTGAACTAAAAATATCCTCATCCTCCATCTGTTCTTTTTCTTTTTCAACCATCTGATCAAAAATCGTTTCTGCTAATTGCACTTTAACTTCATCTTCACTCTTTGACTTATCCTCTTGTCTTAACCTGTGACTTTGCGACCTGGTTACGACACATTCTGGAAAAATCCCAGGATATTTGTCCTTCAACACTTCAGTTGACTGATTTTCCACTGGCTTGTCAACCACAGTAGGCATCACTCCCACCTCCGATCCAGCTATATCATTACCCAAGATAAACTGTATTCCTGGACAAGATAGTTTATCTATTACTCCTACTACTACTTCACCACTCTTCACTGGACTTTCCAACATTACCTTATATAATGGAACGCTAGTCCTCTCACCCTGAATTCCACATATCACCGCCTTTTCTGGCAACATTCTTCCCAAACTACATAATTCCTCATCTCTTACCATTAAAGATTGACTAGCCCCTGTATCTCTTAAAATTGTGACTTCTTTACCTGCTCCTCCTGATACACGTGAGTAAACTTTACCCACACAAGTAAATTCTTTAAAGAGATCTGGCACCTTCTTAACAATTACTTCTTGAACAGGCTGGACAATCGTTTGCACCTCCTTCGCTTCCCTTGGGCTTTCCTTTTCCACTCTAACAAACCCCACTGTCTTATCCTGTTTTACCACATCAGCCTTCCCAGTGCTTGTCTTCAACCACCAACACTGCAAATTTACATGGCCTAGTTTATTACAGTGAAAACATCTGAAACTTTTCATTTCTTTTCCACCCTCCTGGATTTCTTTTTTAATCTGAGGCACACTCTCTTTATTGTCTCCCATCAGATCACCTTTACCACTTGAATATTTCTCATGTCCCCAGTTTCTATCCCTCGCCGGCTGAAACTGATGTCGGAAACCAATCTTTGATTTATGAACTAATTCATAATCATCTGCCATTTCCGCTGCTAATCTCGCAGTTTTAACCCTCTGTTCTTCCACATGAGTTCTCATTACATCAGGAATTGAATTTTTAAACTCCTCCAAAAGTATAATTTCTCTGAGAGCTTCATACGTTTTGGTCTATTTTCAAAACCCTTATCCACCTATCAAAATTACTCTGTTTGAGCCTTTCAAACTCCATGTATGTTTGACCAAACTCTTTCCTTAAATTTCTAAACCTTTGCTGTAAGCTTCAGGCACTAGCTCATATGCACTTAAGATGGATTTCTTCACCTCCTCATACGTTCCAGATACCTTCTCCGGTAGTGATGCAAACACTTCATTAGCTCTACCTACCAGCTTTGTTTGAATCAGTAACACCCACATGTCCTGTGGCCATTTCATTTGTTTAGCTACCTTCGCAAATGAAATGAAAACGGCTTCCACTTCCTTCTCGTCAAACCTTGGCAATGCTTGGACATATTTAAATAGATTCCCACCAAGCCTTCGACTATGACGCTCTTTCTCATTATCCTCATTACTATCATCCAACTGTACGTTTCCCTTTACCTCTGCCAATTTTAACTGATTGTCATGTTTCATAGCCATTTTCTGAAGTTCAAACTCCCTCTCTTTATCTTTTCCCTGATCTGTATCTCCCTTTCTTTTTCTTTTTGTTCTGCTAGGGCTATTCTTTCTTTTCTCCTTTCTTCTCTCTCCTTTTCTTTTTCCTCTCTCTCTCTTTCTCTTTCTTTTTCCTCTCTCTCTCTTTCTCTTTCTTTTTCCTCTCTCTCACTCTCGTATTCAAGCCGCTTTAATTCTTTCTCATTTTCCATTTGTTTAATTTGCAACTGAATTTTTGCCATTTCCAATGAGTCAAACTCTATCTCAGGCAACTTTAAATGCTTAACCACTGCCATAATTACCTCATCTTTTCGTGTTTTGTCAGGTAATGTTAACTGCAATGTTCTTGCCAAATCTAACAGTCTGTTTTTCGTTTCTGTCCGTAAAGTACCACGTGTGACATTCTCCACCCCCAAAAACTTCTGAGCCTCTGAAAGAGCCATTGTTCACAACACTCTCCCCACTTAAACTAAAATACCACACCGGAAAAGCAACAATCCTTCACTGTCTTTAAGTTCACAAAAGCCAATCCAATAGATAGACTTTTATCCCGGACGAGCCCCCAATTGTTATGGACGAGGCGTTTTCAGAACCCCAAAATGTATTATGGAATTCAACCAACCTCTCCCTGTAATGTATTTGTTGCTTTTCCTAGCACACGGCTTGTTCCCTAGGTGTGGGATTACAATTATGGACACGTGGGTTTTTTAACATAAAACACTGTTTATTCCATGAACTCAACTTAACATCTTAAATAATCATTGGATGTCTTAACACCGCTTACTTCAAAGGTAACTCAGAAAATATTGCAACAGTAAATAATTCCTCAAAATGTTCCTTTAAACTTCCAAGAGACTTAACACCCTTAAACAGAATCACATCAGGTTAAAAGCTTTGCTATTATGAGTTTAAATCACCCAAATGATCCAGAGATAGTATTTCATGGCAGAGATCCAGCTCACTGCAAACACAGACACTCCCCAAGCTCTTTTTCTTCAAACTGCAGCTCTCTGGAAACACCCAGACACACCCAAGCTGCTTTTTAAAACTGCAGCTCTCTGGAAACACCCAGACACACAAAAGCTCTTTTTCAAACTGCAAAACTAAACTGCAAAATGGCTGATCTAAAGCCCAGCTCCACCCACTCTCTGACATCACTGTTTTCTTTTTAAAAAAAATATATTTATTAAAGTTTTTTAACACAATTTTTCTCCCTTACAAACAATAATCCCCCCCCCCCCCCCCCCGGAACAAAATAACAAGAAATCACACAGAGCAAGATATATACATGGTGAAATGATATGTTTACATAGCTTTATACACTGGCTCTCTCACGCACGTGCCAGTTTCCCCAACCCTTCATGTTATCTCTTGCTCATCCACCCTCCCAGGCAATCCCCTGTTCCCCCCCTCCCCCCCTCTCCCAGGACGTCCCCCCCCTCCCCCCCTAGGTTGCTGCTGCTGACCGACCTTCATCTAACGCTCCGCGAGATAGTCTAGGAACGGTTGCCACTGCCTGTAGAACCCCTGCGCAGACCCTCTTGAGGCAAACTTAATCCTCTCCAGCTTTATGAACCAAGCCATGTCGTTTATCCAGGCCTCCACGCTGGGGGGCTTCGCCTCCTTCCACATTAGCAAGATCCTTCGCCGGGCTACGAGGGACGCAAAGGCCAGAATGCCGGCCTCTTTCGCCTCCTGCACTCCCGGCTCGTCCACTGCTCCAAATATTGCTAGCCCCCAGCTTGGCTTGGCCCGGACTTTCACCTCCTGAGATATTGCCCCCGCCACTCCTCTCCAGAACCCCTCCAGTGCCGGGCATGACCAAAACATATGGACATGGTTCGCCGGGCTCCTTGAGCACCTTCCACATCTGTCCTCCACCCCAAAGAACCTACTCAACCTCGCCCCTGTCAAGTGGGCTCTGTGAACCACCTTAAATTGTATCAGGCTGAGCCTGGCACACGAGGAAGAGGAATTAACCTTACCTAGGGCATCAGCCCACAGACCTTCCTCAATCTCCTCCCCCAGCTCCTCCTCCCATTTACCCTTCAGCTCCTCTGCCAGCGCTTCCCCCTCTTCTTTCATCTCCTGGTGTATTGCCGACACCTTGTCCTTCTCGACCCACACACCCGAGATCACCCTGTCTTGAATTTCTTGTGCCGGGAGCAACGGGAATTCCCTCACCTGTCGCCTCACAAACGCCCTCACCTGCATATATCTAAAGGCATTTCCCGGGGGTATCTCGAACTGCTCCTCCAGTGCCCCTAGGCTCGCAAATGTCCCGTCAATGAACAGGTCACCCATTCTTCTAATCCCCGCCCGATGCCAGCTCTGAAACCCCCCGTCCATCTTCCCCGGGACAAACCGGTGGTTACCCCTGATCGGGGACCACACCGAGGCTCCCATTGCATCCCTGTGCCGTCTCCACTGGCCCCAGATCCTTAGCGTTGCCGCCACCACCAGGCTCGTGATGTACCTTGTCGGCGAGAGCGGCAGCGGTGCCGTCACCAACGCCCCCAAGCTCGTTCCTTTACAGGACACCATCTCCATCCTCTTCCATGCTGCCCCCTCTCCCTCCATCACCCACTTGCGGATCATCGCCACATTTGCTGCCCAGTAGTAGCTCCCTAGGTTTGGCAGCGCCAACCCTCCTCGGTCCCTACTGCGTTCCAGGAACCCTCTCCTTACCCTCGGGGTCCTATTCGCCCACACAAACCCCATTTTACTCCTACCTACTCTCTTGAAAAAGGCCTTGGTGATCACGATGGGAAGGCACTGAAACACAAACAGAAACCTCGGAAGGACCACCATTTTGACTGACTGCACTCTACCCGCTAGCGAGAGCGGTAACATGTCCCATCTTTTGAAGTCCTCCTCCATTTGCTCCACCAATCTCGTCAGATTCAGTTTATGTAGGGCCCCCCAACTCCTGGCTATCTGGATCCCCAGATACCGAAAGCTCCCCTCCGCCCTCCTCAGCGGTAGGTCCCCTATCCCTCTTTCTTGGTCCCCTGCCTGTAATTCAATGAGCTCACTCTTCCCTACATTGAGCTTATAGCCCAAAAACTCCCCAAACTCCCTTAGAGTCTGCATGACCTCCACCATCCCCTCCATTGGATCCGCCACGTACAGCAACAGGTCATCCGCATAAAGCGACACCCGATGCTCTTCTCCCCCTCGGACCACCCCCCTCCATTTATTCGACTCCCTCAATGACATGGCCAAGGGTTCGATCGCCAATGCAAACAACAGGGGGGACAGGGGGCACCCTTGCCTCGTCCCTCGGTACAGCCGAAAGTACTCCGACCTCCGCCGGTTCGTCAATACACTCGCCACCGGGGCTCTGCAAAGGAGCTTAACCCAACTGATAAACCCTCCCCGAACCCAAAACTACGCACCTCCCAGAGGTACTCCCACTCGACTCGGTCAAAGGCCTTCTCCGCGTCCATAGCTGCCACTATCTCCGCCTCTCCCTCCTCCGATGGTATCACTATCACGTTTAAGAGCCGCCGCACATTAGTGTTTAGTTGCCTGCCCCCTACAAATCCCGTCTGGTCCTCGTGGATAACCCCCGGGACACAGTCCTCGATCCTCGTGGCCAGCACTTTTGCCAGCAACTTCGCATCCACATTGAGGAGCGAGATCGGCCTGTACGATCCACACTGCAGTGGGTCCTTGTCCCGCTTTAGGATCAAAGAAATTGTCGCTTCCGACATTGTCGGGGGCAGGTCCCCGCCTCTCTTGCCTCATTAAAGGTCCTCACTAGTAGCGGGGCCAACAGGTCTATGTACTTCCTGTAGAACTCCACCGGGAACCCGTCCGGTCCCGGGGCCTTCCGCGCCTGCATACTCCCCAAACCCTTGCTCAGCTCCTCCAACCCAATTGGTGTCCCCAAACCAGCCACCTCTTGCTCCTCCACCCTCGGGAATCTCAGTTGGTCTAGGAATCGCCTCATCCCCTCTTCTGGGATCTGTACAGCTCTTCATAGAAGGCCTTAAATACCTCGTTTATTTTCGTCGCACTCCGAACCGTCGCTCCCCTTCCATCTTTGACACCACCTATTTCCCTCGCTGCCATCCTCTTACGGAGCTGGTGTGCCAGCATCCGACTAGCCTTTTCCCCATACTCATAGGTCGCCCCCTGCGCCTTCCTCCACTGTGCCTCCGCCTACCCTGTGGTCAACAGGTCAAACTCCGTCTGGAGCCGTCGTCTTTCCCCAAGTAATCTCTCCTCCGGGGCCTCTGCGTATCTCCTGTCCACTCTCAAAATCTCCCCCACTAACCTCTCCCTTTCCATGCCCTCTGTCTTCTCCCTATGAGCTCTGATGGAGATTAACTCTCCCCTGATCACCACCTTCAACGCCTCCCATACCACCCCCACCCGCACCTCCCCGTTGTCGTTGGCCTCCAAGTACCTTTCGATGCACCCCCTCACCTTCCCACACATCACCTCATCTGCAGCAGTCCCACATCCAGTCGCCACAGCGGGCGTTGGTCCCTCTCCTCTCCCAGCTCCAGTTCCACCCAGTGTGGGGCGTGATCCGAAACGGCTATGGCCGAATATTCTGTCCCCTCCACCCTCGGGATGAGCGCCCTGCCCAGAACAAAAAAATCTATCCGTGAGTAGACTTTGTGCACATGGGAGATAAAAGAAAATTCCCTGGCCTGCGACCTTGCAAACCTCCATGGGTCCACTCCCCCCATCTGATCCATAAACCCCCTAAGCACCTTGGCCGCCGACGGCCTCTTTCCAATCCTTGATCTGGAGCGGTCCAGTGCTGGGTCCAACACTGTATTGAAGTCCCCTCCCATTATCAGGCCTCCTACCTCCAGGTCCGTAATGCGCCCCAACATGCGCTTCATGAATTCAGCATCATCCCCGTTCGGGGCGTATACATTTACCAACACCACCCACGTCCCTTGCAACCTACCGCTCACCATCACATATCACCCTCCATTATCCACTACGATATTCTTGGCCTCAAATGACACCCGCTTTCCCACCAATATTGCCACCCCTCTATTCTTCGCGTCCAGTCCCGAATGGAATACCTGTCCTACCCATCCCTTTCTTAACCTGACCTGGTCCGCCACCTTCAAATGTGTCTCTTGGAGCATGACCACGTCTGCCTTCAGTCCCTTTAAGTGCGCGAACACTCGGGCCATCTTCACCGGCCCATTCAGGTCCCTCACGTTCCACGTTATCAGCTGGATTGGAGGGGCTCTCTCACCAGCCCCCCACCCCCACCCCCCCACCACCCCCACCCCGCCGACTAGCCATCTCCTTTTCTAGGCCAGTCCCGTGTCCGCGCCTCCCTCACCCTCCAGTCCCCCAGCCGGCGGACCCCCGCCCCGACGACCTCTTCTGTGTCCCATTCCCTTTCGGCCAGTGCAGCAGCAACCCTTTTTCCGCCCTTCCCCCCCTCCCCTCCCCCCCGCTAGACCCCTGCCTAGCTTTTTTGCTCCCCCCATATCACTCCCGTAAGTCAGCTGACACCTGCTGACCCCGGCTTCCCCCACCGTCCCATTGACCTCCCCGTGTGGGAGTGTCCCAATCAGTATGCGTTCCTTCGTTCCCCTTCCCGCCTTTCTTCCCGCGCACGGGAAAAACCCCGCGCTTTCCAAAGCCCGCCCCGCCCCCTCTGGCGCAGCTCCAGTCGCGGCCTTGTCTCTCTCCCCCAGCCCATGTAACATTTCCTGCGCGTGATTGACCCCCTCTATACAACAACCATCACACATCAAACCTCAAACATCCCCCCACCCTCACAAACCCTCAGTTAGAGTCCAACTTTTCGGTTTGTCTGAAGGTCCACGCCTCTTCAGGCGTTTCGAAATAAATAGTGTTGGTCCTTGTATGTGACCCACAGTCGCGCTGGCTGCAGCATTCCGAATTTCACTCCTTTCCGGTGCAACGCCGCTTTGACCCGGTTGAAACCCGCTCTCCGCTTTGCAACCTCCGTCCGGGTAAATTCGGATCTCTGCATTGCCCCACTTACTGCTCCGCTCCTTCTTGGCCCATTTAGGACCCTTTCTCTGTCCGTGAACCAGTGAAACCTCACCACCATCGCCCTTGGTGGCTCATTTGCCTTGGGCCTCCTCGCCAGCACCCGGTGTGCCCCGTCCAGCTCCAGAGACCTCGAAGGGGCCTCCGCGCCCATCATCGCCCCGAGCATTGTGCTCGCGTATGCCCCGGCATCGGCCCCCTCCACTCCTTCAGGGAGACCCAGGATCCGCAGATTCTTTCTCCTCAACCTGTTCTTCTGGTCTTCGAGTCTTCCCGCCCACCTCTTGTGTAGCGCCTCGTTCTGCTCCACTCTCACCGCCAGGCCCAAGAGCTCGTCCTCATTCTCACTGACTCTTTTCTGTACCTCCTGGATCTTTACCTCGCGGGCCTTCTGGGTCATCCCTCGTCCTTCAATTGCCGACAGCATAGGCGCCAGCATCTCCTTGCGCGGCTCCTCGAAGCAGCGCTTGATGAACTCCTGCAGCTCCGGCCCGCACTCCGCTTTGTTCGCGGCCGCCGCCATTTTGTTTTTTTCCCCTCGCTTTTCCCGCTGCTCCAATGCCGCTTTTCTGGCCGTTTCACTTCTGGTCCGGTCCATAAAAGTTGGAGGGGGACTTCTCTCTTCCCTTCCCCACGGGTTGTCTTCGAAAAAAATTCGTTGGGGCTCCTCTAACCATCCCGAAAGTCCGTAATAACGGGAGCTGCCGAATCGTGCGGCTTAGCTCCGCATAGCCGCAACCGGAAGTCCCATCACTGTTTTCTTAAAGGTACATTGCTTAAACATCCATGTCTTAAAGGTACTCTCGCATGACAGCTTTAACACTGATTTCCCTTGTTAGCCATGGTTGAGCCACCTACCCCATCTTATTTTAGCGCCAGATAGGGGTTTACAATTGTTGAAGTTCATCCATGTGTTCTTTAAATGTCTGCCATTGCCTATCCACCATCAGCCCCTTAAGCATCACAGCCACCTCTAATTCTGACCAAACTCCATACATAGCCAAACATTATTTCCAACAGTGACAAACAATCCTGAGCAGGAACTTGACTGATACTTGTCTCCCTCCATATCCCTGAGATGTTGGAGTCAATTGTAATGTTCGTTGTGACCTTTGATGAGATCAGGTTAAGTGGCACAGGCTAATGACTGGAATCAGGAGCTTCCTGCTCTGTAGAACATTCACGCAGTGCATTTATCAAAAAATGTCTTAACGATATTAACCCTTTCAAGCCTCGGGGTAGATTTTCCTTGCATCACCGAGGCAGTAGGATGCTGGAGTAGATCAGTCAGACATTATAGAACCTCTCTAATTTCCATATCATTGCAAGCCATGTGAGTTCCATAACGGGCAGACAATTTGCTCAATCAGAGGAGGTGAAGATGAAAAATTAATCCCACATTGTCTTGCATTTTACTATAAAATTTTATTTTAAGAGGGAAAAATAAATGCAACGAATATACATGAAGTCCAAAGAAGAGCCATATTGGAATTGAAACGGATTATGTTTCTCTCTCCACAGATGCCAATTGACCTGCCGAATTATTCCAGCATTTTCTATTTTTATTCTGATTTCCAGCATCCGCACTGTTTTGCTTTTATGCACTTTGAGAGCAGGGCCATTGCTGATTGTCACTTAGAAATCATAATCGGTCTCACAAGGAAGAACAAAGTCTCTGGGTCGTGAACTCTGTTCCACAAGGATAAATTTGGCCCACAATGCTGTTAAAGCAGTTGGATCTCCAAACAGCCTGAATGGTTTTCCTCATATTAATACCGTCCTCGGCTGAACTGCATTGAGTGTTGGAAGGATGAATGTCTGAGCTGAGACCAGACCAGGTTGCTAGCATTAACACCAGCTTACAATCTATTCTGGCAGATTTGGCATTTGTTTATACTCAAGACTTTCATCTTTTTAAATATTTAACTTTGTATTATACCATTGCCTGCAGCACAGTTTGCAAATTACATTTGGCATGGCCAGTTCTTCAAGTGACTAATTGTGTTTTATACCTGTTTTTTAAAAATTAAGCATCTTGACATTAAAGTTTTCGGGCTCCTATTTGCATTGGCAAAATGAACACATTTAATCAGGACTTGCTGAAAGCATGACCCATCTATTAACTCCTTCCCATCAGCACAACAAAACTCCTGAAATATCCTGAAACAGTGTAAGCTCGAGCAAAATATCCCCAGTGTGAATTTATGCCAAATACTGGTGATGAACTGATTAGAATACGCCACAGTGATCATAATGGCGAATCAGATATGTCACAGTTAATGCCCAATAAACTCAAAGGTGTTAGGGTTAGATGCAGAAAAACGTTCAATAAAGGTAAATGAACTACAGGTTTTCAATTTCAAGATATGATGGCCTAAGTAGTAGGAATGATGCAATGGGAGTAACTGAGCAAACTTGATTACGCCATTCATTTTAACAGTGGAGAACTATGACAATTGAGTGTTCAACTTTCTCAATGATGAAAATGGAAAAGCAACATTGAAATCCCAGAAAATTATAGCACGGCCTACGTAATGGTGTAACTCACTTACGCTGTAATTTCCTGGGACTTTTGCACAACAAAATGCCAACTCACCATTACAATGGCAAGTCTCCTGTAAATTCTCAGCTTTTTAGCTCTTGTGCATGTACACTAAGGTTAGGGTATTACTACTAGAGTTTGTAATTCATCTGTACCAACCTCACAACCTTCGAAAGAATGAGGCGGGATTCTCTGGTCCGCCTGCTGCTTTTTTCGGCGTGGCGCGTCCCTGCCGGCAGCGAGATTCTCCATTCCCGCAGGTGGCCAATGGGGTTCCCATTGTGGCCACATCACGCCGTCGGGCGTGGGTATGCTGCCAGTGGAGGATCCTGCCAACAGAGAATTCCGCAGGACATCTTTGGCGATGAATGAGAAAACTTGAGAAACACATCTTGAGGAAAGAATTACTAACTAATAAGATAATCAAATGGAACTTAGGTGATGTGCACAATCAAAGTGAAGTTCAAACAACTTTTATATTGGGGTTGATAATAATGCGAATGTACATCTGGCTCAGAGGGCTTATCTTATCAGTTGTTAAAGGCTGTGCCTGTTGAGCAAAGCATGGAATACTGCTACATCTGCAGAGGCCGATGTCCGAAAACTAGTCAGCAGTGCAGTTGACTGCATGTCCACTATTTTCCATACCAGTCCATAATTATTGTGAACGGCCTGTGCACCTTTTGACCTCTTACAAGGAGCAGAAAGTCGGTGAAGCAGAATATTTGACCTGCCTGTGCAACTGTCCCCTGCATTTGAGGACAAGTGATCATTTTAATCCAAACTTGAAAATGAATTTTTGTTTTTGTCTTATAAATTTAGAGTATCCAATTATTTTTTTCCAATTAAGGAGCAATTTAGCATGGCCAATCCTCCTAATCTGCACATCTTTGGGTTGTGGGGATGAAACCCACACAGACATGGAGAGAATGTATAAACTCCACACAGACAGTGACCCGGGGCCGGGATCGAACTCGGGTCCTCAGCGCTGTCGGCAGCAGTGCTAACCACTGGGCCACCGTGCTGCCCGAAAATTAATATTTGTTGCATGGTGGCACAGTGGTTAGCACTGCTGCCTCACAGCACCAAGCACCCGGGTTCAATTCTGTCCTCGGGTGACTGTGTGGAGTTTGTATATCATTGACGTGTCAGCATGGGTTTCCTCTGTGTGCTCCGTTTTCCTCTCACAGTCCAAAGATGTGCAGGTTCGGTGGATTGGCCATGAGAAATTGCCCCGAAGTGTCCAAAGGTTCGGTGGGGTTATGGGGTTACAGGGATAGGGCGGGGGATTGGGCCGTGGTAGGATGCTCTTCCAGAAGGTCGGTGCAGACTCAATGGGCTGGATGACCTCTTTCTGTGCAGTGGCGATTCTATGATTCTGTTGATTAAATGGGCTAAAGGAAGATGCTGTGGTCGCTTGCTCCATAAGTGGAACATTTTGAACCGCTCGAATTTTAACTGTGGCCATGTAAGTCAGACTATCACCCAGATAATGAACTTCTGCACTGAGAGACCCATTCCTGGTGGCATCACAACCATTCACATTGCTCCATCACAAGCCATTTAATGGTCTGTTAACCTCAGCATTAAACTATAACTAATTTCACTGCCATGAACATAAAAAGAAGCCTTGATCAAGGCTGAAATGGCAAAGTGGAGTGGAGAAGTGGGAAAGAAGGATCCAGCATGAAGAAAATAGAAGGAAATGTGAAGGCATAAGAACAGATTCTGCTAGTGAGTGATGGAGGAGTACAACATTCAACCGCCTGTTTGACAAATGGCTAAATGCACATACACTGATGTATGTGAAAATAAGGAATGTTGCCTCATTTGGCACTTCAGAACATTCTTCCTCATGGACAGTGTACTATTTCTGGCAGGGATTAGTGACTTGCCTCGATGCCATGGATAGTACTTAGGAACAGATGCATAAGATGGTTTGCTGAAAGAGTCCAGCCAAGGAAAGAATCTAAGTAATTCTACTGCATATCTTGTAAGTGGCCTAAAACCCCATACCTCAGTGCTGCCTGTCACCTAGCACATACTTTTTGCTCAATCATGGCAGGTCCTTGTACAACTTAGATCTTAGATTGCAAATCTTAAATTGCATTTGCATCACCCACAAGTATTACCTCAGCCAGATACAAGGTGCAAAGCATAAGTCTTCCAAAGCCGTAACAGCTCAAGTTTTGTGAAGAAATTAGCCTGATCGCAATTCCCCAGTGCCTCGACAGCAGCGTCAATGTGTTCCAGTGCACACGTACAGTAAACGCCATTTGCGTATTATTAGCGGGCCTGACCCGGTATTCTCGGGGTCATTTGCGATTCTCCGCCTCCACTGGGGGGAGCTCCTGATGGTGAGGTTCACATGTGCTTTTAAAAATCGAAAATACCCGCCATGAGACCTACGTCCCCATTGACGGGCGTCTTCTGGGATAACCGGGCCTCGATGGGTCCGGCTGCTGCTCAGGTGTCCCAGGTGATGTGGTGCCGCCGTGTTCTGTCCGCTGCCCAACAGATGTGCTAGCGACAGGAGAGGGGGGAGTCTGGGGTGCTCCGGTGTTTCAGCACCTCCCCTGCAGGATTCACCGGCAGGGGCCCCATCACCTCCTCCTCACTTGGAGTGCCTGATGGCCCCCGGGCTACTCCATGGGTCAGGGGTGCGAGCGGAGCTAACCCCTGAGGTACCCCCAACACCTGGCATTGCCAGTCCTGGAGGCCTGCTCTGGTGACGCGGGTCTGCATGCTCGCGGCCATGGAGCACAGGGAGCCGACCGCCTTTTTCTGGGACTGTACCACATCACCCATTGACTGTGCCACCACCTTCTGGGTCTGCGTCACATCATCCAGGGACAGCGCCATCTCCCTCTGGGATTGGGCCACCTCCCTCTGGGTCAGTGCCACGTTGGCCAGTGCCTGGGAAATGCTGCTGACGGTCTCAGTCATGGCCCGTTATGACTGGGCCACGCTCAGGAGCGCCGCTGCAAGACACAAGACAAGACGCATGATTAGAACACTGGGCGGAAGGAAGTGGGTGTGTTTGGTAGGGGGGAGTGGGGGTGGTGGAGCAGGGGTGTGGGGGTGGTTTGGGTATGGTGCGGGGTTGGTGGCGGGTGTGAGGGTGTTGTGGGGGTGAGGGTGCTGTGGGGGTGGAGTTAGGGGAAAGGGGCTGACACACATGTTACGGAGAACCGCAACTCAGCGGGGACCCACTTCCTTGCCCGGTGCCGACCTTCACCCTGGCGACTGCCCTTTCATCGGGCCTGCCGACCAATTCCAGAGCCCTCTTTTCTTCCGCGGCGAGGGGTCGCAGATCCCTGCAGACTTTTCCCTCATCCGCCGGTTTTGGCAGCCTTCTCTTGGGGAGGGGAGTGGGGCGGAGAAACAGAAAACTCACAGTTTTGACAGTCTGACACAAGCAGCCCAAGGGGTGGGTAGTGGTGGCTTCAGTGGCCAGGGCACCCGGCCTTGGTGGCCGTTATGGGCGCCGGCAGGTGGTGCAGGGTGGGGGTTCACCACCCTCCGGATGGGGGGTGGGGGGTTACGGGTGTGTGGCATGGGGCTTGGTGCCAGTGCTGCCCTGAGGAGGTTGTGCAGTTCCTTCTGGTACTGCTGGCCGGTCCGGATGGTGCTGCTCAGGGCACTGACGACATCACCCACCTGCGCCCAGGCATGCCGAACGGCAGCAGCTGGCAGCCTCTTTCCCAGGCCGAGATATAAGGTCACCCACCTCTGCTCCGTGGTGTTTAGCAGGGTCTCGAGTTTGGTGTCTGTAAAATGGGGTGCCGCTCTCCTCGCTGGCATCTTGTTGGCTAGGATGGTGTGTGTGGGGAGTGCAGTGTGTATATGCGGCTGCAGCTTGTCAGCCTCCTGAGTGTCAATCGACGATTCCGGCGAGTCCGTTTCTC
Source organism: Scyliorhinus torazame (assembly GCF_047496885.1). NCBI lineage: Eukaryota > Metazoa > Chordata > Chondrichthyes > Carcharhiniformes > Scyliorhinidae > Scyliorhinus > Scyliorhinus torazame. Next base: position 143,131,987 of record NC_092721.1, on the reverse strand, counting down.
ATTGGAATCGATTGTGTTCCACGTGGCGCCGGTGTTAGCGCCTCAACCATTGTTGAATCGGTCCAGGTGTGGCACCAGTTTTTGTCGTAGAAGTCTATGAATCCTGCCCTGGCATCAGCATTTATACTCAGGAACGAAGACTTCTATCACTAGTCTTTTATTAGAAGCTATAGCGAGGGATATTGACATTCCAAATTGGGACGTCAGAAAAGCGCAGGTTCAAGGATATCACAACAGTTATCCTTCGAGATTCGATTATAACAAATTAGCATATACCAATTATTCGTTACTAGTTGTCTATGTCCAATCGTGACTATTGATTAAGGTTACAGCATGCATAGTGTATGAGAATATTTCATCAATCACATTAAAGGTCTGCACTCTTAATTAAGCTGTCCAATCATTACAATGGCACGTATTCTGTATTGCAATTAATGATTTTGGTAGTCTATTATCTGGGTTGTAGCTATCAATCACCTTCCTCCCAACTATTTAATGGCTCCTCTCGAGGCATGGATGCTTTCCATCAGCTCTCCCTGCCACTATGCTGAAGCACACATGCTCGAGCAATAATAAATGGTACACTATTACACATTGTAGGAAACACCTGCAGTTACTATGTCTGGAAGCTGGCCCCTCAGAGACAATTTGTGTCCTTGTGATGTTTGTTATAATTGGCAGTTCCCACACTCAGAACTGAAGATTTTAACTTGCCCAGTAAATAATGGAACTAGAGTTTTCAAACTCGTTGCAGTATAATATCTAATGTTTAAAGATGCCCAAATTTCCCTCTTCAAATCGGAGAATCCCCGATGATGCTGTGGTAGTCACCACTAGCATTATTATATGTATTACGGTAAGACACGTATAATAGAGGTACATGGGTAAATCCCTGCCTGCTGGCTCCGCCCAGTAGGCGGCGTATAAATGTGTGTGCTCGCCGGTGCTGCAGCCATTCTGGTGGCAGCTACAGGAGGCACAACATCTTTGCTCAATAAAGCCTCGATTATTCCACTACTCTCACCTTTGTGGTAACTGATAGTGCATCAATTTATTGAGCAAAGATTTTTAAAACGATGGATCTTCGCATCAAGCCTGATCGCCTGCAGCTGAGCCCTCAAGCGGCTAACGCTACGTCCGCTTTTGACCACTGGCTAGCCTGCTTCGAAAGCTACCTCCAAACATCTGCTGAGGAACCCTCGGATGCGCAGAAGCTCCAAGTCCTTTATTCACGGATGAGCCCTGACATTTTTCCTCTCATCTGGGATGCGCCCACTTACTCCGAAGTGATGGAGCTCCTGAAGGGACATTACGTTCGGCCAGTCAACCAACTATACGCCAGGCACCTCCTGTCCACGAGGCAGCAACTCACTGGTGAGTCTCTGGACGATTTCTGGCATGCCCTGCACATTCTGGGGAGGAACTGTAACTGCCAGGCAGCTTCGGCAGTCCAGCACACCAAACTTTTAATCCGAGACGCCTTCGTTACGGGCATGAGGTCTGCGTACGTCCACCAGCGCCTACTGGAAGATGGCACGCTTGATCTTGCGGGAACTAGGAAGCTCGCGAACTTGTTAGAAGTGGCCTCCAATAACGTCCAGTCGTACTCCCCCGACCGTGCGGCACCCTCGTGGGCATCATGGGCCCCAACAGGTGCCGACTCCAGCTCACCGCATGCCTGCGCCGCGCGGCAGCCAGCCAACGCTGGGGGGCCCAAGTGCTATTTTTGCGGGCAGAAGGAACACCCCTGGCAGCGCTGCCCAGCGCGGAGCACGACCTGCAATGTGGAAAGAAGGGACACTTTGTTTCTGTTTGCCAGGCCCGGTCGGTCACCGCTGTTTCCAGGCCCGGCGTTCCTGCACCCCCCACATGCGACCCAGGGGCGACCCATTTTCCTCCTCGCAAGCCACATGCGGCCCATGGGCGCCACCATCTTCTTCTCCGCAGGCCACGTGCGGCCCGTGGTGCCGCCAACTTTGATGCTGCCCGCCATGTCCGCCGGGTGCCAGGTCCCGGAGGGAGACTGTCCTGGCATGGCTTCAAAGGCTTTTCCCGCCGGCCGGCGGCACGCCAACCACTCCGGCGCGGGCCTCGCCCCTCAAGGTGAGGGCTTGACCCCTAAAGATGCGGAGAAATCCGCTCCTTTGGGGCAGCCCGACGCCGGAGTGGTTTCGGCCACTCCATCCCGCCGGGACCCCCCGCCCCGCCGGGTAGGGGAAAATCCCAGCCCTTATCTTGCAGGCATCGCCTCAATTCTAAATGAACTGAACCATCAGAGAAGGATGATGATTGCTTTTGGCAATGTGAAGAAATAGATGCTTTCGCAATATAATTGAAAGTTTGGCAAGTGAGTGCAAAGCCAAAACTACCACATGTTCCCTACACTGCTGCGACACATCAAAAAAAACAATGGGCGGGATTTTCCGTTCGAGGGAAAGGCGACTGTGCGGAGATTCAGTTGCAAAGCCGAAATCTCGGGCGAAATTCTCCCCCAAACGGCGTGATGTCCGCCGACTGCCGCCCAAAACGGCGCCAATCAGACGGGCATCGCGCCGCCCCAAATGTGCGGAATGCTCCGCATCTTTGGGGGCCAAGCCCCAACATTGAGGGGCTAGGCCGGCGATGGAGGGATTTCCGCCCCGCCAGCTGGCGGAAATGGCCTTTGTTGCCCCGCCAGCTGGTGCGGAAATGACATCTCGGGGCGGCGCATGCGCGGGAGCATCAGCGGCCGCTGACAGTTTCCCGCACATGCGCAGTGGGGAGAGTCTCTTCCACCTCCGCCATGGTGGAGACCGTTGCGGAGGCGGAAGGGAAAGAGTGCCCCCACGGCACAGGCCCGCCCGCGGATCGGTGGGCCCCGATCGCGGGCCAGGCCACCGTGGGGGCACCCCCCCCTGGGTCAGATCGCCCCGCCCCCCCCAGGACCCCGGAGCCCGCCCACGCCGCCTTGTCCCGCCGGTAAATAGGTACTCTAATTTACGCCGGCGGGACAGGCAATTTATCGGCGGGACTTCGGCCCATCCGGGCCGGAGAATCCAGCGTGGGGGCCCGTCAACCGGCGCGGCCCGATTCCCGCCCCCGCCGAATATCCGGTACCGGAGACTTCGGCAACCGGCGGGGGCGGGATTCACGGCGGCCAACGGCCATTTTCCGACCCACTGGGGGGTCGGAGAACGACGCCCCTCAGCAGGCACCGATTTGACACCAAATCACAATTCTCCAGCACCTCGACAGCGGTGTCAATGCATGCCAGAACGCTCATACAGTAGACACCATTTGCATATCATGAGCAGGCCCGATCCGGTATTCTCCGGGGCCTTCGCGATTCTCCACCTCCAATGGGCCAAGTTCACGACGCCGTAGTTCACTTGTGCTTTTCAAAGTCGTGAAACTGGCGTGGTGGCTGTTGAGGGAGAGAGAAGACGAACGGAAGGTGTCCAACTTCGGCAAAGGTTGCTGACAGTTGTGACGCTAGCCGGGAGGCTTCTGCCAGGGCTGGGGGGAATAGTGGAGGGTGACCAGGTGGTGGTCTGTGGAGTCGGGGTGGATGGGCACGGAACACCATTGGAGCAACCAGCAAGGCAGCCATGCAGCTGCGCACTCCGCGAACACCCTACTTTCAACTTAGGGCCACGGGTCGTATAGGTGTCCCCCAGGGCACGCCCTGTTTGCTGGAGCTGTTGGGGAGAGTTTAAACTAATGTGGCAGGGGGATGGGAACCGATGCAGGAAGTTGGAAGGTAGTAAAACAGGGACAGAAATAAAAGGCAGTAAGGGGGAAAGTATAAGGCAGAGAAGCCATAGTCAAAAATCAAAAAGGGCGACAGTACAAGGTACAGTGACTGAGGGGAGCTCAGTGAATAGGACCAGGAATAATAAAAGAAATAAAACGGGAAGGGAAAACATTAATGGTAAGCGACGCGGCAGGTTGTTACAGGAAGATATGGGTTCGACGACAAGGAAAATTAGGAGAAAGGTTAAGAGGAAATATAACTTAGGAGAGGTTACTGATCGAGGTGTTAAGATTCAGAACAGAGGTAAAAAAAGCCAACATAAGTGTACTTTACCTGAATGCTCGTAGTATTCGGAATAAGGTAAATGAGTTGATGGCGCAAATCATCGTGAATGAATATGATTTAGTGGCCATTACTGAAACATAGTTAAAGGATGGTCACGACTGGGAGTTAAATATCCGAGGGTATCAAACCTTTCGGAAGGACAGAGTGGGTGGTAAGGGAGGTGGTGTAGCTCTGTTATTTAAGGATGACATCCGGGCAACAGTAAGGGATGACATCGGTGCTATGGAGGATAAGGTTGAATCCATTTGGGTGGAAATCAGGAATAGTAAGGCGAAAAAGTCACTGATAGGAGTAATCTATAGGCCACCAAATAGTAACATTATGGTGGGGCAGGCTATAAACAAAGAAATAACAGATGCATGTAGAAATGGTACAGCAGTTATCATGGGGGATTTTAATCTACATGTTGATTGGTTTAACCAGGTCGGTCAAGGCAGCCTTGAGGAGGAGTTTATAGAATGTATCCGCGATAGTTTCCTCGAACAGTATGTAATGGAACCTACGAGGGAACAAGCGGTCCTAGATCTGGTCCTGTGTAATGAGACAGGATTGATTCAGGATCTCATAGTTAGGGATCCTCTCGGAAGGAGCGATCACAATATGGTGGAATTTAAAATACAGATGGAGGGTGAGAAGGTAAAATCAAGCACTAGTGTTTTGTGCTTAAACAAAGGAGATTACAATGGGATGAGAGAAGAACTAGCTAAGGTAGACTGGGAGCAAAGACTTTATGGTGAAACAGTTGAGGAACAGTGGAGAACCTTCCAAGTGATTTTTCACAGTGCCCAGCAAAGGTTTATACCAACAAAAAGGAAGGACGGTAAAAAGAGGGACAATCGACCGTGGATATCTAAGGAAATAAGGGAGAGTATCAAATTGAAGGAAAAAACATACAAAGTAGCAAAGATCAGTGGGAGACTAGAGGACTGGGAAATCTTTAGGGGGCAACAGAAAGCTACTAAAAAAGCTATAAAGAAGAGTAAGATAGATTATGAGAGTAAACTTGCTCAGAATATAAAAACAGATAGTAAAAGTTTCTACAAATACATAAAACAAAAAAGAGTGGCTAAGGTAAATATTGGTCCTTTAGAGGATGAGAAGGGAGATTTAATAATGGAAGATGAGGAAATGGCTGAGGAACTGAACAGGTTTTTTGGGTCGGTCTTCACAGTGGAAGACACAAATAACATGCCAGTGACTGATGGAAATGAGGCTATGACAGGTGAGGACCTTGAGAGGATTGATATCACCAAGGAGGTAGTGATGGGCAAGCTAATGGGGCTAAAGGTAGACAAGTCTCCTGGCCCTGATGGAATGCATCCCAGAGTGCTAAAAGAGATGGCTAGGGAAATTGCAAATGCACTAGTGATAATTTACCAAAATTCACTAGACTCTGGGGTGGTCCCGGCGGATTGGAAATTAGCAAACGTGACACCACTGTTTAAAAAAGGAGGTAGGCAGAAAGTGGGTAATTATAGGCCAGTGAGCTTAACTTCGGTAGTAGGGAAGATGCTGGAATCTATCATCAAGGAAGAAATAGCGAGGCATCTGGATGGAAATTGTCCCATTGGACAGACGCAGCATGGGTTCATAAAGGGCAGGTCGTGCCTAACTAATTTAGTGGAATTTTTTGAGGACATTAACAGTGCGGTAGATAACGGGGAGCCAATGGATGTGGTATATCTGGATTTCCAGAAAGCCTTTGACAAGGTGCCACACAAAAGGTTGTTGCATAAGATAAAGATGCATGGCATTAAGGGGAAAGTAGGAGCATGGATAGAGGATTGGTTAATTAATAGAAAGCAAAGAGTGGGGATTAATGGGTATTTCTCTGGTTGGCAATCAGTAGCTAGTGGTGTCCCTCAGGGATCAGTGTTGGGCCCACAACTGTTCACAATTTACATAGATGATTTGGAGTTGGGGACCAAGGGCAATGTGTCCAAGTTTGCAGATGACACTAAGATAAGTGGTGAAGCAAAAAGTGCAGAGGATACTGGAAGTCTGCAGAGGGATTTGGACAGGCTAAGTGAATGGGCTAGGGTCTGGCAGATAGAATACAATGTTGACAAATGTGAGGTTATCCATTTTGGTAAGAATAACGGCAAAAGGGATTATTATTTAAATGATAAAATATTAAAACATGCTGCTGTGCAGAGAGACCTGGGTGTGCTCGTGCATGAGTCGCAGAAAGTTGGTTTTCAGGTGCAACAGGTGATTAAGAAGGCAAATGGAATTTTGTCCTTCATTGCTAGAGGGATGGAGTTTAAGACGAGGGAGGTTATGCTGCAATTGTATAAGGTGTTAGTGAGGCCACACTTGGAGTATTGTGTTCAGTTTTGGTCTCCTTACTTGAGAAAGGACGTACTGGCACTGGAGGGTGTGCAGAGGAGATTCACTAGGTTAATCGCAGAGCTGAAGGGGTTGGATTACGAGGAGAGGTTGAGTAGACTGGGACTGTACTCGTTGGAATTTAGAAGGATGAGGGGGATCTTATAGAAACATATAAAATTATGAAGGGAATCGATAGGATAGATGCGGGCAGGTTGTTTCCACTGGCGGGTGAAAGCAGAACTAGGGGGCATAGCCTCAAAATAAGGGGAAGTAGATTTAGGACTGAGTTTAGGAGGAACTTCTTCACCCAAAGGGTTGTGAATCTATGGAATTCCTTGCCCAGTGAAGCAGTAGAGGCTCCTTCATTAAATGTTTTTAAGATAAAGATAGATAGTTTTTTGAAGAATAAAGGGATTAAGGGTTATGGTGTTCGGGCCGGAAAGTGGAGCTGAGTCCACAAAAGATCAGCCATGATCTCATTGAATGGCGGAGCAGGCTCGAGGGGCCAGATGGCCTACTCCTGCTCCTAGTTCTTATGTTCTTATGTTCTATGAAGGGATATGGGACAGTGCAGAAAAGTGGTGTTGAGGTCGGAGATCGACCATGATGTGGTTAAATGGTGGAGCATGCTTAATGGGCCTATTTCCCATGTTCCTCCCTTGCCCTCCAGTTTCTAACAGCAAGAGCAATTCCAAATGAAGCGCATGTCATACATGGGGGTGACGGCAGGGCTACTGTAATCATAATAGAATTTCTTTGAACTGTAATATAAAAGATCAGGAGACCCGAGAAGGTGAATCAAAATGGCGGTTTATTTTCAACCAAAAGAAAAGGCTGCAACGCGGCGTAAAGCCACAGAGCTCCAAACCGGGGCTACCAATCACGGCGGTCCCAACCGAGCTGTCTTTTAAGGGTAGATTCCATAAACCTTACGGGGAGATCAATTGGGTTGTCCCTGTGCGTCTTGTGGGGGTTATTAAACCCATACCTCCCCCCCACCCTTTGCCTGGCGTTGTGCATCCAGCAGCTGTGGAGCTTGGTTGGGGGAGCATTGTTTTTGTGCCGACTGGCAGAGGAGTCCTGTTGGAGGTCCATCTCCGACCATACTGTCCTCCGAAAGCATTGAGGATTCCATTTCCATATCGGGTGCTGAGACCTGGGGGACTGGTACCTGGAGGAGTGTGCTCCTTGGCTAAAGGCAGGGGGAACGAGGAACTGATACATCTGGTGGGGTCACCTCTGGTATGGTTTTAAGGTGGCCCATATGCTTGCATACAGTCCGTTCTCTGGTTTTTACCGTTTAGGAGATTGGTCCTGTCTTTTCCACTATCTTCTCCGATATCCACCGGGTGCCGTATGCAGTGTCCCCTCCCCTGATTTGAAACCTCTTACCTGCTTCCGGTGGCCATGATACCTCTTCTGGAGGTCTTGTTTCTTTTCCACCTTCCCACCAAGGTTGGGAAATGTCAAGTTTAAACTGGGTTCAGAGGTGTCGGCCTATAACTAGCTCTGCCGCCGCTACCCCGGTCATAAAGTTATGAAGTTCGGATACTAAGTTGTTGGACAATGTGTCAGACTTTAGGGAAAGACTAACTAGGGCTGGTGAGTTGGCTAGAAAGTATTTAAAATTGTTACAACATGTGATGAAAAAAGAGGTGGATAAGAAATCAAAAATTCATAGTTTCTTTAGTGGGGAGAAAGTATTAGAAATGTTACCAATAGTAGACGAACTATTAAAAACAAAATAGAAGGGGCCTTATCAAATTGAAAGGAAATTGAGGGAGATTAATTATTCCACCAAATCCGCAAAGGTTAGAACAAGTACAAAAGGAGATTGACAGCATGCTTAAGGATGATATCACCGAAGTGAGTTGCAGTGATTGGAGCTCACCAATTGGATTGGATTATTGTCACGTGTACCGAGGTACAGTGAAAAGTATTTTCCTGCGAGCAGCTCAACAGATCATTAAGTACATGAAAAGAAAAGAAAATACATAGGGCAACACAAGGTACACAATATAACTATATAAACACCGGCATCAGGTGAAGCATACAGGGGTGTAGTGTTAATCAGGTCAATCCATAAGAGGGTTGTTTAGGAGTCTGGTAATAGCGGGGAAGAAGCTGTTTTTGAGTCTGTTCATGCGTGTTCTCAGACTTTTGTATCTCCTGCCCGATGGAAGAAGTTGGAAGAGTGAGTAAGGTGGGTGGGAGGAGTCTTTGATTATGCTGTCCACTTTCTCACTTTCTCCAGGCAGCAGGAGGTGTAGATGGAGTCAATGGATGGGAGGCAGGTTTGTGTGATGGACTGGGCTGTGTTCACGACTCTCTGAAGTCTCTTGAGATCTTGGGCCGAGCAGTTTCCATACCAGGCTGTGATGCAGCCCGATAGGATGTTTTCTGTGGTGCATTTGTAAAGGTTGGTAAGAGTTAAAGTGGACATGCCAATTTCCTTAGTTTCCTGAGGAAGTATAGGTGTTGCTGTGCTTTCTTGGTGGTAGCGTCGACGTGGGTGGACCAAGACAGATTTTTGATGATGTCTGCCCATAGGAATTTGAAGCTGTTAACCATCTCCACCTCAGCCCCGTTGATGCTGACAGGGGTGTGTACAGTACATAGAACATACAGTGCAGAAGGAGGCCATTCGACCCATCGTGTCTGCACCGACTCACTTAAGCCCTCACTTCCATCCTATCCCCGTAACCCAATAACTCCTCCGGACCTTTTTGGTCACTAAGGACAATTTATCATTGCCAATCCACCTAACCTGCACGTATTTGGACTGTGGGAGGAAACTGGAGCACCCGGAGGAAACCCACGTAGACACGGGAGAACGTGCAGACTCCACACAGACAGTGACCCAGCGGGGAATCGAACCTGGGACCCTGGCGCTGTGAAGCCACATTGTTATCCACTTGTGCTACCCTGCTGTCCTAACTTTGCTTCCTGAAGTCAATGACCAGCTCTTTAGTTTTGCTGGCATTGAGGGATAGATTGTTGTCGCTGCACCACTCCACAAGTTCTCTATCTCCCTCCTGTATTCTGACTCGCGTTATTCGAGATCCGGCCCACTATGGTCGTATCGTCAGCAAACTTGGAGATGGAGTTGGAACCAAATTTTGCAACGCAGTCGTGTGTTTACTCTCTCCAACAGAGAGTACAGTAGGGGGCTAAGTACGTAGCCTTGAGGCATCAAGGTATTGAGGATTACTGTGGAGGAGGTGTTGCTGTTTATTCTTACTGATTGTGGTCTGTGGGTCAGAAAGTCGAGAATCCTGTTGCAGAGTGAGGAGCCAAGTCCTAGGTTTTGGAGCTTTGATATGAGCTTGGCTGGGATTATGGTGTTGAAGGTTGAGCTATAGTCAATAAATAGGAGTCTGATGTAGGAGTCCTTGTTGTCGAGATGCTCGAGGGATGAATGTATGAGCAGGAATGTCTGCGGTGGATCAGAAGTGGCGGTATGCGAATTGCAGTGGATGAAGGCGTTCTGGGAGTATGGAGGTGATGTCTTCATGACCAACCTCATGAAGCACTTCATTACGATAAAGTCAGGGCCAACGGACGGTAGTTATTGAGGCATGTTGCCTGGTTATTTTTTCGCACCGATGGTGGTCTTCTTGAAGCAGATGGGGACCTCGGAGCGGAGTAGGGACAGGTTAAAGATGTCCGGGAACACATTTGCCAGCTGGTTCACGCAGGCTCTGAGTGCACGACCAGGGATCCTGTCCGGACCCGTCGCCTTCCGAGGGTTCACTTTCAGGAAGGCCGATCTGACTTCAGAAGTTGTAATGGTGGGAATGGGTGTGTGGACTATGATATCAAATTCAGAAGGAACACAACAATTGTGTGTGGACTATAGAAAGGTCAACGCAGTTACAAAGTTAGATTCGTATCCTATTCCTCGTTTGGAGGACTGTGTTGAAAAGGTGGTGCAAAAAAGTTTTATTCCCAAACTTGACTTACTTAAAGGATAAGTTAACCGCAAACCCACGGATAGCCTCACGATGCTCCACTTCTCCAGCTTCCACCCTAAACACATTAAAGAAGCCATCCCCTATGGACAAGCTCTCCGTATACACAGGATCTGCTCAGACGAGGAGGAGCGTAACAGACATCTACAGATGTTGAAAGATGCCCTCGTACGAACGGGATATGGCGCTCAACTCATCGATCGACAGTTCCAACGAGCCACAGCAAAAAACCGCACCGACCTCCTCAGAAGACAAACATGGGACACAACCAACAGAATACCCTTCGTCGACAAGTACTTTCCCGGAGCGGAGAAACTACGACATCTTCTTCACAGCCTTCAACACGTCATCGATGAAGATGAACATCTTGCCAAGGTCATCCCCACACCCCCACTACTTGCCTTCAAAAAACCGCGCAACCTCAAACAAACCATTGTTTGCAGCAAACTACCCAGCCTTCAGAACAGTGACCACGACACCACACAACCCTGCCATGGCAATCTCTGCAAGACGTGCCAGATCATCAACATGGATACCACCATTACACATGAGAACACCATCCACCAGGTACGCGGTACATACTCGTGCGACTCGGCCAACGTTGTCTACCTCATGCGCTGCAGGAAAGGATGTCCCGAAGCGTGGTACATTGGCGAGATCATGCAGCCGCTGCGACAACGAATGAATGGACATCGTGCGACAATCACCAGGCAGGAATGTTCCCTTCCAGTTGGGGAACACTTCAGCAGTCAAGGGTATTCAGCCTCTGATCTCCGGGTATGCGTTCTCCAAGGCGGCCTTCAGGACGCGCGAAAACGCAGAATCGCTGAGCAGAAACTTATAGCCAAGTTCCGCACACATGAGTGCGGCCTCAACCGGGACCTGGGATTCATGTCGCATTACATTCATCCCCCACCATCTGGCCTGCGAAATCCTACCAACTGTCCTGGCTTGACACAATTCACACCTCTTTAACCTGGGGTTACCCCATCTCTGGATCTGTAAAGATTTAATCACCTGCTAATGGTCGCATTCCAAGCATTGTCTGGCATCTTTGAATCTGTCTATATATATGTTTCTGGAACATACCTCTTCATTCACCTGAGGAAGGAGCAGTGCTCCAAAAGCTAGTGACATCAAAACAAACCTGTTGGACTTTAACCTGGTGTTGTAAGACTTCTTACTGTGCTCACCCCAGTCCAATGCCGGCATCTCCATATTAAAGGATAATGGCAGGTACCTTTATCAGACGGGGCAAAGGAAGTTTCGGCTTTTGTGACACCAAATGGTCTGTAACTGTTTAAAGTCATGCCATTTGGAATGAAGAATGCGGCAGTAACATTCCAAAGATTAACCAACAAGGTTATTTTAGGACTTAACACTTATGCAATGTGCATTGACGATTTGGTGGTGCTCAGTCAAACTTGGAAGGAGCATTTGGAACATTTAACGGAATTATTCAAACCTCTACAAGTGGCTGGAATGGTGGTAAATTTGGCTAAAAGTGAATTTGCAAAAGCTCAAGTCACATTCTTAGGTATTACCATTGGACGTGGTCAGATGGCCCCACGGAATGTCAAAACAAAAGCTATTGGAGAGTTTCCAATACCATCAATGAGGAGGGAAGTTCTGAGATTTCTGGGCATGAGTGGTTTCTACCGGCAATTTGTGCTGAATTTCAGCAGTGTGGTTGCTCAATGCTGGCCTGTGGAAAAGGTACAGACTGTGAAAACACCACATATTTTGGGAGTTTAACACCTAACCATGATCTTCCAGACCTATCCCACACTCGCACCTGATTGTGAGAATGGAAAGGTTCCTCTTCAGTGATAAATACCTGATTTTCAGGTTTCCTTACCCTAGTGCTCAGCATTTAAACACTTTCTAGTGATTCAGTCTCTTACTTTGATCGATAGACCTCAAGAGATAGGTATCAATATGATCCAAGGCTGCTTGTAACAAGAATAAGAAGACATCATTTCAGATAAAATATTCCTCACATATTAGGCTAGAAGGTTGCTTATCATGTATGAGCATTTAATGCATTCATATAACGAGGTACAAAATGAATATTTTTCGTCAGTATTCACTCAGGAAAAAGATAATGTTGTGGAGGAGAATGCTGAGACCCAGGCTATTAGAATAGATGGCATTGAGGTACGTAGGGAAGAGGTGTTGGCAATTCTGGACAGGCTGAAAATAGATAAGTCCCTGGGGCCTGATGGGATTTATCCTAGGATTCTCTGGGAGGCTAGGGAAGAGATTGCTGGACCTTTGGCTTTGATTGTTATGTCATCATTGGCTACAGGAATAGTGCCAGAGGACTGGAGGATAGCAAATGTGGTCCCTTTGTTCAAAAAGGGGAGCAGAGACAACCCCGGCAACTATAGACCGGTGAGCCTCACGTCTGTAGTGGGTAAAGTCTTGGAGGGGATTATAAAAGACGAGATTTATAATCATCTAGCTAGGAATAATATGATCAGGGATAGTCAGCATGGCTTTGTGAAGGGTAGGTCATGCCTCACAAACCTTATCGAGTTCTTTGAGAAGGTGACTGAACAGGTAGACGAGGGTAGAGCAGTTGATGTGGTTTATATGGATTTCAGTAAAGCGTTTGATAAGGTTCCCCATGGTAGGCTATTGCAGAAAATACGAAGGCTGGGGATTGAGGGTGATTTAGAGATGTGGATCAGAAATTGGCTAGCTGAAAGAAGACAGAGGGTGGTGGTTGATGGGAAATGTTCAGAATGGAGTTCAGTTACAAGTGGCGTACTACAAGGATCTGTTCTGGGGCCGTTGCTGTTTGTCATTTTTATCAATGACCTAGAGGAGGGCGCAGAAGGGTGGGTGAGTAAATTTGCAGACGACACTAAAGTCGGTGGTGTTGTCGACAGTGTGGAAGGATGTAGCAGGTTACAGAGGGACATAGATAAGCTGCAGAGCTGGGCTGTGAGGTGGCAAATGGAGTTTAATGTAGAGAGGTGTGAGGTGATTCACTTTGGAAGGAATAACAGGAATGCGGAATATTTGGCTAATGGTAAAGTTCTTAAAAGTGTGGATGAGCAGAGGGATCTAGATGTCCATGTACATAGATCCCTGAAAGTTGCACCCAGGTTGATAGGGTTGTGAAGAAGGCCGATGGAGTGTTGGCCTTTATTGGTAGAGGGATTGAGTTCCGGAGTCAGGAGGTCATGTTGCAGCTGTACAAAACTCTGGTACAGCCGCATTTGGAGTATTGCGTACAGTTCTGGTCACCGCATTATAGGAAGGACGTGGAGGCTTTGGAGCGGGTGCAGAGGAGATTTACCAGGATGTTGCCTGGTATGGAGGGAAAATCTTATGAGGAAAGGCTGATGGACTTGAGATTGTTTTCGTTGGAGAGAAGAAGGTTAAGAGGAGACTTAATAGAGGCATACAAAATGATCAGGGGGTTAGATAGGGTAGACAGTGAGAGCCTTCTCCCGCGGATGGAAATGGCTGGCACGAGGGGACATAGCTTTAAACTGAGGGGTAATCGATATAGGACAGAGGTCAGAGGTAGGTTCTTTACGCAAAGAGTGGTGAGGCCGTGGAATGCCCTACCTGCAACAGTAGTGAACTCGCCAACATTGAGGGCATTTCAAAGTTTATTGGATAAGCATATGGATGATAATGGCATAGTGTAGGTTAGATGGCTTTTGTTTCGGTGCAACATCGTGGGCCGAAGGGCCTGTACTGCGCTGTATCGTTCAATGTTCTATGTTCTATATTACTTTCTCCGCCAATTTACTGGAATTGTTTAGCCATTCACCATAAATAGATTAATGCCTCCATTAAAGACAAGACAATTGGCATGATACCATGACTGGCCTAAATAAACTAATCTAGAATGGTTCCCAAAATTATGTCTCGTGGTTGGTGCCTTTAATTTTAATGAGCATAGTATGTGGGGCAGGATTCTCCAATTAGGAGACTTTCTCCCACTGGACTTAAATCGCTCCTGCTAGGAGTGAGGCCTGCTTTGCGATTACCTCTCCAATGCCAAGTAATTTATGCATGGCGGGGAGCTCGTGGGATTCTGTCAGAATCCCGGTATCGGGCCATAATTTTGAGTGGGGCCCTGAGATCCAGCGGGTGGCCACCCTCTCCCCCACAATGCAAAACCTGCGCTCCCCCCCCCCGCCTCCGCTGACAAATAGAGGCATCCTTCACCCCTGCCATAGGAATAACGGGTCACCCCCCCACCTCCCCAAAGCACACATGCATGAGGGTGACCAGACCGACCCCCCCCCCCCCACTAACACCCACCTGACCATCCAGCAGACCCCGCCATCAGAGACCCCAAACCGAGACCCCGAACAGGGCCCCCCCCAACAGACCCGTCTATCAGATATCTCCATCGGAATCTGCGAACAGAAACCCCTTACAGAGACCCCCAACAGGGCCCCCCATCAGACCACTCCATCAGAGCTCTCCATCAGAGATTCTGAACAGAGACCTCCAACAGGGACCCCCAACAGGTCTCCCCATCAGACCCCTCCATCAGAGAACTCCACCGGAGTCTCCGAACAGAAACCCCTTACAGAGACCCCCAACAAGGCCCCCCATCAGACCACTCTATCAGACATCTCCATCTGAGACTCCGAACAGAGACCTCCAACAGGCCTCCCCATCAGACCCCTCCATCAGAGATCTCCATCGGAGTCTCCGAACAGAAACCCCTTACAGAGACCCCCAACAGGGCCCCCCATCAGACCACTCCATCAGAGCTCTCCATCAGAGATTCTGAACAGAGACCTCCAACAGGGACCCCTAACAGGCCTCCCCATCAGACCCCTCCATCAGAGATCTCCATCGGAGTCTCCGAACAGAAACCCCTTACAGAGACCCCCAACAGGGCCCCCCATCAGAGATCTCCATCAGAGACTCCGAACAGAGACCTCCAACAGGGAGCCCCAACAGGCCTCCCCATCAGACCCCTCCATCAGAGATCTCCATCGGAGTCTCCGAACAGAAACCCCTTACAGAGACCCCAAACAGGGCTCCCATCAGACCACTCCATCAGATATCTCCATCAGAGACTCCGAACAGAGATCTCCAACAGGGACCCCCAACAGGCCTCCCCATCAGACCCCTCCATCAGAGATTCTCATCGGAGACCGCAAACAGAGACCCCTTACTGAGACCCCCAACAGGGACCCCCAACGGACCCCTGCATCAGAGATCCCCATCGGAGACCCCGAACAGAGACCCCTTACAGAGACCCTCAACAGGGCCCCCCATCAAACCCCTCCTTCAGAGATTCCCATCGAAGACCCCGAACAGAGACCTCCAACAGGGCTCCCCCTCCATCAGAGATCTCCATCGGAGACCCCCAAACAGAGACCCCTTACAGAGACCGCCAGCAGAGACCCCCAACAGACCCCTCCATCAGAGATCTCCATCGGAGACCCCAGAAACCCCTTACAGAGACCCCTAACAGGGACCCCCAACAAACCCCTCCATCAGAGATCCCCATCGGAGACCCCGAACAGAGACCCCTTACAGAGACCCTCAACAGGGCTCCTCCTCAAACCCCTCCATCAGAGATCCCCATCGAAGACCCCGAACAGAGACCTCCAACAGGGACCCCCAACAGGGACTATCAACAGACCCCTCCATCAGAGATCCCGATCAGAGACCCCCAACAGAGGCCCCCAACTGTGACCCCCAACAGAAACCCCCCATTAAAACCCCCCCACCAGATCTGAACCACCCACCCCCCACCCCCCCAGCAGATGTTACAAGTGTCAGGGGCTTCCTGGAAAGCCAAGTACATTTCAAAGGGCTTGATATCCCTTGACAGCCTTTGAAATTCAGATATTCCTTTCAATACACACAGTAATACATTGTACTTGCCAGTGATTGACAGTTTTATTACTCCAGACACAGCTATTTGGTGGATTATTTATTGATTTTGCCCTTCAGGCTTGAATGCATCTCCATTACCCTGCTTTGATGCTAACTAAATGTTTATAAACACTCTTGCTATGATTACACTCTTACCCCCTTGACCCACCGCGGGGTCCACCACGTCAGGGTCACACTTGAAAATACCTGCACTAATCCACCTTCACGTGAATACAGGCTGAGAGGCCTGGAGCATTACTGGGGTGTGGAGAATCTGGTTTCCAGTCTGCTAGTCAGATGCAAATGGCTGAAAATTACCTATTTACATGCTCCTGCTGGGGCAGAGGGTGTAGCTAGCTTGCCCGATGCTGAATCTGCTTTTAGCCTGACGCTCAATTCTCCATCAGGTAGGAAACCCCGCTATCAGTGATGGGTGGCGGAGAATCCACATCATAATCACAGTGCACATAAATTATTTTATTATTAAAACAACGTAGATTGTGGTGTAATATAAAATGATGGAAGTAGGAACAGGATAAATAATAGCTGAATGTTTCCCATAGTTAGAGGTTCAAAAATAAAGGGCGGTAGATACAAGAATAAATGTAAAAGCCGGAGTTCTCTGGCCTTCTGCTGGTGGCAGCATTCTCTGGTCCCACCATTAACACACCTCCACCCATGGGTTCCAGGCAGCGTGGGGTGACTGCAATGGGAATTCCCATTGACAGCGACTGGAGCAGAGAACCCCGTCACCAGCGAACAGCGCACTGCCTCCCGCTGGGAAACACACAGCTGGGAGACCAGAGAATCCTGCCCAAAGGATTGAAAACAGAGGGCTGCTAAACAAATCTTCACACGGGGTTGTGAAACTCTGAGATTTACTGCCAGTGTTATTGGTTCAGGCTGGAGCAACATCAGCATTTACAATCAGATTGGATGAAGGAAAATGTGCTGAAGGAATATGGGAACAGGTGAGTAAATGTGATTAGAAGTATTTGGTCATTTGGAGGTGCCATGAAAATATATCAAGGAGATTCGAGCAATTGGAATATTTTCAGTTGGTTATGTACAGGTCATACATTTTAAACTGTGGGAATATGTCAGTAAGATAAATAAGGAATGACAGAGTGGCTGTGTGAATCTAACTGTACATCTGATATGTAAAGGAGCCTAGCAACGCTGTAAACAGATATTTACTGAAGACAATGGCCGGAATTCTCTGGTCGTCGCGATTCACTCTTCCCGCCAGAAGCGCACCCCCGCCCATGGGTTTCAATGGGAAACCCCATTGACAAGCGGCGGGAAGATAGAATCCCGTGACCAGCGAATGGTGCGCGGTGGAGAAACATGCGGCTAGCGGATCAGAGAATTCTGCCAGATATAATAAGGATGGGCGGGAGTCTCCGGTCTCGCCCTTTGCGAGCAAGAACAGAAAATTTGGTGTTCCAACCAAAACGCTCAGCGGCACCTAAAAATCCCAGCCATGAGCTGAGGGTTATTATTTCAAGTTCCCTTTCTGGGAATTGAACAACGCAAAATCTACCATCAGCCGTGCCCTTAACCGAGGGTAAACACTGAAGTAGACTTGTTGGGCTGAATGGCAAGTTTCTGTATCGTAACACATTGGCCGAATTCTCCGGCTGTTGGGATTCTCTTTTCCCTGCCCGCGGGGTTCCCGGTGGTGATGGGTGGCCCCATTGGGAAATCCCAAGCAGCGGGAAGAGAGAATCCCGCCGCCAGTGAATGGCACGTTGTCGAGAAACAGGCGGCTGGGGGACAAGGGAGACCCCCCCATTATTATGGTTGTTAAGAACATATATCAGAGGCGGGATTCTCCGCCGGAGGGATTCACCGTTTTGCCGGCGTCTAGGGGTTTCCCTATGGGGTGGGGCTGCCCCACAATGGGAAGCCCCATTGACCGGCCGGTGTAACGGAGAATCCCGTCGGCGGGTCGGGGCAGAAATTAGGCAGGGCAGAGAATCCCATCCCAGTTCTGTGAAATAAACAACCCATTTTAGATTCAGCTGAGAATCAATTGAGTGATAAATTTTGATGCATTTCATAAGCAAGATAATTCAAAGGAAAATTCTAAGGCATTTATTTATACTTTGCAGTAAGCTCTTTCACAAGAGTTGCAACCAAAGTTACAAACATGTCTTTCCTTCACATTTGGGAAGATCTTTTCAATAAAATTGACTTTGTTTTATTTTCCATAGGCATTTTGGGGCCAAAATTTATTGCACTCAAATAAGAATCAGTGTTAACACTTCCAATTTCAGTTATTTAAAAATCACATTAAGGTCATACATTCTGTTAAAACTGTCTCTGTTCTGAATACAGTTTAGAAAATGTATGAGTTACATTCCATTCCCTAACAAAATGGTCAAACTAAACTTGGCTTCATTTACCATTTACTCTGCCACAGATAAATGGAGATCAGGCCCACTGTTCAGCATCAAAATCTGTGTAGATGTGCTGTTTATGTTCGATCCCGAAAAGGGGCTGCCAGTTGACACAACTTAGTATAAAGGAACATGATGAAGGTCAAGAGGGCATTTGCAGCCAAAGGATTATTTAGTTGTCTGATCACCTCTGATTAACTTCCTTACAGCAGGGCATAACCCTGATCACATTTACTGTTCTCCTTTAGGTCAGCCTTTGCACATTTCAACATTATTTGCAACGTGAACTGTTCAATTAAAAATCAAATACTTCATAATTTTCTTATAAAATAGTCTAGTTTAGTACTTTTGAGGCAGGCTCATATTGGTGACTGCTTTTTGATGACTCCCATTCAAGTCATTATGATTATAGATGAACCTCAGAAGTGTTATTTGACACCATTATATAATTTGACTGAAGCAATGTGATATGCTCCATTGATTTCTCTTTGGTATGTTTGACACATAAAATGAGTTGGGCGGGATTCTCCAGTCGCCGCTGCCGGAATCACATTCAGCGATCGGCCGGAGAATACCCGTTTGCGCTGGAATCGGGGCGGCGCCGCTTTTGCAATGCTCCACCCCCTTGAAAAGAGCGTACTCGCAGAGTACACAGGACGTCACATGAGGCCCTCCCCCGATGCTCCGCCCCCGATGGGCCGCGTTCCCGACAGTGTGAAGCACTTATCCTTTTTATTCTTGTGAACCCGGCGTGGTGGCTGAGGACTGAGTCCAGCGCCGCGACAGTCGGGGGGGGGGGGGGGCTGTTCCGCGGGCAGGGGGAGCTTTGGAGGCGGCTGGGAGCACTGGTAGGGGGTATTCTGGAGGTGGCGAGGATGATCACGGGGTAGTCTTTGGCAAGCCGGGTCCGAGCACGGCCGCCGCCATGTTGCACGGCACGGCCACGAACCCGACAATTCTCCGGCCGTATCCGTAGGTAAAGCCGGGGCTTTACGCTGCGTGTCTGCTCGCCTCCTACCAGATGGAGGATCGGTGCAGCTTTTGCGTTATTTTTCGGGCAGAAAATGCCACTGTTCCCACGCCGGCATCAGCACTTAGTCTCCAAATTGGAGACTGCAGCCCGTTAATTTGAAAGAATCCAAATATGTATTTGACATGTACCAAGCATATATTTGACATGTGTCAAGCATGTGTTTGGCATGTGTCTTTCTCAACAGCAACCTGGCACAGCAGCCAAACAAGTCATTCTCATGATTGCTCCACGCTATCTAATTTCTGCAAGGGACTCTGAAACCGTAATTAGGCCATGAAAATGATCGAACCAAATTTTGTGGATGGATTTTTTTCAGGCATCCTTGGGCCACAGGATGGTGTCCCCAATATTAAACCTTGGTGTGCTAGTTTTATGGGTGGGGAATATTCATCAGGAGTTTCCACTCCCGTCAGTGGCAGGCATATTGGCAGGGGAGGGGAAAATATTGCGGGAGCGCAGAAGTTAATTTTATGTCGACATGAAAACAAATCGTGATCCTCTGCTCCGCACCACAATGGCGGAGCACGTTTCCCACTGTGCCATGTTGGGAATGGTATTTGAATATATTTGAATATCATCAATGCTCATGATGAAGCAGATCACTGGAATCGCACACCTATACTTGCTGAAAAGACCATGCAGATGTCTAATTTGACTGGCACGATTCAGTCGGATATAAGGGACGTGCACCTGGCGAGCTGCATTGAAACTCATGAGTTTGGGGTATGTTTGCCTGTCTTACATCATGATTCGCTTGCAGCTTGTCCAACTCCACGCCATGCTGAACAGGGAACAGAACAATGATTTCAGGGCGGTGTCAGAGCCGAGGTTCTACGTAGTGGACCAGCAGTAAGGTTGGAGGGGTTGGGTGATGGTTTAAATAAGCTGGAGGGCAAAATGTTGACTGGGAAGGGATAGGGAATACTCAGGAAGGGTGTATTCAGATGTAATGGAGAATGGGGTGGTGGTGGGTGTGTTGGGGGGTTGGGGGGGGGGGGGTGCTATTGTGCAATATCCCAGGGCCAGAATAGGAAATGAGTCGAGAGCAGAAGAGCAAGGCCTGAGTTCTCAGGCCGTTCACTTGCAGCGAGATTCTCTGGTCCCACCAGCAATGCAACGCCACCCGTGGTTTCTCAGCGACATGGGGTGACTTCAATGGGAATTTCCATTGACAGCAGCAGGAGCAGAAAATCCCATTACCAGTGAATGGTGGGCCCCCTCCTGCTACTGAGAAACATGCGGCTGGGAGGCCAGGGAACCCCGCCCCAATATCCGAATCAGGGTCAGAATGGGGAGTGAGTCAAGTGAAGAAGTGCTTCTGTTTAGATTGCTGAGCTTTCGCAGACTGTCTTGATCCCACTCTAGGGAGGCAAATTAAATTCAATAAACATTGGTAGTTAATAGTTTAATCATGATCATGAAACCATTGTTGATTGTCATAAAAACCCATTTGGTTCCCTAATGTCCTTTAGTGAAGGAAATCTGCTATCCTTACCTGGTCTGGCCTACATGTGACTCCAGATCCACAGCAATGTGGTTCACTCTCAAAATGATGCCAGGGATGGGCAATACATGTCGGCCCAGCCAGGACGCCCACATCCCCTGAAGGAATAAAAAAAGCTCTGCATCGAATAATCTCATTCCCTCACTGAACATTTGCCCACATGTGTATTCCAAAGGAGTGCACTGATTGAGGAGACCAGAACCTGGGATAAAAGCAGCACATCCAAGCACCTTCCAAAGCAAACTCATAGAGCTGGATTCTCCGTCCAGCAAAGCCGGAATCACGAATCGCAGTCGGGCTGAGAATCAGGCGTCATCCGAACATCGAGGTCGGCACTGGGCATGCGCCTCGATGCAGTGTGAATGTGTCCCACGCCAACGTGGGTCTACAAACCGTAGTGTAATGGCCATTAACATATCATTTTAAAAATATATAAATTTAGAGTACCCAATTCATTTTTTCCAATTAAAGGGCAATTTAGAGTGGCCAATCCACCTAACCTGCACATCTTTGGGTTGTGGGGCGAAACCCACACAAACTCAGGGAGAATGTGTGTCGTGAACCATTGTATTATATTGTACATAATGCTCTTACGTATTGTACTTACTGTTCTTACTGTTTGTTACATGTCTGGGTTTGTCCCTGCTGGCTCCGCCCCTCAGGCTCAAGTATAAAGTGGCTAACCTCCAGCCCTGTCCTCATTCTGGGACCGGCTGCCAGCAGGTGTCTTTTAGCTGATTAAAGCCACAGTTTACTCTTCCGACTCTCGACTGTCGTCATTGATGGGACATCAATTTAATCAGCTAAGATTTTAAGGTGGATCCATCACTCAAGCCTGATCACCTGGAGCTGGACCCCCAAGCAGCCGACGCCACTGCCACGTTTGAACACTGGCTAAGCTGCTTCAAATCTTACATTGATTCCTCTGCTGCCGCCGTCGCTGAGACCCACAAGCTGCGAGTCCTCAACTTCCGGGTGAGCCCGCAAGTTTTCCTTCTTAGCAGAGATGCTACCTCGTACGAGGATGCGATAACGCCGTTGAAGGGGCAATATGTTAAGGAAGTCAACGAGGTGTACGCTAGGCACCTTCTTGCCACGAGGCAACAGCGCCCCAGAGAATCGCAAGCTGAATTTCAGCGTGCCTTGCTGGTACTCGGCTGTCAAGCACACCGAATTGCTGATTCGGGACGCCTATGTCGCAGGCATAAAATCTAATTACATCCACCAGCGCCTACTAGAAGCGGGTACACTCGACCTCCAAGACACAGTACAGCTCTCGGACTCGTTGGAAGTGGCCTTCCATAACATGGATGCCTACACCTCCGACCACGCGGCACCCTCGTGGACGTCGTGGGCGCCGCCATCACCTGACCCAGGGGCGCGGCAAGCCTGTGCCGCGCAGTGACCCGCCACTGGGTACTGTGTCGCAACTCTTACAGTACGGGGCGTCGAGTACAAAAAATTCAAGCTCTACGTCCTCCCCCAACTCTGCGCTGCCCTACTACTAGATCTAGATTTCCAATGTCACCTCAAAAGTCTTACCTTGGAGTTCGATGGACCCCTGCCCCCTCTCACCATCTGTAGCCTCTCGACACTTAAGGTCGCCCCACCCCCGCTCTTTGCTAACCTCACCCCGGACTGTATGCCCGTCGCCACTAGGAGCAGACGATACGGTGCTTGGGACAAGGTCTTAATCAGGTTGGAGGTCCAGCAACTCCTGCGGGAAGGGATCATAGAGGCCAGTACTAGCCCCTGGAGAGCCCAAGTGGTGGTCGTCAAAACTGGGGAGAAGCACCGGATGGTCACCGGCTACAGTCAGACCATCAACCGGTACACACAGCGCGATGCGTACCCTCTCCCCCGCCTATCTGACATGGTCAATCAGATTGCGCAGTACCGAGTCTTCTCCACTGTTGACTTGAAGTCCGCGTACCACCAGTTCCCTATCCGCCCGGAGGACCGCCAATACACTGCCTTCGAGGCAGATGGCCACCTCTACCACTTCCTCAGGGTCACCTTCGGCGTCACCAATGGGGTCTCGGTCTTCCAACGGGAGATGGACCGAATCGTTGACCAGTACGGGATGCGGGCCACGTTCCTGTATCTGGATAATGTCATCATCTGCGGCCATGACCAGCAGGACCATGACGCTAACCTCCAACATTTCCTCCACACCGCCAAGCTCCTTAACCTAACATACAATAAGGAGAAATGCGTTTTCCGCACAACCCGCCTAGCCACCCTTGGTTATGTTGTGGAAAACGGAGTCCAAGGCCTGATTTCGACCGCATGTGCCCCCTTCTGAAACTTCCACTCCCCCACTGCCCCAAGGCCCTGAAGCGATGCCTGGGGGTTCTTTTCCTATTATGCCCAGCGGGTCCCCAATTATGCGGACAAGGCCCGCCCACCCATTAAATCTACCATTTTTCCCCTGATGGCTGAGGCCCGCCTGGCCTTCAACCGCATCAAAACAGATATAGCCAAAGCCACGATGCACGCAGTAGACGAGTCCACCCCATTCCAGGTGGAGAGCGATGTGTCTGACTTTGCTCTGGCCGCTACCCTCAACCAGGCGGGCAGTCCCGTGGCTTTCTTCTCCCGTACCCTCCAGGGCTCCGAAATTCGACACTCATCCGTCGAAAAGGAAGCCCAGGCCATAGTGGAAGCGGTGCGACATTGGAGGCATTACCTGGCCGGCAGGCGATTCACTCTCCTCACTGACCAACGGTCGGTTGCCTTCATGTTTAGCAATATACAGCGGGGCAAGAGCAAGAATGACAAGATCCTAAGGTGGAGAATCGAGCTCTCCACCTATAATTATGATATCTTGTATCGACCTGGGACGCTCAATGAGCCCCCAGATGCCCTATCCCGCAGTACATGTGCCAGCACACAAGTAGACCGACTTCGGGCTCTCCACAATGACCTCTGTCTCCTGGGGTGATGTGTTTGGCGTTCTGGATCCGTGGAACACATACAGGCCACCAACACTTAAAATAGTGCAACACTATTTTATTAAGCTAGAAACTGTTGAACATACTTTCACTGTGGGTTAACATGATGTTAGATTAAACTAAAGACCTATGCCAGTCTGCACCAGTCTATGCACTCAGCACATGGTGAGGACCTGTGCTGTAAGCTGTCCTTGTAGGAGGCTGCATCCCGAATGAGCGGGAACTCTGATGCCCCCTGTCTTTATAGTGAGTGTGCTCTAACTGGTGATTGGCTGCGGTGTTGTGTGTGTTTATTGATCTTGCTGTGTGTCCATCAGTGTGTGTGTATCTGCACCATGATATACTGGTGTACATCATGACATCCCCCCTTTTATAAAAGAATGTATATGTGTGGCAATAAATAATGTATGGTGAGAATGTTCCTAACTACGTGTGGGGTGCGAAGACATATTTACAGGACTACGTACATGAGAACTAAGCTATTTACATGGGAAGGTGCCTGGTGCAGAGAAACAGTGTGCAACAAGAATAACAAGATCAACACTATATACAAACCAGGGAATCGATCAAACAAAGCAACAAAACAATTCAGAGAGCCTAAAAGTCCGCAAAGTTCATAAAGTAAGTCTCTGAGGTGGGCGACGAATTCTGGTTGACCGCCTCATGGGTGGGTCGAGAGCCGCTGGTTCAGGAGCAGGCTGGACTGCGTCAGAGTCAGGGGAATGCAGAGTGACAGGGAGCTCTGCATAGTCCGTGGCAGGGTCAGCAGGAGGGCGAGGCGACAGTGGAGGATCACGTGGCGAGCGTGGAATGAGACGAAGGGCGTGTCGATTGCGGCCAGAATAGAGCCATCCGGTAGACGAACCAGGAACGAGCGCGGGGCCACCTGCCGAAGGACAACAGCAGTCGCAGACCAGCCCCCATCCGGAAGATGGACGTGGATTTTGTCAACTGGAGCCAGAGCAGGGAGATCAGCTGCACGGGAGTCATGAGCCGCCTTGTGCTGTGCATGAGACAGCTGCATCCGGCGAAGGACCGGAATGTGGTCGAGGTCTGGGACATGGCTGGACGGCACCGTCGTTCTCAGGGTACGACCCATGAGTAACTGGGCTGGCGACAGGCCAGTGGACAGCGGGGCGGAGCGATCGGCCAGCAAGGCAAGGTGGAAATCGGACCCAGCATCGGCAGCCTTGCATAGGAGCCGATTGACTATATGTACTCCCTTCTCCGCTTTGCCGTTGGATTGGGGGTACAGGGGACTGGATGTCACATGGGCAAAATTGTACCGCCTGGAAAAGTTGGACCATTCCTGGCTGGTGAAGCAGGGGCCATTGTCCGACGTAACCGTGAGTGGGATGCCGTGTCGAGCAAAGGTTTCTTTACATGCACGAATGACGGCAGACGAGGTGATGTCGTGCAACCGTATCACCTCCGGGTAATTCAAAAAGTAGTCCACGATCAAGACATAGTCTCTACCCAGCGCGTGGAACAGGTCGATGCCCACCTTGGTCCATGGTGACGTGACCAACTCATGGGGCTGCAGGGTCTCACGTGGTTGGGCCAGCTGGAAGGGCTGACAAGTGGGGCAGTTGAGCACTGTGTTGGCTAAGTCCTCATTAATGCCGGGCCAGTACACTGCCTCTCGGGCCCATCGGCGGCACTTTTCCACGCCAAGGTGGCCCTCGTGTAGTTGTTCCAGGACAAGCTGGCGCATGCTATGTCGGATGTCAATGCGGTCCAGTTTTAGAAGAACCCCCTCTACTACCGCCAGATCATCTCTGATATTGTAGAACTGAGGGCATTGGCCCTTGAGCCACCCGTCCATTAGGTGGCGCATGACACGCTGTAGCAAGAGGTCAGCCGCCGTCTCGCGGCAAATTTGGACGAGGCATTCATCCGTGGCAGGTAGATTGGAGGCGGCGAATGCCACATGGGCGTCAACCTGGCAGACAAATCCCGCTGGGTCACATGGAGTGTTGACTGCCCTGGAGAGAGCGTCAGCAATGATGAGGTCTTTGCCTGGGGTGTATACCAGCTGGAAGTCATATCGCCGGAGCTTGAGAAGAATACGCTGGAGGCGAGGCGTCATATCGTTCAAGTCTTTCTGTAATATTGACCAGCGGGCGATGGTTGGTCTCGACGGTGAATTGAGGAAGTCTGTAGACATAATCGTGAAACGTAACAACAGCGGTCAGAAGGCCCAGGCACTCCTTTTCTATCTGCGCGTGGCACTGCTCCGTGGGGGTCATTGCACGTGACGCATATGCAACGGGGGCCCACGATGAAGCCTCATCACGTTGAAGGAGCACTGCCCCAATGCCGGATTGACTGGCATCGGTCGAAATTTTGGTCTCCTTTGCTGGATCAAAGAAAGCTAAGACTGGGGCCGTGGTCAATTTTGCTTTGAGTTCTCTCCATTCGCGATCGTGGGCAGGGAGCCATTGGAAGTCTGTCGTCTTCCTGACCAAATTCGTGAGAGCCGTGGTATGAGAGGCGAGGTTAGGGATAAATTTCCCTATAAAATTGACCATGCCCAGAAATTGGAGGACCGCCTTCTTGTCCTCTGGTGTTTTCATAGCTGTGATGGCAGCTACCTTGTCCACATCCGGCTGCACGCCCAATTGGGAGATGTGGTCCCCGAGGAACTTGAGTTCCGTCTGACCAAAAGAGCATTTGGCTCTGTTGACGTGGAGCCAATGCTCATGTATACGTCTGAATACGCGCTGGAGGTGACTAACATGCTCCTGCGGGGTGGTGGACCAAATGATTATGTCGTCGACATAGACGCGAACACCCTCAATGCCTTCCATCATTTGTTCCATAATCCTATGAAACACTTCTGATGCAGATATGATCCCAAATGGCATACTGTTGTAACAATGTCTGCCAAAGGGGGTATTAAATATGCAAAGTTTCCTGCTGGATTTATCCAGCTGGATTTGCTAGAATCCTTTTGAGGCATTGAGTTTGGTGAAGAGCTTGGCGCGAACCATCTCACATGTGAGCTCTTCGCGCTTGGGAAATGGATAGTGCTCTCTCATAATATTGCGATTTAGATCCTTGGGATCAATGCAAATTCTCAATTCGCCGGAAGGCTTTTTTTACACATACCATGGAACTGGCCCAGTCGGTCGGTTCCGTGACTTTGGAAATCACTCCTTGGTTCTAGAGGTCCTGCAGCTGCTGCTTGAGGCGGTCCTTAAGGGGTGCTGGGACCCTGCAAGGTGCGTGCACCACAGGCGTGGTATTCGGTTTTAATAAAATCTTGTAGGTGTACAGGAGCGTGCCCATGCCCTCAAAGACTTTGTGGTACTAGTTGATAATGGCGTTGAGCTGCGCTCTGAAGTCAGTGTCCTGAAAGGCAGATGCGTCAGCAGGAGAGAGAGAGTGAACTCTCTATACTAGGTTCAACAGCTTGCATGCCTGCGCGCCAAGCAGGGAGACTTTCGAGGAGCCCACGATTTCAAAGGGAAGGATGGCTTTGCATGACTTGTGCTACACTTCGAGCTGACACGAGCCGCTGGCAGCAATGTCATTGCCATTATAATCTATTAACTGGCAGGCTGATGGGAGGATGGCTGGTTTGACACGGAGGCTTTGGAGGTCAGACCGCGCAATGAGATTGGCGGAGGCACCAGTGTCCAGGCGGAATCGTATTTGGGACCGGTTGACCGTAAGATTGGCACACCACTCATCGTCCGGATCGATGCTGTATACCGATAGAGGCTGGATTCCTTGCTTTGGGGACATCCTGTTTTTTGTAACAATACCGATTCGAAAAGGTGTCTTCGGGTCCTCGGTGTCAATATCGGGTAGTAAGTCCGCATCTGACTCGGTGACCGTGGGTTGAATGGCCCGGACATTCCTGCGAGTCTGTCCGGAGCGATACGAATTGGCAGGCCGAGCTGATCTGCATAAAGCAGCATAGTGGCCAAGTTTGCAACATCTCAGGCATTGTCGGGATTTGGCAGAGCATTGCCGCTTTAAGTGGGTGGAGCCACAGTTGCCGCAAGTTGTAGCGTCAGTACATTCGCTGCGCCACCATACATGGTGCGCGTCTGCGCAGTACGTTCGTCGACGTCGCCGTCCCCTCGTTCGGTGCGCACAAGTGCGGGAGTCTGTGAAAAGCACGCAAAATGGCCGTCCTCATCCAGGCTGAGGCCCTGGAGTTGCTCGATTGCTTGGACCCGTTCTGCCTCGTGGGGACCTTGCCGCGCCATTTCAGCTGCTTGGATGTGGGAATACCACCTAGTGGTGTGTTTGTGTAGCACGCAGGTTTCGATGGCGGTCGCTCGGGTGAGCTGCTGTACCTTGAGGAGCTGCTGGTGTAGGGGCTCTGACTGAACACCGAAAATGATCTGGTCGCGTATCAGGGAGTCGGAGGTGGGCCCGCAATTACAGGACTGCGCAAGGATGCGAAGGTGGGTGAGAAAGGAGTGGAAATGTTCATCCTTACCCTGTAAACGCTGTTGTAATACATAGCGCTCAAAACTTTCATTCACCTCTATGTTGCAGTGACTGTCAAACTTGAGGAGGACCGTCTTGAATTTTGATTTATCTTCATCATCAGCAAAGGTGAGAGAATTGAAAATGTGGATGGCATGTTCCCCGGCCCTGGATAGGAAGAGACCGATCTTCTTGGTGTCCGAGGCATCTTCCCAGTCTGTGGCTTCCAGGTAGAGTTGGAAGCGTTGTTTGACTATCTTCCAGTTGGCCCCCAGGTTACCGGTGATGCGGAGCAGCGGCGGCGGGCGGACGCTGTCCATTTTGCAGGATGGCAGTATGCTGATGGAAGGCAGATTATTTGCAGGTAGGTCTAAGAAGTTCTAATATCCCTCTACTCCTGGTATCATGAAGTGTTGGGTGCTCTGGATCCGTGGAACACATACAGGCCACCAACACTTAAAATAGTGCAATTCTATTTTGTTAAGCTAGAAACTGTTGAACATACATCCACTGTTGTTTAACACGATGTTAGATTAAACTAAAGACCTATGCCTGCCCGGACCAGTCTATGCACTCAGCACATGGTGAGGACCTGTGCTGTAAGCTGTAAGCTCTGTCCTTGTAGGAGGCTGCATCCCGAATGAGCGGGAACTCTGATGCCCCCTGTCTTTATAGTGAGTGTGCTCTAACTGGTGATTGGCTGTGGTGTTGTGTGTGTTGATTGGCCTTGCTGTGTGTCCATCAGTGTGTGTGTATCTGCACCATGATATCCCGGTGTATATCATGACACGGGGGTCACCCGTTTTTTTCATTTAATCAAGGCCCGCAACCTGCCTTACACCATCGAGGAGGTCAGGACCATGACCAGGGACTGCCAGGTCTGCGCAGAGTGCAAACCGCACTTCTACCGGCCGGATAGAGCACATCTGGTAAAGGCCTTCCTCGCCTTTGAGCGCCTCACCATCAATTTCAAAGAGCCCCTCCCCTCCACTGACTGTAATGTGTACTTTCTCAACATCATTGATGAGTACTCACGTTTCCCTTTCGCCATCCCGTGCCCTGACATAACCTCTGCCACAGTCATCAAGGCCCTGCACGGCCTCTTCACCTTGTTCGGTTTCCCCACTTACATCCATAGCGATCGGGCTTCCTCCTTCAAGAGTGATGAGCTGCGTCAGTTCCTGCTTAGCAAGGGCATCGCCTCAAGCTGGACTACCAGCTACAACCCCCGGGGGAATGGACAGGTGGAGAGGGAGAACGCGACGGTCTGGAATGTCGTCCTTCTTGCCCTACGGTCTACAAGTCTCCCTGTCTCCCGCTGGCAGGAGGTCCTTCCCGATGCGTTCCACTCCATCCGGGTCGCTCCTGTGTACCGCCACCAATGCGACACCTCTCGAGAGAATGCTTGTCTTCCCCAGGAAGTCCACCTCATGGGTCTCACTCCCATCCTGGCTGACGGTTCCAGGGCCCGTCCTCCTCTGGAAGCATGCGAGGAATCACAAGTCAGATCCCCTGGTTGAACGGGTCCTTCTCCTCCATGCTAACCCCCAATATGCCTACGCGGCAAACCATGCCGGGCGAGAGGACACAGTCTCCCTTCGGGACTTGGCACCTGCAGGTTCCCCAGCGACCATCACCACTATCCCCGACTCTACACTGTCTCCCTCCGTTGCGACTCACGACTCTACACCGTCTCCCTCCGTTGCTACTTATCCGGAAAACGACACGCTCCTGGATACGCAGGCCTCAACACTTCATCCGACATCAGTGTCCTCACCATAGCCGGGACTGAGGCGATCACAGCGGAAGGTCAAAGCCCCCGACAGACTCGATCTCTAATTCCACCCGCCCCACTTCACCCCGCCGGACTCTTTTTTTTAACAAGGGGTGAATGTGGTGAACCACTGCATTATATTGTACATGCTGCTCTTACATATGGTACTTACTGTTCTTACTGTTGGTTACATGTCTGGGTTTGTCCCTGCTGGCTCCGCCCTTCGGGCTCAAGTATAAAGGTAGCTAACCTCCAGCCCTGCCCTCATTCTGGGACCGGCTGCCAGCAGGTATCTTTTAGCTGATTAAAGCCACAGTTTACTCTTCCGACTCTCGTCTGTCGTCATTGATGGTACATCAATGTGCAAATCTCCACACGGACAGTGACCCAGAGCCGGGATCGAACCTGGGACCTCGGCGCCGTGAGGCAGCAATGCTAACCACTGTGCCACCGTGCTGCCTGCCATTAAAATATCATTAATGGGCACGACCCGGTAGTCTTCGGCCTACCTCGAGACTCAGCTGGTGCGGTTTACTTGTGGCATTTAAAAATGGAAACCAGGCGCCATGACTGCTGTGAGTGAGGGAGGAGATAAGAAATGTCTCCAAAGGTGCAACTATGGGCTATGGGCTGTTATTTGTGCTGCTGGCGGGGGAACAACTACCAGGGCTGGAAGGAGTAGCGGTGGGCGACCAGGTGATGTGCTGTGGGCCCGGGGTTTCCGAGCACGGACCGTTGTTGGCGCAGTTTGCAAGGTAGCCATCTGGCTGTGCATTCCATTGACTGGGCACTTGCCACACTCCCTGGCACACTGCCCACCCAGGGCGAATGCCCCACCAGTGATACTATCAGCTGGCCCACCGCGCTGGACCATGGCCAGCACCAAGCCCCGCCTGTCCACTGCGCCCCTGCTCCCATCCATCCTGCCCCCCGGACAGGTCAGCACAACCCTTACATCACACAAAGGACCCACTACAGCTGCAGTCCAAAAGGGTGTCCTTCCCCTTTCTCCAGCACCGTCCACGGGCCCTGAATGCATGCATGTCACCAAGTATGGTGGAGGTCGGGGAAGCCATGCTGGCAGGGTAGCACGCAGCCCACCCTAGGAGGTCACCAACGGTAGATCCATTAGGAGGAGCCACAGAGCATAATGTTGGTAGAGACGGGTGGTAGAACAGGAGGCCCCGCCCCCTTGGTGACTGGCACCTCCGGGGCCAGGGGTATGGTGCAGAGGGAAAAGTGTCGGGGGGGAACGACTGGAGGGTGTGGTAAGGATCGGGAGGGGGATGGGGATGGGGGACATGCTGGAGCAGGGGCTGCAGTGTAGGCCAAGGCCACCGTATAGCCCGTTGGACCTGGTTGGGCACGGGCGGACTCATCATGCGAACAGTTTTTTCTTTCTTTTTTTTCTTTTTATATTTAGAGTACCCAATTCATTTATCCTAATTAAGGGACAATTTAGCGTGGCCAATCTACCTACCCTGCACATCCTTTGCGTTGTTGGGGTGAGACCCACGCAAACATGGGGAGAATGTGCAAACTCCACACAGTCAGTGACCCAGAGGTGGGATCGAACCTGGGAGTTTGATGCTGTGAGGCTGCAGTGCTAATGACTGCACCACCGTGCTGCCCCTCACCATGCTAACATGTTGGCGGCTTTACCCCCTGCAGAAAATGGATCTCCACAGCCGGGTATGGCTGGCACCTGCCTGGCCGCTGCAACCCTGGTGGATGCACTGAGGCTGTATGAGCAGGAGCTTCTCGGGGAGAGCCCTTCAGTACAGGGGCCTGCCCCAGAGGAGTAGGAGCTAGCTGGTGATGATGGAGGGCTGGCGACCCAACAGGCTGAGGAGGAGGTGGGAAGGACACGTCACATCAGGCCTTGGGAACAACGGCAGAGCCAGTCGTGCAAAGACCTGCCGGACCGGGCATGCAGCTGATGGCTGCGGCTGAGCATGGAAACCATGCGATATCTGTGCCGGATCATGGCGCATCTGGAACCGTGAGGGTATGGGGCAGGACACCCGTTCCTGGTGGCCATCAAGGTGACGGATGCCATGAACGTTTAAGCCACAGAGTTCTTCCAGGCACCGAGCGGGTACTTGTCTGGGATCTCTCAGGTGTCTGTGCACAGGTGCATCCGCACTGTAATGGATGCCCTGTATGACCGGGCAGCAAAATACATTACCTTCGACATGGAAAGGGACCACCAGGTTGCCCGGGCATCACGATTCACCATCATCGCCTGGGTGCCCCACGTCCAAGGGGTGATCGACAGGAAGTGGTGCCCTTCATAAATCAGAAGGGATTTCACTCCCTCAATGTGCAGTTGGTATGAGACCACCGGATGCACATTGTGCATGAATCCTTTGTTCTGGCACACACGTCGGAGCCCGTCACCTTCGAGGTACACCCGCAGGTCAGGGGTTGGCTCCAGGGTTTGCGGTTTGTGGCTGATGACGCCTATCCGCCTCAGACCGACGCAGAGAACCACTATAACGATGCCCATGCATCGACCAGGGGCACCATCGAGCAGTCCATCAGCATCTTTAAGATGCGGTTCAGATGCCTGGACAGCTCTGGAGGGACCCTCCATTACACCTCGGAGGGTCTCTCACATCATGATGGCCTGATCCGTCCTCCTCAATATCATGCAGAAGAAGGTGACATGCTGGAGGATGAGGTGGAAGAACGGCATGCCTCGCCAAACAAGGAGGATGTGGAGGCGAGCCAGGCTGGGGCCCAGTCAGGCACAGATAGCCGCACGACATGTGTCAGGGCCGCCATGCATGGGACAACGTAATTGCTCCAATTTCGCTACCTAGGGGGCCTCCCCAGCGGCAGCTCAACTGTCCCATCCCACCCTCATGAACCCTCCCCCCCTCCTCAGTGGACACCTCCCTCCCAGCACCCAATCCCACCCACTCCATCCCCCCCAAATCCCCTCTGAGCTTCCCAATAGCTGCACCACAGGGTATTGGCCTTGGGTTGGCAACATCAGCAGGTCTGATCCATGGGGAGGAGGGTGATGTCAACCCGCTCCGTAGTGAGCTCTGGTGCTCTGCAACATCTGACTCCTGCCCCGGTGTCATGTACCACTGTCCGCCCGGGTAATCCCTGTATGTATGCTAGCCAGTCCATCACACGGGCACACAGTCCTTCTGGGGGGATGCGGGGGTGGTGTTGGGGTCTGGGGTGAGCGAGACTGTCGAGTGGTGATGGGTCACGCACTAGTAGGCCCTTCCACATGGCGTCCTCGCATCTTTGGCCGAGGCCCCTAGCGCCTTTGAGGGCGGCCACTCGGGGTACCCTTGACTGCCCTGGGAGCTCTGGCCCCTGCCGTATTCCAACACCCACGCTCAAAATCACTGGGTTCCCACACATCCTCCACCCAAACCCTCCAACCCCCCCCACTCCCACACCCAACCAGCACAGCCGCTTCGCCCAGCCCAGCACATCCCTCACACCCTGCAGACAGATGACCGAGGCAGTTTGGAACATCGGCGAACATCTGTTTATTGGTGACGGTGCTGTGTACAACTATTGTGCCCTAGCCCCTAATGCTATCCAAGTGCTGCACCCATGCCAACTTAACTGGTGTCCAACTTCCTAACTTTGGTGTCCTAATGCCCCTTCTAAGTGGTCCCCCAGGCGGTACATCAGGAGTGGAAGTGACCTGCTGCGTAACCCGCCCTATGACCTGAGTTCCCTTTGGCAGCCATCCTCTGGAGCAACCGAGTCTGGATGGGGCTGGCAGTCTTCCGGGTGTCACATGTGGTGTGGTGCACCCTGTCCTGCGTGCTGCCTATCGGATGCACAGGACAGGTGAGGGGGACTCAGATGTGTTGTAGTGTTCCGGCACCTCCCCTGCTGGTGTCATCGGCAAGGGCCCCATCACTTCCTTATCCCTCAGGTTGCCCAATGGCCCCTGGGCTACTTCTTGAGCAGGGGTAGGGCCGGCGCCCGTTCTGGGGCTCCACCGTCACCTGGCACTGCCAGTCCTGGATGCCCACTATCGTTTCGTCCAGGGTCTCCATGCTCACGGCCATGGAGCACACGGACTGTGCCATGTCCCTCTGGGACTGTGCCATGTCCCTCTGAGACTCTGCCATGTCCCTCTGAGACTCTGCCATGTTCCTCTGGAACTGGGCCACGTCCCACTGAGATTGTGCCATGTCCCTCTGGAACTGGGCCACATCCCTCTGGGACTGGTCACGTCCTTCTGGGACTGGCCCCGTCATTCAGGGACCAAGCCAGGTCCCTCTGTGTCTGTCTCAGGTCAGCCACGCCAAGCCAATGCTCACGACACTGCAGCAATGGTCCATTGATTACATACATAGAATTACATAGATTACATAGAACATACAGTGCAGAAGGAGGCCATTCGGCCCATCGAGTCTGCACCGACCCACATTAATCCCTCACTTCCACCTTATCCCCGCAACCCAATAACCCCTCCCAACCCTTATGGACACTACGGGTAATTTAGCATGGCCAATCCACCTAACCTGCACGTCTTTGGACTGTGGGAGGAAACCGGAGCACCCGGAGGAAACCCACGCAGACACGGGGAGAACGTGCAAACTCCGCACAGACAGTGACCCAGCGGGGAATCGAACCTGGGACCCTGGCGCTGTGAAGCCACAGTGCTAATCACTTGTGCTACCGTGCTGCCCTGGGCCAAGCTCTGGAGTACTGCAGCAATGTCCATGTGGCCCTGGTACATGGTTGCCTGTGACAAGGCCGCCCTGTCCTGTGCCTCAGACACCCTCTGCAGAGAGTGCCCCAGGCCTTGAACATCCTGACCTATGGTTGATACGTTCACATCCACGGCCTCCATCACAGACGCCACCAATGCAATGTTGGCCTGGGTGGCACGCATGGTCGGCACTGTCTCCTGCTCCTTCAGGTGATTGGATTCCACCAACTACACCTATAGGTTCTGGATGGTTACTGGCACAGCCTCCTACAGTACCTGGCTCTGCGCCTGCATCTCCAACATTGTGCAGACCCCCCATTCCAGATGCGCTAGACCTGTCTGGATGGCAGCTAGTCCCTGGGTGGGGCCGCCCTCCGACTTTTTGTCCCTTCGGGGGTTCCTACCTCCATCTGCTGTACTGCTGCATGTGCGCACTAGATAGGGCCTGAGGAGCGTCTTCACCAGAATGTCCAACCCAGGTGAGTGTTACTGGGTTGGTGGATGGTGCCGGTGACAGCAATGGCGAGAGGTTGGTGTTGGTGGGGTGTCGTGGGGTTCCGCCTGGGGACATGGGAGCCCAGATGGTCCCGCCATATCACCCGGTGAGTCAGGGGGCTGTGGCTGGTGCGAGGGACATTGGCTGGTTCCGTACCGCCGGCTGGTGACAAAAGACAAGATGAATGGTGAGATAATGGGTAGGTGTGGAATGGGGTGTGGAATGGGGTGTGGAATGGAGTGTGGAGTGGGGTGTGGAATGGGGTGTGGAATGGGGTGTGGAGTGGGGTGTGGAGTGGGGTGTGGAATGGAGTGTGGAGTGGGGTGTGGAGTGGGGTGTGGAATGGAGTGTGGAGTGGGGTGTGGAATGGGGTGTGGAATGGGGTGTGGAGTGGGGTGTGGAATGGGGTGTGGAGTGGGGTGTGGAATGGAGTGTGGAGTGGGGTGTGGAATGGAGTGTGGAGTGGGGTGTGGAGTGGGGTGTGGAATGGGGTGTGGAGTGGGGTGTGGAATGGGGTGTGGAGTGGGGTGTGGAGTGGGGTGTGGAGTGGGGTGTGGAGTGGGGTGTGGAGTGGGGTGTGGAGTGGGGTGTGGAATGGGGTGTGGAGTGGGGTGTGGAATGGGGTGTGGAATGGGGTGTGGAGTGGGGTGTGGAATGGAGTGTGGAGTGGGGTGTGGAGTGGGGTGTGGAATGGGGTGTGGAGTGGGGTGGGGAATGGGGTGTGGAGTGGGGTGTGGAGTGGGGTGTGGAATGGGGTGTGGAGTGGGGTGTGGAATGGGGTGTGGAATGCGGTGTGGAATGGGGTGTGGAGTGGGGTGTGGAATGGGGTGTGGAGTGGGGTGTGGAATGCGGTGTGGAATGGAATGTGGAATGGGGTGTGGAATGGGGTGTGGAGTGGGGTGTGGAATGGGGTGTGGAGTGGGGTGTGAAATGCGGTGTGGAATGGAATGTGGAATGGGGTGTGGAGTGGGGTGTGGAATGGGGTGTGGAATGGGGTGTGGAGTGGGGTGTGCAGTGGGGTGTGGAATGGGGTGTGGAGTGGGGTGTGGAGTGGGGTGTGGAATGGGGTGTGGAATGGGATGTGGACTGGGTTGTGGAAAGGGATTGGGTGTGGAGTGGGGTGTGGAGTAAGTTGTGGAGTGGGGTGTGGAATGGGCTGTGGAGTGGGGTGTGGAGTGGGGTGTGGAGTGGGGTGTAGAATGGGTTGTGGAGTGGGGTGTGGAATGGGGTGTGGAGTGGGGTGTGGAATGGGGTGTGGAATGGGGTGTGGAGTGGGGTGTGGAATGGAGTGTGGAGTGGGGTGTGGAGTGGGGTGTGGAATGGGGTGTGGAATGGGGTGTGGAATGCGGTGTGGAATGGGGTGTGGAGTGGGGTGTAGAATGGGTTGTGGAGTGGGGTGTGGAGTGGGGTGTGGAGTGGGGTGTGGAATGGGGTGTGGACTGGGGTGTGGAGTGGGGTGTGGAATGGGGTGTGGACTGGGGTGTGGAGTGGGGTGTGGAATGGGGTGTGGAGTGGGGTGTGGAGTGGGGTGTGGAGTGGGGTGTAGAATGGGGTGTGGAATGTGGTGTGGAGTGGGGTATGGAATGGGGTGTGTAGTGGGGTGTGGAGTGGGGTGTGGAATGGGGTGTCGAGTGGGGTGTGGAGTGGAGTGTGGAATGGGGTGTGGAGTGGGGTGTTGAGTGGAGTGTGGAATGGGGTGTGGAATGGAGTGTAGAATGGAGTGTGGAATGGGGTGTGGTGTGGGGTGTGGAGTGGGGTGTGGAATGGGGTGTCGAGTGGGGTGTGGAGTGGAGTGTGGATTGGGGTGTGGAATGGAGTGTGGAATGGGGTGTGGAGTGGGGTGTAGAATGGGGTGTGGAATGTGGTGTGGAGTGGGGTGTACAATGGAGTGTGGAATGGGGTGTGGAATGGAGTGTGGAATGGGGTGTGGAATGGAGTGTGGAATGGAGTGTGGAGTGGGGTGTAGAATGGGGTGTGGAATGGGGTGTGGAATGGAGTGTGGAATGGGGTGTGGATGTGGAGTAGAGTGTAGAATGGGGTGTGGAGTGGGGTGTGGAGTGGGGTGTGGAATGTGGTGTGGAGTGGGGTGTAGAATGGAGTGTGGAATGGGGTGTGGAATGGAGTGTGGAATGGGGTGTGGAATGGAGTGTGGAGTTGGGTGTGGAGTGGGGTGTGGAGTGGGGTGTGGAATGGGGTGTGGAATGGATTGTGGAGTGGGGTGTGGAATGGGGTGTGGAGTGGGTATGTGGAAAGGGATTGGGTGTGGAGTGCGATGTGGAGTAAGTTGTGGAGTGGGGTGTGGAGTGGGGTGTGGAGTGGGGTGTGGAGTGGGGTGTGGAATGGGGTGTGGAGTGGGGTGTGGAATGGGGTGTGGAATGGGGTGTGGAGTGGGGTGTGGAATGGAGTGTGGAGTGGGGTGTGGAGTGGGGTGTGGAATGGGGTGTGGAGTGGGGTGGGGAATGGGGTGTGGAGTGGGGTGTGGAGTGGGGTGTGGAATGGGGTGTGGAGTGGGGTGTGGAATGGGGTGTGGAATGCGGTGTGGAATGGGGTGTGGAGTGGGGTGTGGAATGGGGTGTGGAGTGGGGTGTGGAATGCGGTGTGGAATGGAATGTGGAATGGGGTGTGGAATGGGGTGTGGAGTGGGGTGTGGAATGGGGTGTGGAGTGGGGTGTGAAATGCGGTGTGGAATGGAATGTGGAATGGGGTGTGGAGTGGGGTGTGGAATGGGGTGTGGAATGGGGTGTGGAGTGGGGTGTGCAGTGGGGTGTGGAATGGGGTGTGGAGTGGGGTGTGGAGTGGGGTGTGGAATGGGGTGTGGAATGGGATGTGGACTGGATTGTGGAAAGGGATTGGGTGTGGAGTGGGGTGTGGAGTAAGTTGTGGAGTGGGGTTTGGAATGGGCTGTGGAGTGGGGTGTGGAGTGGGGTGTGGAGTGGGGTGTAGAATGGGTTGTGGAGTGGGGTGTGGAATGGGGTGTGGAGTGAGGTGTGCAATGGGGTGTGGAATGGGGTGTGGAGTGGGGTGTGGAATGGAGTGTGGAGTGGGGTGTGGAGTGGGGTGTGGAATGGGGTGTGGAATGGGGTGTGGAATGGGGTGTGGAGTGGGGTGTAGAATGAGTTGTGGAGTGGGGTGTGGAGTGGGGTGTGGAGTGGGGTGTGGAATGGGGTGTGGACTGGGGTGTGGAGTGGGGTGTGGAATGGGGTGTGGACTGGGGTGTGGAGTGGGGTGTGGAATGGGGTGTGGAGTGGGGTGTGGAGTGGGGTGTGGAGTGGGGTGTAGAATGGGGTGTGGAATGTGGTGTGGAGTGGGGTGTGGAATGGGGTGTGTAGTGGGGTGTGGAGTGGGGTGTGGAATGGGGTGTCGAGTGGGGTGTGGAGTGAAGTGTGGAATGGGGTGTGGAGTGGGGTGTGGAGTGGGGTGTGGAATGTGGTGTCGAGTGGGGTGTGGAGTGGAGTGTGGAATGGGGTGTGGAATGGAGTGTGGAATGGGGTGTGGAGTGGGGTGTAGAATGGGGTGTGGAATGTGGTGTGGAGTGGGGTGTACAATGGAGTGTGGAATGGGGTGTGGAATGGAGTGTGGAATGGTGTGTGGAATGGAGTGTGGAATGGAGTGTGGAGTGGGGTGTAGAATGGGGTGTGGAATGGGGTGTGGAATGGGGTGTGGACTGGGGTGTGGAGTGGGGTGTGGAATGGGGTGTGGAGTGGGGTGTCGAGTGGGGTGTGGAGTGGAGTGTGGAATGGGGTGTGGAATGGAGTGTGGAATGGGGTGTGGAGTGGGGTGTAGAATGGGGTGTGGAATGTGGTGTGGAGTGGGGTGTAGAATGGAGTGTGGAATGGGGTGTGGAATGGAGTGTGGAATGGGGTGTGGAATGGAGTGTGGAGTTGGGTGTGGAGTGGGAAGTGGAGTGGGGTGTGGAATGGGGTGTGGAATGGATTGTGGAGTGGGGTGTGGAATGGGGTGTGGAGTGGGTATGTGGAATGGGGTGTGGAGTGGGGTGTGCCGTGTGTGTGGAGTGGGGTGTGGAGTGGGGTGTGCAATGGAGAGAGGAATGGGGTGTGCAGTGTGGTGTGGAGTAGTGTGGAATGGGGTGTGGAATGGAGTGTGGAATGGGGTGTGGAGTGGGGTGTGGAGTGGGGTGTGGAGTGGGGTGTGCAGTGGGGTGTGGAGTGGAGCGTGGAATGGGGTGTGCAGTGGGGTGTGGAGTGGAGTGTGGAATGGAGTGTGGAATGGAGTATGGAATGGGGTGTGGAGTGGGGTGTGGAGTGGGGTGTGGAATGGGGTGTCGAGTGGGGTGTGGAGTGGAGTGTGGAATGGGATGTGGAATGGAGTGTGGAATGGGGTGTGGAGTGGGGTGTAGAATGGGGTGTGGAATGTGGCGTGGAGTGGGTGTGGAATGGGGTGTGGAATGGGGTCTGGAATGGAGTGTGGAATGGAGTGTGGAATGGGGTGTGGAGTGGGGTGTAGAATGGGGTGTGGAATGGGGTGTGGAATGGAGTGTGGAATGGGGTGTGGAGTGGGGTGTAGAATGGGGTGTGGAATGAGGTGTGGAGTGGGGTGTGGAGTGGAGTGTGGGGTGGGGTGTGGATTGGGGGTGTGAAGTGGGTTGTGGAATGGGGTGTGGAATGAGGTGCGGAGTGGGGGTTTGGAGTGGGGTGTGGAATGGCGTTTAGAAGGGTGTGGAATGGGGTGTGGAGTGGGGTGTGGAATGGGGTGTGGAATGGAGTGTG
This sequence comes from Scyliorhinus torazame, assembly GCF_047496885.1. Lineage (NCBI taxonomy): Eukaryota > Metazoa > Chordata > Chondrichthyes > Carcharhiniformes > Scyliorhinidae > Scyliorhinus > Scyliorhinus torazame. Next base: position 143,091,704 of record NC_092721.1, on the reverse strand, counting down.
GAGTGGGGTGTGGAATGGGGTGTGGAATGAGGTGTGGAGTGTGGTGTGGAGTGGAGTGTGGGGTGGGGTGTGGATTGGGGGTGTGACGTGGGTTGTGGAATGGGGTGTGGAATGAGGTGCGGAGTGGGGTGTGGAGTGGGGTGTGGAATGGGGTGTGGAGTGGGTTGTGCAGTGGGGTGTGGAGTGTGGAATGGAGTGTGGAATGGAGTGTGGAATGGAGTGTGGAATGGGGTGTGGAGTGGCGTGTGGAATGGAGTGTGGAATGGAGTGTGGAGTGGGGTGTGGAATGGGGTGTGGAGTGGGGGTGTGGAATGGTGTGTGGAGTAGGGTGGGGAAAGGGGTGTGGAGAGGGGTGTGGAATGGGGTGAGGAATGCAATGTGGAATGGGGTGTGGAGTGGGGTGTGGAGTGGAGTGTGGAATGTGGTGTGGAGTGGGTATGTGGAATGGTGTGTGGAGTGGAGTGGGGTGTGGAATGGGGTGTGGAGTGAGGTGTGGAGTGGGGTGTGGAGTGGAGTGTGGAATGGGGTGTGGAATGGAGTGTGGAATGGAGTGTGGAATGGAGTGTGGAATGGGGTGTGGATTGGGGTGTGGAGTGGGGTGTGGAATGGGGTGTCGAGTGGGGTGTGGAATGGGGTGTCGAGTGGGGTGTGGAGTGGAGTGTGGAATGGGGTGTCGAATGGAGTGTGGAATGGGGTGTGGAGTGGGGTGTAGAATGGGGTGTGGAATGTGGTGTGGAGTGGGGTGTAGAATGGAGTGTGGAATGGGGTGTGGAATGGGGTGTGGAATGGAGTGTGGAATGGGGTATGGAGTGGGGTGTAGAATGGGGTGTGGAATGGGGTGTGGATTGGAGTGTGGAATGGGGTGTGGAGTGGGGTGTAGAATGGGGTGTGGAGTGGAGTGTGGAATGGGGTGTGGAGTGGGGTGTGGAGTGGGGTGTGGAATGGGGTGTGGAGTGGGGTGTGGAATGGGGTGTGGAATGGAGTGTGGAATGGGGTGTGGAATGATGTGTGGAGTGGGGTGTGGAGTGGAGTGTGAGGTAGGGTGTGGATTGGGGGTGTGAAGTGGGTTGTGGAATGAAGTGTGGAATGGGGTGTGGAATGGAGTGTGGAAAAGGGTGTGGAATGGGGTGTGGAGTGGTGTGTGGAGTGGGGTGTGGAATGGAGTGTGGAATGGAGTTTGGAGTGGGGTGCCGAGCGGGATGAGGAATGGGGTGTGGAGTGGGTATGTGGAATGGGGTGTGGAGTGGGGTGTGCAGTGTGTGTGGAGTGGGATGTGGAGTTGGGTGTGGAATGGAGAGTGGAATGGGGTGTGCAGTGGGGTGTGGAGTTGTGTGGAATCGGGTGTGGAATGGAGTGTGGAATGGGGTGTGGAGTGGGGTGTGGAGTGGGGTGTGGAATGGGGTGTGGAGTGGGGTGTGCAGTGAGGTGTGGAGTGGAGTGTGGAATGGGGTTTGCAGTGGGGTGTGGAGTGGGGTGTGGAATGGAGTGTGGAATGGAGTGTGGAATGTGGTGTGGAGTGGGTTGTGGAGTGGGGTGTGGAATGGGGTGTCGAGTGGGGTGTGGAGTGGGGTGTGGAATGGGGTGTGGAGTGTGGTGTGGTGTGGGGTGTGGAGTGGAGTGTGGAATGGGGTGTGGAATGGAGTATGGAATGGGGTGTGAAGTGGGGTGTGGAGTGGAGTGTGGAATGGAGTGTGGAGTGGAGTGTGGAATGGGGTGTGGAGTGGGGTGTAGAATGGTGTGTGGAATGGGGTGTGGGTGGGGTGTGGTGTGGGGTGTGGAGTGGAGTGTGGAATGGGGTGTGGAATGGGGGTGTGGAGTGGGGTGTGGAATGGAGTGTGGAGTGGTGCTGTGGAGTGGGGTGTGGAATGGGGTATGGAATGGGGTGTGGAATGGAGTGTGGGGTGGGGTGTGGATTGGGGGGGTGAAGTGTGTTGTGGAATGGAGTGTGGAATGGGGTGTGGAGTGGGGTGTAGAATGGGGTGTGGAATGTGGTGTGGAGTGGTGTGTGGAATGGGGTGTGGAGTGGGGTGTGGAGTGGGGTGTGGAATGGGGTGTCGAGTGGGGTGTGGAGTGGAGTGTGGAATGGGGTGTGGAGTGGGGTGTTGAGTGGAGTGTGGAATGGGGTGTGGAATGGAGTGTGGAATGGGGTTTCGAGTGGGGTGTGGAGTGGAGTGTGGAATGAGGTGTGGAATGGAGTGTGGAATGGGGTGTGGAATGGAGTGTGGAATGGGGTGTGGAATGGAGTGTGGAATGGGGTGTGGATGTGGAGTGGAGTGTGGAATGGGGTGTGGAGTGGGGTGTGGAGTGGGGTGTGGAGTGGGGTGTGGAATGGGGTGTGGAATGGATTGTGGAGTGGGGTGTGGAATGGGGTGTGGAAAAGGGTGTGGAATGGGGTGTGGAGTGGGGTGTGGAGTGGGGTGTGGAATGGAGTGTGGAATTGAGTTTGGAGTGGGGTGTGGAGTGGGATGAGGAATGGGGTGTGGAGTGGGTATGTGGAATGGGGTGTGGAGTGGGGTGTGCCGTGTGTGTGGAGTGGGGTGTGGAGTGGGGTGTGCAATGGAGAGAGGAATGGGATGTTCAGTGGGGTGTAGAATGGGGTGTGGAATGGGGTGTGGAATGGAGTGTGGAATGGGGTGTGGAGTGGGTTGTAGAATGGGGTGTGGAGCGGAGTGTGGAATGGGGTGTGGAGTGGGGGTTTGGAGTGGGGTGTGGAATGGCGTGTGGAGTGGGGTGTGGAGTGGGGTGTGGAGTGGGGTGTGGAATGGGGTGTGGAATGGAGTGTGGAGTGGTGTGTGGAATGGGGTGTGGAATGAGGTGTGGAGTGGGGAGTGGAGTGGAGTGTGGGGTGGGGTGTGGATTGGGGGTGTGAAGTGGGTTGTGGAATGGGGTGTGGAATGGAGTGTGGATTCGGGTGTGGAATGGAGTGTGGAAAAGGGTGTGGAATGGGGTGTGGAGTGGTGTGTGGAGTGGGGTATGGAATGGAGTGTGGAATGGAGTTTGGAGTGGGGTGCCGAGCGGGATGAGGAATGGGGTGTGGAGTGGGTATGTGGAATGGGGTGTGGAGTGGGGTGTGCAGTGTGTGTGGAGTGGGGTGTGGAGTTGGGTGTGGAATGGAGAGTGGAATGGGGTGTGCAGTGGGGTGTGGAGTGGTGTGGAATCGGGTGTGGAATGGAGTGTGGAATGGGGTGTGGAGTGGGGTGTGGAGTGGGGTGTGGAATGGGGTGTGGAGTGGGGTGTGCAGTGGGGTGTGGAGTGGAGTGTGGAATGGGGTTTGCAGTGGGGTGTGGAGTGGGGTGTGGAATGGAGTGTGGAATGGAGTGTGGAATGTGGTGTGGAGTGGGTTGTGGAGTGGGGTGTGGAATGGGGTGTCGAGTGGGGTGTGGAGTGGGGTGTGGAATGGGGTGTGGAGTGTGGTGTGGTGTGGGGTGTGGAGTGGAGTGTGGAGTGGAGTGTGGAATGGAGTGTGGAGTGGAGTGTGGAATGGGGTGTAGAGTGGGGTGTAGAATGGTGTGTGGAATGGGGTGTGGAGTGGGGTGTGGTGTGGGGTGTGGAGTGGAGTGTGGAATGGGGTGTGGAATGGGGGTGTGGAGTGGGGTGTGGAATGGAGTGTGGAGTGGGGCTGTGGAGTGGGGTGTGGAATGGGGTATGGAATGGGGTGTGGAATGGAGTGTGGGGTGGGGTGTGGATTGGGGGGGTGAAGTGTGTTGTGGAATGGAGTGTGGAATGGGGTGTGGAGTGGGGTGTAGAATGGGGTGTGGAATGTGGTGTGGAGTGGTGTGTGGAATGGGGTGTGGAGTGGGGTGTGGAGTGGGGTGTGGAATGGGGTGTCGAGTGGGGTGTGGAGTGGAGTGTGGAATGGGGTGTGGAGTGGGGTGTTGAGTGGAGTGTGGAATGGGGTGTGGAATGGAGTGTGGAATGGGGTTTCGAGTGGGGTGTGGAGTGGAGTGTGGAATGAGGTGTGGAATGGAGTGTGGAATGGGGTGTGGAATGGAGTGTGGAATGGGGTGTGGAATGGAGTGTGGAATGGGGTGTGGATGTGGAGTGGAGTGTGGAATGGGGTGTGGAGTGGGGTGTGGAGTGGGGTGTGGAATGGGGTGTGGAATGGGGTGTGGAATGGATTGTGGAGTGGGGTGTGGAATGGGGTGTGGAAAAGGGTGTGGAATGGGGTGTGGAGTGGGGTGTGGAGTGGGGTGTGGAATGGAGTGTGGAATTGAGTTTGGAGTGGGGTGTGGAGTGGGATGAGGAATGGGGTGTGGAGTGGGTATGTGGAATGGTGTGTGGAGTGGAGTGGGGTGTGGAATGGGGTGTGGAGTGAGGTGTGGAGTGGGGTGTGGAGTGGAGTGTGGAATGGGGTGTGGAATGGAGTGTGGAATGGAGTGTGGAATGGAGTGTGGAATGGGGTGTGGATTGGGGTGTGGAGTGGGGTGTGGAATGGGGTGTCGAGTGGGGTGTGGAGTGGAGTGTGGAATGGGGTGTCGAATGGAGTGTGGAATGGGGTGTGGAGTGGGGTGTAGAATGGGGTGTGGAATGTGGTGTGGAGTGGGGTGTAGAATGGAGTGTGGAATGGGGTGTGGATTGGAGTGTGGAATGGGGTGTGGAATGTGGTGTGGAGTGGGGTGTAGAATGGAGTGTGGAATGTGGTGTGGATTGGAGTGTAGAATGGAGTGTGGAATGGGGTGTGGAATGGAGTGTGGAATGGGGTATGGAGTGGGGTGTAGAATGGGGTGTGGAATGGGGTGTGGATTGGAGTGTGGAATGGGGTGTGGAGTGGGGTGTAGAATGGGGTGTGGAGTGGAGTGTGGAATGGGGTGTGGAGTGGGGTGTGGAGTGGGGTGTGGAATGGGGTGTGGAGTGGGGTGTGGAATGGGTTGTGGAATGGAGTGTGGAGTGGGGTGTGGAATGGGGTGTGGAATGATGTGTGGAGTGGGGTGTGGAGTGGAGTGTGAGGTAGGGTGTGGATTGGGGGTGTGAAGTGGGTTGTGGAATGAAGTGTGGAATGGGGTGTGGAATGGAGTGTGGAAAAGGGTGTGGAATGGGGTGTGGAGTGGTGTGTGGAGTGGGGTGTGGAATGGAGTGTGGAATGGAGTTTGGAGTGGGGTGCCGAGCGGGATGAGGAATGGGGTGTGGAGTGGGTATGTGGAATGGGGTGTGGAGTGGGGTGTAGAATGGTGTGTGGAATGGGGTGTGGGTGGGGTGTGGTGTGGGGTGTGGAGTGGAGTGTGGAATGGAGTGTGGAGTGGAGTGTGGAATGGGGTGTGGAGTGGGGTGTAGAATGGTGTGTGGAATGGGGTGTGGGTGGGGTGTGGTGTGGGGTGTGGAGTGGAGTGTGGAATGGGGTGTGGAATGTGGTGTAGAGTGGGTATGTGGAATGGTGTGTGGAGTGGAGTGGGGTGTGGAATGGGGTGTGGAGTGAGGTGTGGAGTGGGGTGTGGAGTGGAGTGTGGAATGGGGTGTGGAATGGGGTGTGGATTGGGGTGTGGAGTGGGGTGTGGAATGGGGTGTCGAGTGGGGTGTGGAGTGGAGTGTGGAATGGGGTGTGGAGTGGGGTGTAGAATGGGGTGTGGAGTGGGGTGTAGAATGGGGTGTGGAATGTGGTGTGGAGTGGGGTGTAGAATGGAGTGTGGAATGGGGTGTGGAATGGGGTGTGGAATGGAGTGTGGAATGGGGTATGGAGTGGGGTGTAGAATGGGGTGTGGAATGGGGTGTGGATTGGAGTGTGGAATGGGGTGTAGAGTGGGGTGTAGAATGGGGTGTGGAGTGGAGTGTGGAATGGGGTGTGGAGTGGGGTGTGGAGTGGGGTGTGGAATGGGGTGTGGAGTGGGGTGTGGAATGGGGTGTGGAATGGAGTGTGGAGTGGGGTGTGGAATGGGGTGTGGAATGATGTGTGGAGTGGGGTGTGGAGTGGAGTGTGAGGTAGGGTGTGGATTGGGGGTGTGAAGTGGGTTGTGGAATGAAGTGTGGAATGGGGTGTGGAATGGAGTGTGGAAAAGGGTGTGGAATGGGGTGTGGAGTGGTGTGTGGAGTGGGGTGTGGAATGGAGTGTGGAATGGAGTTTGGAGTGGGGTGCCGAGCGGGATGAGGAATGGGGTGTGGAGTGGGTATGTGGAATGGGGTGTGGAGTGGGGTGTGCAGTGTGTGTGGAGTGGGATGTGGAGTTGGGTGTGGAATGGAGAGTGGAATGGGGTGTGCAGTGGGGTGTGGAGTGGTGTGGAATCGGGTGTGGAATGGAGTGTGGAATGGGGTGTGGAGTGGGGTGTGGAGTGGGGTGTGGAATGGGGTGTGGAGTGGGGTGTGCAGTGGGGTGTGGAGTGGAGTGTGGAGTGGGGTTTGCAGTGGGGTGTGGAGTGGGGTGTGGAATGGAGTGTGGAATGGAGTGTGGAATGTGGTGTGGAGTGGGTTGTGGAGTGGGGTGTGGAATGGGGTGTCGAGTGGGGTGTGGAGTGGGGTGTGGAATGGGGTGTGGAGTGTGGTGTGGTGTGGGGTGTGGAGTGGAGTGTGGAATGGGGTGTGGAATGGAGTATGGAATGGGGTGTGAAGTGGGGTGTGGAGTGGAGTGTGGAATGGAGTGTGGAGTGGAGTGTGGAATGGGGTGTGGAGTGGGGTGTAGAATGGTGTGTGGAATGGGGTGTGGGTGGGGTGTGATGTGGGGTGTGGAGTGGAGTGTGGAATGGGGTGTGGAATGGGGGTGTGGAGTGGGGTGTGGAATGGAGTGTGGAGTGGTGCTGTGGAGTGGGGTGTGGAATGGGGTATGGAATGGGGTGTGGAATGGAGTGTGGGGTGGGGTGTGGATTGGGGGGGTGAAGTGTGTTGTGGAATGGAGTGTGGAATGGGGTGTGGAGTGGGGTGTAGAATGGGGTGTGGAATGTGGTGTGGAGTGGTGTGTGGAATGGGGTGTGGAGTGGGGTGTGGAGTGGGGTGTGGAATGGGGTGTCGAGTGGGGTGTGGAGTGGAGTGTGGAATGGGGTGTGGAGTGGGGTGTTGAGTGGAGTGTGGAATTGGGTGTGGAATGGAGTGTGGAATGGGGTTTCGAGTGGGGTGTGGAGTGGAGTGTGGAATGAGGTGTGGAATGGAGTGTGGAATGGGGTGTGGAATGGAGTGTGGAATGGGGTGTGGAATGGAGTGTGGAATGGGGTGTGGATGTGGAGTGGAGTGTGGAATGGGGTGTGGAGTGGGGTGTGGAGTGGGGTGTGGAGTGGGGTGTGGAATGGGGTGTGGAATGGATTGTGGAGTGGGGTGTGGAATGGGGTGTGGAAAAGGGTGTGGAATGGGGTGTGGAGTGGGGTGTGGAGTGGGGTGTGGAATGGAGTGTGGAATTGAGTTTGGAGTGGGGTGTGGAGTGGGATGAGGATTGGGGTGTGGAGTGGGTATGTGGAATGGGGTGTGGAGTGGGGTGTGCCGTGTGTGTGGAGTGGGGTGTGGAGTGGGGTGTGCAATTGAGAGAGGAATGGGGTGTTCAGTGGGGTGTAGAATGGGGTGTGGAATGGGGTGTGGAATGGAGTGTGGAATGGGGTGTGGAGTGGGTTGTAGAATGGGGTGTGGAGCGGAGTGTGGAATGGGGTGTGGAGTGGGGGTTTGGAGTGGGGTGTGGAATGGCGTGTGGAGTGGGGTGTGGAGTGGGGTGTGGAGTGGGGTGTGGAATGGGGTGTGGAATGGAGTGTGGAGTGGTGTGTGGAATGGGGTGTGGAATGAGGTGTGGAGTGGGGTGTGGAGTGGAGTGTGGGGTGGGGTGTGGATTGGGGGTGTGAAGTGGGTTGTGGAATGGGGTGTGGAATGGAGTGTGGATTCGGGTGTGGAATGGAGTGTGGAAAAGGGTGTGGAATGGGGTGTGGAGTGGTGTGTGGAGTGGGGTATGGAATGGAGTGTGGAATGGAGTTTGGAGTGGGGTGCCGAGCGGGATGCGGAATGGGGTGTGGAGTGGGTATGTGGAATGGGGTGTGGAGTGGGGTGTGCAGTGTGTGTGGAGTGGGGTGTGGAGTTGGGTGTGGAATGGAGAGTGGAATGGGGTGTGCAGTGGGGTGTGGAGTGGTGTGGAATCGGGTGTGGAATGGAGTGTGGAATGGGGTGTGGAGTGGGGTGTGGAGTGGGGTGTGGAATGGGGTGTGGAGTGGGGTGTGCAGTGGGGTGTGGAGTGGAGTGTGGAATGGGGTTTGCAGTGGGGTGTGGAGTGGGGTATGGAATGGAGTGTGGAATGGAGTGTGGAATGTGGTGTGGAGTGGGTTGTGGAGTGGGGTGTGGAATGGGGTGTCGAGTGGTGTGTGGAGTGGGGTGTGGAATGGGGTGTGGAGTGTGGTGTGGTGTGGGGTGTGGAGTGGAGTGTGGAATGGGGTGTGGAATGGAGTATGGAATGGGGTGTGAAGTGGGGTGTGGAGTGGAGTGTGGAATGGAGTGTGGAGTGGAGTGTGGAATGGGGTGTGGAGTGGGGTGTAGAATGGTGTGTGGAATGGGGTGTGGAGTGGGGTGTGGTGTGGGGTGTGGAGTGGAGTGTGGAATGGGGTGTGGAATGGGGGTGTGGAGTGGGGTGTGGAATGGAGTGTGGAGTGGGGCTGTGGAGTGGGGTGTGGAATGGGGTATGGAATGGGGTGTGGAATGGAGTGTGGGGTGGGGTGTGGATTGGGGGGTTGAAGTGTGTTGTGGAATGGAGTGTGGAATGGGGTGTGGAGTGGGGTGTAGAATGGGGTGTGGAATGTGGTGTGGAGTGGTGTGTGGAATGGGGTGTGGAGTGGGGTGTGGAGTGGGGTGTGGAGTGGGGTGTGGAATGGGGTGTCGAGTGGGGTGTGGAGTGGAGTGTGGAATGGGGTGTGGAGTGGGGTGTTGAGTGGAGTGTGGAATGGCGTGTGGAATGGAGTGTGGAATGGGGTTTCGAGTGGGGTGTGGAGTGGAGTGTGGAATGAGGTGTGGAATGGAGTGTGGAATGGGGTGTGGAATGGAGTGTGGAATGGGGTGTGGAATGGAGTGTGGAATGGGGTGTGGATGTGGAGTGGAGTGTGGAATGGGGTGTGGAGTGGGGTGTGGAGTGGGGTGTGGAGTGGGGTGTGGAATGGGGTGTGGAATGGATTGTGGAGTGGGGTGTGGAATGGGGTGTGGAAAAGGGTGTGGAATGGGGTGTGGAGTGGGGTGTGGAGTGGGGTGTGGAATGGAGTGTGGAATTGAGTTTGGAGTGGGGTGTGGAGTGGGATGAGGAATGGGGTGTGGAGTGGGTATGTGGAATGGGGTGTGGAGTGGGGTGTGCCGTGTGTGTGGAGTGGGGTGTGGAGTGGGGTGTGCAATGGAGAGAGGAATGGGGTGTTCAGTGGGGTGTAGAATGGGGTGTGGAATGGGGTGTGGAATGGAGTGTGGAATGGGGTGTGGAGTGGGTTGTAGAATGGGGTGTGGAGCGGAGTGTGGAATGGGGTGTGGAGTGGGGGTTTGGAGTGGGGTGTGGAATGGCGTGTGGAGTGGGGTGTGGAGTGGGGTGTGGAGTGGGGTGTGGAATGGGGTGTGGAATGGAGTGTGGAGTGGTGTGTGGAATGGGGTGTGGAATGAGGTGTGGAGTGGGGAGTGGAGTGGAGTGTGGGGTGGGGTGTGGATTGGGGGTGTGAAGTGGGTTGTGGAATGGGGTGTGGAATGGAGTGTGGATTCGGGTGTGGAATGGAGTGTGGAAAAGGGTGTGGAATGGGGTGTGGAGTGGTGTGTGGAGTGGGGTATGGAATGGAGTGTGGAATGGAGTTTGGAGTGGGGTGCCGAGCGGGATGAGGAATGGGGTGTGGAGTGGGTATGTGGAATGGGGTGTGGAGTGGGGTGTGCAGTGTGTGTGGAGTGGGGTGTGGAGTTGGGTGTGGAATGGAGAGTGGAATGGGGTGTGCAGTGGGGTGTGGAGTGGTGTGGAATCGGGTGTGGAATGGAGTGTGGAATGGGGTGTGGAGTGGGGTGTGGAGTGGGGTGTGGAATGGGGTGTGGAGTGGGGTGTGCAGTGGGGTGTGGAGTGGAGTGTGGAATGGGGTTTGCAGTGGGGTGTGGAGTGGGGTGTGGAATGGAGTGTGGAATGGAGTGTGGAATGTGGTGTGGAGTGGGTTGTGGAGTGGGGTGTGGAATGGGGTGTCGAGTGGGGTGTGGAGTGGGGTGTGGAATGGGGTGTGGAGTGTGGTGTGGTGTGGGGTGTGGAGTGGAGTGTGGAATGGGGTGTGGAATGGAGTATGGAATGGGGTGTGAAGTGGGGTGTGGAGTGGAGTGTGGAATGGAGTGTGGAGTGGAGTGTGGAATGGGGTGTAGAGTGGGGTGTAGAATGGTGTGTGGAATGGGGTGTGGAGTGGGGTGTGGTGTGGGGTGTGGAGTGGAGTGTGGAATGGGGTGTGGAATGGGGGTGTGGAGTGGGGTGTGGAATGGAGTGTGGAGTGGGGCTGTGGAGTGGGGTGTGGAATGGGGTATGGAATGGGGTGTGGAATGGAGTGTGGGGTGGGGTGTGGATTGGGGGGGTGAAGTGTGTTGTGGAATGGAGTGTGGAATGGGGTGTGGAGTGGGGTGTAGAATGGGGTGTGGAATGTGGTGTGGAGTGGTGTGTGGAATGGGGTGTGGAGTGGGGTGTGGAGTGGGGTGTGGAATGGGGTGTCGAGTGGGGTGTGGAGTGGAGTGTGGAATGGGGTGTGGAGTGGGGTGTTGAGTGGAGTGTGGAATGGGGTGTGGAATGGAGTGTGGAATGGGGTTTCGAGTGGGGTGTGGAGTGGAGTGTGGAATGAGGTGTGGAATGGAGTGTGGAATGGGGTATGGAATGGAGTGTGGAATGGGGTGTGGAATGGAGTGTGGAATGGGGTGTGGATGTGGAGTGGGGTGTGGAATGGGGTGTGGAGTGGGGTGTGGAGTGGGGTGTGGAATGATGTGTGGAATGGGGTGTGGAATGGATTGTGGAGTGGGGTGTGGAATGGGGTGTGGAAAAGGGTGTGGAATGGGGTGTGGAGTGGGGTGTGGAGTGGGGTGTGGAATGGAGTGTGGAATTGAGTTTGGAGTGGGGTGTGGAGTGGGATGAGGAATGGGGTGTGGAGTGGGGATGTGGAATGGTGTGTGGAGTGGAGTGGGGTGTGGAATGGGGTGTGGAGTGAGGTGTGGAGTGGGGTGTGGAGTGGAGTGTGGAATGGGGTGTGGAATGGAGTGTGGAATGGAGTGTGGAATGGAGTGTGGAATGGGGTGTGGATTGGGGTGTGGAGTGGGGTGTGGAATGGGGTGTCGAGTGGGGTGTGGAGTGGAGTGTGGAATGGGGTGTCGAATGGAGTGTGGAATGGGGTGTGGAGTGGGGTGTAGAATGGGGTGTGGAATGTGGTGTGGAGTGGGGTGTAGAATGGAGTGTGGAATGGGGTGTGGAATGGGGTGGGGAATGGAGTGTGGAATGGGGTATGGAGTGGGGTGTAGAATGGGGTGTGGAATGGGGTGTGGATTGGAGTGTGGAATGGGGTGTGGAGTGGGGTGTAGAATGGGGTGTGGAGTGGAGTGTGGAATGGGGTGTGGAGTGGGGTGTGGAGTGGGGTGTGGAATGGGGTGTGGAGTGGGGTGTGGAATGGGGTGTGGAATGGAGTGTGGAGTGGGGTGTGGAATGGGGTGTGGAATGATGTGTGGAGTGGGGTGTGGAGTGGAGTGTGAGGTAGGGTGTGGATTGGGGGTGTGAAGTGGGTTGTGGAATGAAGTGTGGAATGGGGTGTGGAATGGAGTGTGGAAAAGGGTGTGGAATGGGGTGTGGAGTGGTGTGTGGAGTGGGGTGTGGAATGGAGTGTGGAATGGAGTTTGGAGTGGGGTGCCGAGCGGGATGAGGAATGGGGTGTGGAGTGGGTATGTGGAATGGGGTGTGGAGTGGGGTGTGCAGTGTGTGTGGAGTGGGATGTGGAGTTGGGTGTGGAATGGAGAGTGGAATGGGGTGTGCAGTGGGGTGTGGAGTGGTGTGGAATCGGGTGTGGAATGGAGTGTGGAATGGGGTGTGGAGTGGGGTGTGGAGTGGGGTGTGGAATGGGGTGTGGGGTGGGGTGTGCAGTGGGGTGTGGAGTGGAGTATGGAATGGGGTTTGCAGTGGGGTGTGGAGTGGGGTGTGGAAGGAGTGTGGAATGGAGTGTGGAATGTGGTGTGGAGTGGGTTGTGGAGTGGGGTGTGGAATGGGGTGTCGAGTGGGGTGTGGAGTGGGGTGTGGAATGGGGTGTGGAGTGTGGTGTGGTGTGGGGTGTGGAGTGGAGTGTGGAATGGGGTGTGGAATGGAGTATGGAATGGGGTGTGAAGTGGGGTGTGGAGTGGAGTGTGGAATGGAGTGTGGAGTGGAGTGTGGAATGGGGTGTGGAGTGGGGTGTAGAATGGTGTGTGGAATGGGGTGTGGGTGGGGTGTGGTGTGGGGTGTGGAGTGGAGTGTGGAATGGGGTGTGGAATGTGGTGTGGAGTGGGTATGTGGAATGGTGTGTGGAGTGGAGTGGGGTGTGGAATGGGGTGTGGAGTGAGGTGTGGAGTGGGGTGTGGAGTGGAGTGTGGAATGGGGTGTGGAATGGAGTGTGGAATGGAGTGTGGAATGGAGTGTGGAATGGGGTGTGGATTGGGGTGTGGAGTGCGGTGTGGAATGGGGTGTCGAGTGGGGTGTGGAGTGGAGTGTGGAATGGGGTGTGGAGTGGGGTGTAGAATGGGGTGTGGAGTGGGGTGTAGAATGGGGTGTGGAATGTGGTGTGGAGTGGGGTGTAGAATGGAGTGTGGAATGGGGTGTGGAATGGGGTGTGGAATGGAGTGTGGAATGGGGTATGGAGTGGGGTGTAGAATGGGGTGTGGAATGGGGTGTGGATTGGAGTGTGGAATGGGGTGTGGAGTGGGGTGTAGAATGGGGTGTGGAGTGGAGTGTGGAATGGGGTGTGGAGTGGGGTGTGGAGTGGGGTGTGGAATGGGGTGTGGAGTGGGGTGTGGAATGGGGTGTGGAATGGAGTGTGGAGTGGGGTGTGGAATGGGGTGTGGAATGATGTGTGGAGTGGGGTGTGGAGTGGAGTGTGAGGTAGGGTGTGGATTGGGGGTGTGAAGTGGGTTGTGGAATGAAGTGTGGAATGGGGTGTGGAATGGAGTGTGGAAAAGGGTGTGGAATGGGGTGTGGAGTGGTGTGTGGAGTGGGGTGTGGAATGGAGTGTGGAATGGAGTTTGGAGTGGGGTGCCGAGCGGGATGAGGAATGGGGTGTGGAGTGGGTATGTGGAATGGGGTGTGGAGTGGGGTGTGCAGTGTGTGTGGAGTGGGATGTGGAGTTGGGTGTGGAATGGAGAGTGGAATGGGGTGTGCAGTGGGGTGTGGAGTGGTGTGGAATCGGGTGTGGAATGGAGTGTGGAATGGGGTGTGGAGTGGGGTGTGGAGTGGGGTGTGGAATGGGGTGTGGAGTGGGGTGTGCAGTGGGGTGTGGAGTGGAGTGTGGAATGGGGTTTGCAGTGGGGTGTGGAGTGGGGTGTGGAATGGAGTGTGGAATGGAGTGTGGAATGTGGTGTGGAGTGGGTTGTGGAGTGGGGTGTGGAATGGGGTGTCGAGTGGGGTGTGGAGTGGGGTGTGGAATGGGGTGTGGAGTGTGGTGTGGTGTGGGGTGTGGAGTGGAGTGTGGAATGGGGTGTGGAATGGAGTATGGAATGGGGTGTGAAGTGGGGTGTGGAGTGGAGTGTGGAATGGAGTGTGGAGTGGAGTGTGGAATGGAGTGTGGAGTGGGGTGTAGAATGGTGTGTGGAATGGGGTGTGGGTGGGGTGTGATGTGGGGTGTGGAGTGGAGTGTGGAATGGGGTGTGGAATGGGGGTGTGGAGTGGGGTGTGGAATGGAGTGTGGAGTGGTGCTGTGGAGTGGGGTGTGGAATGGGGTATGGAATGGGGTGTGGAATGGAGTGTGGGGTGGGGTGTGGATTGGGGGGGTGAAGTGTGTTGTGGAATGGAGTGTGGAATGGGGTGTGGAGTGGGGTGTAGAATGGGGTGTGGAATGTGGTGTGGAGTGGTGTGTGGAATGGGGTGTGGAGTGGGGTGTGGAGTGGGGTGTGGAATGGAGTTTGGAGTGGGGTGCCGAGCGGGATGCGGAATGGGGTGTGGAGTGGGTATGTGGAATGGGGTGTGGAGTGGGGTGTGCAGTGTGTGTGGAGTGGGGTGTGGAGTTGGGTGTGGAATGGAGAGTGGAATGGGGTGTGCAGTGGGGTGTTGAGTGGTGTGGAATCGGGTGTGGAATGGAGTGTGGAATGGGGTGTGGAGTGGGGTGTGGAGTGGGGTGTGGAATGGGGTGTGGAGTGGGGTGTGCAGTGGGGTGTGGAGTGGAGTGTGGAATGGGGTTTGCAGTGGGGTGTGGAGTGGGGTGTGGAATGGAGTGTGGAATGGAGTGTGGAATGTGGTGTGGAGTGGGTTGTGGAGTGGGGTGTGGAATGGGGTGTCGAGTGGTGTGTGGAGTGGGGTGTGGAATGGGGTGTGGAGTGTGGTGTGGTGTGGGGTGTGGAGTGGAGTGTGGAATGGGGTGTGGAATGGAGTATGGAATGGGGTGTGAAGTGGGGTGTGGAGTGGAGTGTGGAATGGAGTGTGGAGTGGAGTGTGGAATGGGGTGTGGAGTGGGGTGTAGAATGGTGTGTGGAATGGGGTGTGGAGTGGGGTGTGGTGTGGGGTGTGGATTGGGGGGGTGAAGTGTGTTGTGGAATGGAGTGTGGAATGGGGTGTGGAGTGGGGTGTAGAATGGGGTGTGGAATGTGGTGTGGAGTGGTGTGTGGAATGAGGTGTGGAGTGGGGTGTGGAGTGGGGTGTGGAGTGGGGTGTGGAATGGTGTGTCGAGTGGGGTGTGGAGTGGAGTGTGGAATGGGGTGTGGAGTGGGGTGTTGAGTGGAGTGTGGAATGGGGTGTGGAATGGAGTGTGGAATGGGGTTTCGAGTGGGGTGTGGAGTGGAGTGTGGAATGAGGTGTGGAATGGAGTGTGGAATGGGGTGTGGAATGGAGTGTGGAATGGGGTGTGGAATGGAGTGTGGAATGGGGTGTGGATGTGGAGTGGAGTGTGGAATGGGGTGTGGAGTGGGGTGTGGAGTGGGGTGTGGAATGGGGTGTGGAATGGGGTGTGGAATGGATTGTGGAGTGGGGTGTGGAATGGGGTGTGGAAAAGGGTGTGGAATGGGGTGTGGAGTGGGGTGTGGAGTGGGGTGTGGAATGGGGTGTGGAGTGGGTATGTGGAATGGGGTGTGGAGTGGGGTGTGCCGTGTGTGTGGAGTGGGGTGTGGAGTGGGGTGTGCAATGGAGAGAGGAATGGGGTGTAGAATGGGGTGTGGAATGGGGTGTGGAATGGAGTGTGGAATGGGGTGTGGAGTGGGTTGTAGAATGGGGTGTGGAGCGGAGTGTGGAATGGGGTGTGGAGTGGGGGTTTGGAGTGGGGTGTGGAATGGCGTGTGGAGTGGGGTGTGGAGTGGGGTGTGGAGTGGGGTGTGGAATGGGGTGTGGAATGGAGTGTGGAGTGGTGTGTGGAATGGGGTGTGGAATGAGGTGTGGAGTGGGGTGTGGAGTGGAGTGTGGGGTGGGGTGTGGATTGGGGGTGTGAAGTGGGTTGTGGAATGGGGTGTGGAATGGAGTGTGGATTCGGGTGTGGAATGGAGTGTGGAAAAGGGTGTGGAATGGGGTGTGGAGTGGTGTGTGGAGTGGGGTATGGAATGGAGTGTGCAATGGAGTTTGGAGTGGGGTGCCGAGCGGGATGAGGAATGGGGTGTGGAGTGGGTATGTGGAATGGGGTGTGGAGTGGGGTGTGCAGTGTGTGTGGAGTGGGGTGTGGAGTTGGGTGTGGAATGGAGAGTGGAATGGGGTGTGCAGTGGGGTGTGGAGTGGTGTGGAATCGGGTGTGGAATGGAGTGTGGAATGGGGTGTGGAGTGGGGTGTGGAGTGGGGTGTGGAATGGGGTGTGGAGTGGGGTGTGCAGTGGGGTGTGGAGTGGAGTGTGGAATGGGGTTTGCAGTGGGGTGTGGAGTGGGGTGTGGAATGGAGTGTGGAATGGAGTGTGGAATGTGGTGTGGAGTGGGTTGTGGAGTGGGGTGTGGAATGGGGTGTCGAGTGGTGTGTGGAGTGGGGTGTGGAATGGGGTGTGGAGTGTGGTGTGGTGTGGGGTGTGGAGTGGAGTGTGGAATGGGGTGTGGAATGGAGTATGGAATGGGGTGTGAAGTGGGGTGTGGAGTGGAGTGTGGAATGGAGTGTGGAGTGGAGTGTGGAATGGGGTGTGGAGTGGGGTGTAGAATGGTGTGTGGAATGGGGTGTGGAGTGGGGTGTGGTGTGGGGTGTGGAGTGGGGCTGTGGAGTGGGGTGTGGAATGGGGTATGGAATGGGGTGTGGAATGGAGTGTGGGGTGGGGTGTGGATTGGGGGGGTGAAGTGTGTTGTGGAATGGAGTGTGGAATGGGGTGTGGAGTGGGGTGTAGAATGGGGTGTGGAATGTGGTGTGGAGTGGTGTGTGGAATGGGGTGTGGAGTGGGGTGTGGAGTGGGGTGTGGAGTGGGGTGTGGAATGGGGTGTCGAGTGGGGTGTGGAATGGGGTGTCGAGTGGGGTGTGGAGTGGAGTGTGGAATGGGGTGTGGAGTGGGGTGTTGAGTGGAGTGTGGAATGGGGTGTGGAATGGAGTGTGGAATGGGGTTTCGAGTGGGGTGTGGAGTGGAGTGTGGAATGAGGTGTGGAATGGAGTGTGGAATGGGGTGTGGAATGGAGTGTGGAATGGGGTGTGGAATGGAGTGTGGAATGGGGTGTGGATGTGGAGTGGAGTGTGGAATGGGGTGTGGAGTGGGGTGTGGAGTGGGGTGTGGAATGGGGTGTGGAATGGGGTGTGGAATGGATTGTGGAGTGGGGTGTGGAATGGGGTGTGGAAAAGGGTGTGGAATGGGGTGTGGAGTGGGGTGTGGAGTGGGGTGTGGAATGGAGTGTGGAATTGAGTTTGGAGTGGGGTGTGGAGTGGGATGAGGAATGGGGTGTGGAGTGGGTATGTGGAATGGGGTGTGGAGTGGGGTGTGCCGTGTGTGTGGAGTGGGGTGTGGAGTGGGGTGTGCAATGGAGAGAGGAATGGGGTGTTCAGTGGGGTGTAGAATGGGGTGTGGAATGGGGTGTGGAATGGAGTGTGGAATGGGGTGTGGAGTGGGTTGTAGAATGGGGTGTGGAGCGGAGTGTGGAATGGGGTGTGGAGTGGGGGTTTGGAGTGGGGTGTGGAATGGCGTGTGGAGTGGGGTGTGGAGTGGGGTGTGGAGTGGGGTGTGGAGTGGGGTGTGGAATGGAGTGTGGAGTGGTGTGTGGAATGGGGTGTGGAATGAGGTGTGGAGTGGGGTGTGGAGTGGAGTGTGGGGTGGGGTGTGGATTGGGGGTGTGAAGTGGGTTGTGGAATGGGGTGTGGAATGGAGTGTGGAATGGGGTGTGGAATGGAGTGTGGAAAAGGGTGTGGAATGGGGTGTGGAGTGGGGTGTGGAGTGGGGTGTGGAATGGAGTGTGGAATGGAGTTTGGAGTGGGATGTGGAGTGGGATGAGGAATGGGGTGTGGAGTGGGTATGTGAAATGGGGTGTGGAGTGGGGTGTGCCGTGTGTGTGGAGTGGGGTGTGGAGTGGGGTGTGCAATGGAGAGAGGAATGGGGTGTGCAGTGGTGTGTGGAGTGGTGTGGAATGGGGTGTGGAATGGAGTGTGGAATGGGGTGTGGAATGGAGTGTGGAAAAGGGTGTGGAATGGGGTGTGGAGTGGGGTGTGGAGTGGGGTGTGGAATGGAGTGTGGAATGGAGTTTGGAGTGGGATGTGGAGTGGTGTGGAATGGGGTGTGGAATGGAGTGTGGAATGGGGTGTGGAGTGGGGTGTGGAATGGGGTGTGGAGTGGGGTGTGCAGTGGGGTGTGGGGTGGAGTGTGGAATGGGATGTGCCGTGGGGTGTGGAGTGGGGTGTGGAATGGAATGTGGAATGGAGTGTGGAATGGGGTGTGGAGTGGGGTGTGGAGTGGGGTGTGGAATGGGGTGTCGAGTGGGTTGTGGAGTGGAGTGGGGAATGGGGTGTGGAGTGGGGTGTAGAATGGGGTGTGGAATGGGGTGTGGAGTGTGGTGTGGTGTGGGGTGTGGAGTTGATTGTGGAATGGGGTGTGGAATGGAGTGTGGAATGGGGTGTGAAGTGGGGTGTAGAGTGGAGTCTGAAATGGATTGTGGAGTGTAGTGTGGAATGGGGTGTGGAGTGGGGTGTAGAATGGTGTGTGGAATGGGGTGTGGAGTGGGGTGTGGTGTGGGGTGTGGAGTGGAGTGTGGAATGGGGTGTGGAATGGGGGTGTGGAGTGGGGTGTGGAATGGAGTGTGGAGTGGGGTGTGGAGTGGGGTGTGGAATGGGGAGTGGGGTGTGCAGTGGGGTGTGGAATGGAGTGTGGAATGGGGTGTGGAGTGGGGTGTGGAGTGGGGTGTGGAATGGAGTGTGGAATGGGGTGTGGAATGGGGTTTCAAGTGTGGTTTGGAGTGGAGTGTGGAATGGGGTGTGGCGTGGGGTGTAGAATGGGGTGTGGAATGGGGTGTGGAGTGGTGTGTGGTGTGGGGTGTGGTGTGGTGTGTGGAATGGGGTGTGGAGTTGGGGTGTGGAGTGTGGTGTGGAATGGAGTGTGGAGTGGGGTGTGGAATGGAGTGTGGAATGGGGTGTGCAGTGGGGTTTGGAGTGGGGTGTGGAATGGGGTGTGGAGTGGGGTGTGGAATGGGGTGTGGAGTGGGGTGTGCAGTGGGGTGTGGAGTGGGGTGTGGAATGGAGTGTGGAATGGGGTGTGGAGTGGGGTGTGGAGTGGGGTGTGGAATGGAGTGTGGAATGGGGTGTGGAGTGGGGTGTGGAGTGGGTTGTGGATTGGGGTGTGGCGTGGGGTGTAGAATGGGGTGTGGAATGGAGTGTGGAGTGGGTTGTGGTGTGGGGTGTGGTGTGGAGTGTGGAATGGGGTGTGGAGTGGGGGTGTGGTGTGGGGTGTGGAATGGAGTGTGGAGTGGGGGTGTGGAGTGGGGTGTGGAATGGAGTGTGGAGTGGGGTGTGGAATGGGGTGTGGAATGGAGTGTGGGGTGGGGTGTGGATTGGGGGTGTGAAGTGGGTTGTGGAATGGAGTGTGGAATGGGGTGTGGAATGGGGTGTGGTGTGGAGTGTGGGGTGAGGTGTTAAGTGGGGGTGTGGAATGGGGTGTGGAGTGGGGTGTGGAATGGAGTGTGGAATGGTGTGTGGAGTGGGGTGTGGAGTGGAGTGTGGGGTGAGGTGTTCAGTGGGGGTGTGAAGTGGAGCGTGGAATGGGGTGTGGAATGGGGTGTGGATTGGGGTGTGGAATGGAGTGTGGTGTGGAATGGAGTGTGGAATGGAGTGTGGAGTGGGGAGTGCAATGCAGCGTGGAATGGAGTGTGGAATGGTGTTTGGAATGGGGTGTGGAGAGGGGTGTGGAATGGAGTGTGGAGTGGGGTGTGGAGTGGGGTGTGGAATGGGGTGTGGAGTGTGGTGTGGAATGGAGTGTGGAGTGGGGTCTGTAGTGGGGTGTGGAGTGGGGTGTGGAATGGAGTGTGGAATAGGGTGTTAAGTGGGGTGTGGAGTGGGGTGTGGAATGGGGTGTGGAGTGGGGTGTGGAGTGGAGTGTGGAATGGGGTGTGGAATGGGGTGTGTAGTGGCGTGTGGAGTGGGGTGTAGAATGGAGTGTGGAATGGAGTGTGGAATGAAGTGTGGAGTGGGGTGTGGAATGTGGTGTGGTGTGGGGTGTGGAGTGGGGTGTGGAATGGGGTGTAGAGTGGGGTGCGGAGTGGGGTGTGGAATGGGGTGTGGAATGGTGGGGGGGTGTCTCACATGCCACAGGGTCATCACAGCGCATTGGGGGCTCAGTTGATTGTGCCTTGCCGACCTCAGCTCTGCGACTGCCCAATCTCCCAGCCCGCTCACCAGGTCCAACACCCCCTGCTCCACGATGTGAGGGGCAAAAGGTCCGCTTTGTCCCCTCAGGTCTTTTCTCTCTCCCTACGGTTATGGGTTGCCTTCTCCTGGGGGACAGTTAAAGCACAGTGTGGGAAGGGGGTGGTGCCAGGGGCATGGTGGTGGTGACTCACCATGTCTGGCCTGGGGGGTTGCCCATCCTAACCCAGCCTACCAGTCCGCCTAGTGGGTGCCACATAGGGGGTGAGGATGGGGCACGGCGGTTGAGGGATGCGGGATGGGGGTGTGGGACAGGGGTGGTGCCAGGGGCACAGAGATGGTCACTCACTTGGACCGCCCTAAGGAGGTCATGCAGCTTTTTCCACCACTGCTGCCTGGTCCTCGCAGTGGGGCCCACGGTGCTCACGCCCTCTGCCACCTGCGCCCAGGCCCGGTTGACATCTGCGGGTGGCAGCCTCCTTCCCATCGCAGGGAGCAGAGTACCCTGCCTCTCCTCCATGGCATCGAGCAATACCTTGAGCTCTGCATCCGTGAATCTTGCGGCCGCCCTCCGGGAT
This sequence comes from Scyliorhinus torazame, assembly GCF_047496885.1. Classification (NCBI taxonomy): domain Eukaryota; kingdom Metazoa; phylum Chordata; class Chondrichthyes; order Carcharhiniformes; family Scyliorhinidae; genus Scyliorhinus; species Scyliorhinus torazame. Next base: position 143,071,313 of record NC_092721.1, on the reverse strand, counting down.
GGCATCTTCTTGGTTGGCATGAGAGTGTGGGGGATTAGAGTGATTATCTGCAGCTCCAGCTTGTCAGGCTCTCCAGTGCCAATCCCAACCCCGGCGAATCCAACGTCAGCGTTAGTTGGAATTGCACTAGTTCCATGTGGCACGATGTGGTACATATGGACATATGTACAGCATTAAAAAATGTTGCACCCGAGAAATATGACTCCTCTGGCACTTTCTTCCACATCGCCGGCTGACCACCAGCCCCCCATGCATGGTGGTCCTGGATCTCCCAACCCCCCCCACCCACACACACCACATGCAGGTGATGGGTGTAAGTGAACACTCATCGCAGACTGGCAGGAGTCAGACTATGGCATAGGTTGAGGAGCACCGGCAAGCTCTCAGCGGGATATCACCACCTATCCCCTGCCATTGACATTGCCGTTGACGGTGCCGACACAGTCTCTGGGGTAATGTCACACAGACTCTGGGAGGGTGGAACAGGGTGGTGATGGAAGGGGGCAATGGGATGAGATGACGGATGAAGCTACATCCTATGAGAAAATACTGGACAATCTCAGCAGGTCTGACAACAACTGTGGAGAGAGAAGGGCGCGCTTGCCCTCCAGGCTTGCCAGACCCTTGCCACTGCTGCATGGCCTCCATCCTCCGGTTGTTCCTGCGGGTCCTCCCCAGGCTTGTCCTCAGTCCCTCCTGATCCAGTGCCTCCTCGTCTTCCTCCTCCGCATATTCATCCTCCTCCACCTCCAGCATGTTGACCCGCTGTTGTGCCAGGTTGTGGAGGGCACAGGAGACCACCACAAAGCGGGTGACCCTCTGGGGCGTGTACTGCAATGCACCATCAGAGCAGGCGAGGCATCGCAACTACATTTTCAGCAGCTCGATGCAGTGCTCAATGACACCCCGGGTGGCCACATGGGCTTTGTTGTTTCAGGTCTCCGCATTGGTCACCGGCCTCCATATTGACATCATTAACCAGATCCTCACTGGGTACCCCTTATCCCCCAAGAGCCAAGAGGCCATCCTGGGGTGATCCTCGAAGAGGCTGGGGATGTCCGACTGCCCCAGGATGTAGCTGTCATGCACACTCCCTGGGAAGCTTGCACACACGTGCATGATCCTGATGTGGTGGTCGCACATGAGCTGGACATTCAGGGAGTGGAACCCCTTCCTGTTGATGTAGAGCACTTCCTGATGACCTAGTGCATGCAACGCGACATGCGTGCCATCTATTCCCCCCTGGACCTGGGGCATGCTGTTGATGGCAGAGAATCCTGCTGCCCAAGCATCTTGGGGTCCATGTCAAAGTTTATATATGCAAATTATCACAAGACCAGAAGACATAGGAGCAGAATTAGGCCACTCGGCCCATCGAGTCTGCACCGCCATTCAATCATGGCTGATATTTTCTCATCCCCATTCTCCTGCCTTCTCCCCATAACCCCTGATCCCCTTATTAATCAAGAACCTATCTATCTCTGTCTAAAAGACACTCAGTGATTTGGCCTCCACAACCTTCTGCGGTAAAGAGTTCCACAGATTCACCACCCTCTGGCTGAAGAAATTCCTCCTCATCTCAGTTTTAAAGAATGGTCCCTTTAGCCTGAGATGGTGTCCTCTGGTTCTAGTTTTTCCAACAAGTGGAAACATCCTCTCCACGTCCACTCTATCCAGGCCTCGCAGTATCCTGTACATTTCAATAAGATCCCACCTCATCCTTCTAAACTCCAACGTGTCCAGACCCAGAGCCCTCAACCGTTCCTCATACGACAAGCTCTTCATTCCAGGGATCATTCTTGTGAACCTCCTCTGGTCACGCACATTACTTCAAATGCTGGAATCTGAAACAAAAACAGAAAATACTGGACAATCTCAGCAAGTCTGAAAGCATCTGTGGGGAGGGGAGGGAGCTAATGTTTTGAATCTGGATGACTCCTTGACAAAGCTGCCTTTACAACGAGTCATCCAGACTCTTCAAATCATAGAACATAGAATTTACAGTGCAGCAGGAGGCCATTCAGGCCATCGAGTCTGCACCGGCCCTTGGAAAGAACACCCTACCTAAGCCCATACATCCACCCTATCCCCACACTTCCACCCTATCCCCGTAACCCCAGCTGACCATTTTTGGACACTAAGGGCAATTTAGCATGACCAATCCACCTAACCTTCACATCTTTGGACTGTGGGAGGAACCCGGAGCACCCGGAGGAAACCCATGCAGACACGGGGAGAACGTGCTGACTCCGCACAGACAGTGACCCAAGCCGGGAATCGTACCTGGGACCCTGGAGCTGTGAAGCAACTGTGTCAACCACTGTGCTACCGTGCTGCCCACTCAAAACGTTAGCTCCCTTTTCTCTCCACAGATGTTGTCAGACCTGCTGAGATTGTCCAATATTTTCTGTCAAAGTTTATATAGTTTTCTGCCTGGGAAAACAGGGCATCTGTGACCTCACGGATGCACTTGTGGGCTGTAGCTTGTGAAATTCCACACAATTCCCCGCTCGAGCCCTGGAATGATCCTGAGACTGGAAGTTCAGGGTTGCGGTGACCTTGACAGCCACTGGGAGCGGGTATCCTCCTCCACATGGTACCATGTCCATGAGGATATGCTCTCCATCATCTGTTTGAAAGACCAGTGACACCTGTACATGTTCGGCCGTCGCCGGCCTCCTCCTCTGGGTCCCTCCCTTACCTGATGGGTGGCCAGGCCCTCAGGATGTGGGGTGGGCCCTGCACATGGGCTACCACCTCTTGCCTCCATCAATGCTGCTGCCTCCATCATCTCCGGTGTCTGGCTGCCTGGCCTGCCACCAGCAACGCAGGGGCAGCCACCATGGGGTCCAAGGTATCATCCATCCTGTGTGATATCTGTAAGAAATTGGAAAAGGGGGAGAGACTAACAACCATTCCCATTCCCCCAATTGTTCCCCTCCCTGGTCCCCCTCCCACATCCCTGCCATCTGACACGCCCTGCCCACGCATGCCCGGCCACAACAGGAGCCCATGATCACTGGACCCCAGACCCTGTACCCCAGACACTCGCACATAACATTACCTGGACCAGCCACTCGTTCCCCTCTGGCCACAAAAATGTTCCAGGTGCGTGTCCCAAACCCTACATCTTTGGCTGTCGGCAGCTGTATCCGTGGTGTTGCTTCCTGCAGTGTTCATGGTCTGATTGGGATATTAGTCAATAACTCCCATATGCTACATGGCATGCTTACCCACAATGGTGATCTTTGTGAGGGACTCCCAGGATGGAAGGCGTAGTGATCACAAAGATACACAAAGCTCTTTTGAAGAACTAAACTAATTTGATTAACACAACTAAATTTGCATTTGACACTTATTCTGAATAGCAAACATACATGTAAGAATTAAACTACACTCACTAACACTAACATTGACTAATTAGAACTGTTATATCTTAACTAACTCTGCAATACACTATGAATCTTATCTTCATCAGCTCCAGTCTAATCTCCTCCCCTTGGCTTAAGAGCCAGTGCAATTTATAATACTGTTCCTTAGCTCCCTCTAGTGGCTAGGCTTAACACAGCATTAACTCTTCACATGCTGTACATGTGTATAATGTCACACCCATGGGGATCCACTTGGGTATATTTTAGTTTAATAACAGTCCACATATCACAATAACCATAAAACTACAAGGAAGTGGCACCGTGCTGTACACATAGGCACCCAAGCATAACAAAATAGCCGTACAAAAACAAAACCATAACAGTGCAATCACACAAAAAGACAAATACACATTAACCAGAAACTGGGATCTGAATCAACCCGCTGCTCACTCCCCCTCCCACAACTCCCAGCAGCAGACCAGCCAGAAAGTCACATGGTGGATGAAAGAGAGAGCATCTGAGCCAACGCATGTTCTGTCCCCTACCTGCAACTCCCAGCCACAGTACATGGCAGAAGAAGGACTGAACACATTTATCCGGATTTAAGACTGTCGACAAAAGGGGCTGCACACACAGCTTCCAGACATCAAACAGTAAACAGTCAATAGTGTATAAAAGCCACCAGCATCTGAGCAAACTCACCCTCTCTCCCCTTCCTGCAGCACCCAGCCACGGGGCATGGCGGAAGAACAAGTGAATATTCCTTTCCGATTCAAGACCTCCGGCAAAAGGGCTAAGGATAACAGACACATGGCCTCCAGACATCAAACAGCAAACAACTGACAATGTGAAACCACTTTCTTCCTCCTCCCGCAGTCAGAGTGGGGAGGGAGAGTGAGAACAACCTCCCCCCCACTCCCAAGCACTGGCAGAAGGTCACCTGACTCCCTCCCTTCCCTTGCTGCAGGCCTCAGGAGCAAAGGGAGCTGTAGCAAACAAGGCATTGAACAAGAAACAGCAACAGGTACTGATGGGAGGGTCTCTGGACATAAGAACATAGGAACAAGAGTAGGCCATTCAGCTCCTCACCTGTCCCACTATTCAATGAGAACGTGGCTGACCTGTGACCGAATTCCATATACCTTAAAAATAACAATAATAATCTTTATTGTCACAAATAGGCTTACATTAACACTGCAATGAAGTTACTGTGAAAATCCCCTAGTTGCCACTCTACGGCGCCTGTTCGGGTACACTGAGGGAGAATTTAGAATGTGCAAATTACCTAACAGCACATTTTCGGGACTTGTGGGAGGAAACCGGAGCATCTGGAGGAAACCCATGCAGACACAGGGAGAACGTACAGACAGTGACCCAAGTTGGGAGTCGAACCTGGGACCCTGGAGCTGTGAAGCAACAGTGCAAACCACGATGCTACCGTCCCACCCAACTGTGCTGCCGTGCCACCCATACCTGCCTTTGGTCCATACCCCTTAATATCTTTGCTTAACAAAAACCTACCTATCTCAGAATTAAAATGAACAACTAATCTACCTTCAACTGCTGTTTGTGGGAGAGAATACCAAATCTCTAACACCCTTTGAGTGAAAAAGGTCTTCCTGACATCTCTCCTGAACGGTCTAGCCCTAAATTTTAAACTGTGCTCCCTAGTTTTAGAATCTCTAACCAGTGGAAATAGTTTATCTTTATCGACACATCTTTCTCTGTTGACATCTTGAATATGTCAATCAGATCACCCCTTAACCTTCTAAATTCTAGTGAAAACTGGTCTAATTTGAGTAATCTCGCCTTGTAACTCAACCCCTGTAATCCAGGGATCATTTTTGTAAACTTAGGTTGCACTCCCTCCAAGGCCAAAATATTCTTCCTGAGGTGTGGTGCCCTGAGTTGCTCACAGTACTCCCACGTGGGGTCTCACCAGGGTTTTGTATAGCTGCAGCGTAACACCTGTGTTATTATATTCCAATCCTTTAGATATAAAGGCCAGCATTCCCTTAGCCTTTTTGATTACTTTCTGCACTTATTCTTGGCATTTTAAGGAGCTATGCACCTGAACCCACAAGTCTCTTTGGACATCCACCGTACCTTACCTCTTTACATTTAAAAAATACTTTATCCCATTTTGGTCCAAAATGGATAACCTTACACTTGTTTACACATTAAATTCCATCTGCCACAATTTTGCCCATTTACCTAGTCTGTCAATATCTTATTGAAATTTTATGTTACCTAATCTGTCTACTATGCCACCTAACTTTGTATCATCCGCAAATTTGGATATATGACTTCCCATGCTATCATCCAAGTCATTCATGAATAATGTGGATAATTGAGGCCCCAGCACAGATCCCTGTGGTACTCCACTAGTAACCTCCTGTGAATTAGTGTAATTACCCATTATCCCCACTCTCTGTCGCCTGCCACTGAACCTATTTCCTGACCATGTCAATAATTTTCCCTCAACTCCGTGGTCTTCCACTTGAGTTAACAGTCTTTTGTGTGGGACTTTATCAAATCCCTTCTAGAAGTCCATATAAATAACATCCATCGACATTACCCTGTCCACTACCTTAATCACCTCTTCAAAAATTCAGTAAGATTAGTCAGGAATGCCCTTCCCTTCACGAGTCCATGCTGGCTCTCCCTGATTGACCAAAATTTTTCAAGGTGTTCAATTACCCCATCCCTGATTATAGACTACAGCAATTTCCCCACGGCAGACATTAAGCTAACTAGTCTGTAATTCCTTGGTTGCCCTCTTTCACCCTTCTTAAAAAGTGAGTGACATGGGCAATTTTCCAATCCAGAGGGACTACTCCTAAATCTAGAGAAATCTGGCAGATTATAGTTAGGGCATCCACAATGTGCTCCCTACATCCTTTAACTCCCTCGGATGGAAACCATCAGGTCCTCGGGATTTGTCATTCTTTAGTTCCATTCATTTCCTAGTTACTGATGCTGTACTTAGGTAATTGTATTAAGTCCCCGTCCTCTATCGACTATTGATTTTTATCGGGGCTTCCAGCAAGATATCCTCCTTTTCAACTGTAAATATTGAGGAAAAGTAATTGTTCAACATGTCTACCCATTATCACTGGCAGTATCTCAATTTTCAGCTTTTAGTGGGCCTATATTGCTCTTGACCACCCTCTTTAATTCTCTTTAAATAACTAGAAAATGTTTTTTTATTGCTTTCGATGTCCTTTGCAAGCTTCCTTTCATAATCCCTTTTAGTAGTTCTTATAAGCTGCTTTGTTGCCCTTTGCTGGTCCTTGTACCTAACCCATTCATCCGGATCTGTGCTATGTTTTGCATTTTTGTAAGCCCTTTCTTTTAGTTTTATGCTGTCCCTAATCTCTTTAGATGTCCATGGCTGATTTTTTGTGAAGTGGAGACTCTTCGTCTCAGGATTATATATTTGCTCTGTATCTCGTTAAATGTTTCTTTAAATATTCTCCACTGATCTTCAGTCATTTGACCCATTAACAGATCTTCCCAGTTTACCGTGGACAGTTTCTGTCTCATCCCGTTAAAGTCAACCTTACCCAAGTCCAATTCTAGTATCTGCATCGTGCTTTCAAACACTACACTGAATTCAATCATGTTGTGATCACTATTTGATAAATGACCACACACAGTTAGGCTACCAATTAAATTGGGCTGATTACTTACAACAAAATCTAATATCTTCTGTCCCCTTGTTACATCTAGAAGGTATTGCTGCAGGAAACTATGCCGAACACATTCCAGAAATTCACTACCTTTGTGACAGGTGCTTGTCTGCCTCTCCCAATCCATGTGTAAGTTAAAATTTCCCATTAATACTACTCTGTCTTTATTACACACTTGCCTAATGTCTGCCTTTATACAATCTAGCACCTCAGAACTGCTACCAGCAGGTCGATGCAGTTTTAGACCCTTTTCTGTGCCTGAATTCCACACATATGGGGCATCATTCTCCGACCCCCCAGCGGGTCGGAGAATGGCCGTTGGCCGCCGTGAATCCCGCCCCCACCGGTTGCCGAAGTCTCCGGTACCGGATATTCGGCAGGGGCGGGAATCGGGCCGCGCCGGTTGGCGGGCCCCCCCCCGCTCGATTCTCCGGCCCGGATGGGCCGAAGTCCCACCGATAAATTGCTTGTTCCGCCGGCGTAAATTAGAGTACCTATTTACCGGCGGGACAAGGTGGCGTGGGCGGGCTCCGGGGTCCTGGGGGGGGCGCCGGACGATCTGACCCCGGGGGGTGCCCCCACGGTGGCCTGGCCCGCGATCGGGGCCCACCGATCCGCGGGTGGGCCTGTGCCGTGGGGGCACTCTTTCCCTTCCGCCTCCGCAACGGTCTCCACCATGGCGGAGGCGGAAGAGACTCTCCCCATTGCGCATGCGCGGGAAACTGTCAGCGGCCACTGACGCTCCCGCGCATGTGCCGCCCCGACATGTCATTTCCGCGCCAGCTGGCGGGGCAACAAAGGCCATTTCCGCCAGCTGGCGGGGTGGAAATCCCTCCGGCGCCGGCCTAGCCCCTCAATGTTGGGGCTCGGCCCCCAAAGATGCGGAGCATTCCGCACCTTTGGGGCGGCGCAATGCCCGTCTGATTGGCGCCGTTTTGGGCGCCAGTCGGCGGACATCGCGCCGTTTGGGGAGAATTTTGCCCATGGTCTCTACTGGATGCTTTCCCCTCATTATATCCTCCTTCACCATTGAAGTGATAGTATTTCTAACCAGGAAGGTTACTCCACTCCCTCTGCCATCTTCCCTGTCCCTCCTGCACACTTTATACTGGTTTAACCAGTATACTTCTTGCAGTTTTGCCATTACCTGCAATTCCTGAAGTTGGGTTCCTGACTATTTCTTTACTCTCTGCCCTGCTGCTTGTTTTTGAAACTGTATTGACTTCCCCTGAGGCCTCCCCACCCCACCCATTTGCTAATTTAAAGTCCTTCTGACCACCCTATTTATACTTTATATTATATGCAGGGGGTCTCTGATATGGGGGTCTCTGATATGGGAGTCTGGTGGGGCAGTCTGATGGGGCGGGCTGGTGGGGGTCTCTGGTGGGTGTCTCTGATGGGGTATTCTAATATGGGGGTATGTTGGGAATTTCTGATGGGGATCTCTGGTGGAGGAGTCTCTGATGAGGTGTCCCTGATGGGGGTCTTGTTGGAGGTCTCTGATGCGTGGTCTCTGATATGGGGGTCTTTGGGGCTCTCTGATGAGGGTCTCTGGTGGGGGTCTCTGATTGGGGTGGATCTGATGGGAAGGTCTGATGGGGAGGCTTGGGATGGAGTGGGCAAGATTTGCATTGTGGGGAGGAGGGGGCCCTCCGATGGACTTTGAGGGCACTTATGTTAAATACCTACCCTCTTAGCCCACCGCAAGGCCCACCGTGACAGGGCCATGCTGGCAAATACGTGCACTAATCCATGTCCATGTGAATCCCGCCCCAAAGGGCCGAAATATCATGGAAGCATGGAGAATCCGGTGTCCAGCCCATGAATAGGATGCAAATGGGTTCAAATGACCCATATGCATCCTCCTGCTGCTGCTGGGCATGTCGCCTGCTGGAGGGGGACTGGAGCATCGGAATGGAGCGCCAATCCTATTTTTGCCCAACATGAGATTCTCTGCTGCATCGGAAACTCCAATTACCAGGGGCGGGATTCTGTGATCCTGAGGCGAAGTGTTGACACCGTCGGAAACGCCGTCGCGTTTCTTGACGACATCAACACGGCCTCAGGATCAGCAATTCTGGCCCCTACAGGGGGCCAGCACGGCATTGGAGCAGTTCACGCCGCTCCAACTGCTGATCCCAGCGTCAACTGGGCGCCGCGGGGTCCGCGCATGAGCAGTGGCACCGGTGCCAGTGGCTTCCTTCAACGCACTGGCCCCGACGCAACATGGCGCAGGGCTACAGGGGCTGGCGCGGAAGAAAGGAGGCCCCCTGCCGATCGGTGGGCCCGGATCGCAGGCCAGGCCACATCGGAGGCACCCCCCAGGGTCGGACCCCCCTCCCCCCCACACAGGCCGTCCCCCGCCCCTTCCACGCCGAGTTCCGGGTGGCCGAGAGCAGGTGTGGACGGCGCCAGCGGGACTCGGCGTTTTTACGATGGCCTCCCGGCCCATCCCGGGCCAAGAATCAGCGAGGGGCCGTGTAGAGCGGCCCCTGACTGGCGTGATGCGATTCACGCCGGTCGCAGGGATTCTCTGGCCTGGCCCCGGGCTGAGAGAATCCCGCCCCAGATGTCTCAAAGTGCTTTGTAGCCAATGAAGCAAATGTTGAAGTGTGGTTGTGTGGCAATGTAGGATACATGGCAACAGATCTGGGCACAGCAAGCTACCACAAGCAGATAATCTGTTGTTCTCATGCTGATTGAGAGATAACTATTGGCCAGTAGAGCAGGCACTTTTTGTAAATTATGCCAGGGCAGATGAGGTACCTTTTAATGTTTTATCCCAAAGGCAGCACCTCCAGTGCAGCAATGGAGGCCAGCCCTAGTTTTTATGCTCACACCCTGGATGGGAACTTGACCCAAAAGCAACAGTGTTATCAACTGAGCTACAGCTGAAAACTGAAGATGAAAAGACAGGAGAATGCACTAAGTCATAATGCTCATTTGGCGAGCCGGTGCAGACATTAAGGGCTGAATGACCTCTTTCAGTGCTGTAACAATTCTGTGTATGTCTTCAGGGTGCCATTTATTCTGCATTCTGAGGAAATTGAGTGAGTTATTCTCTAAGGCAGGCCAAAGATCTGATCACACGCAAAACCCATGAAGCTTCCCAGATCATCAGGGAATATACCAAGCTCATGATATGACAATATAGCATGTTCTGTTGTATTGTTATAATACATGGGTACACATACCACTGCCACCATCAATAAACGTTAGAAAACACAGCCATAAACCTAACTTCATTTTTAAAAAAAAATCTTTCTTCTTTCTTACTGATCTCAGTGCCACTATTTCCTGCGCCTACAAGGTGGAAATGGGACATTCTTGCAGAACACTGCCAATGCCACTAGGTGGTGTGCCAGAATATTGCGTAATTCTTCCGAAATTAGTTCTCTCTCTGTGAGGAAGCACCTGTTACCATCTACCACATTCTTCAGGCCATATGACCAAGATAGGGAACTCAGGACTGAATTCCAGCTGACCATGAGACTGGACACAGCCACTGAACTTTGAGTCAATGGGTGGATGTGCACCATTGCTCAGATACCCTGCACCCCCACTGGTAAACATATTAGAAAAACAAGCTGACCATTTTCATGGAGTTCCCCTGATCTATGGCTGTAACATTTGTGGAAAATCAGCATTAGCTCTGAATAAATAATGCAAGTGGCTGTTTTAACCCATATGCAGTTTTTCGAAACGGCCATTGATTTTTCATTGAAAATACAGCAGACAGCCCCATGGAAATTCTAAATGCAACTGGTTCAAAATATCACTTTGTTCCTTATCTACTTCCTTGTAAGCTACCAGGCCAAACCTAAATTATACACAATATAAATGTGATCTTGCCATTATTGGTACAATGTAAATATTTCAATTTTGCATCATGAATTTGGTCTTATCTCAATTTCATACACAGCATATTTGGACCGATCAGTTTTTGCATTCTTGTATGTTTATTCAATACAGTCAAAATGTGTTTCAGTGCATGGTGGGCTATGTATCCTGTGGGTGTGCTTCATGAACAAATCCAGAAGATGGCATTTTCTAGTGATCTACTTTAATGCAAGACTCTGTTTCGCACATCCCAGCCAGTTACTTTAAGCACATTACCAAAGCACTGTATATACTTTCAACATACATAAGATTAAATATTGTTTATATTTTCACTTTGCAGAGGAGACATTCCATCATAAAAAAAGGGCCTTCAAATTAGGCCACCCACACTGTAGTATTAAGTAATTGCTTTGTATGGTAGGTATTAAAATTGACAGTTGGTAAAATGAAACAGACCTATCACAATGTCTAAATGACACAGATGCTGTCATGGGGGGAAACCCGCATGGTCTAATAGCGCATTTTGTCATTTTTGTGATTGTTCCCAACATCATGTTTGTAATTTTGCAACTTTTCCAGTTTCACTTCGCTATTTAATGACATATCAGGTGCTGAGCTGAGTGGGGAGGGCAGCCAGGGAAGGTGAGTGATATAAAAACCTTACCTTGGGGACCTTCAGCCTTCATATCCGGAGCGGAGCAGGAAAAAACTAGCGAGCAGCCTGGGAAGGTAAGTGATATAAAAACCTCACCTTAGGGACTTTCAGCCTTCACATCGGGAGCAGAACGGGAGAAAACCGGCGAACAGCCTGGGAATGTGAGTGATATACAAGGTAATATCAATGAGCTTGTTGCGCACATTGAAATTGGCCAGCACGATGTTGTGGGCATCACAGAGACGTGGCTGCAAGGGGATCAGGGCTGGGATCTAAATATCCAAGGATATATGTCCTATCGAAAGGACAGGCAGACGGGCAAAGGGGGTGGGGTTGCACTGTTAGTAAGGAATCAATAGCAAGGAGCGATATAGGATCAGAAGACATAGAATCTCTGTGGGTAGAGTTGAGGAATCGCAAAGGTAAAAAGACCCCAATGGGAATTATGTACAGGCCCCCTAGCAGTAGTCAGGATGTGGGGCAGAAAATAAATCAGGAGATAGAAAAGGCATGTAAAAAAGGCAACATTGCAATAATCATGTGGACTGGGAAAACCAGGTTGGTAGTGGATCCCAAGAAAAGGAATTTGTGGAATGTCTAAGAGATTTTTTTTGGAGCAGCTTGTGACAGAGCCTACTAGGGAACAGGCAATTCTGGATTTGGTGATGTGTATGAGGCAGACTTGATTAGGGAACATAAGGTGAAGGAACCCTTAGGGAGCAGTGACCACAATATGATAGAATTTACCCTGGAGTTTGAGAGGGAGAAGCTGCAATCAGATGTAACGGTATTACAATTATATAAGGGTAACTACAAAGACATGAGGGAGGAGCTGGCCAGAGTTGCTTGGAAAAGGAGCCGAGCAGGGAAGACAGTGGAACAGCAATGGCAGGAGCTTTTGAGGGTTATTAGGGAGGCACAACAGAAATTCATCCCAAGGAGGAGGAAACATGCTAAGGGGAGGACAAGGCATCCATGGCTGATGAGGGATGTCAAGGACAGCATAAAAGCTAAAGAAAAAACATGCAAAGTGGCGAAGATTAGTGGGAAGCCAGAGGCTTGGGAAGCCTTTAAAAGCGAGCAGAAGACAACTAAAAAAGCAATAAGGGAGGTGAAGATGAAGTATGACTACAAGCTAGCTAGTGATATAAAGGAAGATATATAAAAGGTAAGAGAGAGGCAAAAATAGACATTGGACCACTGGAAAATGTGGCTGGAGAAGCAATAATAGGAAACAAAGAAATGGCAGATGAACTGAATAGTTTCTTTGCATCAGTCTTCATGGTGGAAGAAACCAGTGGGGTGCCAGAGCTCCAGGAGAACCAGGGAGCAGAGGTGAGTGCAGTGACCATTACTAAGGAGAAGGTTCTGGGGAAACTGAAAGTTCTGAAGGTGGATAAGTCACCTGGACCGGATGGACTACACCCCAGGGTCCTAAAAGAGATAGCTGAGGAAATTGTGGAGGCATTGGTGATGATCTTTCAGGAATCACTGGAGGCAGGAAGGATCCCAGAAGAGTGGGAAGTGGCTAATGTAACACCCCTGTTTAAGAAGGGAGGGAGAGGGCAGCATGGTGGCGCGTCTCACGGCGCCGAGGTCCCATGTTCGATCCCGGCTCTGGGTCACTGTCCGTGTGGAGTTTGCACATTCTCCCCGTGTTTGCGTGGGTTTCGCCCCCACAACCCAAAGATGTGCAAGATAGGTGGATTGAACACACTAAATTGCCCCTTAATTGGAAAAAATGAATTGGGTACTTAAAATTTATTTTAAAAAAAGAAGGGAGGGGGGCAGAAGACGGGAAATTAAAGGTCGGTTAGCCTGACTTCGGTCATTGGTAAGATTTTAGAGTCTGTTATTAAAGATTGGATACTGGAAGTCTGCAGAGGGATTTGGATAGGCTAAGTGAATGGGCTAGGGCCTGGCAGATGGAATACAATGTTGACAAATGTGAGGTTATCCATTTTGGTAGGAATAACAGCAAAAGGGATTATTATTTAAATGATAAAATATTAAAACATGCTGCTGTGCAGAGAGACCTGGGTGTGCTAGTGCATGAGTAGCCGAAAGTTGGTTTTCAGGTGCAACAGGTGATTAAGAAGGCAAATGGAATTTTGTCCTTCATTGCTAGAGGGATGGAGTTTAAGACTAGGGAGGTTATGCTGCAATTGTATAAGGTGTTAGTGAGGCCACACCTGGAGTATTGTGTTCAGTTTTGGTCTCCTTACTTGAGAAAGGACGTACTGGCACTGGAGGGTGTGCAGAGGAGATTCACTAGGTTAATCCCAGAGCTGAAGGGGTTGGATTACGAGGAGAGGTTGAGTAGACTGGGACTGTACTCGTTGGAATTTAGAAGGATGAGGGGGGATCTTATAGAAACATATAAGATTATGAAGGGAATAGATAGGATAGATGCGGGCAGGTTGTTTCCACTGGCGGGTGAAAGCAGAACTAGGGGGCATAGCCTCAAAATAAGGGGAAGTAGATTTAGGACTGAGTTTAGGAGGAACTTCTTCACCCAAAGGGTTGTGAATCTATGGAATTCCTTGCCCAGTGAAGCAGTAGAGGCTCCTTCATTAAATGTTTTTAAGATAAAGATAAATAGTTTTTTGAAGAATAAAGGGATTAAGGGTTATGGTGTTCGGGCCGTAAAGTGGAGCTGAGTCCACAAAAGATCAGCCATGATCTCATTGAATGGCGGAGCAGGCTCGAGGGGCCAGATGGCCTACTCCTGCTCCTAGTTCTTATGTTCTTATGAGATCGCAAAGTACTTGGAAGTGCATGATAAAATAGGATTAAGTCAGCACGGCTTTGTCAAAGGGAGGTTGTGTCTGACAAATCTGTTAGAGTTCTTTGAGGACGTAACAAGGAAGTTAGACAAAGGAGAACCAGTGGACATTATATATTTAGATTTCCAGAAGGCCATTGACAAGGTGCCGCATAGGAGACTGTTAAATAAGTTAAGAGCCCATGGTGTTAAGGGTAAGATCCTGGCATGGACAGAGAATTGGCTGACAGGCAGAAGGCAGAGAGTGGGGATAAAGGGATCTTTTTCAGGATGGCAGCCGGTGACTAGTGGTGTGCCTCAGGGGTCTGTGCTTGGACCACAGCTATTCACAATATACATAAATGATCAGGAAAAAGGAACTGAAGGCACTGTTGCTAAAGTTTGCAGATGATACAAAAATCTGTAGAGGGACAGGTAGTATTGAGGAAGCAAGGGGGCTGCAGAAGGATTTGGATAAATAGGAGAGTGGGCAATGAAGTGGCAAATGAAATACAATGTGGAAAAGTGTGAGGTTATGCACTTTGGAAGGAGGAATTTAGGCACAGACTATTTTCTAAATGGGGAAATGCTTCGGAAATCAGAAGTACAAAGGGACTTGGGAGTCCTTGTTCATGATTCTCTTAAGGTTCATGAGCAGGTTCAGTCGGCAGTTAAGAAGGCAAATGCAATGTTAGCATTCATGTCAAGAGGGCTAGAATACAGGACCAGGGATGTACTTCTGAGGCTGTAAAACGCTCTGGTCAGACCCCATTTGGAGTATTGTGAGCAGGTTTGGACCCTGTATCTAAGGAAGGATGTGCTGGCCTTGGAAAGGGTCCAGAGGAGGTTCACAAGAATGATCCCTGGAATGAAGAACTTGTCATATGAGGAACGGTTGAGGACACTGGGGCTGTACTTGTTGAAGTTTAGAAGGATGAGGGGTGATTTTATTGAAACTTACAGGATACTGCGAGGCCTTGATAGAGTGGATGAGGAGAGGATGTTTCCACTTGTAGGAAAGACTAGAACCAGAGGACACCATCTCTGACTAAAGGGACGATCCTTTAAAACTGAGATGAGGAGGAATCTCTTCAGCCAGAGGGTGATGAATCTGTGGAACTCTTTGCTGCAGAAGGTGTGAAGGCCAAATCATTGAGTGACTGGAAGACAGAGTTAGATATGTTCTTGATTAATAAGAGGATATGGGGTTATGGGGAGAGGGCAGGAGAATGTGGATGAGAAAATATCAGCCATGATTGAATGGCGAAGCAGGCTCGATGGGCCGAGTGGCCTAAATCTCCTCCTATGCCTTATGGTCTTATGGTCTTATAAAACCTTACCTCCGGAATCTATGGCCTTCACATCGGAAGCGGAGCAGAGCGTGAGAAAACCAGAGAGAGCCCGGGAAGGTAAGTGATATCAAAACCTCACCTCAAGGACTGCAGTCTTTACATCGGGAGATGGGCAGGAGAAAACTGGGGCGGGATTCTCCGACCCCCACCGGAATCCGGCACCGGAGATTTGGCGGGGGCGGGAATCGCGGCGCACCAGTCGGAGGGCCCCCTCCCGGCGATTTTCCGGCCCGTGATGGGCCGAAGTCCCGCTGCTGCTATGCCGGTCCCACCGGCGTGAATTGAACCAGGTCCCTTACCGGCGGGACCTGGTGGCGCGGGCGGGCTCCGGGGTCCTGGGGGGGGGCGTGGGTGATCTGGCCCCGGGGGGTGCCCCCACGGTGGCCTGGCCTGTGATCGGGGCCCACCAATCCGCGGGAGGGCCTGTGCCATGGGGGCACTCTTTTACTACGCGTCGGCCGTGTATGTCTCCGCGATGGCCGACGCGAAGGCGACCACCCCCTCGCATGCGCGGTGCGCGGGAATGAATTCAGCAGCCGCTGATGCTCCCGCGCATGCGTGGACTCCCGCTGGCCAGCGGAGTCCCTTCGGCCCTGGTTGTCGTGGCGCCAAAGGCCTTCCACGCCAGCCGGCGGGGTGCCAACCTCTCCGGGGCGGGCCTAGCCCCTAAAGGTGCGGGCTTGGCCCCTAAAGATGCGGAGGAATCCGCACCTTTGGGGCGGCCTGACGCCAGAGTGGTTCACGCCACTCCACCCCGCCAGGACCCCCCGCCCCGTTGGCTAGGGGGCGAGCAGCCTGGGAAGGTGAGTGGTATAAACACCTTACCTCGGTGATCTGCGATCTTCACATTGGGAGCAGAGCGGGAGAAAACTGGAGAGCAGCCTGGGAAGGTGAATGATATAAAAACCTCACCTCAGGGATCTTCAGCTTTCATATCGGGAGTGGAGCAGGAGAAAACTGGAGAGCAGCCTGGGAAGGTGAGCGATATAAAAACCTCACCTCAGGGACTGCAGCCTTTACATCGGGAGATGGGCAGGAGAAAACTGGAGAGCAGCCTGGGAAGGTGAGCGATATAAAAACCTGACTGTCATGATATGCAAATATGCAACTAATGAACACTCAGAATAGGACACAACCAATGGGCAATCAGGACACTCAGGTGGCATCACCACAAGGGGGCATGACATATACACTATAAAAGGAATGAGGCACTCACACCCTGCCTCTTTCCACAGACAGACATCTAGAGAGTTAGACGGGGTTGATCAGCAGCAACACACCCCAGCACATGCCTTAGAGCAAGCTGGGACAGTTAGACTGAGTTACTACAGTTAGATTAGCAGAGGGTCAAACTCATTTGAGAACTGTGTTAATAGTTCAATAAACAAGTTGAACTCATTTCAGAGTCTGGGGCATCCTTTAGTTAAAACTGCATCAAGTAGCAGCCTGTGTTATCCAAAGCAGCATAACACAACATGATACCAGGGGTGACTGTTCAATCTATTTAGTTCAACTCAGCAAGATCCGTGACAACCAGCTACTGAATACAGGCACAATGGACAAGATTCAGGCTCCTTATCAGCTTAGGACCACCAGCAATCTTAGTGCCAACTGCCGATCATTCAAGCAGAATTCCAACTGTACGTGGAAGCATCTGACCTCAATGGCATGACCGATGCTCGGAAGATAGCTCTTCTACTCACCACTGCGGGTGACCATGCGATAGAGATCTTCAACTCCTTTCACTTTTCCAAAGGTCAGGACAAAACAAAGTACCAAACCATCCTGGACAAATTAGACAGCTACTGCGAGGTGGACACCAACAAAATCTTCGAGCGCTACATCTTCAAGCAGAGGATGCAAGGTAAAGACGAATCCTTCAACTCCTATCTAACTAACCTTAGACTGCTAGCGCAATCCTGCAACTTCGGTGATATCACTGACTCCATGATCAGAGACCAAATCGTTTTTGGAGTTCACTCTGATCCTCTGCGAGAGGAATTGTTGAAAATCAAGCACATGACCCTGCCAGTTGCGATTGAAACGTGTACTGTGCGTGAGCACTTTAAAAATCGCTATTCACAGTACAAAATGGCAGAAAGTGAAAAACAAGCCTCCCACGAGGTGGAGAGTGTTCAGGCCATCTCCCGGATGCAGCGCCTCCACATTGACGAAAGCGGCCATTTTGTGCGCTCTTCCCAGGGCCCGACGCATGCGCAATGTGATTGGGAACACGAAGCGGCCGAAAACCGCACTGCGCAGGCGCAGACATCCGAGAACCGCACCGCGCATGCGCGACGACGCACTGAGCGTCATGACGTGTGCGAACTGCGGCACAGCCCATTTTAAAAAAAACTGCCCTGCAAGAGGCAAACGCTGTTTAAACTGTGGGAAACCAAACCACTATGGAGCCTGTGCAGATCTGCACCACCAGTCAGGAGCCAGCGCTCCCAATTCCGACAGCGGCGCATCAGAAGTGTGCAACACCGAATGCATGACTCTGATCCAGGCAGTGCGACGGATCCAGATGATGAACTTACCAAGTGGGCATTATTACGAAGTGCGAATACGCCACACCGGACACATCGCAAGTCCAATCAATCCTGCCCGTGGATTCCGAGGACGAATGGCATGCAGTGATGAAGGTCAACCACTGCCCCATCCAGTTCAAATTGGACACAGGTGCCTCCGCCAATCTAATTTCGCAGGTGGACTTCAAGAGAATCAAGAAGCCCTTCACAATCCTTCCAGCTGCCTGCAAACTCCTGGACTACAATGGAAATGCAATCAAGGCACTGGGGTCCTGCCATCTGCAGGTGTCCAGCCGATACACACAAGCAAGCTTACGCTTCGAGATTGTTAAACCAGACAGGGCGTCCCTGCTAGGTGCGCACGCCTGTAAGCAACTGAACCTCTTTCAAAGGGTCTACACCACGACGCTGTCCCATTCGGATCTTCAGGCCAGCATCAACGACATCCTAACCCAGTACCCAGATGTATTTAGCGGGATGGGCACGCTGCCGTACGAGTACAAGATTCTTCTGCAGCCTGATGCCAAGCCAGTGGTCCACGCACCATGACGTGTCCCTGCTCCACTGAGAGAGCGCCTGAAGGCAGAGCTCACGAGTCTGCAACAAAAAGGCATCATCTCCAAGGTCATTGAACCAACCGACTGGGTCAGCTCGATGGTGTGCGTAAAGAAGGCTTCGGGGGACCTACGCATCTGCATTGACCCCAAGGATCTAAACAAAAACATTATGCGGGAACATTACCCCATCCCGAAGAGGGAAGAAATCACGAGTTAGATGGCACATGCGCGCTTCTTCACAAAATTGGACGCATCCTAAGGATTTTGGCAAATCCAACTTGAAGAATCCAGCAGAAGGCTCTGCACCTTCAACACGCCTTTTGGCAGATTCTGCTACAACTGAATGCCATGAGGCATCATCTCGGCATCAGAGATTTTCCATCACATCATGGAACAGATGATGGAGGGAATAGAAGGGTCTACGTTGACGATATCATAATCTGGTCCACAACCCCAGAGGAACATGTGTCGTGACTCAAGAAAGTATTCCAACACATACATGAACATGGCCTCAAGCTAAACAGGTCCACGTGCTGTTTTGTTACATCCATGCTGAAGTTCCTGGGCGATTAGATTTCGCAACACGGTCTGCGCCCGGACACAGACAAAATTAAAGCCATCGAGGCAATGAAAGTCCCCGAGGACAAGAAGGCAGTACTGCACTTCCTGAGAATGGTCAATTTCCTTGGCAAGTTCATCCCGAATTTGGCCACACACACCATGGCCCTACGCAACCTGGTGAAAAAATCAACCGCCTTTGAGTGGAAGGCGGAGCACCGAACAGAGTGGCTGGAGCTGAAAGCCAAGCTCACCACTGCACCCGTCCTTGCATTCTTTGACCCAGACCGAGAGACCAAAATATCCACAGATGCGAGTCAGGATAGCATTGGGGCGGTGTTGCTTCAAAGAGACGGCACGTCATCCTGGGTACCAGTAGCATACGCGTCACAGGCAATGACACCCACTGAGACCAGATATGCGCAGATTGAGAAGGAGTGTTTAGGTCTTCTCACCGGCATCCTCAAATTTCATGATTATGTCTACGGCTTGCCAACATTTACTTTTGAGACGGTTCATAGGCCTCTGGTCCACATCATCCAAAAGGGCCTGAATGACATGACGCCTCGTTTGCCGAGAATTCTGTTCAAACTCCGGAGGTATGATTTCAATTTGGTGTACACACCTGGGAAGGAGCTCATCATCACCGATGCATTGTCCCGCTCCGTCAACTCACCCAGTGAACCACTGGAGATCATCCAGCACATTGAATTGCAGGTACAACTGTGTGCAAGCACTCTCCCGGCAACAGATGAGAAGATCGTTCTCATCGGAGCAGAGACGGCCAAAGACTGTTGCAGCGAGTCATCCACAACCTCAGCAATGGCTGGCAGAAAGGACAATGCCCTCAATTCTACAACGTCAAGGACGACCTGACGCGGATCGACGGCATCCTGCTCAAGCTGGACAGGATAGTCATCCCGCTACATCTCCAGAGTATGATGCTGCGGCAGATTCATGAGGGACACCTGAGCGTAGAAAAGTGCAGACGCAGGGCCTGGCAAGCTGTCTACTGGCCCGGCATCAACCAGGACATCACGGACATGGTCCTGAACTGCGAAACCTGTCAGAGGTTCCAACCAGCACAGAGCAAGGAGACGCTCTAACCACATGACCTAGAGACCTCTCCGTGGTTCAAGGCTGGCATTGACCTATTCCATGCGAATGGTCGCGACTATATCTTAATCATCGATTACTTTTCAAACTATCCTGAGGTGCTTAAGCTGCCAGACCTCACCTCACGGACCGTCATCAAAGCGTGTAAAGAGACATTCTCACGGTATGGCATCCCGAACACCGTCATGAACGACAATGTCCCGTGCTTCCACAGTCGGGAATGGTCCACGTTTGCCAAGAGCTACAATTTCAGTCACCTCCAGTCCGCACTATCCGCAGTCCAATGGCAACGTCGAAAAAGGGGTGCACATCATTAAGCAGCTCATCCGCAAGGCCTCGGACTCCGCTTCCGACACACATCTTGCACTACTTGTGTACCGGGTGACTCCCTTGTCCACTGGCATGTCGCCAGTTCAACTGCTGATGAACAGGGACCTGCGGACGACGCTTCCAGCCATACACCTGCCCAACCTTGGTCACCTCCCGGTGCTGCAGAAGATGCAGCAGCTTCACAACAGCCAGAAGCAGGGCTATGACGCACATGCCACCGATCTGGACGTGCTATCCCCGGCAGACATGGTCAGGATGGTGGGTGGTCTGCTCCGGCTGTTCGACAGGCTGCGCCCAGATCCAATGTCATACGTATGGCTGACGGCTCCATTGTGTGAAGGAATCGAAGGGCACTGCGAAAAGTTGCTTGCCCACAACCACTTTCCCCTCCATTTCCACATGTCGAATTGCCACCTCCAGACACCTCGAACCACGAGGCCACCAGTCGTGCCTCCCACTCGCCTGTCAAGACACCGTCATCCCCTCCACCACCTCTCCGACGGTCGATGAGGATCAGACGCAAGCCTCAGAGACTGGACTTCTGAGCGTTTGTTCTGTTCTGTATTCCTCAGTCAGTCACATTAGACAGACACATTCACATGTATATACATCTACAAAAAAATTGAAAAAGGGGCAGATGTCATGATATGCAAACATGCAACCAATGATGAACACTCAGAATAGGACACAACCAATGGGCAGTCAGGACACTCAGAGGTGGCATCACCACGAGGGGGATGACATAAACACTATAAAAAGGATGAGGCACTGACACCCTGCCTCTTTCCATAGACAGACATCTAGAGAGTTAGACAGGGTTGATCAGCAGTATCACACCCCAGCACGTGGCTTAGAGCAAGCTGGTACAGCTGGACTGAGTTACTATAGTTAGATTAGCAGAGAGTCGAACTCATTTGGGAACTGTGTTAATAGTTCAATAACTCATTGAACTCATTTCAGAGTCTGGAGCATCCTTTAGTTAAGACTGCATCAATTAGCAGCCTGTGTTATCCGAAGCAGCATAACACAACACTTACCTCCGGAATCTGCAGCCTTCACATCGGGAGCAGAGCAGAGCGGGCGAAAGCCAGAGAGCCTGGGAAGTTAACTGATATAAAAACCTCACCTCAGGGATCTGCAACCTTCACTTCGGGAGTGGAGCAGAGCAGGAGAAAACCGGAGAGCAGCCTGGGCAGATGAGTGATACAAAAACCTTACTTCGGGGATCTGCGGCCTTCACTTCGGGAGCGGAGCGGGAGAAAACTGGAGAGCAGCCTGGGAAGGAAAGTGATACTCTGATTGTTCCAATTGGGGAAAAAATCTGAAAAATAATGTCATAGGAAGGCTGTGACTTTATTGGCTAATAGGAAATCTGTGCTAAATTTGAAAATCCATTTCATATTACTGATTATAAATTGATTTCAGATTGAGGTAATAAGGAGAGATATAAAAAAACAGTTAAAACATTTTTTAAAAGCAAATTAAAAACTAATTAAATAGAATAAGGATGGAGAACAGGTGATGTGTTGTTCCTGCGTGATATGGGAGCTGGTAGACTCCATTGTGGTTCCCAGTGACCATACCTGTATGATGTGTTGGTTGCTCAAGGAATTCCATCTCAGAGTTGATTCTGAGCTTCAGACCCTTCACCACAATAGGGGGGAAGGGGTACCTGGACACTATGGGCGGGATTCCCCCATGCCGCGCCGTATGGGAGAATCGGCATTCACGCCATTTTTTCCCGCGGCGCCGGTCCGACACCATTCCGCCATTCTCCCAAACGACGAGAACGGCTTCATCGAGGTCGGCGTCGCGCCTATCGGAGAATCGCCCGAGGTACTGAGTACGGCGATTCTCCGGGCGCCCCGTTATTCAGCGGCCCGGATGGGCTGAAGTCCCAACGGCGTGAACCCAGGTCACGCCGTTGCCGTTCACCCCTGATAAATAAATTTGTCAGCCAGTCGTGCTGGCTGACGAGGTGGAAGAAGGAGGTGAGTGGCTGGCATAACCGTAGGCAGCAGAAGGTGATGTCCTCGGCCGGTGCTGGGGGGTGGTGGGGGGTTCTCGGAGAAGGATGCTGCAATGCCCGGGGGGATGGGG
The DNA here is from genome assembly GCF_047496885.1 of Scyliorhinus torazame. Lineage (NCBI taxonomy): Eukaryota > Metazoa > Chordata > Chondrichthyes > Carcharhiniformes > Scyliorhinidae > Scyliorhinus > Scyliorhinus torazame. The sequence continues at coordinate 143,048,447 of NC_092721.1, read as the reverse complement.
GTGGTAGGAGAAGGATGCCGCCATGCTCGAGGGGGCGGGGGGGGGGGAAGGAGCAGGTGGTGGTGCCAAGGCGCCAGAGGCGCCCATGCAGCCTCGAGTGTTCCGGGACCGCATGTCGTTCCAGGAGCTTCCGGTTACGGCATGCAGGAGGAGACTCCGATTGAGTCGGGAGACCGTGGCACATATATGCCACCTCATGGAGCACCTGGCACCACGTGTGTGGAATGGGGGAGGACAAGGTCACGGCTGCCCTCAATTTCTTCGCCATGGGGTCATTCCAGGCACCGAGCGGGGACCTGTCTGGAATCTCGCAGGCATTCATCTCTTTTATTCAGTGTCATATCCTTCTGCGGGTACATCCGGGCCGACACCGACGCCCTGTATGACATCGCCGACAGATACATAAATTTTCCGGAGGACCGCGCACACCAGGCTGACCGGGCAGCAGGATTCACCTCAGTGGCCGGGATGCCGATGGTCCAGGTGATTGATGGGATGCACGTCGGCATGCGTCCACCCTCGTATAACAGGGACGTTTTCCTGAACAGGAAGGGGAACTACTCGATGAACATTCAGGTAGTCTGCAACCATCGCATGAAGATAATGCACGTGTGCACCCAGTACTCTGGCAGTGTGCATGATGCTTTCATACTGGCTCATTCTTTCATCCCCGCTATTTTCGAGGGTCACACCCCCCGGCTGAGGGGTTAGTTGCTGGGCGACAGGGGTTAGCCATTGCGGTTGTGGCTGATGACGCCTATACGGAGGCCACAGACCAACGCGGAGACCCGCTATAATGAGGCCCATGCAGCGACCCGGGGTGTTGTGGAGAGGTGCTTTGGCCTCCTGAAGATGAGATTCCGGTGCCTGGACCGCTCTGGAGGGGCCCTGCAGTACCACCCCGACAGGATCGGGCACATAGTTGTGGTCTGCTGTGTGTTGCACAACATTGCCCAACAGAGGGGCGATGTCCTGGAGGAGGATGCACAGGGTGAGCCCGATGAGGGCGATGCCTCTGCACATGAGAAGCAGGAGGAGGATGGGGAGGGGGGGGCGGGGTATGGCCAGGAGGCTGTACGACGATACCGGCTAGGACAGCGAGCACGCGAGGCGTTGATCGCCGCACGTTTCACTAACTAGGGAGAGGGCATCGCTGAGCAAGGCACTGAGGCATGATCAATTTGGTTGGAGACGAAGTTGAATTCAAATTGAGGCTTTATTAGTCTCTGAAGTGTGGCCTCCTACAGCAGCTGACGAAATGGCTGCGAGCTGAAGGCCACGCATATTTATAACCCGGCTCCTGGGCGGAGCTAGCATGCAGGGGCCCAGGTGAACCTGTAGCGCAGGTTGTACCATACAACCCTTAATATAGGAACATTTATCACATTCACCCCCTGTTAAAATTGAGTCCGGCGGGGGTGGTGGATAACTATATACAATTCGCAATCTTTAATATTTACAGAACAGTGAAAAAAAAATGTCTCTGGTCATCCGGTGGGCCGGTCAGAGGTTCAGCCGGTCCGGCGCCTTGATCGTCCTCTGGGATCGACGAAGTGGAGCCGGTGATGTTGGTGCTGTCGTGGTCGAAGTTGATTCTGGGAGCTTGCCGAAATCCTCTTCATCAACCGGGGTTGGCAGGGGGAGGGTGGACAGTCCTGGGGGGGGGGGGGCGCCGGGGGCGACGGGGATGGTGTGGGGGCGGAACCTGCTGGTGCCAGATCCCATGAGGGAGACGGTATCCTGGCGGCTGTCGGGGAACGCCATGTAGGCATACTGTTGGATTTGCGTGGTGCAGGTGCACCCTTTCCACCAACGGGTCCGCCTTGTGGAGTCGAAAATGTTTACGGAGAAGCACAGTTCCTGGAGCTGTGACCCAAGTTGGGAGTGATACCCCGGATGTGGACTTCCTGGGGAAGGCAAAAAAACGTTCATGCGGTGTACTGTTAGTAGCAGTGCAAAGTAATGAGCGAATGGAATGTAGTGCATCAGGGAGGACCTCTTGCCAGCAGTAGGCCGGGAGATTTCTGGACTGTAGGGCCAGTTGGACGGCCCTCCATACCGTCCCATTCACCCTTTCTCCCTGTCCGTTTCCCCGGGGGTTGTAGCTCGTCGTTCTGCTGGAGGCGTTACCCCTGCTGAGCAGGAACTGACGTAGCTCATCACTCATGAATGAGGATCCCCTGTCACTGAAGATGTAGGGTGGGAAGCCACACAGAGTGAAGATAGAATTAAGGGCTTTAATAAGGTGGCAGACGTCATGTCGGGGCATGGGATGGCGAAGGGAAAACGGGAGTATTCATCGATCACACTGAGGAAATACGTGTGTCGGTAGGGGGAGGGGAGGGGGCCTTTGAAATCCACGCTGAGGCATTCAAAGGGGCGGGAGGCCATCACCAGGTGCGCGCGGTCCGGCCGGTAGAAGTGCGGCTTGCACTCCGCATAGACCTGGCAGTCCTTGGTGATCGTCCTTACTTCCTCGACGGAGTAGGGCAAATTTTGTGCCTTCATGAAGTGCTACAACCGAGTGACCCCTGGGTGACAAAGGCTGTCGTGCAGGGTCCGGAGTCGGTCTACCTGTGCACTGGCACATGTACCTCGGGATAGGGCATCTGGGGGCTCGTTGAGTTTGCCAGGGCGATATTTAATCTCGTAGTTATAGGTGGAGAGCTTGATTCTCCACCGCAAGATTTTGGCATTTTTGATCTTGCCCCGCTACGTGTTGTTGAACATGAAGGCTACCGACCGTTGGTCAGTGAGGAGAGTGAATCTCCTGCCAGCCAGGTAATGCCTTCAATGTCGCACAGCCTCAACGATAGCCTGGGCCTCCTTTTCGACGGATGAATGCCGAATTTCAGAGGCATGAAGGGTGCGGGAAAAAAATGCCACGGGCCTGCCTGTCTGATTGAGGGTGGCGGCAAGGGCGACATCTGATGCGTCGCTTTCTACTTGGAAAGGAAGTGTTTCATCTACAGCGTGCATTCCAGCTTTGGCAATATCAACTCTGATCCGGGCGAAGGCCTGTTGGCCCTCAGCCATCAGGGGTAAATGAGTGGACTGTATGAGTGGGCGGGCCTTGTCCTCATAGTTTGGGACCCACTGGAGCGTAATACGAGAAGAACCCCAGGCAGCGTTTGAGTGCCTTGGAGCAGTGGGGGATGGGAAGCTCCATGAGGGAGCGCATGTGGTCGGGATCGGGCCCAGGGAACTCCGTTCTGGACCACGTAGCCGAGGATGGCTAAGCGGTTTGTACGGAACACACACTTCTCCTTGTTATAAGTGAGGTTGAGGAGAGTGGCGGTGCGGAGAAATTTAGCGAGGTTAGCGTCGTGGTCCTGCTGATCATGGCCGCAGATGGTCACATTGTCTAGGTACGTGGCCCCCAAGCCGTACCGGTCGACCTTTCGGTCCATCTCCCTTTGGAAGACTGAAACCCCATTGGTGACGTCGAAGGGAACCCTAAGGAAGTGATATAGCCGGCCGTCTGCCTCAAAGGCGGTGTATGGCTGGTCCGATTTACGGATGGGGAGCTGGTGGTAAGCGGATTTCAGGTCCCCGTTGAGAAGACCTGGTACTGTGCAATCTGGTTAACCATGTCAGATATGCGTGGGAGGGGGTACGCGTTGAGCTGCGTGTACCTGTTGATGGTCTGGCTGTAGTCCACGACCATTCGATTTTTCTCCCCAGACTTAACCACTACCACTTGTGCTCTCCAGGGGCTGTTGCTGGCCTCGATGACTCCCTCCTGAAGAAACCGCTGGACCTCGGACCTGATGAAGGCCTTATCCTGGGTGCTGTACCGTCTGCTCCTGGTGGCGATGGGTTTGCAATCTGGAGTTAGATTGGCAAAGAGGGAAGGAGGATCGACCTTTAGGGTCGTGAGGCCGCACACAGTGAGGGGTGGTAAGGGTCCGCCGAATTTAAGGGTCAGGCTCTGGAGGTTGCACTGAAAATCCAGGCCAAGGATAAGTGCAGCGCAGAGGGTAGGGCGGACGTAAAGGCGAAAACAGTGGAACTCTACGCCTTGGACTGTGAGCGTGACCGTGCAGTACGCCCGGATCGCTACGCGATGGGATCTGGAGGCCATAGAGACACTTTGATTGGTAGGGTGTACCTTAAGGGAGCAGTGCCTTACCGTATTTGGATGTACAAAGCGCTCGATGCTCCCGGAGTCCAGTAGGCAGGAGATCACGTGGCCGTTGACTTTCACGCTGGTGGATGCGTTTGTCAGAGTGTGTGGTCTGGACTGGTCGATTACCATGGATGCGAGTCGTGGTTGATCGTCGGGTAGTGAGGCGGCCGCTGCGTCAGAGTCCTGAAATGCCGTTGGTCTCCGTGCGCTGCGGGGCGGACAAGATGGCGGCCCCCGGAGGTCCTGGGGGTCACAAAATGACGGTGCCCATGGAACGCACATTGCGGGTGTGGAGCAAGATGGCGGCGCCCATGAAATGCACGTGTTATGCAGGGGAGAAGATGGCGGCGCCCATTGCTCGCACATGGCATGGGGAGGAGGGGAGTATAGCGGCGCCCATTGTCCGTGACCGGGGGTGGTGGGGGTGACCGCTGCCACTGAGCGGACCTGGCACACCGTTGCGTAGTGGCCCTTCTTCCCGCAGGCCTTACAAAGGGCAGCGCGGGCCGGGCAGCGTTGGTCGGGGTGTCTTTGTTGGCCGCAAAAATAGCATTGGGGCCCCCCGGAGATCACTGGTTGGCGCGTAGTGCAGGCGTACTGGGTGGGTAGCGCCCCTGCTGGGGCGGCTGCCTGTGGGGCCCATGAAGCGTAGGAGGAGTGGGCCACGCAGTTGGGGGCGTAAGACTGTACATTGCGCAGGGCGACCGTCATCGAAAGCGCTAGTGTTTTAGTCTTTGCGAGATGCATCTTTGAATCTGTCTGTATATATGTTTCTGGAATATACCTTTTCATTCACCTGAGGAAGGAGCAGCGCTCCGATAGCTAGTGACATCGAAACAAACCTGGTGTTGTAAGACTTCTTACAATGTTGAATGATGACAACCCGTTCTGCGATGAGCTGTGAGCTCCGGATCGCTAGACAATGTCTGACTCATGGCCATATCTGAACCCTCCACCTCGGTGGTCCCTATATGTGTCATGGACAATCCACCACATGGCCATGTGGGGCAGCTGGTGTTGGTGTGCTGAGGGCAGCGGGGTGTTTGGGGGGGTTGGGGGGGGGGGGGAAGAAACACACACCCGGCCTCACCGTTGTACAGATCTTCGACCCCTAGCATCACTCGGTCCTCCTCACGACCCCTCAGGCACCGGACATATCACAGAGGCATCTAGGTTTGGTGTAACAGTGACTTTAATCATGACATTCACATACAAGTGCCCTAGCCCCTACAACTAAACTGTGCTCTGCACCCGTGCAAATTACTACGTGTCTAACTTCTTGGCCTTACTACCACTACATCTTGGTTTCCTCAGACGGTACAGCAGGAGTGGAGGTGGACTGCTGAGACTCCTGCCCTGCGACGTTGGTCCCTTTCGGCGCAGATTTCCTGAGGTGACCCCGTTTGGATGGGCCAGACTGTTCGGCGGGCGTGCTGGATGGCGTGGTGCCACCCTGCTCTGCCCTCTGCCCACCAGATGCCCCAGGGACAGAACAGGGGGAGTCCGAGTGTTCTGGGACCTCCCTTATTGGAGTAACCAGGATGGGCACCAGAACCTCCTCCTCCCTTGGGGAGCCCGGTAGCCCCCAGGCCTCACTATGGGACGGTGGTGCCCACGGATGCATGCGCCATGGCATCACCGACACCTGGCGCTGCCAGTCCTGGAGGCCCTCTCTGGAATCGACCAGGGTCTGACCGTTCCCAGCGATGGAGCTCAGGGAGTGCGCCATCCCTGTCAGGGACTGCGCAACCTCCCTCTCTCCGTCACTGTCCTGGCTCGCAGCCCTCTCCTCGTCCGACTCACGGCCATCAGTGTCCTCACTGTCCATCCTGTGTTCGTCCCTGTCGTGTCTGTCCGTCCTCTGTGCGTCCCACTCCAGTGGCGCGGCCTCAGAGGAGGGCCATCCTGTCAGTCTTCCTTCCGCCCTCTGCCATGCGTCCGTGGGGGCGGATGTGCTTGCAGCTGGAGGGCGGGGCTTCTCCGCGACGTCCCTGGACGATCGGCTCCTGGCCCTGGGGAAGACAATGAGGCATGTATTGTTAGACACGCTGAGTCGGGTGTGAGGAGGTGGGGGGGGCATTGTGAGGAGGTGAGTGTCAGGGGGGGGGGGTGTAAAGGAGTGGAGGGGGCATTGTGAGGGGGTGGAGTGTCAGGGGGGTGAGAGGTGGAGGGGGCAGTGTGAGGGGGTGGAGTGTCAGGGGGGGGTGCAGGGGTTGAGGGGGCATTGGTGGAGTGTCAGGGGGGGTGAGGGGGTGGAGGGGGCATTGTGAGGGGTTGGAGTGTCAGGGGGCGTGAGAGGTGGAGGGGGCATTGTGAGGGGATGGAGTGTCAGGGGGGGTGCAGGGGTGGAGGGGGCATTGTGAGGGGGTGAGTGTCAGGGGGGGTGTAAAGGAGTGGAGGGGGCATTGTGAGGGGATGGAGTGTCGGGGGGGTGAGAGGTGGAGGGGGCATTGTGAGGGGTTGGAGTGTCAGGGGGCGTGAGAGGCGGAGGGGCATTGTGAGGGGGTGGAGTATCAGGGGGGGTGCGGGGGTGGAGGGGGCATTGTGAGGGGGTGGAGTGTAAGGGGGGGTGCGGTGGTGGAGGGGGCATTGTGAGGGGGTGGAGTGTCAGGGGGGGTGAGGGGGTGGAAGGGGCATTGTGATGGGGGTGGAGTGTCGGGGGGGTTAGGGGGTTGGGGGTATGTGTCACGGGGTGGGTTGAAAGTGGGGGGGCTTGGGGGCAGTGGTATGGGGTGCAGTGTGGGGGGGGGCTGAGGGGGTGTAGACAGGCAGGGGAGTCTCACTTGGTCCTGCGCCTCTGACCAGGCATAGCGCTATCTCCCGGGTGGCGACTCTTCCAGCGAGGTCCAGAGCTCTCTGCTCATGGACGGTGAGGGGCTGCAGCACAGGTGACCCCCCTTCGGTTCTTGAACGCTCACATTGGTTGTGAGCAGTCTTGTCGTGCAGCAGGGGGGGAAAGCATCAGAGTAAGGCGGTCAGCATCAAGACACGCAGATGTTGTCAACATTATGACTGGGTGGGGGACGCTGGGCACCACGCCATGGCAGCTCTCAGGGGGTGTGTTGCCCATGTGGTTTGGGTACAACGTGGTGACCCCAACCCCCACCCCCCCAACCCCCCTGGGCAGGGAGGGGTGGCCCGCGAGACGTGGTGAGGGGCGGGGGGGGGGCAAGGGTGGGGGGGGGCGGTGGAACCCTCGGAGTACTTACCCTGGCAGCCCTCGTGAGGTCGTGGAACTTCTTTCGGCACTGGTCTCCAGACCGGGGGGTGTGCCCCACAGTGCTAACCGCAGTGCCCATCTTATGCCAGCTGCGCCTCACAGTGCTGGATGGTTGCCGGTGCCCATGTCTTGGGCACAAGATGGCCCTGCGGTCTTCTACAGCGTCCAGCAGCGTCTCGAGATCACTGTCCCGGTACCTGGGAGCGGCACGACGGGGCTCAGCCATCTCAATCGGTCGGGTCCTTTGCGCGGATCGCGCACTTTAAATGACGCGGCGTCAGCCAGGCGTTGTGCGACGATGCCGCTGCTCTGGCGCCACGCCCACTGCGTTTCTCGCGGCCCCGCTGCTGGCCCCTTTTCGGGGCCTAAATCGATCGTGCCCGTGGCCGTTCCACGCGGTCGTGAAACGCGACGGCATTCACGACGGCGCGGACACTCTGCCTCATTATCGGAGAATCCCGCCCTATGTTTCAGGAGTCAGTCACACCCCTTTGACTAACTTCCTTGAATTCGGCTAATGGTCCAGGACAGGGGGTGTGGCTGTGAATGAGGCACGTAGGTAGAGGGATACAGGAGCCCCAGCCCTTGTCCTTGTCCAACATTTTAGAGATTCTTGTTCCCTGAGGTGGACTGGAACGGGAACAGCGGGGAGGATGAGCAAACTGGCCACAGCACCATGTACAAGAAAGCAAATGGAATGTTGGCATTTATAGCTAAAGAAATTGAGTATAAAGGTAAGGATGTGTTGTTGCAACTGTACAAGGCATTGGTGAGACTGCACCTGGAGTATTGTGCACAGTTTTGGTCCCCTTATTTGAGGAAAGATGCAGTGGGATTGGAGGCAGGTCAGAGGAGGTTCACTAGATTGATTCCAGAGATGAGGGGCTTGTCTTATGAAGAGAGATTGAGCCGTTCTGACCTATACTCTCGAGAGTTTAGAAGAATGAAAGGAAATCAAATTGAGGTATATAAGATGATTAAAAGTATAGATAAAGTCAATGTGGAGCGGATACTTCCTCTTGTGGGGCATTCTAGAATGAGAGGTCAGGATAAGGGGTAGCAAATTTAAAACTGAGTTGAGGAGAAACTACTTCTCCCAAAGAATTGTGAACCTGTGGAATTCACTAGCCCAGAGTGCAGTGGATGCTGGGACAGTGAGTAAATTTAAGGAGGTGTTCGACAGGTTTTTAATTGGTAATGGGTTGAAAGGTTATGGAGAACGAGAAGGACGGTGAAGTTGAGGCCATGATTAGATCAGCCATGGTCGTATTGAACAGTGGGGCAGGTTTGAGAGGCTAAATTTCCCGCTCCTAGTTCTGATGTTCGAAGAAAGAACTATTCTGTCTGATTTAACCATCTAGCTCTTGGTCTGTAGCCCTGTAGCTAATAGCACCTCAAGCACAAATCTGGTGTTCTTGATTAATAAGAGGATTTCTTGATTGATAAGTGGACCAGGAGTTATGGGGAGAAGGCAGGAAAATGGGGATGAGTCATGATCGAATGGCGGAGCAAACTCGATGGGCAAAATGGCCTAATACAGCTCCTATACCTTTGGTCTTATGGAGACTGAGGTGGATTTTATGCCGTAAGAAAGATTATGAATCACTAAATCACAGACACAAACCCCACTTTGCAACCACAGAATATGACTATGGATTCCTGCTGTATGGTGATAAATTGTGTTGCATTCACTTACTGTATGTGTGCAAACCATTGATATTCTCTCACCATTTGGAAATAGGTCACTGTCATATTCCTTCACAATATGGTTACAGATCATTGACACATTCTCTCATCTGATGGCATAAATCATGGATACATTCCCTCATCATATGGTTAGAAATCACTGATACAGTATTCTGCAGTATTACTATGGATGATTAATGCATCATTTACTCATGTGCTAATTGATCATCAAGGTAGCTCTGTTGGCTGGCTAGCTACTTTGTGGTGTGGAGTGGCGCCAACAGTATGGGTTCAATTTCCTCTACCAGCTGAGGTCATTCATGAAGACCCAACCTTATCCCCCCCCCCAAGTGTAATGATCCTCGGGTTAGATCACCACCAGTAAGCTCTCAAAGAAAGGGGCAGCCTCTGGGTTCATGGCTACATTTATTTAACAGCTTTTTGCAGTTAAATTATAAAATCATTGACACACTCCCTAGATATTTAATTGTAAATCATTATGCATCCTGTGCTACATGATTCTAGATCCCTTATTGTATTTGTCGGCTATATATGTCAAAAATCATTGATAACTTCCTCCAATTATTGGAAAATTCCTGATGCATCATTATGTGAGGTAATGCACCTATGTTATGTCTGCTATATATTTATAGATCTTTGAAGCAACTGCCATGATAACAATTCTAGGTCACCAATGCATTTTCCTATATTGTGATTAAAGATTAGTAGTGATGTAAAGGCTATAGAATGTTAAAATATCCTCAATATATTAATAGATAATTGAAGGACCACCCACTATATGGTTATGTAACGAATAAATATGTCCCCAATATATGATTACAGCTTCTTGTTGTATTTCCCCAGTTAACAGACTTATGAATAATTATTGTACAAGATGCTGTATGGCTGTAGAAAATGGAAATTTCACTCTGTTATATGATTAGGGACCAATGGTTCTATTCATTACGTAATTACAAATTACTGATATGTCCCCACACTCTATAATTATTGATCCTTGATGGACCTTTCACTGAATAATTAGAGATCACTGATACCCCACCACAATATAGTTATACATCATTGATATACATTACAAAAGTACAATTTATTTTTATTCGATTGCTTGTTGTATGATAGTCATGTTACAATCTCTGTAGAGGCGGATAACTTGTAAAATAAATGTAATAATAATAATCTTTATTGGTATCAGTAGGTTTGCACTAACATTGCAATAAAGTTACTGTGAAAATCCCCTAGTCGCCACACTATGGCTCCTGTACGGGTACACTGAGGGAGAATTCAGAATGTCCAATTCACTTAACAAGCCTGGGCGGGATTCTCCGCAATCGGCGCGATGTCCGCCGACCGGCGCCAAAAACGGCGAGAATCAGTCCGGCATCGTGCCGCCCCGAAGGTGCGGAATCCTCCGCATCTTGAGGGGCCGAGCCCTAACCTTGAGGGGCTAGGCCCGCGCCGGACTGATTTCCACCCCGCCAGCTGGCGGGAAAGGCCTTCGGTGCCCCGCCAGCTGGCGCAAAACTGACTTTGCAGTGCGGCGCATGCACGGGAGCGTTAGCGCAGTGGAGGGGGTCTCTTCCGCCTCTGCCATAGTGGAGACCATGGCGAAGACGGAAGGAAAAGAGTGCCCCACGGCACAGGACCACCCGCGGATCGGTGGGCCCCGATCGCGGGCCAGGCCACCGTGGGGGCACCCCCCGGGGCCAGATCACCCACGCCGCCTTGTCCCGGTGGTAAGAGAGGTGGTTTGATTCTCGCCGGCGGGACAGGTATTCCAGCAGCGGGACTTCGGCCCATCGTGGCCGGAGAATTCCCACCCCCGCCGAATATCCGGTGCCGGAGAATTCGGCAACCGGCGGGGGCGGGATTCACGCCAGACCCTGGCGATTCTCCGACCCGGCAGGGGGTCGGAGAATCCCGCCCCATGTCTTTCGGGACTTGTGGGAGGAAAATGGAGCACCCGAAGGAAATCCACTCTCACACGGGGAGAATGTGCATATTCTGCACAGACAGTGGTCCGAGCTGGGAATCAAACCCGGGTCCCTGGCACTGTGAGCAGTAGTGCTAACCACTGTGCTATTTGAACTTCCAGTTAATAGCTGAATACTGACGTGGCAAGATTTCATGCTTTAAGATGTAAAAAAAGATTAAAAGCACGATTGAATAAGCAATATTTTTGTGGGCAACTTATAGAGGGTGGCACGGTAGCACAGTGGTTAGCACTGTTGTTTCACAATGCCAGAGACCCGGGTTCGATTCCCGGCTTTGGCCGTTGTCTGTGCAGAGTCTGCACGTTCTCCCCATGTCTGCGGTGGGTTTCCTCCAGGTGCTCCGGTGTAACTGTTATTTTGTAATTGTTCACAGCTGTGCAGTATTGCAATGCATGTCCAGGTAATAGAGCAGTGTGCATGTTTTCTCCATGAGATATACATTTTGGAATGTATTGAGTGGTGTATGTGTATTATGTATATAACAATTCCATGACATACTGCCTGTGCTCAGTACGCAGTAAATTGTGTAAAACCATGTATGCACTGGGGATGAAGAGGACTGATGACAGTGGCTGTGGCCAAGGTCAACAGCACGGGAGATGGGCTGAAAGGGAGGAGTGACAGCGGTCATGGTCAGCAATGGAGGGAAAGTGCTGGATTGGTGGCAATGGCCAGGGTAGGCAGTACAAAAATAAAATGGAGGGAAAGGGACAGGCAGAATTTTAACAACAAAAATTTATTTGGACTGGATCAGAAGACAAAATGTTGAGGGAAGAGTGACAAATAAGTAGCGAGGAAGATGGGAAAGTCAGATCTGGCAAAGATTAGATAGTACTTCCCTGCTTTATGATTGTAAATCATTGGTACATCTCTCGCTGTACACAGACTATAAATGTAATTCCTGCCATATGGCTTTGATGCATTCCCTACTATGTGACTGAATACTATTTGTGTAATCCCTGCTGTATGGTTCCTGATTTTTTATTCGTGCCCCCATTATGTTATCTCAGATTAATGCTGTAACTTATAATAACTTAGAAGGAAGCTGTCATGAACCAAGTTGCATTTATTTACATATTCACACTAGTCTGCGTAGTGCAGTATCTCACTCCCAGAGCAATCCTAGCTGGGAGGATTTGTTACCCCGGGCCCTGAGTTGGGTCTGTTTTTATACCTTGCTCATAACGAGCCGCATGTGGTTGGCCTCCGCCCCTTACCTAGGGAACCCGAACTCCACGAGTCCCACAGGGAGATCAATGATTGTTTCCCCATGGCCCTCATGCAGGGTATGACATCACTCCTTCATTATGAACTGTAGAATGCTCAAGCCTCCTCGGTAAATCATTATAGAACATTCCTATGGTCAGCAATCAGAATCATGCATTTCCCACTGTATGATTACAGTTAATCTATATAATCCCAGCAGTAAAATTGCAGGAGATGCAAATTCATTTCAGGGAATGACTGGTGACACTGAACCTAAGATAATATCTTATACAAGTAAAATCGCACCATTAACACAGTAAAGGAAGTAGATAGTGAGCAATTTAAATATAGATGCACAAGAGGCTGAGAATTAGAGGAACCCAAATGCTTGGAGGGTTGTAGGGCTAAGGAGACTACAGAGAGCTAGGGCCATAGAGGAATTGAACCGAAGGATAATTTTTTTAATATGAGGCATTGCTGGAACAAAGCTGTGATAATAATTATCTCCCTGATGTATGAATATAGATCATTGGTACATGCCCTGCGATATAACTAAAGAGCATTGATTCATTCCTGCTGTATGACTGTAGAACATTGATGCAACTCTGTTATATGATGATGGATTATTAATGCACACCTGATTTCATTATTACAAATTAATAATGCACCATTTGCTACTAGCTACAGATCACGAATAAATTCCCTTGCTATATAATTATACATCACTGATGTAAAGTCAGCTGGATGACAATTTTCCAGCTTTTGTGAATGGAATGTTGGGAATGTGTTCATTGCATTTGCATTTTCCCACAGCCTTTCCATTGGTTTTTACACGGGAAGGTCCTGTCAGGCAAAGATTGAATATTGAAGACGTGCAGGATCCTGTGTGAACACAACAAGCAGCTGTGTCTCCTGAGCAATTCCTCAATCCAACTTGCTAATGAGCAGTACAGAGTCGGAACCAAAAAGTGTCAGTTCAAACAGTGACTTCAATGTCAGATCAGATACAAAGAACAAAATGAAGAGAGGGCAAGAAAGATGAGACTGAAAGAAAAGGTAAAGAAACTTATCTCGTTTATTTTTTAAAAATTTACATAATCTACATTAAAATGTTTACGTTTAAAAAAAAATCTGAATGTATAAAACTCCACTTCAGATGATGGGTGGAATTTTTTGATATTTTTCTAAGTGTCCGTCTCAACGTGAAAATCTGAGAAAATCCCGCCGCGCCAAGGGTGAGAGAAATTGTCGTATGTTCAGTCACCTTTAGAAAAATACATTTTCTCAGGTTCATGTTGCTTCTGTGGCAGCCTGCCTCTGATTCGCTCGCCATGGGTAATCTGAATCTTGGCAATCAGTGGGACACTCCTTTTTATATACTTCCCTGAACTTGCTCCATATCCAATTGGGGGGTTGGCTGCCACATTTCACAACCCTCACCAAACTTCTGGATGGTGCCGAGCAGAGTCTGACATCCTCTACCCATGATCGGACAGACATCCAGCCAGCAAGGTCACTAACCCCACCTGGGAGACTGTTGCCCCGATAGTGAGTGCCAGCTCGCTCCATAAGAGGACAGGGCTACAGTGGAAAAAGAAGATGAATGAGCTTCTTTGTGCAGCCAGGGTGAGTCTACCTCCTCATGCCTCCCGCTGCCCATCCCTTAACACACCCTTCACAACTCCACGGTGATCTCACTCTCAGCCACCTTATTGGATTCTCCTTGTCATGGCACCCTCCACCTCGCCACAACATCCCTCCAGAAGTTCCTCTGCTCCTCACATCCCCACTCCCACTCACCTCCCACTCATACCAGACTTCATCACCATCTGGCCTGGCACATCTCCCAGCACCGACCCCTGAGGCTCACCACTAGTCACCGGCTGCCATCCTAAAAAAGACCCCTTTATCCCCACTCTCTGCCTTCTGCAAGTCAGCCAATCCTCTGTCCATGCCAGGATCTTACACTTAACACCATGTGCTCTTAACTTATTTAACAGTCTCCTATGCGGCACCTTGTCAAAGGCCTGGGGCATTCTGTGCAGGTGCTGGCTGAGGCCCAGGACAGGGCTGCTGCCTCACAGACGGCCATGTGCGAGAGCCTCCTGGAAATTGCGGCGGTGCTTCTGAGTGTGGCCCAGTGGCAGCGGGCCATGGCTGAGAATGTCGACAGAATTGCCCAGGTGCTGGCTGATGTGAGGCAGACACAGAGGGAGGTGGTCCAATCTCAGAGGGAGATAGCACAGTAACTGCCTGATGTGACACAAACCCAGAAGGGGGCACAGTCAAATGGTGATGTGGCGCTGTCCCAGACGGTGATGGTCTACCCACTGTGCTCCAAACTAAAGAGCTGGTCATTTGACTTCAGGAAGCAATTTATCCTACACACCCCTGTCTGCATCAATGGTCCCCGAGGTGGAGATGGTTGACAGCTTCAAATTCCTAGGTGTGAACATCATCAACAATCTGTCCTGGTCCACCCACATCGACGCTTTGACTAAGAAAGCACAACAGCACCTATACTTCCTCAGGAAACTAAGGAAATTAGGCATGTCCACATTGACTCTTACCAACTTTTACAGATGCACCATAGAAAACATCCTATCTGGCTGCATCACAGCCTGGTATGGCAACTGCTCGGCCCAAGACCGCAAGAAACTGTAGAGAATCGTGAACACCGCCCAGTCCCTCACACGAACCCGCCTCCCATCCATTGACTCCATCTACACCACCCGCTGCCTTGGAAAAGCGGGCAGCATAATCAAAGATCCCGCCCACCCGGCTTATTCACTCTTCAAACTTCTTCCATTGGGAAGGAGATACAGAAGTCTGAGAACACGCACTAGCAGATTCAAAAACAGCTTCTTCCCCACTGTTACCAGACTCCTAAATGACCCTCTTATGGTCTGATCTGATCTCTTCACACCTCTCCTCTACTGAGTAATACTACACTCCTGTATCCAATGCCTGTGTCTATGTATTTATATTGTGTATTTATGTTTGCCCTACATTTTTTTTCATGTATGGAATGATCTGTCTGGACTGTACGGTGAACAGTACTTTTCACTGTACCTCGGTACACGTTACAACAAACAAATCCAATCCATGGCCGCCAGCATGCAGACCCTGACCGAGACCAGAATAGGCCTCCAGGACGCAAACCACCATGTGGTAGGGGAGTCTCATGGGGATAGGTCCCGCCCGCAACCCCATCTCATGGAGTAGCCCAGGGGCCATCGGGCACCCTGAGGGAGGAGGAGGTCTTGGGGCCCGTGCCAGTGACTCACGCAGGGGAAGTGCCAGAACATTGCAGCAATTCATACTCCCCCCTCTCTGGCGCATCTGGTGAGCAGCGGGCAGAACAGCGTAGCATCATGCCACCTGGGACACCGAAGCAGCAGCCAGTCTCGGTCTTCCCAGAAGATGCCCAGAATGGGGACCCAGGTCGCAGGGTGGGAATCACAGCAGGTCGCCTCCAATCCTGCTGCACTGTCTGGGGATCCACCTAGATGTAGATGTTGGACAGCAATTAAGTTGGCACAGGTGCAGGGCACAGTTTAGTTATAGGAGCTGGGGCATGTATATGTAAATAGTAGTGCACATTAAACACCTGTAAACACTGTTATAACCTGCCTAGGGGCTATGTCAGACGGGTGTGAGGGGTGTGCTGGTCTGGCCTGGTCAGAGAGGTGGTCTGGGGAGGGGGGTGGGGGTGGGGGGGAATAGGTGGATGTTGCAGCTGGGCTGGGCTCCCCACACTCCCCACCACCGTCACCCCAGGGATCCGATGGGACCATGTGATGGAATGGCCAGCTCGCCTGCAGGGGTCTCCCAGTTGGACAGTGGACGTTGAAAGGTGCTACGGTGGGCAGGAGTCAGACGTTGCCAAACGATGCGAAGCACCAGAGTTCATCGCAGAGCAGGTTGTCATCATCCTTCATCCCATGGGCCAGGCCTGTGTTACTGCCAACCCAGGATCCGCAGTTATGTATCACAGATGGGGGTTGCAGTCGGGGGGGGGGGGGGGGGGGGGGGGGGGTGTCCGTGCTCCTGGCCAGTTTCTCCCCTCCCCCCAGTCAGTGAACCTGGAGGGGATTAGAACATCCATGCACGTTGGCGCTAGTGCACACATCCTGCGGCCTCCATGCCTGCCTGAGTCCCACGTCCTGCCCATCCTCGCCCTACCCCTCATCCTCCTCATCAGACGGGAAATGGTGTTCATCCTCCTCCTCCGGCACATCGTCTCTCTGCTGCGCAATGTTGTAGATGATGCAGCAGGACGCCACAATCCGGGCAACCCTCTCAACGTCATACTGGAGTGCCCCACCAGACTGTCCAGGCACCTGAACTGCATCTTCAGGTTGCCGAAGCACCACTTGATCAACCCCTGATCGCTGCATTGGCCTCATTGTAGCGGGTTTTGGCGTCGGTCTGTGGCCTCCAGATAGGCGTCATCAGCCAGGGTGCGGCGAACATGTCCGGAATTGCCAAGTGTGCCAGGATGAAGGCATCGTGCACACTGCCCGGGTATCGGGCGCAGGCGTGCACGATGCACAGCTGATGGTCACATATAAGCAACGCATTCATCGCGTGGAACCCCTTTCGGTTTGTGAAAAGCGGCCTGTCATCTGCAGGTGCTCGTAAGAGAACATGCATCCCATCGATCACCCCCTGGACCCCGGACATGTCAGGGATGGCGGCGATCACCACATAATTAGCAGGATAAAAGTTGGCCAATTTTCACAGACACTGTGACTGATTTTTCTTGAGTATAATCAAAATGTCCCCTTCATTGTAATTGAAGAGAAACTAATATATATACACACTCAAATTATTGATACTTGTAGCTGGAAGGAAACCACCACCAACAACAACTTACACTTGTATAGCACCTTTAATGTAATGAAACATCCCAAGGCAAGTTGACCAAAAGCTTGGTCAAGGAGACAGTTTTTTATAAGTGTCTTAATGGAGAAAAGTGAGGCAGAGAGGGTAATAAATATGCATGCCATTTATCATTGAACGAGTTCTGTTTTCCAGATACAGTGGATTGTGCCAATAGAAGTATAATTGTCATATATTCATATAAACTAATCTTATTTAATAACAACCAGAGAATCGGTGCAACATCTGGTTCATAAACTGGTGCCCTGTTAATCTCAGCTGGTGCTTGTTTGTCTGATACTCAATGCTTTTAGTCCTTAACTATGATGGAGTACCAGTGTTCCCTGTATATCATCAGTACATTTCAGAGGGAGGATAGAGGGAGGAATTTAGGCAATGCATAAATGGTACTGTACATATAATTTGAATTACTTCTCCAATTATAGATGGCACGCAGTGCTTCAGCCAAAATGAAACACACTTTACACAGTGAAGGATGAATTTATTCCATCTAAAATAAATGTAGTGAGGTTTATGGTTGGAACACAGTCATGTTTACTGCCAACATTGGCCATTTGTGTTCTTTAATCCCATTCAGAACACTGAAAACAATCAGCACAGATGTAAGGTGAAAACATTTCAAGCACAACTAGAATAGCAGTGAATCATTGCACTGCAAAATATAACCTGTTGTATGAACAGATTCAATTAATTCTACCCAGTTGATAGACAAGTGTGCTATAAAGAGGCAATGACATGTTGATCTTATAACAGTGGAATTAACAATTCCAGTCACATTACACGATTTGCATCAAGGTGAAATAGATTTGCTTTTGTTCATAGCACAAGCATATACTGTAACATTGATGTGAACTCCACATCCAGACCAAATCTGAGCAAAAGATATGAGATTTCTTCGAGCAGATTATCTGATACCACAGCAGCTTTATATTATTTACATTATAACATTGTGGGCAGCACGGTAGCATTGTGGATAGCACAATTGCTTCACAGCTCCAGGGTCCCAGGTTCGATTCCTGCTTGGGTCACGATCTGTGCGGAGTCTGCACATCCTCCCCGTGTGTGCGTGGGTTTCCTCCGGGTGCTCCGGTTTCCTCCCACCGTCCAAAGATGTGCAGGTTAGGTGGATTGGCCATGATAAATTGCCCTTGATGTCCAAAATTGGCCTTGGTGTTGGGTGGGGTTACTGGGTTATGGGGATAGGGTGGAGGTGTGGACCTTGGGTAGGGTGCTCTTTCCAAGAGCCGGTGCAGACTCAATGGGCCAAATGGCCTCCTTCTGCACTGTAAATTCTATGATCTGTGATCTGAACCAGTGATGCAAATTTGCGCAGTGTGGTAAACCACTGTTGTACCTATATTAGAGGATGTACGGTAGAACCTGCATTACAGTTTCGCCTGTAGCCCCTGCCTGCTGGCTCCGCCCAGGAGGCGGGGTGTAAATATGCGTGTCCTCCAGTTCGCAGCCATTTCGCCAGCTGCTGTAGGAGGCCACAGATCTGATAGCAATAAAGCCTCAGTTTGGATTCAACTATCGTCTTTCGTCCAATTGATCGTGCCTCAATTTATTGCTATCAGTTTCTAAGGATGGACCTCCGCAATAAACCGGATCGCCTGCAGCTGGATCCGCACTCAAGCGACGCCAGAAAGGACTTCCAGCACTGGCTAGCTTGCTTCAAAGCGTATAGCAACGCGGCGCCAACCTCTGTTCCGGAGGCTCAGAAGATCCAGATTTTATATTCCAGGTTGAGCTCCAAAGTCCACTAATCCAGGATGCGGCGAACTGCGTCGAAGCCATGACTCAACTCAAGGACAACTACGAGCAGAAGACGAACAGGCTCTTCGCCAGGCACGCGCTCAACACTCGCTCTCAACTACCTGGTGAGTCCCTCGAAGACTTCTGGAGGGCCCTAATCCCACTAGTCCGGGACTGTGACTGCCAGGACGTCACGGCCAAGGAGCACTCAGACCTCCTTATGCGGGAGGGTTTTGTGACTGGAATTGGGTCAGATATCATATGCCAGCAGCTCCTAGAAGGGGCCATGCGCGACCTCGCAGAGACTAAAACGCTAGCGCTCTCCATGACGGTCGCCCTGCACAACGTCCAGTCCTACGCCCCCAACTGCGCGGCCCACCCCTCCTACGCTTCGTGGACCTCACAGACAGCCGCCCCAGGAGGGGCACTGCCCACCCAATACGCCTGCGCTACACGCCAGCCAGCGAACCCCGGGGGCCCCAATGCTATTTTTGAGTCCAGCAAAAGCACCTCCGCCAGCGATGCCTGGCCCTCGCTGCCCTTTGTAAAGCCTACGGGAAGAAGGGCCACTTCGCCGCGGTGTGCCAGGCCCGCTCAGTAGCCGCTATCGTCCCCACCCCCCCGGTTACGGACAATGGGCGCCGCCATCTCCTCCTCCCCCCCAGACCACGTGCCACCAGTGGACACCGCCATCTTCCCTGGACTCCGGGAGCACCGAAAGCTTCATACACCCAGATACGGTAAGGCGCTGCAACCTCACGATACACCCCGCCAATCAAAAAATCTCTCCGGATCCCATTGCGTAGCGATCCGGGGATACTGTACGGTCATGCTCATGGTCCAGGGTATAGAATTCCACGGCTTCCGCCTCTACATTCTCCCTAACCTCTGCACTGCACTAATCCTCGGCCTGGATTTCCAGTGCAACCTCCAGAGCCTTACCCTGAAATTCGGTGGGCCCTTACCACCCCTTACTGTGTGCGGCCTCGCGACCCTAAAGGTTGACCCACCTTCCCTCTTTGCCAATCTAACTCCAGATTGCAAACCCGTCGCCACCAGGAGCAGACGGTACAGCACCCAGGACAAGACCATCATCAGGTCCGAAGTCCAGCGGCTGCTTCGGGAAGGCATCATCGAGGTCAGCAACAGCCCCTGGAGAGCTCAAGTGGTAGTAGTTAAAACTGGGGACAAGCACCGAATGGTCATATACTAAAGCCAGACCATCAACCGGTACACGCAGCTCGACGTGTACCCCCTCCCACGCATATATGACATGGTTAATCAGATTGCGCAGTATCGGGTCTTCTCAATGGTAGACCTGAAATCCGCCTACCACCAGCGCCCCATTCGTAAATCGGACCGTCCATTCACCGCCTTCGAGGCAGACGGCCACCTATACCACTTCCTTAGGGTCCCCTTCAGCGTCACTAACGGGGTCTCGGTCTTCCAAAGGGAGATGGACCGAGTGGTTGACCGGTATGGGTTGCGGGCCACTTTTCCGTACCTAGACAACATCACCATCTGCGGCCATGATCAGCAGGACCACGACGCCAACCTTGCTAAATTCCTCCACACCGCTACTCTCCTAAACTTCACTTACAACAAGGAGAAGTGCGTGTTCAGCACGAACCGCTTAGCCATCCTCGGCTATGTGGTCCAGAACGGAGTTCTGGGGCCCGATCCTGACCGCATGTGCCCCCTCATGGAGCTCTCCCTCCCCAACTGTCCCAAGGCCCTCAAACGCTGCCTGGGGTTCTTTTCATACTACGCCCAGTGGGTCCCAAACTATGCGAACAAGGCCCGCCAACTCATACAGTCCACCCACTTCCCCCTGACGGCCGAGGCTCAACAGGCCTTCGCCCGGATCAGAGCTGATATAGCCAAGGCCACAATGCACGCTGTAGATGAAACAGTGCCCTTCCAAGTAGAAAGCGACGCATCAGACATTGCCCTTGCCGCCACCCTCAATCAGGCAGGTAAGCCCGTGGCATTTTTTTCCCGCACTCTTCATGCCTCTGAAATTCGGCACTCATCCGTCGAAAAAGAGGCCCAAGCTATCGTTGAAGCTGTGCAGCATTGGAGGCATTACCTGGCCAGCAGGAGATTCACTCTCCTCACTGACCAACGGTCGGTAGCCTTTATGTTCAACAACACACAGCGGGGCAAGATCAAAAATGATAAAATCTTGCGGTGGAGAATCGAGCTCTCCACCTATAACTACAAGATTATTTATCTCCCTGGCAAACTCAACGAGCCCCCAGACGCCCTATCCCGAGGTACATGTGCCAGCGCACAGGTAGACCGACTCCGGACCCTGCACGACAGCCTTTGTCACCCAGGAGTCACTCGGTTGTACCACTTCATTAAGGCACAAAATCTGCCCTACTCCGTCGAGGAAGTATGGACAATCACCAGGGACTGCCACGTCTGTGCGGAGTGTAAGCCACACTTCTACCGGCCGGACCGCGCACACCTGGTGAAGGCCTCCCGCTCCTTTGAACACCTCAGCGTGGATTTCAAAGGGCCCCTCCCCTCCACCGATCGTCATTCATATTTCCTCAGTGTGATCGACGAATACTCCCGGTTCCCCTTCGCCATCCCATGCTCCGACATGACGTCTGCCAGCGTCATTAAAGCCCTCAATTCTATCTTCACTCTATTTGGTTTCCCCGCCTACATCCACAGTGACAGGGGATCCTCATTCATGAGTGATGAGCTATGTCAGTTCCTGCTCAGCAGGGGTATCGCCTCCAGCAGAACGACGAGCTACAACCCCTGGGGAAACGGACAGGTAGAAAGGGAGAATGGGACGGTATGGAGGGCTGTCCAGGTGGCCCTACAGTCCAGAAATCTCCCAGCCCCCCCGCTGGCAAGAGGTCCTCCCTGATGCACTCCATTCCATTCGCTCATTACTCTGCACTGCCACTAACAATACATCGCATGAACATCTTTTTGCCTTCCCCAGGAAGTCCACATCCGGGGTGTCATTCCCGACTTGGCTCACAGCTCCGGGAACCGTGCTTCTCCATAAACATGTCCAACTCCACAAGGTGGACCCATTGGTGGAGAGGGTGCACTTGCTCCACGCAAACCCCCAGCATGCCTACGTGGCGTTCCCCGATGGCCACCAGGATACTGTCTCCCTCAGGGACCTGGCACCAGCAGGTTCCACCCCCACACCACCCCCTTCACCCCCCGCACCACCCTCCCCTCCCCCGGCGCTCATAACAGCACCCCCCTACCCCCCAGGACCGTCCCCCCCTGCCCACGCCCGTCAATGAAGAGGATTTTGGCACGCTCCCGGAGTCATCTTTGACCAGGTCAGCATCAACATCACCGACACCACTTTGTTGCTCCCAGAGGAACATCAAGGCCCCGGACCGGCTAAACCTCTGACCGGTCCACCGGACGTCAATGGACATTTGTTTGCTTTGTAAATATTATCTCATTATTGTATATAGTTATCCACCACCCCCGCCGGACTCAATTTTTAGCAGGGGGTGAATGTGGTAAACCACTGTTGTACTTGTATTAGAGGATGTACGGTCGAACCTGCACTACAGGTTCGCCTGTAGCCCCTGCCTGCTGGCTCCTCCCAAGAGGCGGGGTATAAATATCCGTGTCCTCCAGCTCGGAGCCATTTCACCAGTTGCTGTAGGAGGCCACACATCTGATAGCAATAAAGCCTCAGTTCGGGTTCATCTTTCGTCCAATTGATCGTGCCTCACCCAGTCACCTTCATCGTTTTTAACCTTAGTAAAGAACAAACTGGCCCTGCAGTTCAGAGAGTGTCGATCCTGGGTATGGATGGATTTTCTTATGAGGAGAGGTTGTGTAGCCTGGGGCTGTACCTATTGGTGTTTCGAAGAATGAGAGGTGATCTTTATGAAACATGATGGGTGGGATTCTCCATCCCAGCAGCCCCGTTTTCCAGCATGGCACGCCCCTGCCGCCACTGAGATCCTCTGGTCCAGTAGCCAGCCAATGAGGTTTCCCATTGTGGACTTCGCACGCCATCGGGAAACCTGTGGGCATGGGTGCGGTGCCGATGAAGCAGGGGATCCTGCTGACGGAGAATCCCACAGGTTGGATTCTCAGCGGGCTTGAGAGGGTAAATGCTGAGAGGATATTTCCTCTTGTGGGAGAGCCAAGGACCAAAGGGCATAGTGTCAGAGTAAAGGGTCACCCATTTAAGACAGAGATGAGGAGAAATTTCTTCTCTCAGAGGCTAGTGCATCTGTGGAATTTAGAGCAGCTGTAGAGGCTGGGTCGTTAAGCACGTTCGAGGCTGAGGTAGACAGATTTTTAACCAGTAAAGGAATCAATAGTTATGGGCATAAGGCGGGAAAGTGGAGTTGAGGATTTTCATATCAGATCAGCCATGATCTCACTGAATGGTGGGGCAAGCTTGACAGTCCGAATGGTCTACTTCAGCTCTGACGTCTTATGGTCTGCTATTTCCATTCAAGTGCGTGCTCGATTTTCCTTGGTCGTAAAGTGGGAGGTGGAGCCATCAAAATGACTTAGGCCTTCTGGCCCTGACTCTGGAAGCAGTTTAGTATAACAGT
Organism: Scyliorhinus torazame; assembly: GCF_047496885.1. Classification (NCBI taxonomy): domain Eukaryota; kingdom Metazoa; phylum Chordata; class Chondrichthyes; order Carcharhiniformes; family Scyliorhinidae; genus Scyliorhinus; species Scyliorhinus torazame. Next base: position 143,024,969 of record NC_092721.1, on the reverse strand, counting down.
ATCCAAAGCAACAGCACCACTTTTCTAATAACAAACTAATATAACTAAGTAACACAGGTAAAAGATGATGGGAAAAGTTTTAGATCATGGGGTTGATTAAATGCAACCTAAATGGTGAGACCCATTGTGGCAGGGCTCACTGAATTGTGGGAGAGATCTCGCTTCAGTCTCTCAGTGGCAAGAAAACCTCCCCTAAGATCAAGGCTCATCTGCCCTCATTGCACAGAAAATATTCAATGATACTTTCTGAAGAACAGTTCTGGGCAATATCTTTCCTTCACTCAACATCATTAGAAATGAGATATTCCAGCAAATTCTATGCCAACATCCAAGTCATTAATGAATAATGTGAATAATTGAGGCCCCAACACAGATCCCTGTGGTACGCCACTAATCTGGGGCGAGATTCTCCAACCCCCCGCCGGGTCGGTGAATCGCCGGGGGCTGGCGTAAATCCCGCCCCCGGCGGTTGCCGAATTCTCCGGCACCGGATATTTGGCGGGGGCAGGAATCGGGCCGCGCAGGTTGGCGGGCCCCCCCGCGCAATTCTCCGGCCCGGATGGGCCGAAGTCCCGTCGCTAAAATGCCTGTCCCGCCGGTGTAGATTAAACCGCCTACCTTACCGGCGGGACAAGGCGGCGCGGGTGGGCTCTGGGGTCCCGGGGGGGGCGCGGGGCGATCCGGCCCCGGGGGGGTGCCCCCACGATCGGGGCCCACCGACCCACGGGCGGGAAATGCCGTGGGGGCACTCTTTTCCTTCCGCCTTCGCCACGGTCTCCACCATGGCGGAGGTGGAAGAGACTCCCTCCACTGCGCATGTGCGGGAATGCCGTCAGCGGCCGCTGACGCTCCCGCGCATGCGCCGCCCGGAGATGTCATTTCCGCGCCAGCTGGTGGGGCACCAAAGGCCTTTTCCTCCAGCTGGCGGGGCGGAAATTCGTCCGGCGCGGGCCTAGCCCCTTAAGGTTGGGGCTCGGACGCCAAAGATGCGGAGCATTCTGCACCTTTGGGGCGGCGCGATGCCCGACTGATTTGCGCCGTTTTGGGCACCAGTCGGCGGACACCGCGCCGTTTCCGGAGAATTTTGCCCCATGTCTTGCCAATTAGAATAATTACACATTATCCCCACTTTCTGTTGCCTGCCACTCAACCAATTTAGTAATCATGTCAATAATTTGCCCTCAACTCCATGTGTTTCCACCTTAGTTAGCAGTGAGACTCTTATGTGAGACTTTATCAAATGCCTTCTGGAAGTCGCCATAAATAACATCCGTAGACATTACCCTGTCCACTACCCTAGTCACCTCTTCAAAAAATTCAGTAAGATTAGTCCGGCTTGACCTTCCCTTCACGAGTCCATGCTGCTCTCCCTGTTCGACCAAAATTCTTGAAGGTGTTCAGTTACCCCATCCCTGATTATAGACTCCAGCAATTTCCCCAAGGCAGACATGAGGCTAACTGGTCTGTAATTCCTTGGTTTCCCCCTTTCACCCTTTTTAAAAAGTGGAGTGACATGTGCAATTTTCCAATCCAGAGGGACTACTCCTAAACCTAGAGAACTCTGGAAGATTATACTTAGGGCATCTACAATGTGCTCCCTACATCCTTTAACATCCTTCGGATGAAAACCATCAGGTCCTCGGGATTTGTCATTCTTTGGTTCCATTAATTTCCTAGTTAGTGATTCAGAACTTAATGGTAATTGTATTAAGGCCCTGCCCTCTATTAATTTTTTGGGACTTCCGGCAAGTTAGCCTCCTTTTCAACAGTAAAGACCGAGGAAAAGTAATTGTTCAACATGTCAGCCATTTACCCATTGTCACCGGCAGCATCTCCATATTCAGCTTTTACATAGAACATACAGTGCAGAAGGAGGCCATTCGGCCCATCAAGTCTACACCGACCCACTTAAGCCCTCACTTTTACCCTATCCCCGTAACCCAATAACCCCTCCTAACCTTTTTTTTTGGTCACTAAGGGCAATTTATCATGGCCATCCACCTAACCTGCACATCTTTGGACTGTGGGAGGAAACCAGAGGATCCGGAGGAAACCCACGCAGACACAGTGAGAACGTGCAGACTCCGCACAGACAGTGACCCAGTGGGGAATCGAACCTGGGACCCTGGCGCTGTGAAGCCACAGTGGTATCCACTTGTGCTACCGTGCTGTCCCAAGCCTTTTAGTGGGCCTACATTGCTCTTGACTACCCACTTTCCCTTTATATCACTCTAAAATTTCTTCTTCTTGATTTTAATGTCTCATGCAAGTTTCCTTTCTCTTTTAGTAGCTCTTTAAGCTGCTTTGCGACCCTTTGCTCGTCTGTTTATCTATCCCATTTGTCTGGATCTGTGCTGTATTTTGCATTTTTGTAAACCCTTTCTTTTAGTTTTATGCTGTCCCTAACTTCTTTAGTTGTCCATGTCTGTTTTTTTTTGTGAAGTGGAGCCTTTTCCTCTCAGTGGTATATACTCGCTCTGCATCTCATTAAGTATTCTCCACTGATCTTCAATCATTTCATCCAGTTTATCGTGGACAGTCTCTGTCTCATCCTGTTAAAGTCAGCATTACCCAAGTCTATATCTAAATCATGCCTTTCACTTTCAAACGCTACACTGAATTCAACCATGTTGTGATCACTATTTGATATTTAGGCTATTAATTAAATTTGGCTCATTACTCATAACTAAATATAATATTACCTGTTCCCTTGTTGCATCTAGAACATATTGCTGCAGGAAATTATCCCGGACACATTCCAGAGCCACCTCAGGACTGGGCTCTGCAAATCTATCAGCCCATAGAGGAAATAAACCGATGAAGCAAAATTGCATCATCTTCATAAGGTTGCCCCGATAAAGATGACACACTTGGCCAATGACCATTCCCTAGAAATGCAGTGTTTATGGTGCTGCTAACTTTTGGTTGGCTCTTAATTCGTAATTTGCTCTGTTTGTTTAACCTTTGCTCTAGAGTCGCCAGGTATCTTTATGATACCGCCACGAGGTTCAAGTTCAAGTAATGATCAATAACTCAACACACTAATTAGTAAGATTCAAATCAAAACACATTTATTATACACAGTAAATCACTACTCATGCATAAACTCTACTTTCTAGACTATTCCTATCACTAAAAGGCCTATACTTAGCTTCGGACTGGCCCACCAGGTCAGGGGAACAAATGGCCTTTCGTTCAGGTCCTGAGTCTGCAGGATTCAAAAGCTGGTATGGACTGGTAGCTAGGAGCGCCTATCTCGTAGCGAGCGTTGACTTGAAACTTTCTTGGTTGGCGGCCGCTGGACGGTTCACTCTCAGGGGTTGCTTCGCACTGCTGAGTGACCCTGTCAAGAAGGATGATTTGAACTTGGGGGCTTTACTTTATAGTCCCCAGGGGCTTCCCGCCCTTCGGGACGGACCCCGTACCTGGTTCCAAGTGATAGGACTACTTTCCGATCACTTGGATCAATTTTTCCAATGCTGGAGCGGTTCCCTGATCGCTGGGCGGTCCCTAAGTGTCCATTGGCCTTCCTTTGTCTTGGCTCCTGCTGGCGCCGAGGAGTCTGGCTTGACTTTATTCACCTTAACTGTTGCCATTGTGCCTTGGAATCGCTCATTATTATGCAGATGGCTGCTGGTTTCGGTGCTGTCTGGTTGTTTTGCAGGTTTCAATATACATGATTTCTGCACTTGCTAGTCTTTGCCTGTGTTGGCTGAATTTCCCTTCAGCCTTTGCGGTTCTCCACGCCAGGTGGCTACAATGGGAGTTGCCATCCCCATCGTCGGGGAACAGATCTTCCGGCATCTCTGGATGAAAATCTTGCCCCTTGACCAACATACACGCCTGCCCTTTGGAGTCTTGTTAGCATATGCCATCTTTCAACGCATAATGGAGGACATTCTCCAAGGGCTAGCTAAGGTTGCAGTTTACTTCGACAGCATACTAACCATAGGAGCCATGGAAAAAGAGCACCTAGCAAACCTGGAGGAGGTTTTGAGATGATTTTCTAATGCAGGTGTCCATCTCACACGAGAAAAATCTGTGTTCCAGACTTGCAAAGTGATCTACCTTGGGTACCGAGCCAATAAGAAAGGCCTACACCCCGCAGAGGATTAAGTTAAGGCCATCAAAGAGGCACAGGCCCTGCAAAATACGCCAAATTAAAATCTTTCCTCGACCTCGTAAATACTATGGGAAAGTTATTCCAAACTTGTCATCCCTGCGCATACTGTTAAAAAAAACCCACCAGAAGTGGTTGTGGCAGGTGCTGCAGGATGAAACCTTTGTGAAGGTGAAGCAGCATTCCTATCATCAAACATCCTGACTCATTACATCCCCATAAGAGTACTGTTATTAACATGTGAGGCCTCTCCAAATGGAGTGGTATCACGGCACCCTAGGTACTGCGTGGTCAATTCCAATCTCACTTGACCTGGAGTCGCAACACCAGTGAAATTGGATTTGACGCCAAATCGCCATTCTCTGTCACCTCGACAGCGGTGTCAACGCGGCCCGGAATGCAGGTATAGTAAACACTGCTTGCATGTCACTAGCGGGCCTGACCAGGTATTTTCCGAGGCCTCCGCGATTCTCCGCCTCCGATGGACTGAGTTCCCGATGGCGAGATTCACTTGTGCTTTTAAAAATCGTGAAACTGGCGTGGTGGCTGCTGAGGGAGAGAAAGGAGGGAGGACATGGAGAGGCACGACTGTGGGCTGCCAGGCCGGTCACAGGCCAGGCTAGTTGGGATGGGGGAGCCCTGCCAGGGCTGTTGGGAGGGGGTTGTGATGGGGGAACAGGCCATGTGCCCGGGTGAGCCCCCATGGGACTGGGGCGGTGTCCAGTCACGGACCGCCATGACCACGGCCTGCAAGGCAGCTATCTTGCTGAGCACCTCACCCACCTTGGCCCCTGATTCTGCAGAGTGACACTGGCCATATGGGTGCCCCCACCCCCGGAGCCCACTCCCCATCTGCCATACCCCCACCCGGCCACTACCCACCACCCACCGGCGGAGGATCGGACGGCCCACCCAAGGACAACGCCCACAAAAGCCCCTATGGAGGGGCTGGGCGGGGCCGCGGAGCATATCACTAGCCGATGAGACACCTGACATCAGGGGCAGGCGCCAGAGCTATAGGGCCCCACAGTGCCGGGCAAGGACAGGGCTGGGTTGTGGTGACGTGGCGGGGGGGGGGGATGCGATTATTGACCTGGTTGGGCACGGGGGTACGCATCATGCTAACTTGTTGGCCTTTCACCACCTGCAGACAATGGATATTGGAATTCAACCAGCAATGGTGGCTTTCCAGCTAGTCGCCGCAGCCCTGGGAGAAGCCTTATGGCTGTACGAGCTGGAGCTGCTCGAGGAGGAGCAGGAAGCTGCAGCAGCAGAACCTGTGCCAGAGGAACAGGAGGCAGTCGCCCAGGATGGAGAGCCGCCCCACCAAATGCAAAGGAGGAGGAGTTGCCAAGGAGGCAACACATGAGGCCTGATGTGTACCAGCAGAACCTTGATGCACTGTCAATTACGACGAGACGAGAGTAGAATGTAATCGAGGCTTTATTACACAGAGATGTGTGGCCTCCTACAGCAGCTGATGAAATGGCTGCTGTCTGGAGAGCACACATATTTATACTCCGCCTACTGGGCGGAGCCAGCAGGCAGGGATATACCCAAGTACCTGTAGTACAGGGGCCTTACCGTAAAACCCATATATATACAGTATAATACATCAGTGGTGACTACCACATTCAACCCCTGTTACAAATGAGTCCAGCGGGGGTGGTGGAAAACCAAATACAGACAAGTTGCTTTTAAAAATCACAGAGAATATTACAAATTTAGGCGGTCCGGTGCCTTGATCTGTCATTGAGAGCGCCGCAGTGTTGGTGGCGACTCAGGCGTCGGCTTGGTCTTCGGTGACTCCGGGAGCGTGTCGAAATCTTCTTCAACCTCGGGTGTGAGCAAGGGGAGGACGGATTGTCCTGGAGCGGGGCTGCGGTGGGATGCGCCGGGGGAGGGGAGGGTGGCGCCGGGGCAGGGGGGAGGGGGTGTGGGGACCCAGCTGGTGCCAGGTCCCTGATGGAGACTGTGTCTTGGCGGCCATCGGGATACGCTACGTAAGCGTACTGCGGATTGGCATGGAGTAGCTGTACCCTCTCAACCAACGGGTCCGCCTTGTGGAGGCGCACGTGTCTACGGAAGAGAACGGCTCCTGGAGCTGCCAGCCATGTTGGGAGCGAAACCCCGGAGGTGGACTTCCTGGGGAAGGCAAAGAGACGTTCATGGGGGGTTTCGTTAGTCGCGGTGCACAGGAGCGACCGAATGGAGTGAAGTGCGTTGGGGAGGAACTCCTGCCAGCAGGAGGCCAGGAGATTTCTGGACCGTAGGGCCAGCTGGACGGCCCTCCAGACCGTCCCATTCTCTCGCTCCACCTGCCTGTTTCCCCTACAGTTGTAGCTGGTCGTCCTGCTCGAGGCAATGCCCCTGTTGAGCAGGTACTGACGCAGCTCATCGCTCATAAATGAGGATCCCCGGTCGCTGTGGACGTAGGCGGGGAAACCGAACAGAGCGAAGATGGTGCTGAGTGCTTTGATGACGGTGGCAGACGTCATGTCGGGACATGGGATGGCGAAGGGGAATCTGGAATATTCGTCTACCACACTGAGGAAGTACGTGTTGCGTCGGTGGAGGAGAGGGGCCCCTTGAATCCACGCTCAGGCGTTCAAAGGGGTGGGAGTCCTTCACCAGGCATGCACGGTCTGGCGGTAGAAGTGCGGTTTACACTCCGCGCAGACCTGGCAGTCTCTGGCGATAGCCCTGACTTCCTCGATGGAGTAGGGCAGATTGCGGGCATTAATTAAGTGGTAAAAACGGGTGACTTCCGGGTGACAGAGATCGTCGTGCAGGGTCCGGAGTCGGTCCACTTGTGCACTGGCACATGTGTCTCGGGATAGGGCATCGGGGGGCTCTTTGAGCTTACCGGGGCGATACAAAATCTCGTAGTTGTAGGTGGAGAGCTCGATCCTCCACCTCAAGATTTTTGGTCTTGCCCCGCTGTGTGTTATTAAACATGAAGGCAACCGACCATTGGTCAGTGAGGAGAGTGAATCTCCTGCCAGCCAGGTAATGCCTCCAATGCCGCACAGCTTCAACGATGGCTTGGACCTCCTTTTTGACGGAGGAGTGCCGAATTTCGGAGGCATGGAGGGTGCGGGAAAAGAATGCCATGGGCTTTCCTGGTTGAGGGTGGCAGCCAGAGCGACATCTGATGCATCGCTCTCGACTTGGAAGGGGAGCGTCTTGTCGACCACGTGCATCGTGGTCTTGACGATGTCCACCTTGATACGGTCGAAGGCCCGGTGAGCCTCGGCCGTCAGTGGGAAAACTGTGGATTGAATGAGTGGGCGGGCCTTGTCAGCATAGTTTGGGACCCACTGGAGCGTAATACGAAAAGAACCCCAGGTATCGTTTGAGGGCCTTGGGGCAGTGGGGGAGGGGGAATTCCATGAGGGGGCGCATGCGATCGGGGTCAGGCCCAGAACTCTGTTCTGGACCACATAGCCGAGGATGGCTAATCGGTTCGTGCTGAACACGCACTTCTCCTTGTTGTACGTGAGGTTGAGGAGTGTGGCGGTGTGGAGAAATTTGGAAAGGTTAGCATCTTGGTCCTGCTGGTCGTGGCCGCAGATGGTGACGTTGTCCAGGTACGGGAAAGTGGCCCGCAGTCCGTACAGGTCAACCATTCGGTCTATGTCCTGTTGGAAGACCGAGACCCCGTTGGTGACGCCGAAGGGAACCCGAAGAAAGTGGTAAAGGCAGCCGTCTGCTTCGAACGCAGTGTATGGGCGGTCCGCCTTCGAATGGGGAGCTGGTGGTAGACAGATTTCAGGTCCACTGTCGAGAAGACCCGGTATTGTGCAATCTGATTGACCATATCAGATATGCGTGGGAGGGTGTACGCGTCGAGCTGCGTGTACCGGTTGATGGTATGACTGTAGCCAATGACCATCCAGTTTTTCTCCCCGGTTTTCACCACAACACTTGGGCTCTTCAGGGGCTGTTGCTAGCCTTGATGATACCTTCCTGCAGCAGCCGCTGGACCTCAGATCTGATGAAGGTCCTATCCTGGGTGCTGTACCGTCTGCTCCTGGTGGCGACGGGTTTGCAATCCGGGGTGAGGTTTGCACAAATGGAAGGCGGGTCGACCTTAACGGTCGCAAGGCCGCAAACGGTAAGGGGTGGCAAGGGCCCGCCAAATTTCAGGATTAGGCTCTGGAGGTTGCACTGGAAGTCCAGGCTGAGTAGCAAGGCAGCACAGAGGTTGGGGAGGATGTAGAGCCGGAAGCCGCTGAACTCCACACCCTGTACAGTGAGGGTGGCGATGCAGTACCCCCGGATCGCCACGGAGTGGGATCCGGAAGCCAGGGAGATTCTCTGGTTAGCGGGATGTACCGCGAGGGAGCAGCGCCTTACCGTATCGGGGTGGATGAAGCTCTCAGTGCTCCTGGAGTCCAGAAGGCAGGAGATCCCGTGCCCGTCGACCTTCACCTTTGTCGAAGCGGTCTCGAGGTTGTGCGATCGAGACTGGTCGATCGTGACCGAGGCGAGAAGCGGCTGGTCGTCAGCGGTTGCAGGCGATGAGCGGCCTGATGAGGTGCCTGATGGGCAGGGTTCCAGAGGCGGGTAAGTTGGCGGTGCCAATGGGCTGCACATGTCCTGGGGGAGGCAAGATGGCAGCGCCCATGGGCCGCACGTGTTGTGAGTAGAGCATGATGGCGCCGCCCACGGGCTGCACGTGGTCCGAGGAGGGGAAGATGCTGGGACAATAGCGGCGATTGAGCGGGCCTGGCACACTGCAGCGAAAGGTCCCTTCTTGCCACAGGCAGAGGCTGCTCTGCGCCGGGCAGCGCTGGCGGGGGTGTTTTGACTGTCCACAGAAGTAGCATTTGTGTCCCCTTGGGTTGGTTGGCTGCCGCGCAGAGCAGGCGTGGGGTTGGCTGAGGGCTGTCGATGATGGGGTCCATGATGGGGTGTCCGTCGGAGGGTTCCACGATGCACAGGGGGGCTGGGCCGCGCGGTTGGGGGCATAGGCCTGAACGTGGCCCGATGCGACCGTAAGCGAGAGCGCTAGTTTTTTGGTCGCCGCGAGGTCAAGCGTGACCCCTTCTGTGAGGCGCTGGTGAATGTCGTCAGACCCTATGCCCATAACAAACGCTTCTCTCATCAGTAGGTTTGAGTGTTCAGTGGACGAAATGGCCTGGCAGTCACAGTCTCTCACTAGCGTAAGCAGGACACACCAGAATTCTTCCACAGACTCACCGGGAAGTTGGCGCCGCGTGGATAGGAGATGCCTGCCGTAGATTCTGTTGGTCCGCTGAGTGTAATTTTCCTTCAGTAGCACCATGGTTTCTGCGTAGGTCGGCGGGTCCTGGACGAGGGGAACAACATTGGAGCTCAGCTACGTGTACAGAATCCGGAGCTTCTGTGCTTCTGGGATTGGGTCTGTCGCAGACCCGATGTCTGCTTCAAAACAGGCTAGCCAATGTTGGAAGTCCTTTTTGGTGTTGTCTGCTTGAGGATGCAGCTGCAGGCGATCCGGCTTGATGCGAAGATCCATCTCTGAAAAATCTCTGTGTAATAAATTGATGCACTATCAATTACAACGAGACGAGAGTAGAATGTAATCAAGGCTTTATTACACAGAGATGTGTGGCCTCCTACAGCAGCTGACGAAATGGCTGCTGTACGGAGAGCACACATATTTATACCTCGCCTACTGGGGGGAGCCAGCAGGCAGGGATCTACCCCCGTACCTGTAGTACAGGGGCCTTACCATAAAACCCATATATACACAGTACAATACATCAGTGGTGACTACCACACACCTGCCATTCGAGGACCTGCCGGACCGGGCACGATGTCAAAGACTCCAGCTGAGCAGACAGAGTGCAACATATCTGCCAGATCACAGCTGGCGTGGCACCACAGGCGTATAGGGGAGGACAGTACGGTAGCTCAGTGATTAGCACAGTTGCTTCACAGCTCCAGTGTCCCAGGTTCGATTCCCGGCTGGGTCACTGTCTGTGCGGAGTCTGCAGGTTCTCCCCATGTCTGCGTGGGTTTCCTCCGGGTGCTCCGGTTTGCTCCCACAGTCCAAAGATGTGCAGGTTAGGTGGTTTGGCCATGCTAAATTGTCCCTTTGTGTCAAAAAGGCTTGGTGGGTTTGCTGGGTTATGGGGATAGGGTGAAGGTGTGGGCTTGGATAGGGTGTTCTTTCCTAAGGGCCGGTGCAGACTCGATGGGCCAAATGGCCTCCTTCTGCACTGTAAATTCTATGACACCAGTTTGCGGTGGCCGGCAAGGTGACGGTCGCCCTGAATCTTTAGCCGTGGAGTCCTTCCAGGCGCCGTGTGGGGACCTGTCCGGGATCTCACAGACCTCGGTGCATAGGTGCATCTGTGTCGTCACGGAGGCCCTATATGCACAGGCAGCTCAATACATCCATTTCAATGTGGACCGAGCCCACCAGGATGTCCGGGCAGCCGGGTTCACCGCCATCGGCAGGATGCCCCGAGTCCAGAGGGTGATCAACGGGATTCATGTCCCCCTATGAGCACCTGCAGATGACAGGCCGCTCTACACAAATGTAAAGGGGTTCCACTCGGTGAATGTGCAGCTGACATGTGACCATAAGCTGCGCATCATACATGTCTGCGTCGGATCCCCGGGCAGTGTGCACGACAGCTTTATTCTGTCACACTCAATGAGTCCCAACATGTTCGAGAACCCCCCCCCTGCCCCCACCCCCCGGCTGGGGGATTGGCTCCTAAGTGACAGGCGTTATCCATTACAGTCATGGTTGATGACACCGATCTGGAGGCCACAGACTGACGCCAAGACCCGCTACAACAACGCCCATGTTCCGTGTTCGTCGCGATGCTTTGACCTCCTGAAGATGCGGTTCAGATGCCTGGACCGCGCTGAAGGGGCCCTCCAGTATGATGCTGAGAGTGTTGCCCGCATTGTGGCGGCCTGCTGCGTCCTCCACAACATCGTGCAGGAAAGGGCCGACGTGCTGGAGGAGGAGGAATGCCGGTCCTTGTCCGACGAGGAAGATGCAGGGGAGGGGAAGGATGGGCAGGACATAGAGCTCCAGCAGGCACGGGAATCCGCATGACATGTGCGCCAGGGCCAACGCCCTGATTGTCTCCAGTTTCACTGGCTCGGGAGGTGGGAGGGGGAACTGGCCAGGGGCACATGCACCACATTCCACCCCAACACACCAACCCCCACCTGCAACTCCCTCTATAATACATACCTGCCGCACTACAGGGGTGTTGGCCCTGGGTTGACAGCGGTTATGGTTCATGGGATGGAGAATGATGACAACTTGCACTGCGATGAGTTCTGGCGCTCCGCATCTTTAGTGGGATCTTTAAATGTAGCTCCCAGACCGGACCGGCAGTCCCTGGGCTGGGACATTTGTTTTGCGTGCCAGTTTAAAATAAACCAGTTTGACTTTCACTCCGCGCCTCCTGTAATTATTACGATTGCCTATGACCTAGGCTGCAATTTCAAGGTGACTGAGTAATATTTTAAATTCAGTGAACTTCAGGATGCTTTGGGTTCACATTCTATAATTCACTCTCCTTTTTTCCTTGAATGGTAAAATCCAACAGCATCTCATTTGGGATACAACGATGCTTAGCAACAATGAGAATGCAGTGGAAGATTATTTGTTATTCATTTTGTGCATTGCTTACAGGCCCAGCATTTGTGGCTCATCTATAATTGTCCTTTGCTAGATGCCTTGCTCAGTAATTATTTGGAGTTATTAACTGATTGCAAGAAAATTCTACTCGCTGCTGTGTTTGGATTTAAACTCATAACATTAGCTTGAGCCTCTGAATCAGTCACCATACCACCATGTCCCAGAAAGTAAAACAAACTACATAGTACATAAACTAGGGATCGCTTAAGCTGCAACTGCACCCAATAATCATAGAATCATCGAATCATAGAATTTACAGTGCAGCAGGACGCCATTCGGCCCATCGGGTCTGCACCGGCCCCTACAAAGAGCACCCTACTCAAGCCCACATGTCTACCCTATCCCCGAAACCCAGTAACCCACACTTAACCTTTTTGGACACTAAGGGCAATTTATCATGGCCAATCCACCTAACCTGCACATCTTTGGACTGTGGAGGAAACCGGAGCACCCGGAGGAAACCCACGCCGACACGGGGACAATCAGTTTAATTGGATAGCTGGCGAAACTAAAGCCCCAAAATTAACAGGGAGGCAAGGAGGGAGGAGAGACCAGTGGGCCACTTTTGCAGTTGGGAAACCTACACAAACAATTTAAAGTCAGGTCTTGTTGAGTGTAAAGGCAGGATCAGATTCTGATATTCGGACGAGGCAGATAGAGAGAATGGCTGGTTGACTGTCGATTGGGTCGGCCCTTATGCCATGCTGCAACCAAACAATAGAAAGAAGAGATGGAGCAGTCAGGGGTAATGGAGGAGACATCGATGGGCGTTGGGGATGGTGGGTGGCAGCAGGTGGCATCAAGGGCGCGAGGATGTGCAGGAGAGTTTATGGGTTGAGGGGTACATTGATAGGAAGCCCACTGTAATTGTCAGGCGAGGGACAGGAGATAAGATTGCAGACATTGGAGGAAATCTGGAGTGAGGCTGGGGGTGGAATGGTTCAGTCACTGAGGATGTAAACAGGGTGGTGCTGGGGGAAACATCCTCTGCCACTCTTAGTCCACAAACAGCACTGAAAAATCATGTACACCTTCTTTGCTGAATTCCTCACCTCCCATTAGTTGTTGGGTTTCCCGGGGACCAGAAAACCCAGTTGGCCCACATTAAGGCTGGTACAGAGAGAGATTCTGAGGCATGCAGCCTGATTAAAATACTTAAATGAGGAATCCACCCCCTGGGACTCGGGCTGGTTACTGTTGTTTTCCCATCACGTCCTGCCTCTGTTAAAACCATAAGTGGACAGTTTTGAGTGGGTTTGGGTTCAGATTTTGGATTTTGTTTACAATTTTACTTCCCACCTCACCCAAACCCACTCATCTTGTGGAGTAAGAAAAGCCACCCCTGGCTAAGACTCGCAAAGACTGGGGTACAAAATGGGCGATATCGGATTGACGTTATACTCAGCACCCAATATTCAATTCCTTTACAGGCAGTGGACTTAAACCTCAGGTGCCCAATACGATAGCATAAGTTCCACAAGAGGAATTTCTGCCTTTTCATCTTTTGCAGTCGTGAGTTTAGGAATTTTTGAAGAGTGAAATGAACTCTGGAAGTAGTGGAAACTACATACCTTATTACAAAGGACTTCCTTTGCATACAGAAAGAACATAAGACCATAGGACCTTAAGATCATAAGACATTGTAGCAGAATTAGGCCACTTGGCCCATCGAGTCTGCTCTGCCATTCAATCATGGCTGATATTTTTCTCATCCCCATTCTCCTGCCTTCTCCCCATAACCCCTGATCCCCTAATTATTCAAAAACCTATCTATCTCTGTCTTTAAGACACTCAGTGATTTGGCCTCCACAACCTTTTGCAGCAAAGAGTTCCACAGATTCACCACCCTCTGATTGAATAAATTCCTCCTCATCTCTGTTTTAAAGGATCGTCCCTTTAGTTTGAGATGGTGTGCTCTGGTTCTAGTTTTTCCTACAAGTGGAAACATCCTCTCCACGTCCACTCTATCCAGGCCTTGCAGTATCCTGTAAGTTTCAATAAGATCCCCCCTCATCCTTCTAAACTCCAACAAGTACAGACCCAGAGTCCTCAACCATTCCTCATACGACAAGCTCTTCATTCCAGGGATCATTCTGGTGAACCTCCTCTAGACCCTTTCAAAGGCCAGCACATCCTTCCTTAGATACAGGGCCCAAAACTGCTCACAATACTCCAAATGGGGTCTGACTAGAGCCTTATGCAGCCTCAGAAATACATCCCTGGTCTTGTATTCTAGCCCTCTCGACATGAATGCTAACATTGCATTTGCCTTCCAAACTGGCGACTGAACCTGCAGGTTAGCCTTAAGAGAATCGTGAACAAGGACTCCCAAGTCCCTTTGTGCTTCTGATTTAGAAAATAGTCTGTGCCTCCATTTCTCCTTCCAAAGTGCATAACCACACACCTTTCCACATTGTATTCCATCTGCCACTTCTTTGCCCACTCTCCTAGCCCGCCCAAGTCCTTCTGCAGCCCCCTTGCTTCCCTAATACTTCCTGTCCTTCTACAGATCTTTGGATCATCTGTAAACTTAGCAACAGTGCCTTCAGTTCCTTCTTCCAAATCATTAACGTATATTCTGAAAAGTTCTGGTCCCACCACCGACCCCTGAGGCACACCACTAGTCACCGGTTGCCATCCTGAAAAAGGCCCCTTTATCCCCACTCTCTGCCTTCTGCCAATGAGCCAATCCTCTATCCATATCAGGATCTTACCCTTAACAGCATGGACTCTTGACTTATTTAACAGCCTCCTATGCGGCACCTTGTCAAAGGCCTTCTGGAAATCTAAATAAATCACGTCCAGTGGTTCTCCTTTGTCTAACTTCCTTGTTACTTCCTCAAAGAACTCTAACAGATTGGTCAGACATGACCTCCCCTTGACGAAGCCGTGCTGACTCAGTCCTATTTTATCATGCAGCGTTGTCTGCCATTTGGTTACCGATGCTGTGGGGGCCTCCTTTTGTATGGCCTGGGACATGCATAATGGTGAACATGACGCTTGTTGTCTAATTTCTAGGCAATTTTTTGCCATCAAGATATAAGAGCTATTGGTTTTCCTTTATCTGACTTAAAGGTATTCTTTCTCCATACGGGTAAGAAAGTATTAGCAGCCTTCTGGCATAGGCGTTATCAGTGCAGATTAATGTTTTAGTATCATTAGAAGGTATTTCTTGCAAGGCTAATAATAATGTCTGTGCTTCTGCATATTGGGCATTATGGGGACCCAGGGTCCTTGAAATTGTTTTGGTGGGGTTAAAGGTTCCATTTGAATGACAACTCTCTCTATCAGCTATCGTGCGCATGCTGCCTTGTCTATCAGGGATGGGCATTGCTGATCCGTCGCAGTAAATGACAAGATCAAAGTCCTCTAGAGGAGTAACGGTAAATTTGAGACTCGGAATATCCGGGTCCTCTTCTTTATCCAGTTTTTCAAAACCGGGAAAATGGAGTATATCCTGCGAGTATTTTTCATTGTATCCAAAGCTCAGGGAGGTATTATATAAAAGATGGTGCCACTTAGTGTACCTGGCCTGGGTTGCCTTGTGTTCATTCTCTGGCATTCCTTCCTGTGATCTTAGTTGGGGAAATCCCGTTTTAATTATAATGCGTGCATTGGCCTGAACCTTCCGCAAGGATCTTACGGTATGTAGGATGAGGACCATGCAGCGTTCTGAGGCGGTCAATCTCTGTTCACAGGGGGAGTAGTTAAGGGAGGGGTATTGGAATGGCGTCGTGGCCCCCTCATCGAAGCAGGCTGCCCAGGCTGCTCGGGAAGCGATCCAAGGGATAAGACAGATATCTCTGGATGGGTCTCTTGAGCTAAGGTCAGTGCCATTCTTTACTGCAAGAATTAGCTGTGTAAGAGCTCCCTTTGCATGCTCCGAGAAGCAGAAAGGTTTATTTGTCGGGGTACAGTACTCATACAAGGGAGCTGAAAGTGGAGCGAATGCTGGTACAAACGTCCGTGCAAAATTAAGCAGTCCCAGTATAGATTGTAGCTGTTTAAGGGAAGTAGGATTCTTAATAGCCGCGAGTTTCTCGGAAAAGGAGTCAGTAAGGCCTCGGCCAGTGTCTGTGACATTGATACCGAGGTATTCAACTGATTTCTTAAGTAATTGGCATTTTTTAAGGCCAACTATGTATCCATGGATTTTTAAGAGGGTAAAGATTTCGTCTAGGGCTACTAAGTGTTGTTCACGGGTGTCAGTTGTCACGTACACGTCGTCTACACAGACGTCGATATCGTACTTATGACGAATGGGCGCTAATGCTGAAATAACGCCGGCCGCGAAGAGCTGAGGCCCTGTGGGAGTCGGGTCCAGACATACTGGTGGCCGTTAGGACCAGTGAACGCTGTGTAATCATACTCCTCGGGGAGGATCGGGTGTGACCAGAAACCGTTAGATAAGTCTAAAGTGGATTTGTACTTTTTTCGGCTAATCTGTTGTGTAACTTGTTGTATGCTAGCGGATTGGGCGGCGTTTGGAATCGTAACACGGTTTAGTTCTCGGTAGTTAACTAAAAGTCTGACTCTGCCTTTAGCTTTGGGAATCCCAAACATAGGGGAATTATACGGAGATGATCTTTTAATCAGAATGCCTTGTTGGCATAGGGAGTTGATTGTTTTTTAGAGCATGGCTCTACACTCCGGGTCTCGGATGAACCATTGTTTCTGAACCGGGAATCGTTGACTCCGGTTGTGACTGGTTGAATTTTTAGCAGTCTGCAGTGATTCTGATGTTTTTGGAATAAGTCCCAGTGTCTGAGAATTAAATTTTTATTTTTAATTTTGTCTGTTTGTCTGGGCTATCCCTAAGAATTTCCTCTCACTTTTTTTTTCTATTATCCTGAGGGGCTAATTGAAGTAAGTCATACTTTTGAATTATGTCTTGGGATAGGATAATGTTGCAATCATGATCTTTGTCGAAATTTGGCCATAGTCCAGCTTGACATCTAATTATTTGATCATGAGCTAGAAGGGTGATCTGTACCAATGGTATTTGTCTTCCTTCTGAAGTTATGCCTTTTACACTCCTGGTCCATATTATGGGTCTGTTATGGTAGCGGGCAAATCCTTCATTTATGAGGGGCATTTCCACCCCAGTATTTGGGAGTAAAATTACCCCTACTGTAGCGGTTAATAATTTTGGATTAAGATACAGGGTGGCATTTACGTATGGGAATTGAATGGGAGCGATTTGGGAGAATTTGTGAGCGGACCTGCCCGTTAGTCAATTGTGATTCTTAGAGGCGGTGTATGTTAGACGTTTTAGTTGTTGTGATATGAAGAGTCTAAAGTTCTGTTCCTTTTTCACCAACACACATTTATTTCATTCCACGAAATCCTACCAACTGTCCTGGCTGGATGTAATTCAGACCTTTTTAACCTGGGGTTACCCCATCTCTGGATCTGCTAATGGTCGCATTCCAAGCATTGTTTGGCATCTTTGAATTTGTCTATATATGTGTTTCTGGATCAGACCTCTTCATTCACCTGAGGAAGGAGCAGCGCTCCGAAAGCTAGTGACATCGAAACAAACCTGTTGGACTTTAACCTGGTGTTGTAAGACTTTTTACTCTTTCTTTTTCTTGTTTTATCTAGAGGAGATGGCAGGGAAGGCAGTACAATGTTCCTCCTGCAGAATGTTTGAGGTGAGAGACGCCGCCTGTGTCCCTGCTGATTTCATCTGTGTGAAGTGCACCCATCTCCAGCTCCTCAGAAACCGTGTTAGGGAACTGGAGCTGGAGCTGGATGAACTTTGGATCATTCGGGAGGCAGACGTGGTCATAGATAGAAGCTTCAGAGATGTAGTAACTCCGAAGAATAAAGATAGATAGGTGATGGTGAGAGGGGCTGGGAGGAAGCAGTCAGTACAGGGATTCCTGTGGTCATTCCCCTTAGTAACAAGTATACTGCTTTGGATACTGTTGGGGGGCGGGACTTACCAGGGGTAGGCCATGGGGTACAGGTCTCTGGCACAGAGTCTGTCCCTGTTGCTCAGGAGGGAAGGGGGAGAGGAGTAGAGCATTAGTCATGAGAGACTCCATAGTTAGGGGGACAGACAGGAGAATCTGTGGGAACGAGAGGGACTCGCGGTTGGTGTGTTGCCTCCCAGGTGCCAGGGTCCACGATGTCTCGGATTGTGTTTTCGGGATCCTTAAGGGGCAGGGGGAGCAGCCCCACGTCATGGTCCACAAAGGTACCAATGACATAGGTAGGAAAGGGGATAGGGATGTAAGGCAGGAATTCAGGGAGCTAGGGTGGAAACTTGGATCTAGGACAAACAGAGTTATTATCTTTGGGTTGTTACCCGTGCCACGTGCTAGCGAGACGAGGAATAGGGAGAGAGAGCAATTGAACACGTGGCTACAGGGATGGTGCAGGAGGGAGGGTTTCAGATTCCTGGATAATTGGGGCTCATTCTGAGGTAGGTGGGACCTCTACAAACGGGATGGTCTACACCTGGACCAGAGGGGTACCAATCTCCTGGGGGAGGGGGGGTTAAACTAGTTCAGCAGGGTATTGGGAACCTGAATTGTAGCTCCAGTATACAGGAGGTTGAGAGTAGTGAGGTCATGAGTAAGGTTTCAAAGTTGCAGGAGTGTACCGGCAGGCAGCAAGGTGGTTTAAAGTGTGTCTACTTCAATGCCAGGAGCATCCGGAATAAGGTGGGTGAGCTTGCAGCATGGGTTGGTACCTGGGACTTCGATGTTGTGGCCATTTCGGAGACATGGATAGAGCAGGGACAGGAATGGTTGTTGCAGGTGCTGGGGTTTAGATATTTCAGTAAGCTCAGGGAAGGTGGTAAAAGAGGGGGAGGGGTGGCATTGTTAGTCAAGGACAGTATTACGGTGGCAGAAAGGACGTTTGATGAGGACTCGTCTACTGAGGTAGTATGGGCTGAGGTTAGAAACAGGAAAGGAGAGGCCACCCTGTTCGGGGTTTTCTATAGGCCTCCGAAAAGTTCCAGAGATGTAGAGGAAAGGATTGCAAAGATGATTCTGGATAGGAGCGAAAGTACCAGGGTAGTTGTTATGGGGGACTTTAACTTTCCAAATAGTGACTGGAAACGCTATAGTTCGAGTACTTTAGATGGGTCCGTTTTTGTCCAATGTGTGCAGGAGGGTTTCCTGACACAATATGTAGATAGGCGAACGAGAGGCGAAGCCATATTGGATGTGGTACTGGGTAATGAACCAGGATAGATGTTAGATTTGGAGGTAGGTGAGCACTTTGGTGATAGTGACCACAATTCGATTACGTTTACTTTAGTGATGGAAAGGGATAGGTATATACCGCAGGGCAAGAGTTATATTTGGGGGAAAGGCAATTATGATGCGATGAGGCAAGACTTAGGATGCATCGGATGGAGAGGAAAACTGCAGGGGATGGGCACAATGGAAATGTGGAGCTTGTTCAAGGAACAGCTACTGCGTGACCTTGATAAGTATGTACCTGTCAGGCAGGGAGGAAGTGGTCGAGCGAGGGAACCGTGGTTTACTAAAGCAGTTGAAACACTTGTCAAGAGGAAGAAGGAGGCTTATGTAAAGATGAGACGTGAAGGTTCAGTAAGGGCGCTCGAGAGTTACAAGTTAGCTAGAAAGGATCTAAAGAGAGAGCTAAGAAGAACCTGGAGAAGACATGAGAAGTCTTTCGCAGGTAGGATCAAGGATAACCCTAAAGCTTTCTATAGATATGTCAGGAATAAAAGAAATACTAGGGTAAGAGTAGGGCCAGTCAAGGACAGTAATGGGAAGTTGTGCATGGAGTCCGAGGAGATAAGAGAGGTGCTAAATGAATAATTTTCGTCAGTATTCACACAGGAAAAAGACAATGTTGTCGAGGAGAATACTGAGATACAGGCTACTAGACTAGAATGGCTTGAGGTTCATAAGAAGGAGGTGTTAGCAATTCTGGAAAGTGTGAAAATAGCTAAGTCCCTGGGCCGGATGGGATTTATCCTAGGATTCTCTGGGAAGCTAGGGAGGAGATTTGTGAGCCTTTGGCTTTGATCTATAAGTCATCTTTGTCTACAGAAATAGTGGCAGAAGACTGGAGGATAGCAAATGTCGTCCCCTTGATCAAGAAGGGGAGTAGAGACAACCCTAGTAACTATAGACCTGTGAGCCTTACTTCTGTTGTGGGCAAAGTCTTGGAAAGGTTTATAAGAGCTAGGATGCATAATCATCTGGAAAGGAATAATTTGATTAAAGATAGTCAACACGGTTTTGTGAAGGTAGGTCGTGCCTCACAAACCTTATTGAGTTCTTTGAGAAGGTGACTAAAGAGGTGGATGAGGGTAAAGCAGTTGATGTGGTGTATATGGATTTCAGTAAAGCGTTTGATAAAGTTTCCCACGGTAGGCTATTGCAGAAAATACGGAGGCATGGGATTCAGGGTGATTTAGCAGTTTGGATCAGAAATTGGCTCGCTGGAAGAAGACGAAGGGTGTTGGTTGATGGGAAATGTTCAGCCTGGAGTCCAGTTACTAGTGGTGTACCACAAGGATCTGTTTTGGGGCCACTGCTGTTTGTCATTTTTATAAATGACCTAGAGGAGGGCGTAGAAGGATGGGTGAGTAAATTTGCAGATGGCACTAAAGTCGGTGGAGTTGTGGACAGTGCAGAAGGATGTTACAAGTTACAGAGGGACATAGATAAGCTGCAGAGCTGGGCTGAGAGGTGGCAAATGGAGTTTAATGCAGAAAAGTGTGAGGTGATTCATTTTGGAAGGAATAACAGGAAGACAGAGTACTGGGCTAATGGTAAGTTTCTTGGTAGTGTGGATGAGCAGAGAGATCTCGGTGTCCGTGTACTTGGATCCCTGAAAGTTGCCACCCAGGTTGAGAGGGTTGTTAGGAAGGCGTACGGTGTGTTAGCTTTTATTGGGAGAGGAATTGAGTTTCGGAGCCATGAGGTCATGTTGCAGCTGTACAAAACTCTGGTGCGGCCACATTTGGAGTATTGCGTGCAATTCTGGTCGCCGCATTATAGGAAGGATGTGGAAGCATTGGAAAGGGTGCAGAGGAGATTTACCAGAATGTTGCCTGGTATGGAGGGAAGATCTTATGAGGGAAGGCTGCGGGACTTGAGGCTGTTTTCGTTAGAGAGAAGAAGGTTAAGAGGTGACTTAATTGAGGCATACAAGATGATCAGAGGATTAGATAGGGTGGACAGTGAGAGCCTTTTTCCTCGGATGGTGATGTCTCACACGAGGGGACATAGCTTTAAATTGAGGGGAGATAGATATAGGACAGATGTCAGAGGTACATTCTTTACTCAGAGAGTAGTAAGGGCGTGGAATGCCCTGCCTGCAACAGCAGTAGACTCGCCAACACTAAGGGCATTCACGTGGTCATTGGATAGACATATGGACAATAAGGGAATAGTGTAGATGGGCTTTAGAGTAGTTTCACAGGTCGGCGCAACATCATGGGCCGAAGGGCCTGTACTGCGTTGTAATGTTCTATGTTCTATGTACGTTATGTCTTAAAGCTCTGCAAATTCTTTCAGAGACTTCTGCTTCCAAAAATGCTTTTCTAGTGCTATGTAATGCATTTAAATGTTCAGCAAAACCAGAGCTAATTGTAGTCCCCTCGCAAGCTGGAGGCTGGTCATCCAAAATGGACGGAATTTTAGGATTTCTACCAAACACTAATTGATAAGGACTATAGCCCCCAACCATCTGCAATGAATTCTTTGCATGTACCGCCCATGCTAAAGCTGAATTTAGCCTGCAATTTGGTCGATCTGCCAAAATTTTCCGAAGCACGTCATCGACGAAAGCTTGATTTCTTTCACAGACACCATTACCAAATGGGCTTTCTGCAGCCGTATTCATAACTCTGATAGTCACGTTTTCATGCATATCCCTAAACTCATCATTAGCAAATTCTCTCCCATTGTCCGTAAGGAATTTTGCCGGTGGACCCATTCCTGCCCCTATCCACTTTTCCACGATTTATTCCAGAATTACTCTCTTTTCTTTACTTCGAACAATCGTTGATTGACTAAATCTGGTTGCTAAATCTACAAAATGCAAAATAAATATATTGTTTGTTTTATCCCAGATCTTAAGGTCCATGGCCACAATATTGTTAAAATCCCTGGCCAAAGGTAGGGTTACTATCGGTCGTGATGGTCTCCTTCTGTACTTCCTACAAACCTCACAGCGATCACTAATCTGTTCTATCAGCTTAGTATAATCTTCATGCCTTACTCCTGCATCCTTTAATAAATTTGTCAGGCTCCGAGGAGACGGATGCGCAAATTGTCTATGCAGTTTTAATACAACAAGCTTTTTATCAGCTAAAGTCCCATTTCCAACTTCCAATAGTACATCCTTAACAACTGCACCTGAAATATTATTTGTCAGTAATGGAATACAATAGTGTCCCGACTGTGTAAATTGTAAGTCCACCGTCTTTCCAAATACTGTTGACTTATCCTGTTCCATATCCAGTTTCATGTGTGCTTTCTTCATCGAAGGTCTGCTCAGAAGCAAAGGTATCTCACTTGATACAACATCCGTGCTAATGAAATGATTCACTCCGGCAATATTGCAAGGGATCACCACTCTTTTCAGCGACTTCAGAGTATTATCATCCCCAAACCTGAAACTTGTGGAACTTTCAAATTCCTTCACCTTGTTACGATTTTCAGCATTCAAGGAGTCCAGATAACATTTTAACCAGTCAATTCCACACACAGTGGATGTGCAGCCACTGTCCAGTACAGCACAATTGAAGGATTCTGCAACCAACACCCTCATTACCGGCGTAAAACTGCTTGTCAATAGGACAATGCCTTCTTTCTGGTCACTATCTTTTTCCTCTTCTGACTCTTCCGTGCCATGTGTCGCTTCAAACACTCTAACACTCTATCATAACGAGTTGGACAGTTGAAAGCATAATGGTATTGAGAGTCACATCGAAAACATCGATTTATCATGCCCCGTGCATTTCTAGGGTGCATCTTCCTAGTGTAGGTTCTAACTGGGTTTCTGTCTTATTAATTTCTTTGTCTCGGTCTCCTTCTATAGTCTTGAGCCCTGATCGCAGCCATACGATTTTGTTATCCTGTTAGTAGCGTATCTTCCATATTCTGCCTTATTGCAGGCTGACCTATTTGGGTCATCAGAGCCATCGGAATCAAATGTTTCCCCAGAAACTTTTGTAAAGCTTTTGTCATCTGTTCGAATAAGGTATACTTATCAGTAAACTGAGCTCCTGTCAAATCCAGGAGTCTATCCATGTTGCTAACTCTAGCACAGTCAAGAAATTTAAAGGCCAACACAGACTGTAGAAATTCCAGGTTGCGTTTCTGCAGCCTTTTATAAAGTCTGCCAAATTCCATTATATAGTCTTCCATGGAGATATCCTCCATTTTCCGGAACTTATCAAAATCCGACCATGCTTCATACACACTTAACAAGTCATCTTTCTTATAAATCTTATCCATATAATGTAATAAAGTCTCCAGACCTTCTTCTGAGTCTAACTCTTCCAATTCCAGTTCAGAAAGCACTTTGTTTCGGATTTTACTGTCATAAGGTCGAGAAAGAGCCAATGCCATACCTTGTTTTCTCTTTCCCAAAGCAGTTACCTTAGTCCACATAACTACTGCACTTCTCCATTGGTCGTACGATTCCCTTTCAGAAAATAAGGGGGGATAGTCATATCCAGCCATCTTTATCCTCGGTTCAGCCAAAAATCCCTTTTTTTCTTTTCTCACTCACTCCTTCGTTTGATCTGGAAAAGTTGTATCTTTCAACCCTTCACATTTACACAGCAACCATCCCCTGCTACCAATTATTAGACATTTTGGTTGCTGTGATATGAAGAGTCTAAAGTTCTGTTCCTTTTTCACCAACATACATTTATTTCATTCCAACAGACTTTGCACAAAACTCTAACTACACATCACCTGACAGAGGCCACCTGAAGCCCCTTTACATATCAGTGTCAATTAATGGATACTTAACATCAATGAGACAACTAATTGCAATGTCTCTTAACCCATTACTTAACGGTGTACACTCGAATGTTGGCCGGAACACGGCCGCTTCTAGAATTTTTACCTTGGCCTTTGTTTTGTCCAGTACTGCCATTAGTTCTGGGCTGATCCTGGTATTGTTTCTGTTGCCTCTGTGGATTTCTATCATCCTGGTATCTTCCAGGGGGGCGGATATTAGCTTGATCTCAGAACTTATACCATCCTTGTTGAGGAGGGTACTGGGGGTATCGCGGATCTCTGTCCTCAAATAGGCGATGGGGTGCTGTCTGTTGTGGGTCCCTAGGGCATCCTGGTGGTGTCTGCCTGGGAGTTTGTCTAAAAGGCTGCTGTCTGGGACCTGAGCCTGGGGCTTGTGCAGGAGTTCCTGGGGACCTTCCGGCAGGGGTTTGGCTCCTGCCTGGAGTATGAGGGGCAGCTGGTGCTCCTGATTCCCCCCCTGGGTTGTGTCCCAGAGGTGGAGGGGACGTCCCTATGTCCTCCTAGCTCGGTAGCCGACAGCTGGCAAATTTCCTCAAGGTCTCCGCAAGCCTGAATAACTGCGTGGTATTTAGCAGCCTGATTTTGTTGACCGTGCGCTGTACCCTGTAGGCGCAGGTGGTGGGCTGAGTCAGTGACTGATTTTAGTAGCAATTGGCTGACTTGAGCAAAGTCAAATTGTAATTGTAGGGCAAGCTGGAAAGTTTCTCTGATGCTCCCTACTTTAAGGGTGTTTAAAAGAATGTTTCCTCCGTTCATTCCATGGCCATAAATTTTCTGATGGGCAGCAGCTAAAATTTGAAACAAGGTTCCACATTCCACTTCTGAGAGGTGGAATCCTGCTGGAGCTGTAACTCGCAGCAGCTGCTGTTTATCTCTTGGAGTTAATGGTCTGAAAAATATTTCTAACATGGACATTTTTTTAAAAATCCATTTAAGTGCTTGTTTATCATCGGGGGGAACAGGTGCGAAGGTATCTTTAAATACGGACACGGTGTGTTCCCCAATTACTGATCTCATCCTGACAGGGATCGCTGGTCCGCCTGCCGGTTTAGGTGCTGTCAGAAGGGTATGATTCATCCCTGCAATGGCTCTTCTCGCTACCTCTGCCTGAGCCGGTGTCAGAAGTGTGGGGATATTAAGGTCACTAATTATAGCGTCTCCCCATGGATTTCCTGGATCGAAGGCAGGAGTTTGTGGGACCGGAATCGGGATAAGCATGTACTGTTAACCCCAAGACCCTGCTCGCATTGAGCGGGTCTATATCTTCTGAGTGAG
The DNA here is from genome assembly GCF_047496885.1 of Scyliorhinus torazame. Lineage (NCBI taxonomy): Eukaryota > Metazoa > Chordata > Chondrichthyes > Carcharhiniformes > Scyliorhinidae > Scyliorhinus > Scyliorhinus torazame. Next base: position 142,999,921 of record NC_092721.1, on the reverse strand, counting down.
AGGCCACAAAGCGTACTAAATCATTTGGCTGGACACTATAACCTGGTCTGATTAGGCGAGTTGCTAATTCAAGCTGACAGTCTTGTCTGTGGTTTATCCCCGGGAAAAATTCTGTTATTCCAAGCGTAAATCTCTGTCCATCTGCGAAGGGCGGTTGCAATACAAGTAAATGATCTACCAGTAATGCTCCTTTTGGAACATTAAATGTTTGATTCGCAAAGGGATCAGGGTTTGCTGGCGCATCACGCCAGAGATGTGCTTGAACTGCCATAGCCAAAGTATTAAAAAATATATATACTTGGTCTTTCCTACTAGTAAACACAGTTTAACAATAGTAGTCGAATTCAATTTAATTTTGCTGGTATTAGCGCTTCATTTTATATTATTCTGACCTTACTCGAGGGTCATGTTGCACTGTTTTTAGTTTAGCTTATAAATTAAATATATTCTAGCGACAGTTATTGTGTCTATTTGTTAAGACCCAAGAATAATTCTCAGGCCCCACGTTGGGCACCAGATGTGACAATCGAGGAGTATTTTATCTAAGATCTTCCCGATTAGTCGAGGTGGTAAACTACCAGACAAGGTCTTGTGAATATCTAAAGTAAGGCTCGCTATTTGAGAGTTCTAATTATAGCATTCACAATGTGCCTTGCTTTCACTACCTTCAGTGTACAGGATAGACTGTGACGTAGATTGCTATCTTTTCCTTAACTTCAACTAAATATTTCTAATTCTTGAGAGCCAGGCTTGGGTAAGTGACAGTCTCAAAGGGTGAGAATATGATGAGCCTTAGTTAAATGGCACTCGTATTTATTAATATAGACATGGATCTGTATGGTAAAATATATACACAATGTATTTAAAGAATAAGGGTAATACAAGTATTTTGGGTAAATGATACAGTTTGACAAATACATGATATATGCAGAACTCTACGAGTCGAGATAGCAGCTTGGTCAAATAAACACCAGCAATCTTCTAAACAGCTCTCCAAGCGAAACTCTAACTTTTGCAGCCTGTGTTTAAACATTTATATCCTTTTCCTGCTTAGTAAGTTCTAGGGAGTTTTTTGCAGAGCATCTGCTTCTGAAAAATAGATTGACTCCCCAGTTATTTCGAGACAAAGAACAGTCTCTCTCTTGGTCAGCAAGGCCTTGGTTTCTAGGGAGGTCTAGCAGGGAACTTGTTCCTAACGATATGAGGTTGATCCCTACGGAAGCTATCTCCAGAAAAACACCAGCCTCCCTTCTTGGCGAGGCCTCTTGCCAAGCAGTAGCCTCCCTTAGTGGCAAGGTCACTAGACAAGCAATCTCCTCCCTTAGTTGGCAGGGCTTATCTCCAGACAAGGCCACTAGACTTAATGAGTTCACTGCATCTGGCCTCTTACAAAGATAATGTCTGTAATACTTGTTGAAAAACATTATTGTGATAAGTAATGGTTTACAAGAGATAATTGACTTCATCAGTCATCAGTTTTTAATATAGGGTTAAATACATGTTTTAATATAACATCAGTTCTGATCAGCTTTTAATATAAAGTGGATACCGCCACAGGTTGAAGACCCCCTTATAGGTGAGTTGGGACTTTGGGGGGGTTGGGGGCTTGCAGCCGAGGATCTCTCCCTGCACTGAGGAGCTTCAGCGAGCGGGGTTCCTCAGTGCAGGAAATGGGACTGAGTGCGACCTGGCCGCGTGTTCCCCGCTGAAGCCCCACATCTAACCGGAGTTGTGCTCGATGGTGTTGTGTTTCTCGGCGTGCAAGCACCAGAAACATGCGGCTAAACATGTTCGCTATGGTACATAGTTCCCATTTCATAGAATTTACAGTGCAGAAGGAGGCCATTCGATCCATCGAGTCTGTATTGACCCTTGGAAAGAGCACCCTACCTAAGCCCACACATCCACCCTAACACACACCTCCACCCTATCCCCATAGCGCCACCTAACCTTTTTTGGACACTGAGGGGCAATTTATCATGGCCAATCCACCTAACCTGCACATCTTTGGACTGTGGGAGGAAACCGGAGCACCCGGAAGAAACCCACATAGTCACGGGGAGAACGTGCAGACTCCGCACAGACAGTGACTTAAGAGTTGAGGGATATTAGCACTTCTTAGACCTACCTGCAAGTGATCTGCCTTCCACCAGCATTCCGTCATCCTGCAACATGGACAACATCTGCCCGCCGCCGCTGCTCCGCATCGCCGGCAACCTAGGGGCCAACTGGAAGATATTCAAACAGCGCTTCCAGCTCTTCCTTGAGGCCACAGACAGGGAGGACGCCTCGGATACCAGGAAGATTGCTCCCCTCCTATCCACGGCCGGGGACCATACCATCCACATTTTCAATTCTCTCACCTTTGCGGATGATGAAGATAAAACAAAGTTCAAGACGGTCCTCCTCAAGTTTGACACTGCAGCGTAGAGGTGAATGAAAGTTTTGAGTGCTACGTGTTCCAACAGCGTATGCAGGGTAAGGATGAACCTTTCCAATCCTTTCTCACTCACCTCCGCCTCGTTGCGCAGTCTTGCAGCTATGGGCCCACAACCGACTCCATGATATGCGACCAGATCGTTTTCGGTGTTCAGTCGGACCCCCGACGACAGCAACTCCTCAAAGTAAAGCAGCTCACCTTAGCGACCGCCATTGAGACCTGTGTCCTACACGAAAACGCCACGAGTCGGTATTCCCACATCCAAGCGGCTGAAACGGCGTGGCAAGGTCCCCATGAGGCGGAACGGGCCCAAGCAATTGAGCAACTCCAAGGCCTCAGCCTGGATGAGGGCAGCCATTTTGCACGCTTTCCGCGGAGTCCCGCGCTTGTGCATACCAAACGAGGGGACGGCGACGTTGAAGAACGTAATGTGCAGGCACGCACCACGCATGACCGCACCACACATGCGCGGTGGCGCAGCGAACATGCTGACGCTACGACGTGCAGCAACTGTGGCTCCGCCCATTTAAAACAGCAATGCCCTGCCAAATCTCGACAATGCCTAAGATGTGGCAGACTTGGTCACTATGCTGCCTGCTGTCGAGCAGCTCAGCCTGCCAATTCATATCGCTTCAGCCAGCCTCGCAGGAATGTCCGGGCAATTCAACCCACGGTCACCGAGTCCGATGCGAACCTATCACACAGCAGTGACACCGAGGACCCAAAGGCGCCTTTTCGAGTCGGTATCGTGACAAAAAACAGGGTGCCCCCGAAACAAAGACACCAGCCGCTGTCGGTATCCAGCATCGATCCAGACGATGATTGGTACCCTGACGGTCAACTGGTCCCAAATACGATTCCGCCTGGACACTGGTGCCTCCGCCAATCCCATTGCGCGGTCTAACTTCCGAAGCCTTCGTGTCAAACCAGCCATCCTTCCATCAGCCTGCCAGCTATTGGATTACAATGGCAATGCCATTGATGCCAGCTGCTCGTGCCAACTTGAAGTGATGCACAGGTCACGCAAAGCCATCCTTCCTTTTGAAATTGTGGGCTCCTCGAAAGCCTCCCTGCTTGGCGCGCAGGCATGCAAGCTGTTGAACCTAGTTCAGAGAGTCACTCTCTCTCTCCTGATGACATGTCTGCCTTTCAGGACACCGACTTCAGGGCGCAACTCAATGCCATCATCAACCAGCACCACAACGTCTTCGAAGGCATGGGCATGCTCCCATACACCTTCAAGATTTTATTAAAACCGAATGCCACGACCTCGCAGGGTCCCAGCACCCCTGAAGGATCGCCTCAAGCAGCAGCTGCAGGACCTTCAGGACCAAGGAGTGATTTCCAGAGTCACGGAACCAACCGACTGTGTCAGTTCCATGGTATGTGTAAGAAAGCCTTCCGGCGAATTGAGAATTTGCATTGATCCCAAGGATCTAAATCGCAATATCATGAGGGAGCATTATCCAATTCCCAAGCGCGAAGATATCACATGTGAGATGGCTCGCGCCAAGCTCGTCACCAAACTCAATGCCTCAAAAGGATTCTGGCAAATCCAGCTCGACAAATCCAGCAGGAAACTGTACATTTAATACCCCCCTTTGGCAGATATTGTTACAACAGGATGCCGTTTGGGATCATATCGGCTTCAGAAGTGTTCCATAGGATTATGGAACAAATGATGGAAGGCATTGAAGGTGTTCGCGTCTATGTCGACGACATAATCATTTGGTCCACCACCCCGCAGGAGCATATCAGTCGCCTCCAGCGCGTATTCAAACGTATACGTGAGCAGGGCCTCCGCCTCAACAGGGCCAAATGCTCTTTTGGTCAGACGGAACTCAAGTTCCTCGGGGACCATATCTCCCAGTTGGGTGTGCAGCCGGATGCGGACAATGTGGCTGCTATCACAGCCATGAAAACGGTAGAGGATAAGAAGGCGGTCCTCCGATTTCTGGGCATGGTCAATGTTTTAGGGAAGTTCATCCCTACCCTCGCCTCTCATACCACGGCTCTCAGGAACCTGGTCAGCAAGATGACAGACTTCCAATGGCTCCCTGCTCACAAGCGCGAATGGAGAGAACTCAAAACCAAACACACCACGGCCCAGGTCTTAGCTTTCTTTGATCCAGCAAAGGAGAGCAAAGTTTCGACCGATGCCAGCCAATCCGGCATTGAGGCAGTGCTCCTGCAACGCGATGAGGCCTCATCATGGGCCCCCGTTGCATATGCGTCACGGGCCATGACCCCCACGGAGCAGCGCTACGCGCAGATAGAAAAGGAGTGCCTGGGCCTTCTGACCGGTGTGGTTAAGTTTCACGATTATGTGTACGGACTTCCTCAATTCACCGTCGAGACCGACCATCGCCCGCTGGTCAATATAATACAGAAAGACTTGAACGACATAACGCCTCGCCTCCAGCGTTTTCTTCTCAAGCTCTGGCGATATAACTTCCAGTTGGTATACACCCCAGGCAAAGACCTGATCATAGCCGACGCTCTCTCCAGGGCAGTCAACACTCAATGTGATCCAGCAGGACTCGTCTGCCAGGTTGACGCCCATGTGGCCTTCGTGGCCTCCAATCTACCTGCCACGGATGAACGCCTGTCCAAATTTGCCGCGAGACGGCAGCTGACCCTTTGCTACAGCGTGTCATGCGCCACCTAACAGACGGGTGGCTCAAGGGCCAATGCCCTCAGTTCTATAATATCAGAGATGATCTGGCGGTAGTAGAGGGGGTTCTTCTAAAACTGGACCGCATTGCCATCCCGCATAGTATCCGCCAGCTCGTCCTGGAACAGCTACACGAGGGCCACCTTGGCGTGGAAAAGTGCCGCCGACAGGCCCAAGAGGCAATGTACTGGCCCAGCATTAATGAAGACATAGCCAACACAGTGCTCAACTGCCCCAATTGTCAGCGCTTCCAGCTGGCCCAACCACGTGAGACCCTGCAGCCCCATGAGTTGGTCACGTCACCTTGGACCAAGGTTGGCATCGATCTGTTCCACGCGCTGGGTAGAGACTATGTCCTGATCGTGGACTACTTTTCAAATTACCCGGAGGTGATACGGTTGCACGATATCACATCGTCTGCAGTCATCCGTGCCTGTAAGGACACCTTTGCTCGACACGGCATCCCACTAATGGTTATGTCGGACAATGGCCCCTGCTTCGCAAGCCAGGAATGGTCCAACTTTGCCAGTCTTTTTGTTCCGTGGGGGTCATGGCCCGTGACGCATATGCAACGGGGGCCCATGATGAGGCCTCATCGCGTTGCAGGAGCACTGCCTCAATGCCGGATTGGCTGGCATCGGTCGAAACTTTGCTCTCCTTTGCTGGATCAAAGAAAGCTAAGACCTGGGCCGTGGTGTGTTTGGTTTTGAGTTCTCTCCATTCGCGCTTGTGAGCAGGGAGCCATTGGAAGTCTGTCATCTTGCTGACCAGGTTCCTGAGAGCCGTGGTATGAGAGGCGAGGGTAGGGATGAACTTCCCTAAAACATTGCCAACTTTTGCCCATGTGACATCCAGTCCCCTGTACCCCCAATCCACGGCAAAGGGGAGAAGGGAGTCCATATAGTCAAACGGCTCCTCTGCAAGGCTGCCGATGCTGGGTCCGATTTCTACCTTGCCTTGCTGGCCTATCGCTCGGCCCCACTGTCCACAGGCCTGTCGCCAGCACAGTTACTCATGGGTCGCACCCTGAGGACGACGGTGCCGTCCATTCATGTCCCAGACCTCGACCACGTTCCAGTCCTTCGATGGATGAAGCTGTCTCGTGCACAGCACAAGGCGGCTCATGACTCCCGTGCAGCTGATCTACGTGCTCTGGCTCCCGATGACAACGTCCGCATCCATCTTCCCGATGGTGGCTGGTCTGCAACCGCTGTTGACCTTTGGCAGGTGGCCCCCCGCTCATTCCTGGTTCGTCTACCGGATGGCTCCATTCTGCGCCGCAATCGACGTGCCCTTCGTCTCGTTCCACGCTCGCTACGTGATCCTCCACTGTCGCCTCGCCCTCCTGCTGACCCTGCCATGGATTATGCAGAGATCCCTGTCACTCTGCATCCTCCTCACTATGACGCAGTCCTGCCCGCTCCTCAGTCGGCTGCTCCCGACCCACCCTTGAGGCGGTCAACCAGAATTCGTCACCCACCTCAGAGACTTAATTTGTGAACTTTGTGGACTTATAGACTTTCTGAATTGTTCTGTTCTTCCGTTTGATTGTTTACGTGGTTTGTACATAGTGTTCATCTCGTTATTCTTGTTGCATACTGTTTTTCTGCACCAGGCACCTTCCCATGTAAATAGCTTAGTTCTGATGTACATAGTCCTGTAAATATGTCTTTCGCACACACATAGTTAGGAACATTCTCACCATACTCTATTTATTGCCACACATGTACATTCTTTTATAAAAGGGGGGATGTCATAATATACACCAATATATTATGGTGCAGACACACACACTGATGGACACACAGTGGGACCAATCAACACACACAACACCACAGCCAATCACCAGTTAGAGCACACACACTATAAAGACAGGGGACATCAGAGTTCCCGCTCATTCGAGCTGCAGCTTCCTAGTAGGACAGAGCTCACAGCCTGCAGCACAGACATTCACCATGTGCTGAGTGCATCGACTGGTTAGGACAAGGCAAAGGTCTTTAGGTAATGCTAGTATCATGTTAACCCACAGTGAGAGTATGTTAAACTATTAATGACTCAATAAAATAGTGTTGCACTATTTCAAGTGTTGGTGACCTGTGTGTGTTCCACGGATCCAGAGCGCTCAACACAACACTCCGGTTTCCTCCCACAGTCCAAAGATGTGCAAGTTAGGGGATTGGCCATGATAAATTACCTCTTAGTGTCCAAAAGATTAGGTGTGGTTACTGGGTTACGGGGATAGGGTGGAGACATGGGCTTAAGTAGGGTGCTCTTTCCAAGGGCCGGTGCAGACTTGATGGACCGAATGGCTCCTTCTGCACTGTAAATTCTATGGTTCGATTCCAATGATTCTGAGCGTGTAGGCGGCTCTGTGAATGTAACATGATGGGTGGTACCAGAATTTGGCGGTGTCAGGCTCAGGCAGAAAATGGACGTGTGACTCTCCAGTTGCCCAGACCAGTTTTCTCACGGAACCTTGAGGCCCTTTGCCAAAAGAAAATGAATGGCCATGGTTTACGGCATTACTCTGGTGAGGCAGGGCCTCATAGAGTCGGGAACTGACTCCAAAGAGATCGGGCCTCAATTTTTGAAGGGCGCCCCAATCAACGCTGCAGCCTAACTGCTCCCAGCCTCCATCACGGATGTATCGGGGGCTTTCCCCCAGCCCTCATTGGCAAACCGCACCCACCCGATATTCATATATATTCAGCGAGGGGGAATCATTTGGCAGGAGGCCGTTAATGAAATTTAAATGCATTCATGATTATATTTATTAACGTGAGGTTCACGCCCTTTGTGGGCACGTATCTTGTGACATCACCTGCAAGGGGCAAGGAAAATGGGGAACGCAATCTTTCCGGCGTGAATTGCATTTCGCGAACCTCATTATATTTTCCACTTGCACTGCCGATCCCGTGGATGGCGAATGCTGGCTCAAGGTTGTGCCTGATGTAACTCATGGGTAGCAGTAGGGAAGGGAAGCTAAGGGACCTAGGTTTCTTTGCATCACCCGGAGGACATTTTGGATATTGGTTGAAGGAATGCCAATGGATCAGATGTGCAAATGTTCTGAGAGAAATCTTCAATGCGCTCCCCATTCTGCCATCCTCCCTCCCTTATAATAATCTTTATTATTGTCACAAGTAGGTTTACGTTAACACTGCAATGAAGTTACTGTGAAAATCCCCCAGTCGCCACATCCCAGCCCCCAATTCGGGTACACAGAGGGAGATTTCAGAATGTCCAATTCACCTAACAAGCACGTCATTGGGACTTTTGGGAGGAAACCGGAGCACCCGAAGGAAATCCGCGCAGACACGGGGAGAATGTGCAGACTCTGCACAGGCAGTGACCCAAGCCGGGAATCGAACCTGAAGAGTACAGTGCAGGAGATCAGTGATTAGTTGGAAGCCCCTTTATAGATTCCCTACCAGATTGTCGAATCCAGTGGAGACATTTGCACCAGAGTCAGAAGATCTGCTGTCTGATTCTCCAGACAGGTCCCAGACGCTGGCCACAATTATCCATGTGAGAGCCCAGCTACAATTTCTATGCAGCTCACCACATATTACATTGTGGATGGCAGTGTCATAAAACCCTGTCACATCACCCAACATATTTGAGAATTTGACTCCTCCATCTTCTCTGCCACTGCGGGCAGTGTGGCAAATAGCTTACACAGTTGCTGCATATCTCTGGCATTTTCATTGCTGGGCCTACAGGTTCTGCATTCCCATCCTGTTCAGCAGAGGCTGGAGAGGGTGGTGCCCTCCAAAGTGCAGTCTCTACATTTGCCCCTGCTGCCATTCTCTGCTCAGGTTCAGCTGTGTTGACTCATCAACCTCAATAACAGGATTAATGAATGCGCTGATATGTTCAGTCGTTTCGGCAACATTTGTCACCTTTGATGGTGCATCCTCAGCAGCTACAGCTTCCTCTTAGGTATCTTCAGTCTCCCAGGCTGGGACTCATGGGGCACGATTCTCCGTTTCTGAGACGAAGTGTTGAAGCCAATGTACAATCCGTGGACTTTTACGACAGAAAAACCGTACTAGGACCGATTCCACTACCGTTGAGGGGCTAGCACCAGTGCCGCGTGGAACACAATCGATTCCAATGAAAAAGGGTGTGGGATTCGCCGGGTCCTTATCCAAGCCAAAATGATGGCACTGGTTGTGCTGGAGTCGCCTATACAGCTGATGGATTGGCTGGGGTCAGAGGGCACCCACGGGGGTGCCCTGGGGGGACACCTGTACAACCCATGGCACTAGGTTCAAAGTGGGCTATTAGCAGTGTGTGCAGCTGCATGGCTGCCTTGTCAGCTGCTACAATGGTGATCTATGTCCGTCCGCCCCACCTCCTGGCCACTCCCCCACTACTCTCCCCAGCCCTGGCAGAAATCCTCCGGCCAGCGGCACAACTGTCAGCAAACTATGGCGATGTTGGACACCTGCCATACCCCCCTCTCTCTCCCTTAGTAGCTGCCACGCTGGTTTCACGATTTTTAAAAGTACCAGTGAACCATATCGTCGGGAACTTGGCCCATCAGAGCTGGGGAATCACGGAGGCCCCGGAGAAGACTGGTTCAGGTCCGCTAATGGCTTGGGTCACTGTCTGTGCGGAGTCTGCACGTCCTCCCCGTGTCTGCGTGGGTTTCCTCCGGGTGCTCCGGTTTCCTCCCACAGTCCAAAGATGTGTAGGGTAGGTGGATTGGCCATGATACATTGCCCTTAGTGTCCAAAATTGCCCTTAGTGTTGGGTGGAGGTGTTGAGTTTGGGTAGGGTGCTCTTTCCAAGAGCCGGTGCAGACTCAGGGGGCCGAATGGCCTCCTTCTGCACTGTAAATTCAATGATAATCTATGATTAATCTAGGACAAAGGTTCGGCACAACATCGTGGGCCGAAGGGCCTGTTCTGTGCTGTATTTTCTATGTTCTATGTTCTATATGCAAACGGTGTCTGCTGCACGTGCGGAGTAAATGCATTGACGTCTTTCTCGAGGTGACTGAGAATTGTGATTTGGCGTCAAATTGGCGCCAATGTCAGTGATGATAAATCCGAAAGGTGATGTGTTGCTGCGAATTGAGCCTTTGAGCATGCTGTCGATGTGTATATGTTATCTTGGTGAGAAGATACGATTGGAGGCAGCAAATAGGCGAGCAGCAAGGATATAATGAAGCTGATGCATGCTCTTTATTATCAACAAAGTGTCACCTTGACAGTTGTCTGATGTGTTTGTATCTTCAAGTTCACAAGTGCCAGAGCTGGCCATTGGTGGAGACTGTGTAGGTGGTTTTTTAAAATAAATTTAGAGTATCCAATTTCTTTTTCCCCAGTTAAGGGGCAATTTAGCATGGCCAATCCACCTGGTCTGCACATCTTTTGGGTTGTGGGGGTGAGACCCATGCAAACACGGGGAGAATGCAAACACTACACTGACACTGACCCAGGTTGGGATTGAACCAAATCCTCAGTGCCATGAGGCTGCAGTGGGTGTTAGGTCTTTTGCTGTCTAGCAGGCAAGTGTGTGGACATGGTCATCTGGGAGTGCCCCACATCCATTCAAAGGCCTGGCCAAATTAAGACCCATATCCCAAACATTTTTTTTAAGAGTACCCAATTCTTTTTTATCCAATTAAGGGGAAATTTAATATGGCCAATTCACCTACCCTGCTCGTCTTTGGGTTGTGGGGGTGAAACCCACGCAGACACAGGGAGAGTGTACAAACTCCACACGGACCCGGGGCCAGGATCGAATCTGTCCCACATCCTAAACTGAGAGTGCCAGATATTAGAATAATAATAATAATCCTTATTGTCACAAGTAGGCTTACATTGCAATGACGTTACTGTGAAAAGCCCCTAGTGTGATGAGATGAAGGCGACGCAGAGGACTGAGTAATCTCAAAATGGATTAACACCTGTGACACATCTTCAGCTACCTTGTCAAAAGCTATCCGTATCACCGTCAAGGTTACACAGAATGCGTTACTCCATTGCTGGAGATGAAGGAGTTTGCCAGACTGAAGTTGTGCAGCAATGAATCCACTGAGGATTTTAGAACAGCTGCTGTCTCTTGTAGGCTACCGATGCGACTGAGATCTTGGAGAGATGCTTGAAGAGGCAGCTGCTTCGAATGTGTGATGCCAGAATGCCTTCCTCCATTTAGCACCTCATCTCAGCAATGACACATGCTCCCAAGGGTTCTTCATCCTTCAAAGGATCAGGACAACGGTGAGCCTCATGTGTCATTACTGACTCTCACATTGATGGGGATGGTTGAAATGAGAGGGATAACAATGTTGTTAACGTTGGTCCATGATGGAGGGTACTTGTCCAAGAGGAAATTAGAACTACTTGTCATCCTCCTCATAGAATCTGGTGGCTATTAAGGCCTCATGCGTGCCTGATCTGGCCTGTGCTATGGCCTCTTCCCCTGCAGCCTCAGCTTCCTCGACCTCACTGCCCTCATTGCCTTTTCATGTCCTCCTCAGTGGAGAGGACATGCAGCTTCGCCATGTTGGCATCAGGAAATTCTTCCTCCCTTTGCAGTGCCAGGTTGTGGAGGGTGCAGCAAGCCACGATGATCCATGGACCCTCTGGGGAGTGTACTGGAGTGCTCCGTCAAATCTGTCCAGGCATCAAAATCACATATTCATGATGCCAAATCTCTACTCTATCATTTGTATGGATTTTATGGTCACCACAAGGGCATCACCAGTGGTGTCCTTTGTGGGTATCCTTTGTCACTGATGAGCTCACCTTTGATCCTGTGAAAATGTGTGGGACCTGAGATCCACTCAAGATGCAAGAGTTGTGGCAACTTCCCAGGTATGTCACACAAGCCAGCATGATTTGTTTTCTGTGTCTGTAATTGCACACCAGTTGCTTTGAGTGAATGGAAACCGTTCCTGTTGATATATTGGAGTGCCTGTTGCCAGGAAGCTTTTTAGCCACATGAGTGCAGTTGATAGTACTTTGAACCTGTGGGAATCCAGAAATAGCAGCAAAGCGCAAAGCTCTGGTGTCCTGGCTGGCTTGATGGTTAGCAAAGTGCAAGGAATTGTGGTCCTTGGCAAAAGGGCATCTCTGACCTCCTGTATGCACTTGTGCGTGGAAACTCCACAGAGGTTCCCAGTGGAGCCCTTGAAACAGAGTTCCTGTGACCTTCAGAGCCATTGGCAGTGGATATCCTCTCAGTCTCTGTGGTTATTGCTGGAGAATGTGACAGGAGTGAGCCACCAGATCCTTGGACATGTACAGACATCGGTGACACTGTCCTTCACTCATCTCCAAAGACAGACGTGCTCTGTAGACATTTGACCTTGGGAGCCACATAAGCACAATGTCCTGGAAGCCTCATCCTCTGTGTCCAGAAGGAGCCCTGATGTCCCTTGCTCATCAGGGTGAAGACCTCCCTTTGCGAGCCTGGTACCGGCATTGTAACCTTCTCCACCTTCTCTCCTGCCTGTATGCGATTATGCAGGTTGCAATAAATGCAGCCTCCATCTTTCTGAAAGTCCCCTCTCAGCAGGACCATTGAGAAGAAGACATGAATGAGCAACAGCCTCTAAAAGTCCTGGGCTGAATTCTCCACTGTCCGGATGCTCCATTTTGCCAGCAGCCTGGGGGATTCCCGACGGCGTGGTGCTGCCCCACAACGGTAAACCCCATTGACCAGCCGGCGAAATGGAGAATCCCGACGGCGCGCTGAACCAGAAATCTGGTGCGGCAGAATGGAGAAACCCGCCCCCTATTTCTGTCGTTGACTACGTAAGTCACTGTGGGTTCAATGACTTGGTACCAATGTTGGCACCTATTTGCCACTGAAACGCTAGCCAGCACAATGTCAATTTCAAGAATCTCAAGGGCAGCACAGTGGTGCAGTGGGTTAGCCCTGATGCCTCTCGGCGCCGAGGTCCCAGGTTCGATCCCGGCTCTGGGTCGCTGTCCATGTGGAGTTTGCACATTCTCCCCGTGTTTGCATTGGTTTGGCCCCCACAACCCAAAGATGTGCAGGGTAGGTGGATTGGCCACACTAAATTGCCCCTTAATTGGAAAAAATGAATTGGGTACTCTAAATTAAAAAAAATTAATTAATTAATTTCAAGAATCTCACTTTGCTTCCCGCCATCTCCCTCCTTCACATAACTGACTGCAATGAAATTGTTTTGGCCAGGCACGTATGTGTGTTGCTGATAAAATTACACTCTTTTGAAAAGAGGTGAGGGTAAATGTTTAGTCAGGGAGTGAGATAATTTTAGGGGCGGCTGAGGGTTTCCATATGTGAACATGGCAGCACCAAGATTCTGAGCTCCTGCGTTTCTCAGGGATGTGTAGCTTTTCAATGCTTGACCTCATTATGCCCCATGGGAATTTCCACACTTGGAACAAAGGGCATTACAAGGAGAATGATCAGTGGCAGAATTCAAGAGTAGTCCAGCATCAATGGGCTTTATTGCTTAACTCTCCTGACTACTCCCTGCAGTGTCATTGAAAGGCTCCTAACATTTCTCAGCTGTGCACTTCTCCTCATTTTTTAATACACAGTTCTATTGGGTGTCCCTTTAATCGGTCCCCCATTGCAGAACAACACTCCCCCTCAAAATCCTCAGAGCCTTCCCCATCAGAGTTATTTTCCAGTTTTATTCTTTACTGTGTCATCGCTTCAGTTTTCAAGATGGTAGTTCTGTGGTTTTATTACCCAACCATCTTTGACCCTCCCTATGTGACTGTGGGAACTCCTCCCACCACCCTGGAGGAACATAATGTTCATGTTTCCCTCCCACCAATAACTCTTGGTCCTCCCCGAGTATCCTTGATCCCATTGTGATGCTGACGATATTCCTTCATGACCTTTTGAATCATTTGATGGATGTGGCTTTGTCCCATGTGGACCTTACCCATTCCCATCTTGAGGCATTTTTCACAGTGACATATAGAGACTTTCCTTTTCACCAGCAATGTTGGTGTTAACGTTGACCCATGATGGAGGACACTTGTCCAAGAGGAAAATTAGAACTACTTGTAACCATTCTCATGGAATCTGGTGGCTATACAGGGCTCATGAGCGTGCCTGCCTGATCTGGCCTGTGCTATGATCTCTTCCCCTGCAGTCCACCCAAAGGCTGCAGATGCCTCCCTTGATTGTGAGTGTGCCACCTGTGGTCCAATGTGAGACCAGAGACCCCCTCCCCCTCCCCCAAGACTGACACACATGATGCCGTGACCACAGCCTGCACACAATATGCAGGGCATTATTAACATTGGAGTGACATGTCCTCCCCCTCCCTGGACTGGGACAAGTACAGTCTTTGCAAGCTCAGCAATCTAAACTGAGGCACTTCCTCATTCAGTGATCCTCTCATTCTGACCACAATTCAGTTTTGCCCTTCTGTGGGAGACTATCTGCCCATTGTGGCCCAATGGATATTTCCCCTCCGCACACTCACCTGGTATGTGTCTGAATGCAACCGTTCCCAGTCTTCCCCTGCCCTCCAATCCCCCATGTTGAGCCCCTGCTCTGCAGCACCTTCCTTTGCCTCAATCCGGTCTCTCCCTTCCATATCAATTTGAGCCCTTGCCCAGCATATTACAACCCAGCCCTGCTTCAGCACCATCTGTACTTTGAACCTTACCTCTGAAAGTCCCCTGAAGGTGTAGTGGTTCTGCCTGTGAAGTCTGGTGCGGAGCACAAGGAACCGCATTTGCTGTGCGATGCAATGTAGGCAAATGTGGGTCGGCAGGTGCATTTCGCTTACATGTGGATGTGAAATATGGCAGTAGTATCTGATGCTGGTGTGGCCTGTTGATGCAATGTGGGCGGGGGGTGGGGGTGGGGGCATGATTCTGGTGAATATCCTTTATAATGAGTATCCATGACTTTCAAATTTATTTAAAAGCGTTGCCGATAAGGCGCAGTGGGAAACGCACACTGCCATTTAGTCTGGAGCAAACTATCTCAACCTCTTTTTCCTCCACAAGGATTCTAATTTCCTCGCTCCCGTGATATTTCCTGCTCCCACCCATCATGCAGGAGGGAGCGGAAAATTCCAGCTGAGGATTCTTCAGGCATCAATTAGCAACTGAGTTCGAAAATAAAAACGGGAAATGCTGCAAAACCTCAACAGGTCTGGCAGCATCTACGGAGAGAGAAGAAGAATTAAAATTTTGATTCCGTATGACTCTTCATCAGAGCACATAAGCATACAGACTCGAAACCAACTCTGGTTGGAGAATAGCCGGGGGGGGCGGCGTGAATCCCGCCCCCGCCGGCCGCCGAATTCTCCGGCACCGAAAATTCGGCGGGGACAGGAATCGCACCGCGCCGGTCAGCAAGCCCCCCCCTGGCGATTCTCCGGCCCACGATGGGTCAAAGTCCCGCTGCTGTCTTGCCAGTCCCGCCGGCGTGAATCAAACCACCTCCCTTCCCGGCGGGACTGGCGGCGCGGGCGGGCTCCGGGGGCGCGGGGCGATCTGGCCCCGGGGGGTGCCTCCACGGTGGCCTGGTCCGCGATCGGGGCACACCGATCCGCGGGCGGACCTGTGCCGTGGGGGCACTCTTTTCCTTCCGCCTCGGCCATTGCCTCCGCGATGGCCGATGCGGAAGTGACCCCCCTCCCCCGCGCATGCACGGGGATGACGTCAGCAGCCGACCACGCTCCCGCACATGCGCGGCCTTCCGCCGACCGGCGAGGTCCCTTTGGCCCCGGCTGGTGTGGCGCCAAAGGCCTGTCCCACCAGCTGGCGGCGCGCCAACCACTCCAGCGCGGGGCTAGCCCCTCAAGGTGAGGGCTTGGCCCCTAAAGGTGCGGATCCGTACCTTTGGGGCGAGCCGACGCCGGAGTGGTCCCGCCACTCCATCCCGCCGGGACCCCCCGCCCCGCTGGGTAGGGGAGAATCCCGGCCTCTGTTTCACTCTCCACAGATGCTGCCAGACCTGCTGAGTTTTTCCAGGATTTCCAGCATCTGCATTATTTTGTTGTTATACAATTGAATTCTAATTGATCTGGGGCAATGTTTCTGTCCTAATAATATTTTGGGGTACATTTTCAACATTACACCCGACAAGAAAACTCACAACAAGTCTGTATTGTCCTAACCTATGGGTCAATTTTTTAAAGGTTTGTATTATTCCTCCAAGCTGAAAGGCTGTACTTGCGCCTAAATATGAATGCAACCTGAGGAATAATCACCGTAATTATAGACTGATTATACTACTGTCAATTGCACCAAAGATTGAAGGGAAACTACTGAACATACATCTCCCAAAACACCCAATCCACAGCAACATGGACTACCTCTCCAGGTCGCATTTTTCATCCTAACCTGGTCAATAGCTTTGCTAAATACTGATTTTTATCAGCTAACAGTAGGTACACTAAATACGTGAAAGAAAGGGTTTGAGAAGAGTAACTCAGGTGTCTTTGGACATGTATCTCAGCTAACTTTGGGTGAATGAGATTTGTAGCCTCACCTGGCTACAGAGCTTCCTTTCCACGAAACAATGTAAAATGGCGATATGTTGATAACACCCATCAGAGAAATTGTCAAATGTTGATGCTCCATTAAAAAGTTGTTCCCATAATCTTCCCTCAGAAGCTGGTTAACAGGAATAAGGCAAATTATGCACACCTGTTACATTCACCAGATTGACTAAACTGTTGTCACCATAGCCATGAGGTACTGAGAAGCATATGAAGTACCGATAATTGTTCTTGTTTGTTTCAGAAACCCAGCAACAGTGACCTTTTGTCTGCCAGCACCCCTCACATTTTTTATGAAGACTGAGCTGAAAACACTCTCCCACACAAGTGAGCTTCCATAGCCAGGTAAGCACCAAATGGCTGAATTTCCACAGCAGACTTCTTTATTTTTCTTGGGTTGTGGGCCACAGTAGTATTTATTGCTTGGGACACACACGGACCAGGCCAGGGAGGGTGACAGGTCCCCTTCCCTAAGCAAGAGTGGTGACCCGAATTTACACAAAACATCAAAATTTGCTGTTTGACTGCACTTTGCTCAAATGGAGGCATGTGCAGCAAGGTTTAAAGCTGAAGTGGAATGCCAAAGTCTGCAAATTTGCTTTATTGAGCAGGTGTCTTTGTTACTAATGTCAATTAATTCCTGCCAAAGGAAGCTGTTAGGCATGTCTCAACCCAGATCGTTCACACTTAACCAATAATTTTGTAAAATCCCCTCTGTATCTTTGCACTATAAAGTGAACACCAATATAAGGGCTTATAATGAACAGTACTGCACCACAAAAGTAAAACAATTCCTTGGCAATGACTAATATGATTAGCACTAGTTTGCAGCCTTGTCATTTTGAAAGTCAATAAAAAGATTTTCCTTGCTTCTATTGAACCAGAAACAAGAAAAATAATTTCACTTATTATTGTTAAAAGCAAAATAACTTATCTGTCAACAAACCTCTTTGGTATGATGTGAGAATGCTGACTGAAAATAATTTTCCATTTTAGCACTGAAGGCCTCTGGACAAGGGACCTCACCGTCCCGGCTCCGAACTAGCTAGAAAACATGCCAAGGTTTGCTTGTCTTGCTTACTACATGATGAGCGCCCTGCTCCCCTTGGGTTAATGCCAGCAGCAGTGGGGTGAGACCATCAAATGGGCATTAATTGGACACTTAGTGACTCAATTGGTGGCAGGGCGAGAAGGCCGACCATGGGTCTTCCCTCCATGGAATTAACGGGGATGGAGATGCGAAGGAGGTAGGGTCCACCACCTGCTATCTTTCCATGTGATTAAATGGCCCCATCATTAAACTCACCACAGGGGAGGGCACAAGATTCCACCCCACATTGCAGACTTTCGTATATCCTCTGACTCAGTGTTAGGAACATTGAGGTAATTTTCTAATGGTTTATTTAAATATTCAGTGAGTAGGTATACTGTCCTGTGGAAAATGTTTTAGAAATAAATACAATCAAAATCGCATTAACATTTTCAGCACACAGTCTGCCAAATTTAAAACCCTGAAACTTAATTCTTACAGTAATTTAAGTTGCTCCCAGAATGCTATGTAAAATACCATGTAAGTAAATTAATGGTTCTCTTCCCATGAGAAATGTGGGAATCAACACAGAGGCGCATTGAAACCATAAGCATTAATAAGAAGGGAATGGTCAGTTATACTGAGAATGAACTGAATCTGCTTTTTGCAGATTAGTGTTCTGTTTTTTTTTGTTTACGATAGCACAAAATATTTATTTTAAATAAAAACAGAAAATGCTGGGAAAACGCAGCAGGTCTGGCAGCATCTGTGAAGAGAGAAAAACAGAAGAGTTAACGTTTTGAGTCGGTATGACTCTTATTCCAAGCTCAATATTTATTTTGGCTGTTTCACGGCAGTCGAGATTACTTATTTAAGATGGTATTATTTCTGAAGTGATTAGCATCTTATTCCAAAATAAAATCTTCACTGCACAGCAAGACTGTGATCATTTTCTGTGGAGACACCTGTGAGCCCGATATCGAGCAATTCTCGTTCCTGTGGTTTGATAGACTGTCTAAATTGTCAATGAAGCTGTATGGCTTGTAAAGTTTAGATCACACTGAAATGTTTTTGAAACATCTGACAGTTGTCAACTTTGAGCTTTGCTGATGAGTGAAGATTTAGATTTTTAAATTTAGATTTTCCAAGTCAGCGTTTTCATGTTTTCCAATGTTGGAGTTATACTGAGGCCTCACATTTAATTTTATGTCGTTCACAGTTAGGGATAACAGTCAGTTTTAAAATAATGCAAAACAGCATGGATTATGATAATGGCAGAATATATATGGGGCATGAGTGAAAGTAAGCGGATGTGGAGTTTAAAAAAAATTCTAATTCATAGATTCCATTGTGCATAGAAACAAGTTATTATCTACCTATCTAATAAACTTCCATCTATTGTACGAAAAGTGTTTTGATGTCAGATCATATTCCCTAACACTCTGCCTTCACACTTCCTCCAACAGCTGCTAACATCACAACTTCATGTCACACTCTGGCATCACACTTTTCGATTGACTGAAATAAACATAATGAATCACAGTTTTTCAACTGTACAGATTGAGAGGTAACTCTGCAGCCTCACAAAAATGTACTAAACTTCGGTTCAGTTATACATAAGATACCTTTTCCTGCTTAACTCAAAACAAGATTTTTAACATAATAAAAATAATAACATTTCTAGCCTTGACCAACCTTGTATTAATGGGTACAATGCACCAATTTAATTTAGGTTTTCAAGGTCATTTGAATAATACACAAGGATGTGTCTTCTGCTAAAAGTCTTAGCCCCTAACTGGGCTATAGGCATCTAACTCAAGGAAAGCATGTTCAGAGAGGCCGTTTTGCAAGCAGGTTGGCTTCCCATTACCGACTGGTTACATTCAAAGGGAGGGTGATAGCCTTGAAACGACAGGAACTGTCTGACTGTCAATGGCGAATGAGGAACTATCGGCTGGATGGAGGAACAGTCCCCAGACTGATAGCATCTTGGATGTCCTGTTCAGGAAAGTATGACAAACGAAAGGGACTCTGTTCAGGGCAATGGGGCAACACTCTTCGCCAAGCTTGCCCCCACCCACTCTTAAACGCAGCTGTGCAACTTGTTTGGAAGAAAGTAGCTTTGCAAGTCTCCCAACTCCAGTGAGTCTGGAAGGCTGATTTTAAAAAGTTTCAAAGTATGACATCCTGCTTTGCGAATGTCCTGCTTATTTCCCTACAGAAGGGGTGGTGCAGAAGATTTATATACTGTCCTTGTCTCTTGGGGCTGAAGCATGAACACAGCAACTGACCTTTCCACAGTATCCTTGCCTGCCAGACAAAGGACTGAATCCTTTGCTGTGGTCCATTCCAACAAATTATTGACTTTCCTTCAGCCGGCGGAGATAAATATCGAGCTGGATGTTTTCTTCCCCCAACCACATGATTCTCCGCAGCGTGCCATTCGTTGGTGGCGGGAGTAGAGACTTCCATCGTTTGTCAGTGGGATTTCCTACTGAAGTGACCCCACGCCGTTGGGAAACCCATGCCTGTGGGTGCGGGAACAGAGAATCTTAACGATTAGTGAATTCCGGCCATCGGGGCTGACCCTGATGGAGCGCCAGCGGGAGCTTCCAGTCCTGCCAAAGGCAACCGCGCCACCCCCACCCACCCCCCAATGGGTTCCCCAGTGGCAGGATGAGTGAGCCATGCAAAATGCTGTAAACATCGGTGGGACTGGAAGATCTAACTGGCGGCCAATGGGGAGTCGCCTTTGCCACCAGAAAACGCACAGGGAGGGTAGAAAATCCCATCCCTTGTATTTAAGTTAAGGGTGCCTTAAATCTATTAATCTTGTGATCCTCTGACCTGTACAAACAATGCTCCTTTGAATCACGGTTCAGTTGTAACTCTGCGGCATCAGTGGTCAGAACAGAGAAAGTTCCCTGCATACGAGCACTGCTGATCTCTCAAAACCAGCTCCGCTGAACGGGACCTGCCATTCAGGAACCTGACACCAGGCCCTCCAAAGCAACTGTTCTACTCAGAACTCGATTGCAGCAGGAGACTTCCAGGAGGACACTCCAGCGATGTCCTCAAAGCATCCCTGAAGAGACGAAACATCCCCGTTGACTCACCGGAGTCCCTGGCTTGTGGCCGACTAAAATGGCGAAGATTAATCAAGAAGGCACTGAACACATCTGGAGATTTGGTCAGAAACGTGCAGAGGCAAAGTTGAGGTGGCATAGGGAGCGCACAACCGTCCAGCACTCATCTACCCCTCACTAAATATTCATTACTTGCCAATGTGACCGAGGTTTACAGCAGCATTTTAAATTTGGGATTCAATCGAGGGGATCCCTCTGAGGGCCAATGGTAAGTAGATCCCCAGGGAGGGCGGGGAGAGGCACATGCCTGGGCAGTGGCCCCTGGCATTCCCTGACACAGATTGGCACTTGGTAGTGCCAAGCTGAAAGTGCCAACCCATGCCAGGGGGCAGTGTCAGGGGAGGGCCCTCGTGGGAACCCCATGGCAGGGGGGGTTCCATTAATGTGTGGTGGGAGAGTAGAGCCGGCTGTGAGGGGGTTCTTGTAGGCACAAGAGGAACAATACTGAAGGGTGGGGGGTGGCCGCTGACACTTCAGCGATGGTGATGGGGATGGGGATATCCCAATGATTGTCCGAGGGGGGGTCCCGATGATTGTCCAGCTACAGGGGAGAGCCCCAAATACCTCCGTGGTGGGGGTTGGGGGCCATTCAGTTGCAGTTCTGATCGGGGTGCAATTTTTTGTTCTTTAAAGAGGCTCAAGAGCTGGACTGAAAGCTGGTGTGTGCAACTGGCAAGCTACACGCCAGTCAGCCTGAGACTGACAGGTAGAAAAAATATGGTAAGATTCCACCCAAAAGACCATAGGAGCAGAATTAGGCCACTCGGCCCATCGAGTCTGCTCCGCCATTCAATCATGGCTGATATTTTTTCATCCCCATTCTCCTGCCTTCTCCCAATAACTCCTGATTCCCTTATTAATCAAGAACCTATCGATCTCTGTCTTGAAGACACTCATTGATCTGGCCTCCACAGCCTTCTGTGGCAAAGAGTTCACAGATTCACCACCCTCTGGCTCAAGACATTCCTCCTCATCTCTGTTTTAAAGGATCGTCCCTTTAGTCTGAGATGGTGTCGTCTGGTTATAGTTTCTCCTACAAGTGGAAACATCCTCTCCACATCCACTCCATCCAGGCGTCGCAGTATCTTGTAAGTTTCAATAAGATCCCCCCCTCATCCTTCTAAACTCCAACGAGTACAGACCCAGAATCCTCAACCGTTCCTCATGCGACAAGCTCTTCATTCCAGGGATCATTCTAGTGAACCTCCTCTGGACCCTTTCCAAGGGCAGCACATCTTTCCTTAGATACGGGGCCCAAAACTGCTCACAATACTCCAAATGGGGTCTGACCAGAGCCTTATACAGCCTCAGAAGTACCACCCTGGCCTTGTATTCTAGCCCTCTCGACATGAATGCTAACATTGCATTTGCCTTCCTAACTGCGACTGAACCTGCAGATTAATCTTAAGAGAATCGTGAACAAGGACTCCCAAGTCCCTTTGTGCTTCTGATTTCCGAAGCATTTCCCCATTTAGAAAATAGTCTATGCCTAAATTCCGCCTTCCAAAGTGTATAACCTCACACCTTTCCACATTGTATTTCATTTGCCACTTCATTGCCCACTCTCCTAGCTGGTCCAAATCCTTCTGCAGCCCCTTTGCGTCCTCAATACTACCTGTCCCTCTACAGATCTTTGTATCATCTGCAAACTTAGCAACAGTGCCTTCAGTTCCTTCTTCCAGATCATTAATGTATATTGTGAAATTTTGTGGTCCCAGCACAGACCCCTGAGGCACACCACTAGTCACTGGCTGCCATCCTGAAAAAGACCCTTTTATCCCCACTCTCTGCCTTCTGCCAGTCAGCCAATCCTCTATCAATGCCAGGATCTTACCCTTAACACCATGGGCTCTTAACTTATTTAACAGTCTCCTATGCGGCACCTTGTCAAAGGCCTTCTGGGCATCTAAATAAATCACGTCCACTGGTTCTCCTTTGTTTAACTTCCTTGTTACCTCCTCAAAGAACTCTAACAGATTTGTCAGACATGACCTCCCTTTGACATAGCCGTGCTGACTCAGTCCTATTTTACCATGCACTTCCAAGTACTTCGCGATCTCATCTTTAATAACAGATTCTAAAATCTTACCAATAACCGAAGTCAGGCTAACCGGCCTATAATTTCCCGCCTTCTGCCTCCCTCCCTTCTTAAACAGTGGTGTTACATGTCACTTTACAGTCCTCTGGGACCCTTCCTGCCTCCAGTGATTCCTGAAAGATCATCACCAGTGCCTCCACAATTTCCTCAGCTATTTCTTTTCGGCCCCTGGAGTGTAGTCCATCCGGTCCAGGTGACTTATCCACCTTCAGACCTTTCGTTTCCCCAGAACCTTCTCCTTAGTAATGGTCACTGCACTCACCTCTGCCCCTGGTTCTCCTGGAGCTCTGGCATCCCACTGGTGTCTTCCACTGTGAAGACTGATGCAAAGTAACTATTCAGTTCATCTGACATTTCTTTGTTTCCTATTATTACTTCTCCAGCCACATTTTCCAGTGGTCCAATGTCTATTTTTGCCTCTCTCTTACCTTTTATATATTGAAAAAAACTCTTCCTATCTTCTTTTATGTTACTAGCTAGCTTGCACTCATACTTCATCTTCTCCCCCCTTATTGATTTTTTAGTTGTCTTCTGCTCGCTTTTAAAGGTTTCCCAATCCTCTGGCTTCCCACTAATGCTTGCCACTTTGTATGTTTTTTCTTAAGCTTTTATGCTGTCCTTGACATCCCTTGTCAGCCATGGATGCCTTGTCCTCCCTTGAGCATGTTTCCTCCAACTTGGGATGAATTTCTGTTGTGCCTCCCTAATAACCCCCAAAAACTCCTGCCATTGCTGTTTCACTGTCTTCCCTGCTAGGCTCCTTTTCCAAGCAACTCTGGCCAGCTCTTCCCTCATGTCTTTGTAGTTACCCTTATTTAATTGTAATATAGTTAGATCTGATTGCAGCTTCTCCTTCTCAAACTGCAGGGTAAATTCTATCATATTGTGGTCACTGCTCCCTCAGGGTTCCTTCACCTTAAGACCCTAATCAAGTCTGCCTCATTACACATCATAAAATCCAGAATTGCCTGTTCCCTAGTAGGCTCTGTCACAAACTGCTCGAAAAAAACATCTCTTAGACATTCCACAAATTCCTTTTCTTGGGATCCACTACAACCTGATTTTCCCACTCCACCTGCATATTGAAGTCCCTCATCATTATTGTAATATTGCCTTTTTTACATGCTTTTTCTATCTCCTGATTTATTTTCTGCCCCACATCCTGAGTACTGCTATGTGGCCTGTATATAACTCCCATCAGAGTATTTTTACCTTTGCGATTCCTCAACTCTACCCACAGAGATTCTATGCCCTCTGATCCTATATCGCTCCTTGCTATCGATTTAACTTCATTCCTTACTAACAATGCAACCCCACCCCCTTTGCCCATCTGCCTGTCCTTTCGATAGGACATATATCCTTGGATATTTAGATCCCAGCCCGGATCCCCTTGCAGCCATGTTTCTGTGATGCCTACAACATCGTACTGGCCAATTTCAATGTGCGCAACAAGCTCATTTACCTTGTTCCGTATACTGCGCACAATTAGGTACAACACCCTCAGTCCTGCATTGACTACCTCCCCTTTCACACTCTCCTCCGTCACTGTACCGAGCTTGAATTTGATGGGGATTTGATGGGGATTCCCACACTTTTTAAAGGTATAGCTATATCCCATTGCACTCAAGACAGATACTAAACTCATTTATCTCTTTACACAAGTAGGTACCACACCCACTTTAGAAAGCAGTCAGGAGTGTCATTGAGGCGATACTGCAACAAGAGGCTATTTCACACATCACTAAACCAACCAGGTAGTGCCCTCTTATAGTACCAATCTCAAAACCTGTGGTGATACACCACTGTACCTCCCTACCATTGTACATAGTATATAATAGTTGTGCGTAACGTGGCCCTGTAATACTGTGTATTGTACTGTAACTCTGCAGAGGTTCGGTCACTGGTAGGTAACCCGACCTGGCCACGGAGAGCTCCGCCTTAGGGGGTGAGATTAGCAAACAGTGAAGGGGGGGGGGGGATCCTGAGCGTGGAGAGACTACAGGTGGGACCCGGGGGGGAATCAGGGAAGAACTGGGGGTTGGAGACCGTGAGGGGGGGGAGGGGGCCGTTAAAATGCAAGGTGAGGCTGCGCAGGTGGCATTGGAAGTCCAGGCCGAGGAGCGCGGGGGCGCAGAGGTGAGGGAGGACCATGAATTTGAAATCCTGGAACACCGCGCCGTTCACTGAGAGGGTGATGACGCAGTAGCCCGAAACCTCGGCCGACTGGGAGTTGGAGGCCATGAAAATATACCTGCGTGTGGGTAGTACCGACCTGGCCACGGAGAGCTCCGCCTTAGCCACTCCCCCGCGAGTCAGTATAAGAACCCATTCTGTCTGGGGTCGTCTGTGTCGGGTAAGCCTCCCATGTAGTATATTAAAGCCTGAGTTAAAGTCTCACATGTCTTTGTGGTTCTTGACGCTTAGCGCATCAAAACCTCATGGTCCCATTCCAATCTGCATTAATCTAACTTACCTCAACAAGGCAGCCTAATAGAATGCATCCAATGGCAACAGTAGATGAAAACCGGGATAAACTTTAAAAAACCCACATTTTCACCAAACCTGATGCCAACAGTGGATTCTGGCAGCTACATTTGGATCAGGAGTCAACACTCCAAATTACTTTCATTCTGCCCTTTGGGCAGTATTGCTTTGCTTCCACTGCCTGCTGTTTGGCATCATGTCAGTACTTGAAATATTTAAACGGACAATGTCCAATATACCGTAGGGCTTGGAAGTTGTACTGCCACATGGATGCCATCCTGATCCATGGGTTGACGAAACAGGAATGCAGCAAACAGTGCAGGGAAGTCTTATTAATTCAGTAAGAAGCTGGCTTGTTGCTCAATGACAAATATGAGTTTTCTAAGCCCAGGATAAAGTTTCTACGCACATTATAAAAGCAAGTGGGGTTACCACAGACTCACACAGAACAAAGGCAATTTTTCAGCCAGCGGATTGACGGTAATATTAGTCGATCAAAACAATCGGTGGGCTCAAAACCTCAGAGAAAACAAAGTAAAGAAATAAAGAGTAGGCTGTATAAAAAACAAGTGTGGTGAATGTACTCATCTAAGTATGAACTGTCTGTATAGTGCTGTGACCTATGACCTGGAAATGATAATACGGTCTACTTCCAGGTACTGTACTGGAACCCCGGTGGGCTCCGCCTCTGGCTCCGCCCTCACCGGGGGTTATACAGACTGGCCACCTGTGGGCGGCACTCATTTGTACAACAGATACTGGCAGGTAAGTTCATGGATAATAAAGCCTAGTATTCACTCGTTCTCACGGTCTAACAGTGAATTGACAGTATAACAACAAGTTACTTATCGAAGCTGGGGTGTCTTTTCCAGCTGCGTGCCATCACCTGTGATGGGCTGCAGTGTCGGATCCTCAAACTCGGTGAGAGAGACCTGCTTTTGGGAAAAGCAATGGCTCAAAAAGGAAAAATAATACAATATTAACCAAGATTCAGCAGAATTTCAGCAGAAATCTTTTGATTTTAAAAAAGATTGGTGTTTGCAAAAATAGGAAAAAAAACTTTCAAAACCACAGTCAAACCAAGAAAATAAACCTTTTAAAGAAACAACAAAAGAAATAATGCAAATTAAGTTGGAAGGGAAAGAACATAGAACATACAGCATACAGTGCAGAAGGAGGCCATTTAGAACATACAGCATACAGTGCAGAAGGAGGCCATTCAGCCCATTGAGTCTGCATCGACCCACTTAAGCCCTCACGTCCACCCTGTTCTCCTAACCCAATAACCCTTCTGGACACTAATGGCAATTTAGCATGGCCAATCCACCTAACCTTCACGTCTTTGGACTGTGGGAGGAAACTGGAGCACCTGAAGGAAACCCACGCAGACATGGGGAGAATGTGCAGACTCTGCACAGACAGTGACCCAGCAGGGAATGGAATCTGGGGCCCTGGTGCTGTGAAGCCACGGTGCTAACCACTATGCTACTGTGCTGCCCACGGTATTAGAGGCATTAGAGACATTAGAGAGGAGGAAACGTTAAAGAAAGTACAATTTAAGAACCGGTAACTGCGATGCTGGGAAAAGGTGAAGCTATGGAACCGTTCGATGAATCATTCGCAAACCGCATTTTATAATAATAATAAAGATTATCACTATAGAATGTGGAATCAAGGAGTTCTTATGAGGAGCGATTCCGAATCTACTTTGCTGCAAACAGGGCACCGGATGAAATCAAAGTAGCAACTTTCTTCAGTGTAATAGGACGGAAAACCTTTACATTGTTACAAAGTCTTATCCATCCTGCAAAGCCTGGTACAATAACATACGAGAAATTAACAAAGACCCTTGAAGAACACTTCTCAACCAAATTCTTAAGCATAGCAGAGAAATTCAGATTTCATCGACATAGGCAAGAAGAGGGCGAAAATATTCAACAATTTGTAGCTGCACTACATAGACTAGCCAAGAATTGTGAGTTTGAATCAGTTCTTGTGGACATGCTACGAGACAGACTTGTGTGCGGATTGAGAAATGAGACTATCCAGAGATGGTTCCTGACAGAAAGTTCTCTAAAACTCAAACTTGCTGGTGAAATAGAAGTGTCCATGGAATCGGCAGCAAAAGAAGCTTTCCAAATTGGAGCTGGCACCAAAATAAACAAGGTGAATTCTGATAAAAGAAGATCTCTCAATATCCAAGCATGCCATAGGTGTGCCCAGGTAGGGCATTCATCTCAGAAATGTTGGTGTCAAGAAAACAAATGTCTTAAGTGTGGCAAGAAAGGTCACAGAACAAACGTGTGCTGAGCCAGGCAAAATCCTCAAACCTCAAGGAAGAGTAAATGCAAGAAGACACCCAAATTCTCAAGAAAAGATCCAAAGTATCACTGAAAACAAGGAAAATTCCCAGGAAGACACAATGGACACAATTCAACTAATTGGGAACAAAGTCCCACAGCGAGTGCGTTTAGCTACGTGTTCCCAGCACTCATAGTTGCAAGCTGCTTTTCGGGCACAGCGTGGCCATTCGATCGCACCAATGCTACGGAGATCAAATGCCTAAAACTCAGTGTAATATCATTGCAAGGCAATACACAGGGATTTTGGGTCTATCCAAAACTAAATAGGAATGAAATTAAAATGGAAGTAGATATGAGAATGGCTGCATCTCTTGGGCGGGATTCTCCGACCCCCCACCGGTTCGGAAAATCGCCAGGGGCGGTGTGAATACCTCCCCGCTGCTCCGTCGCCGGCTGCCGAATTCTCCGGCGTCGGTCTTCGGGCGGGGGAGGGGATCACGCCGTGCCAGTCGGGGGATGTTGGCAGCGGCCCCCCCGGCAATTCTCCGGGCCCTGATGGGCCGAGCAGCCACCCGTTTATGGCCAGTCCCGCTGGCGTGAAATAGATATGGTCCATCCGGGTGGGACTTGGCTTGTAGGGCAGGTAGCGGAGTCCACGGTGGGGGGGGGGGGGGTGGCACGGTGGCCTGGCCCGCGATCGGGGCCCACCAATCTGTGGGCGGGCCTGTGCCATGGGGGCACTCTTTCCCTCCACGCCGGCCTCTGTAAGACTCCGACATGGCCGGCGCGGAGAATAAACTCCCTGCGCATGCGCAGGAAACACGCACACGGCGGCCCTTCAGCACTGGTTGGCGCGCCGCCAATCCCTCCAGCGCCAGCCTAGCCCCTGGAAGTGCCGAGGATTCCGTAACTTCCGGGCGGCCCAACGCCGGAGTGATTCGCGCTGCTCTTGGAGCTGACGTCGGGCCATCGCGCCATGTGCAGGAGAATCCCGCCCCTTATCTCTAAAATTATATCAATAAAGGCTCAAGAACGAACCATTAAAACCATTTGATATAATCTTGAGACATTACATGGAAGAGATGGTTCCAGTGCAGAGTTATTTCATGGTGCAAATTGGAGTTGACACGGTAGCACAGTGGTTAGCACTGTTGCTTCACAGATCAGGGTCCAAGGTTTGATTCCCGGCTTGGGTCACTGTCTGTGTAGAGTCTGCACGTTCTCCCCGTGTCTGCATGGATTTCCTCCAAATGCTCCGATTTCCTCCCACAATCCAAAGTGATGTCTGTTAGGTGGATTGGCCATGCTAAATTTCCCTTAGTGTCCAAAAAGGTTAGGTGGGGTTACTGTGTTAGGGGGATAGGGTGGAGGTGTGGGCTTAAGTAGAGTGCTCTTTCCAAGGGCCGGTGTAGACTTGATGAGCCGAATGGCCTCCTTCTGCACTGTAAATTCTATGATTCTATGAAGTTAACGGTCAATCTGAAAAATTACCTTGCATGGGGAAAAAGGAAATTTTCCTGCAATTTTCGCAGGAGCGAGGCTGAACAAAGTCAAACTAAATTGGCAAGCTGTGAACCAATTGGTTGATGGAAAGAACTCATTACAAAAACTCTTGAAAAGTATGGGAAGGTATTTGAAAATACTTTCGGGAACACATCTTAAGATAAAACTTGATAGCATCCTGAAATGCTTAAAGGCAAGAACTGTGCCATATGCTATCAAACCAAAAGTTGAAATGCAACTTGGCAAATTGACCAAAGATATATTGGCGAGATTTTCCTTTCCGGGGACTAAGTCCCCACGCCGGCAAGAAAACCGGCGCGTACCACTCCGGCATCAACAGCCCCCGAAAGTGCAGGCGCCGGAGGGGTTGGCGCCGTGCCAGCTGGCACCGAAGGGACTGTGCGAGTTAGCACATGCGCCGAAGGGCCAGCGTGATCTTGCGCATGCGCAGACCGGCCGGTGTATTCTGGCTCATGCGGAGGAAGTTGTCTTCTCTGCTCCGGTATGACGGAGCCCCACAGGGGCCAGCGCGGAAGGAAGGAGTGCCCCCATGGCACAGGCCCACCCACAGATCGGTGGGCCCCGATCGCGGGCCAGGCCACCATGGGAGCTCCACCCCGGGGTCAGATCCCCCTGCGCCCCCCCCCCCCCCCACCCCCTGAGGACCGCCCCAGCCGACTTACCTGCCAGGTCCCGCCGTGTGGGACCATGCCTAATCCACGCCGGCGGGACTGGTCAGGAACGGACGCCCGCTCGGCCCATTGGGGCCCAGAGAATTGCCAGGTGTGCCGCTGCCAACGGCCCCCGACCGGCGTGGCGTGATCCCTGCCCCCGCCCAAAAACCGGCGCCGGAGAAAATGGCAGCTGGCGTCAGGGTGGCGGGGTGGGATTCACACCACCCCCCAGGGATTCTTCGACCCGGCGGGGTGTCAGAGAATCCCGCTGAGAGTGATCAAGAGTGTGATGATGAGGGCATCCCCAATTGTCTCAGTTACCAAGTCAGGTGGCTCAGTAAGAATCTGTGTTGATTTTAAAATGACGATAAACCCAATGTCGCATGCTAATCAGAATCCGTTTTACTGGAGGACCTATCTGCTGGATTGTCGGGTGGACAATAGTTGAATTAGATAGATATGTCACAAGCGCATCTCCAGATGAAGGTAGCAACTGAGTCACAACATCTTCTAACTACTGTAACACACAAAGGACTGTTTGGGTATAAGCGCCTACTGTTCGAAATAGCGTTTGCAATGGTCCTATTACAAAAGGCCATGAACCAAATCCATAGTGTGGCTTCAACGGTGCTCAATGTGTCAATGAGTCAATGTGTCAATGGGCTAGTGCACGGTCAATTCAAGCCCCACTTGACCCAGAGTCGCAACACAAGCGAAATTAGATTTTATTTAATTTGGCTGAGCCCAATAAACTACAGTCACCAGGTTTGTAAATTTAGCACACAAATAATCTTTTTATTATTTAACAGTAATATAATTAAACTGACAAAAATTGCAACTTACTACCTAACACCCCTTACCCAGCCCTCCCACTTCCCCTCCCGCCAGCATCCCCGACATACCCCCTCTCCCACCCCCGCTCCCCATGAGGGACAGAGATGGTGGAAGGGGAATAAAAAATGATGATGAAGTAAAAAGTATAATAAAAGATGTCTGATGCTCTATGATAGTTTTCAGTGAAGTCTTTCAGAAGTTCAAGCTTTCACTTTGACGCTTCTTCATTCTAAGCTTGAGAATGTTTTCTCTGGCAAGGCTGTCTACTTTCTTTGTAGATTCAAGGTATATATGTGGCACAGTGGTTAGCACTGCTGCCTCACAGCGCCAGGGACCCGGGTTCAATTCTGACCTTGGGTGACTGTCTGTGTGGAGGTTGCACGTTCTCCCCGTGTCTGCGTGTGGTTCCTCCGGTGCTCCCACAGTCCATAGATGTGCATGTTCGGTGGATTGGCCACGCTAAATTGCCCCTTAGTGTCCAAAGGTTAGGTGGTGTTATGGGGATAGAGTGGGGGGGTGGGCCTAGGTAGGGTGCTCTTTTGGAGGATCAGTGCAGACTCGATGGGCCGAATGGCCCTTTTCTGCACTGTAGGGATTCTATGATTTCTATGATACTATAGTGAAGGTGTGCCAGGCACTCAATGGTTTCAGAACAATATTGCAGACCTTTATTTCAGCAGAGAGAAAAAGATCCTTCTTCGTTCAAGGTCTAATAATTTCTACCCAGCTCCTCAGAAGCCTCCGGCAGGAACCAATCACTGACTGTTATCAGCTAGAACACTGTCCCTGACAAACCCACTGGCTGCCAGCCAGCCAATATAACTGGCTTCCTCCAAATCTGGGGCGGAATTCTCCCCCAACGGCGCGATGTCCGCCGACTGGCGCCAAAAACGGCGCCAATCAGACGGGCATCGCGCCGGCCCAAAGGTGCGGAATGCTCCGCATCTTTGGCAGCCTAGCCACAACATTGAGGGGCTAGGCCGACGCCGGAGGGATTTCCGCCCCGCCAGCTGGCGCGGAAATGCGGCGCATGCGCGGGAGCGTCAGCGGCCGCTGACAGTTTCCCGGCGCATGCGCGGGAGCGTCAGCGGCCGCTGACAGTTTCCCACGCATGCGCAGTGGAGGGAGTCTCTTCCGCCTCCGCCATGGTGGAGGCCGTGGCGGAGGCGGAAGGGAAAGAGTGCCCCCACGGCACAGGCCTGCCCGCGGATCGGTGGGCCCCGATCGCGGGCCAGGCCACCGTGGGGGCACCCCCCGGGGTCAGATCGCCCCGCGCCCTCCCCAGGACCCCGGAGCCTGCCCACGCCGCCTGGTCCCGCCGGTAAATACCAGGTTTGATTTACGCTGGCGGGACAGGCAATTTCTGGGCGGGACTTCGGCCCATCCGGCCCGGAGAATTGAGCGGGCGGTCCCGCCAACCGGCGCGGCCCAATTCCCGCCCCCACCCAATCTCCGGTACCGGAGACTTCGGCGGGGGCGGGGGTGGGATTCACGGCAGCCAACGGCCATTCTCCGACCCGGCGGGGGGTCGGAGAATGACGCCCCTGGTTCTTAAGATTCACTCGGTGCTGATGAGTCTGTTTTTTCCTCTCCTAAAAAACAAATCCTGGAACACTGTCTGCACATGCAGACTGCCTCAGCTTAAGACCACTGCTTAAAGGCGCATTCTGGTTATTTGTCCGCAGATCAAAAATAATGACCCGCTGTGGGTGAAGTGACGGGCCTGCTAAAGGTCCATTGACTTTCAGCTGGACTGGATCATGCCGACAAAGCTGGGTGGGACCGCAAAATCCCACCCATTGTTACTTTAATTTATTGTCAGCACAGACTCTCAGAAGGGAATAAACAACAGGTACACATTTCAGCGAGAAATACATGATTTACAACAATTATTCATTCTTGTCGGGCGCAAAAATAAAAGAGGAACAGTGGCTCAACAACAGCTTACAAAGGAAAGTTAGGGCTAAGATTAAATCTAAAGAGGAGACACTGCCAGAAAAAGAAACAAGCCTGAGGAATGGGAGCATTTTAAAATTCAGCAAAAGAGGACAATAAATTTAATCAAGAGAGGGAAAATAGAGCATGAAAGTAAAATTGCAGGGAATATAGAAACTGACCGTAAAGCTTCTATAAATATGTGAAGAGAAAGATTGGTAAAGACAAAGCAGTCAGAAGTAAGGGAGATTGTAATGGGGAACAAAAAAATGGCAGTAGAATTAAACACCTATTTTAGTTCTGTCTTCACAGTAGAGGGCACAAATAACCTCCCAGAAATGTTAGGGAAACAAGGGTCTAGTGAGAGGGCAGAATTGAAGGAAATCAGTATTAGTAAGAAAATGGTGCTGGGGAAAATTAATGGGGTTAAATGCTGACAAATCAGCAGAGCCTGATAATCTACATCCCAGAGTGCAAAGGAAGTGGCCCTTGAAATATTGGAGGCATTGGTGGTCACCTTCCAAAATTCTATGGACTGGAGCAGTTCCCACAGATTGCCGGGCAGTTAGCCAGACATCAATCGCGGGGAAGATGCTGGAGTCTATTATAAAAGACATGGGCCGGATTCTCCATCTGGGAGACAGTGGGCAGGATTCTCCATCTGGGAGACAGCGGGCTGGATTCTTCATCGGCGGGATCCTCTGTTTTGCCGGCAGCGTACTCACGCCCGGGATTTCCCGATGGCGTGGTAGTGCCCACAATAGGAAGCCCCATTGGCCGGCTGGCATGACGGAAGATCCCGCCACCAGCAGGGGCGCGCCTCACCAGAAAACAGGTGCGGCGGGACAGAGAATCCTGCCAGTTCTCCTGCCAGATGTGAATAGGACCTCATTTGTGCTCCTGCTGAGAGCGCAAAGCAGGAACTGATTCAGTATCCCTCAGGACTACAAGGAATTCCTGAGGGAATCCCGCTACCGGACTGCCATTTTGAGCGGACAGCCCAATAGCGAGGTCCCACAACAGCCGGTTACCCTCCTCCCGGCAGCACAAAGCTGTCCCTCAACATCGCGGATCAGCCCCTGACTGCCTCCATCGCACCCCCCACCACATCATAATCCAGGCCCCCCACCCCCAGATTTCAAGAGACACCCATTCCCCCAAGTACGGGGGTGAACCGATCCATCCACCCCCCCTCAGAATAGGGTGAGCCTCCTTTAGTCAGTGGATCTCTGAGGAACTTTCTTTCTTTAGAGGGTCTAAGTGAGGGACCCCAATCAGGGGGTCTCTGTGAGGGGCCTGCTGTCTAGGGGGTCTCCCAATCAAGGGATTCTCAGGTGTGTTTCCCTCTCTATGGAGTCTCTTAGGATCTTTCCCATTTTAGGTAGTCGCTGGGTGCCTCTCTATCCAAGGGGTCCTTAAGGAGGGTTTCTCTATCTGGGGTCTCAGAGGGGTCCGATTAGTTAGGGTGACTTGGGGGATCCCTGCTATTAAGGGGCACTCTGGGGGGAGCCCACTTTAGGTGGTCTCTGTGGGGGTCTCCCTATCTTGGAGGTCTCTGGGGGGAGGATTCCTATCTAGGGAGTCTCTCCCATTTTAGGGGGGTCTCTGAGGTTGGGGGGCCTCAGGCGAGGGATGGGTGGGCAGGTTGTGCATTGTGGTGGGGGGGAGGGTGGCCCTCAGATGGACTTTGGGTACAACTCCCTCAAGGGGTTCCCCCCTTGGCTCACGGCAAGATCCACCACGTCAAGGGCACGCCGGGCAATACTTGTAAGTGATTCTTGCCCATGTGTTCCCCAGCCTGGAGGACCGGTGAATCGTGAGCATCTGGAGCATAGCGGTCAGTTCGGCATCCATTTCGAACCTCGATTTCAGCCGGATGCCCAATTCTCCATCCGATAGCGATCCGTGTTGCCAGTGTCGCGGGGCTTAGAACCCACCCCATGATAACAGAACATTTGGAAAGCATTAACGGGAGTGGACAAAAACAGCATGGATTGATAAAGGCAAATCATGCAGATTTTAGAGGATTTAATTGGTAGAATAGATAAGGGAGAACCAGGGGATGTGGTATATTTGGACTTTCAGAAGGATTTTGATAAGGTCCCTCATAAAAGGTCAGTGGACAAAATTAAAGCACATGGGTTAGGGGGTAATGCATTGGCATGGATCGAGAATTGGTTGACAGACAGGAAACAGAGAGTGGGAATAAATGGGTCTTTTTCCCAATGCAGGCTGTAACTAGTGGGTACGCCAGGGATCAGTGTTTGGGCCCCACCTGCTCATGATACATATAAATAACCTGGATGAGGGATCCAAATGGGACATTTCCAAGTTTGCTGATGACAGAAAACTGGGTGGTATTGTGAGTTGGGAGGAGGATGCAATTTTGACAAATTTAATGAGTGGGCAAACACATGGCAGAAACAGTACAATGCGGCGAAATGTGAAGTTATACACTTGAGTGTGAAAAACAGCAGGCAAAAGTATTATCTAAATGGTGATATATTTGGAAGAGTGAATGTACAAAGTTATCTGGGTGTTCTTGTGACCAGTCAATGAAAGTGGAGAGGCAGGTTCAGCAAGCAATTAGTATGTTGGCAAATGGTATGTTGGCCTTCATTGCAAGAAGATTTGAGTTCCGAAGTAGACATATCTTACTGTAGTTTACAGGACCTTGATGAGACCACATCTGAAGTATTGCATGCAGTTTTGGTCTCCATACGTAAGAAAGGATATACTTGCCATAGAGGGAGTGTAGCAGAGGTTCACAAAGCTGATACTGGGGTTGGTGGGACTGTTCTATCAGGAGAGATTGGTTCGACTGGGCCTGCATTCATTAGAGTTTAGAAGGATAGAGGAGATCTGATTGTGAAACTTATAAAATTCTAACAGGACTGGAGAGAGTAGATCAGGGAGGGTGTTTACCCTGGTTGGGGACCAGGGCACACAGTCTCAGGATATGGGGGAGACCATTTAGGACAGAGATGAGGAAATATTTTTTCACTCAAAGGGTAGTGAACCTGTGGAATTATCTACCACAAAATTCTGTGGAGGCCAAGCCACTGAATGTATTCAAGAAAGAGATAGTTAAGTTTTTATATTTTAATGGCATCAAGGGGCGAAATTCTCCGGAAACGGCGCGATGTCCGCCGACTGGCGCCCAAAACGGCGCAAATCAGTCGGGCATCGCGCCGCCCCAAAGGTGCGGAATGCTCCGCATCTTTGGGGGCCGAGCCCCAACCTTAAGGGGCTAGGCCCGCGCCGGCCGAATTTCCGCCCCACCAGCTGGCGGAAAAGGCCTTTGGTGCCCCGCCAGCTGGCGCGGAAATGACATCTCCGGGCAGCGCATGCGCGGGAGCGTTAGCGGCCGCTGACGGCATTCCCGCACATGCGCAGTGGAGAGAGTCTCTTCTGCCTCCGCCATGGTGGAGACCGTGGCGAAAGCGGAAGGGAAAGAGTGCCCCCACGGCACTGGCCCGCCTGCGATCGGTGGGCCCCAATCGCGGGCCAGGCCACCGTGGGGGCACCCCCCGGGGCCAGATCGCCCCGCGCCCCCCCCAGGACCCTGGAGCCCGCCCGCGCCGCCTTGTCCCGCCGGTAAGGTAGGTGGTTTAATTTACACCAGCGGGACAGGCATTTTAGCGGCGGGACTTCGGCCCATCCGGGCCGGAGAATCGCGCGGGGGGGCCCGCCAACCGGCGCGCGCGATTGCCGCCCCCGCCGAATATCCGGTGCCGGAGACTTCGGCAACCAGCGGGGGCGGGATTCACGCCAGCCTCCGGCGATTCTCCGACCCGGCGGGGGGTCGGAGAATCTTGCCCAAGGTGTATGGGGAAAAAGCGGGAATATGGCATTGAGATTGAGGATTATCCATGATCATATTGAATGGCGGAACAGACTTGAATGACGAAATGGCCGACACCTGATCTTAGTTTAACCTATGTAAAAGACTAATAAAATGAAGAGATTGCAAAATAGCTTGCATTCTGCAGTTAAAACCAAAAATTAGAATAAAGAAGCACCATGGGAAGGATTCTCCGACCCCCCGCCGGGTCGGAGAATTGCCGGGGGCCGTGTGAATCCCGCCGCTCCGACGGCGGCTGCCGAATTCTCCGGTGCCGTAATTTTAGCGGGTGCGGGGATCGCGCCACGCCGGTCGGGGGCCGTTGGCAGCGGCCCCCCCGGCGATGCTCCGGTCCCCGATGGGCCGAGCGGCCGCCCGTTTTCGGCCAGTCCCGCCGGCGTGGATTAGACCAGGTCTGTACCGGCGGGACCTGATTCTGAGGGCGGTTACTGGGGTCCTCGGGGGGGTCATGGGGGGGGGGGGGCACGGTGGCCTGGCCTGTGATCGGGGCCCACCAATC
Organism: Scyliorhinus torazame; assembly: GCF_047496885.1. NCBI lineage: Eukaryota > Metazoa > Chordata > Chondrichthyes > Carcharhiniformes > Scyliorhinidae > Scyliorhinus > Scyliorhinus torazame. The sequence continues at coordinate 142,962,951 of NC_092721.1, read as the reverse complement.
TGCAGGCGGGCCTGTGCCGTGGGGGTACTCTTTCCCTCCACACCGGCCTGTGTAAAGCTCCGCCATGGCCGGCGAAGACGAAACCCCCTGCGCATTCGCAGGAAACACGCCAGCGGTTCTGGGAACACGCTGGCGCTCCTGCGCATGCGCCAACTCGCGCCAGCTAGCGGAGGCCCTTCGGCGCCGGATGGCATGGCGCCAACCACTCCAGCGCCGGACTAGCCTCCAAAGGTGTGGAGGATTCCGCACCTTCCGGGTGGCCCGACGCCGAAGTGTTTCATGCCACTCTTTGGCGCCGGTGCAGCCCGCTCACCGGATACCAGAGAATCCTGGCCCATATCATTACTTTTCAAGCGAGCAGTTTGCTTTAAGGAGTTTAGTTTTAGTTTTGGACTTCAGCTAGGAGATGGTTCTCTGTGGTTCCAATAATCCTCCAATTCTTTTTTATCCAAGTGATCATTCTTCAAGTTAACAACTTGGATATCACTCTTCACAGTGAGTATTAGTATGCTTTTTGACCACAGGAGGCACAGTGGTTAGCATTGCTGCCTCACAGCGCCAGGGACACGGGTTTCATTCCTTGGGTGACTGTGTGGAGCTTGCAGTTTCTCCCCGTGTCTGCATGGGTTTCGTCCGGGTGCTCCGGTTTCCTCCCACAGGCCAAGGATGTGCAGGTTAGGTGGATTGGCCATGCTAAATTGACCCTTAGTGTCCAAAAGGTTAGGTGGGGTTACTGGGGATAGGGAGGGGGGGGTGTGGGCCTAGGTAGGGTGCCCTTTCAGATGGTCAGTGCAAACCCGATGGGCTGAATGGCCTCCTTCGGCACTGTAGCGATTCTATGATTCCGGGTCGGATTCTCCGTTAGCTGACGCCGAAATTGGGAAAGCAAATTGGGCAGTGAATCAGCTCCAGCACAAAAATCACAGCAGGCACCGATTTGACTCCAAATCTCAATGCTCCAGCACCTCAACAGTGGCGTCAATGCGTATAGAATGCACACACAGTAGACACCGCTTGCACATCATTAGTAGGCCCGAGCCAGTATTCTCCAGGTCCTCCGCGATTCTCCACCTCCGATGGGCCGAGTTCCCGACAGCACGGTTCAGTTGGGGTTTTTTTAAATAATGAAACCGGTGTGGCGGCTGCTGAGGGACAGAGAGGCGGTACGGAAGGTGTCCAGTAATCAGGCATTGGGAAAATGAAAAGCATCTAAAAACAGGTCCAGATCAAAATTTAATTTCAACCAGAGGGCTTCTAAAAAATGTCAATTAGAAAAGCTTGGGAATCTGTCCTTGTTTGTTGAGGGTGACATTTTTGTGAATTTTATCTCTTATGCAAGTTGTATTTCTTTTCTGTCTGGGTCAAATACTCCAATCCCAGCCTTAATGCCCCCACATAGTTGTCAACGTTATTTGAAAATAGTTGTGAGGAAGGTTGCGTGAAAGTTATCCGCAGAAAGTGATATTTTTCATTTTGCTTCTTATTGCTACATTGGTTTCTGCTTGGTGAACCTCACAACAATATCTCTGAAATTGAAAACTTTGCAACTGGATAAAAGTAGGTGGGACCCAAATCCTACTGTTTGGGGTACCAACGAGGTGCTTCACAATTTGCCTTGCTTCCTGATGATTAAAAACAGGGAGTCTCTGTTACAGAGACTAAGTACAGGAGGTGGGATTCTCCGTTGCCCGACGTCGAAATCGGGATCGACGAGTGGACGGAGAATGGTTCCCGACGTCGAAATCGTGGCAGGTGATGGTTTGACGCCGAGTCGCAATGTTCCGCCCCTCCAAATCGGCGTCATCGAGACGCGCGCAGTTGCAACCGCATTTCCATGTCATTATCGGTCCCACCCAAGATGCACCATCTCCGATAGGCCGAGTTCCCGACAGCGCAGGCCATGTGTGTTCTCAACAGTCGTGAGTCTGGCGTGGCAGCTATGGCGAGAGAGAGAGGGCGTGCGGACAAGTGTCCAGTACCGCCATACATCAACAACAGCTGTGCCGCTGGCCGGGACTGGGAGGAGTAGTGGGGGGTGGCCAGCAGGCGGGCTGTAAGGTCAGGGTGGACAGGTACGCAGTCCAGCACAACCGGGCCATCGTTTTGACGTGACCGGTGCATGTGTGGAGGGGTGTAGGCGTACGCACGGCTGCAGCTTGTCAGCCCCGCACGTGTCCAGCACAGTCCCGGCAATTCTCCCACCGTTTTTCACTTGTTCCGCGGGTGTTTCACACTGAGCCGGTGCTAGCCTCGCACCGGTAGAGGAATCGGTGCGGGTGTGGCGCCGATTTTTCCGTCGCGGAACTCCACAGATTCTCCGTCGGCGTCAGCACTTTGACGCAGGAATGGAGAATCCAGACCAGGACTTTCTGTTTGGGAGATTATTGGGTGGATTCTCCGTTGGCTAATGCCAAAATCTCAAAATGCGATTGGGCTTAGAATAGGTTCGAAAGCCAGAATTGCGAAATGCGCTGATTTGACGGCAAATCGCAATTCTCCAGCACCTCGACAGCTCCTGGGTGACAGGGGTTATCCACTGCAGTCGTGGCTGATGACGCCTATCTGGAGGCCACAGACTGATACGGAGGCCTGCTACAACATCCATGCAGCGACCAGGAACGATCGAGTGGTGCTTTGGCTTCCTGAAGATGCGGTTCAGGTGCCTGGACCGCTCTAGAGGGGACCTCCAGTGTGTTGCTGAGAGGGTTGCCCACATCGTGGCGGCCTGCTGCGCCCTCCATAACATCGTGCAGCAGAGGGGTGATGCGCTGGAGGAGGAAAACCTGGCCTTGCCCGACGAGGCACGGACACCGCATCCCACTCTCACACACCTTCCGCCACCCCCTGGCCACCCCCTCTGTGAAACATACCTTCCTCACTAAAGGGTGCTGGCCCTGTGTTGGCAGGAACAGCAAGTCTGGTCCAAGGGATGGAGGATGATGTCAACCCACTCTGCGATGAGCTCTGGTGCTTCACATCGTTTGACAACAAAGAACAAAGAAACACAGGAACAGGCCCTTTGTCCCTCCAAGCCCGCACCGACCATGCTGCCCGTCTAAACTAAAATCTTCATGGGTCCGTATACCTCTATTCCCATCCTAATTATGTATTTGTCAAGATGCCCCTTAAATGTCACTATCGTCCCTGCTTCCACCACCTACTCCGGTAGCGAGTTCCAGGCACCCACTGCCCTCTGTGTAAAAAACTTGCCTCGTACATCTCCTCTAAACCTTGCCCCTCGCACCTTAAACCTATGCCCCCTAGTAATTGACCCCTCTACCCTGGGGAAAAGCCTCTACTATCCACTCTGTCTATGCCCCTCATAATTTTGTAGACCTCTATCAGGTCGCCCTCAACCTCCGTCGCTCCAGTGAGAACAAACCAAGTTTATTCAACCGCTCCTCATAGCTAATGCCCTCCATAAATCTCTTCTGCACCCTCTCTAAGCCTCCTTATCCTTCTGGTAGTGTGGGGACCAGAATTGAACACTATACTCCAAGTGTGGCCTAACTAAGGTTCTATACAGCTGCAACATGACTTGCCAATTCTTATACTCAATGCCCCAGCCAATGAAGGAAAGTATGCCATATGCCTTCTTGACTACCTTCTCCACCTGTGTTGCCCCTTTCAGTGACCTGTGGACCTGTACACCTAGATCTCTCTGACTTTCAATACTCTTGAGGGTTATAACATTCACTGTATATTCCCTACCTGCATTAGACCTTCCAAAATGCATTACCTCACATTTGTCCGGATTAAACTCCATCTGCCATCTCTCCGCCCAAGTCTCCAAACGATCTAAATCCTGCTGTATCCTCTGACAGTTCTCATCGCCATCCACAATTCCACCAACCTTTGTGTCGTCTGGAAACTTACGAATCAGACCAGTTACATTTTCCTCCAAATCGTTTATATATACTACGAACAGCAAAGGTCCCAGCACTGATCCCTGCGGAACACCACTAGTCACAGCCCTCCAATTAGAAAAGCATCTGACTCCTGTCCACGGTAGCACTTTCCACCATCCACCTGGGTGATCTCTGCATGCGAGCTGGCCATTCTATCATACGGTCCCATCGACGGTGGTGGGAACAGTCAGAGTGGTGGTGGGGGGGTTGGGGGGGGCAGGGGAAAGGGATATGCAGAGGGTAGGGTGCTCAGGCCATCCACAACATCTGCCAATTACCGCCCCCCCCTCTCTGGCCAGATCAGGCCAGCCCACCGTCACACCTATCTGACAGAACACCGAGGTAGGTTGTAACAGTGTGAGCAGGTTAAATGTGACATTGTATATACAGATTTGTGCCCTAGCCCCGATAACTAAATTGTGCCAACTTAACTAGCATCTAACTCTCTGGCCATACGGGCCCTAAAGCTATGTCATGGTGGTGCCCCTGATGGTACATCAGGGGTGGAGACAGACTGCTGTGACTCCCGACCTGCGGCGAGGATCCCAGTTGGCAGCCGTCTTCTGGGGTGCCCGGGCCTGGATGGTCCTGGCTGCTGCTTGGGTGCCCCAGGTGACGTGATGCTGCGCTGTTCCGCCCGCTGCCCAGCAGAAGCACCAGGGATAGGACGGAGGAGTCCGAGGTTCTGCGGGTTTCCGGCATCCCTGCACGGGCCCCATCACCTCCTCCTTCCTCGGCATGGCTGATGGCCCACGGTAATTCCATGGACAGGGGTGCGAACGGAGCTATTCCCTGAGGCTTCCCCACCACCTGCTGCTGCAAGTCCTGGAGGCCCGCTCTGGTCTCGACTAGGGTCTGCATGCTCGCAACCATGGAGCACAGGGACTGGACCAACTCTGTCTGCAACTGTGCCACATCACCGACTGACTGTGCCCCCACCTTCTGGGTTTGTGTCACATTAGCCAGTGATTGCGCCACCTCCCTCTGTCTCTGCACCACATCGACCAGCGTGTGGGCAATGCTACCGACATTCCCAACCACGGCCTGCTGTGACTCGGCTGTACTCAGGAGCGCCGCTCTGATGTCCAGGTAGCTCTGGCACATTGTTGCCTGTGAGGCGGTAACTTTATCCTGGGCCTCGGCCAGCGCTTGCACAGAATGTCCCAGGCCTTGGACATGCTGATCCATAGCCAAAACCATCGCCCCTCCAATGCCACCACTGCGGACGCCACCCATGCGGTGCTCGCCTGGGTGGCATGCATGGTCGGCACCACCTCCTGCACCTGCAGGTGCTGGATGCTCGGCGACAACCCCTCATGCAGTCCCTGGCTCTGTGAAATAATCCCCACTGTGGATGGGACTATCCGTTCCAGAAGCCTGAAAGAGATCTGAACGGCAGTTAGTCCCTGGGGTCGGCCCACCCTCCGCCAGTCCACCCCCTCTGGTGTTCCTACCTCCACCTGCTGTACCGGATCAGCTGTGTGGTGCGCACCAGAGAGTGCCCCAGGAGCCTCTTCACGAAAGTGCACAACTGAGGTGGGTGTCTCTGGGATGGTGGAGGGTGTTGGAAACAGCTGTGACGGGAAGCTAGTGTCATCCACTGACTCGAGCTCCGGGGTGTCCTACACCTCGGGTCGAGGGCTGGTGGCGGAGCTGCTCTCAGCCTCGGTGCTCAGCTCACAGGGAATGCTCCGCTGTGGCACCGGCTGAGGGCAGGGGCCACCTGACGGGGCCGCCTCATCTCCAGCAGATCCTGCAACACACAAGACAAGGGGCATAATTAGGTGTGAGCCGGGTGGGGGTTTGACAAACGTGTCACAGGGAACCGCAACTCAGCAGGGTCTCACTTCCTCACCCGCTGCCGAACTCCCCCCGTGACCGCCCTCTCTTCTGGGCCACGTCCAGGACCCTCTGCTCTGCCACGGTCAGGGACTGCAAGTCGGGCGGACCCCTCCAGTCTTCTCTCGCTCCCGGCGGTTGTGGGGGCAGCCTTGTCCTGGGGGCAGGGAGTGCAAACAGAAACTGACAGTGTTAGACAGTCTGACGCATGCAACCCAGGGGGTGGGTAGCTGGTGGCCTCAGTGGCCAGGGCATCTGTCCATGGTGGCTGGTATGGGTGCCGTTATGTGGTGCTGAGTGGGGGTTCTGTCGCCCTCTGGGTTGGGGGGTTAGGGTTACGGGTGTGTGGGGCGGGGGTTGGTGCCGGGGTACAGCGCTGCGTACATTCCCTGGCCACCCTGAGAGGGTTGTGCAGTTTTTTCCGGAACTGCTGGCTGTTCCGGATGATTACCATGGCACTCACCGTCTCTTGTAAGCCATGGATTAGCCACCATACCCAGTACTTTTCACCCATGGCACCTTCCCATGCAATCGCAGAAGGTGTAACACCTGCCCCTTTACCTCTTCCATGCTTAACATCCCAGGCACAAAACGCACATTCCAGGTAAAGCAGCATTTCACTTGCACCTCTTCCAATTTGGTCTATTTACTTCGCTGCTCCCAATGTGGTCTCCTCTATATCGGAGAGACCAAACGCAGACTGGGTGATCGCTTTGCTGAGCACCTTCGGTCTGTGCGCATTCAGGACCCTGACCTTCCTGTTGCTTGCCATTTTAACAAAAGACCCTGCTCCCATGCCCACATGTCTGTTCTTGGCCTGCTGCAATGTTCCAGTGAAGCTCAACGCAAACTGGAGGAACAACATCTCATCTTCCGGTTAGGCACGCTACAGCCTTCCGGTCTCAACATCGAATTCAACAACTTCAGATGATTAGCTCTACCCCACCTCGACCCATTTGTTTTCATCCCATTTCATTTTAACTGTCTTTTACCATTTCTTTCTTTCTTAATATATATTAACCCCCCCCCCCTCCCATTTTATTCACCTTTCCTTACCCTTTCTCCTCTTTGCTTCCCCCTTCCCCTTCCCCCACATCTGTAGTTCACCCTCTGATGTTAGTTTCTCTCCTGTTTTACTTTTCACATCTTTTGTTCTCTCTGGGGACTGACATTAGCACTCTTTCCCCTTGGTTTCTGTGGCCCTTAGCACCCGGTTTCCCTGGGTTTCTGTGGCTATGACTCATCTTTCATTCTCACTCCACAGTATAAATATTTCCCACATTCTCTGTCTGTTAACTTTGACAAAGAGTCATCGGATTTGAAACGTGAGCTCTTTTCTCTCCCTACAGATGCTGCCAGACCTGCTGAGATTTTCCAGCATTTTGTCTTTTGTTTCAGATTCCAGCATCCGCAGTAATTTGCTTTTAAGCAATTGTTGCAGTTCCCCCATGGTCTCCTCGAATTGCCATTGCCTATCCTCTGTCATCCTTTTAAATAATTTTCCTCAATCGATCAAAGCCAACTCATCACGGGCAGCACGGTAGCCTTGTGGATAGCACAATTGCTTCACAGCTCCAGGGTCCCAGGTTCGATTCCAGCTTGGGTCACTATCTGTGCGGAGTCTGCACATCCTCCCCGTGTGTGCGTGGGTTTCCTCCGGGTGCTCCGGTTTCCTCCCACAGTCCAAAGATGTGCAGGTTAGGTGGATTGGCCATGATAAATTGCCCTTAGTGTCCAAAATTGCCCTTAGTGTTGGATGGGGTTACTGGGTTATGGGGATAGGGTGGCGGTGTTGACCTTGGGTAGGGTGCTCTTTCCAAGAGCCGGTGCAGACTCGATGGGCCGAATGGCCTCCTTCTGCACTGTAAATTCTATGATAATCTATGATAATCCCTCATATCATCATCGTTTCCTTTATTTTGATTCAGGACCCTAGTCTCAGAATTAACTACGTCACTCTCCATCTTGATGAAAAATTAAACAATCAGGAGCCTGTAACACCGGAGGGGTGAGTTGCTAGTCTTTTACAGCAGCGATGGGAGGTTCAGCCATGTTACCCCGGCCCTGAAGGGGACACCACGGGCGTCATTCTCCGACCCCCCGTCGGGTTGGAGAATCGCCGGGGGCTGCCGTGAATCCCGCCCCGCTGGTTGCCGAAGTCTCCGGTACCGGATATTCAGCGGGAGCGGGAATCGGGCCGCGCCGGTTGGCGGGCCCCCCCGCTGGATTCTCCGGCCCAGATGGGCCGAAGTCCCGCCGATAAATTGCCTGTCCCGCCGGCGTAAATTAAAGCACCTATTTACCGGCGGGACAAGGCGGCGTGGGCGGGCTCTGGGGTCCTGGGGGGGGGGGCGCGGGGCAATCTGACCCAGGGGGGTGCCCCCACGGTGGCCTGGCCCGCGATCGGGGCCCACCGATCCGCGGGCGGGCCTGTGCCGTGGGGCACTCTTTCCCTTCCGACTCCGCCACGGTCTCCACCATGGCGGAGGCGGAAGAGACTCCCTCCACTGCGCATGCGCGGGAAACTGTCAGCGGCCGCTGACGCTCCCGCGCATGCGCCGCCCCGACATGTCATTTCCGCGCCAGCTGGCGGGGCAACAAAGGCTGTTTCCGCCAGCTGGCGGGGCGGAAATTCCTCCGGCGCCGGCCTAGCCCCTCAATGTTGGGGCTCGGCCCCCAAAGATGCGGAGGATTCCACACCTTTGGGGCGGCGCGATGCCCGTCTGATTGGCGCCGTTTTGGGCGCCAGTCGGCGGACATCGCGCCGTTTCGGGAGAATTTCGCCCCACGAGTCCACAAACTTGCCACTAAGTCAGTCTTCACTAGTCCCAGAGCTTCAGGCATACGCCCCCCAGCTATCCCGGAGACAATGAGAAAAGAATTACCTTCTTGCTCCCCCAGGGCCCATTTGTAAATACTTACACGCCCACATGACTCCCAACTGGAAGTGGTGGTGCATAACGGGAGCAAGGGGAAGGGGGCGGGGGGGGTGGAGATTCAGGCTTCCAACTTGTTAATCGCATTCAAATGAACGCATAACGTGCTGTTTGCATGTTCCCGCCGGTGTGGTGGGAATCCCGCTGTGGCTGGCGAGGCGGGACTGGATACGAGGGATGGGTCAGCCGCCCAGCGCTGATCCCTCTTTTGGGCCCATGCGGGATTTTCCGTCCAATCGGGATTCCCGATCTTAGCGGCGGGGAGTGGAGAATCCCGCCCAGGGTGCATTTTAGGTAAACAGATTTATTGCTCCACACAAAGGCATCATTGGAAATAATAACTGTCTCTGTTTTTCTTACATCTCTCATTTTCAATAGCCCAGTTGCCGTTTCAGTCCTGGACTTCAATTTATGTCAAATATATCACATTCCATTATCAGTAACATCAACGTATGTCTTCCAGAAAGTTCTCCGAGATATTCTTGGCATAGGAACTCTCTTTTTCTGAAACTGGGGAGCAAGCTGCTTGATAAATCTAAAAGCTCATACTTTACATACTTTGCATGAAATAATGTCATTTGTCATCAGTGGTGGATAAAGAGGGGGAGAAGAGATAAGAACCCTTGCTTAATACAGATAAGGTGTGTGTGGCATTGCTCATTCCTCCACTGCCTGGTTCAACAGACTGTCAGCAACTGACACAATTCAGCTGCTTGAATCCAACACTAGGAAAGAGATTTTGAATAAAAAATTCTCCAGAAGAATATCTCTGACTGGATTCCAGAAGCTGCATTTAAAGTGCAGAAAACTGGAAGTACTTGGGAACTAAACTAAAATATTGGTTCTTTATTCAGCAAAAAAACTTAGAGGTTCATTTGATGGAATTACTCTAATTTAATTTGAATAATGTGGAGGAAGTGATTATTTACACAGTTTCTTTGGGAACTTTTCTGGCTATCCCATTATACCTTCAGAATAAAAATGAATGTAAGAGTAAGATGATTTCATTTCTGTTGTTCAGACTGGATTCTCGAGCTCTCGTCATAACAGTTTGACTGAAACTTTTGAATCATGGAGTTATTTGTATCAAAGGCAATCACCAATATATGCATTTTTCCCCAGGCAATTGTCATTTGTCTAAATTCCAACCATATGACATTGTTGTGTTGGAGAAATTACTATTTTATAATCTGGCTCTTGTCTCTAAGGCAAAATATTAACTCTACAGCAAAGGCTCTTATGATCCACTTCAGCCGAGGTGTAATTGGAAAGTAATTTTGCAGAACATAACTAATACATCTAAAACCGTGGAAATAGATATATCCATGTAAAAATCCCCCCAAAGAAGAGAAACTAATTAACAACAAAAGAAACACACATCCACAACAATATAAATAACTTAATACTACCATTAAATACCATAGCAACCACACCACACTGAATTATGATGTGAAAAAGAAGCACAAGGTGACAAAATTATATTTATGTTCTCTTAACTCTTCTTACTCGAGCTATGTCCTTCAGACTCCAGTAGATGAGGCTTTGCTCCCATGGACCAGCCATATAAATACTGTGGCTATAAGAGCAGGTCAGAGACCGGGAATTCTGAGGCAAGTAACTCACCCCCTGAGTCCGCAAAGCTTGTCCGCCACCTACAAGGCACAGGTCAAAAGTGTGATGGAAAACGCTCCACTTGCCTGGATGAGTGCAACTCCAACAACACTAAAGAAATTCAATACCATTCAGCACAACGCAGCCCGCTTGTTTGGAACCCCTGCACCAACTTAAACATTCACTCCTTCCACCAAGATAAACAGTGGCATCAGGGGAACTGTAGCTACTCACCAAGGCTCCTGCAACAGCACCTTCCAAACCCACAACCTCTACCATCTAGAAAGACAAGGGCAGTCACTGTCATGATATTCAGGTAAACATCATGGTGCAAACATACATACATACTGATGGACAGATCAACGGACCAATCAATACACACAAAACACCACAGCCAATCACAGGCAAGATCATACACACTATAAAACGGGGAACACGACACTTCCCGCTCATTCCAGAAGGAGACAGCTCAGGGCACAGAGCTCACAGCAAGCCACTCAGACATTCACCATCTCCTGAGTGCTTCTCCAAGATAGTGTTAGGGCTGAGTCCACAGGTTAGAGGGTAATGAACGAACCACAGTAACCAGTTTACCATTGTAAATATTGTTAGTAATAGAACTGAGTTGTACCATCCGCAACCGTGTTGGTTTGTCTATGTAGCAGAGCACCCAACACGACATAGTACCAGGTTTGGAACCCGGTAACTGTGAGACCTACCTACGCATCCGAAGGAATCTGCCATTCTGCACAATGGACACCGTCAGCACGCCGCAGCCGCTCCAAATCACTGGAAACCTCGGCGCCAACTGAAAGCTGTTCAAACAGCGCTTCCGGTTCTTCCTGGAAGCCACCGAAAGGGAAAGCGCTTCGGACACCAGGAAAATCGCGTTCCTCCTCTCCACGGCAGGGCAACACGCCATCCATGTCTACAACTCCCTGGTGTTCGCGGAAGGTGAGGACAAGACGAAGTACAAGACGGTCCTTCTCAAACTCGAGCAACACTTCAGCGTCGAGGTAAATGAGAGTTTCGAGAGTTATCTCTTCCAGCAGCGCCTGCAGGGGAAGGATGAGCCCTTTCAATCTTTCCTTACACACCTCCGTATCCTCGCGCAGTCCTGCGGTTACGACGCCACCTCCGATTCAATGATTCGGGACCAGATTGTTTTTGGGGTCACCTCGGGCACCCTATGCCAGCAGCTCCTCAAAATTAAAGGCCTCACCCTAGCCTCTGCCATCGAAGCCTGCGTCCTTCATGAGAACGCAACTAGCCGCTACTCCCAATTTCAAGCGGCTGAATCGGCACGGCAGGGGTCCTACGCAGCCGGATCGGTGAGGCAGGCGTCCTACGAGGCTGAGCGGGTCCAGGCAATCGAGTTCCTCCCGGCCCGCGGCCCGGACGAGGGCGGCCATTTCGCGCGCTTTCTGCGGCCTCCCGCGTTTGTGCGCAGAGGGACGTGAAGCGCAGGTGCGCTCGGCGCAAGACCGAACTGCGCATGCGCGGTGGGGCAATGAAAGCCATGACGTCACGTCGTGCGGCAACTGTGGAGCCGCACATTTAAAGCGGCAATGTCCGGCAAAGAACCGACAATGCCTCCGCTGTGGCAAGATGGGCCACTACGCTGCCTGCTGTCGAGCAGCTCAACCTGCCAATGCTCCACAATTCTGACAACCTCGCAGGGACGTGCGGACCATTCAGCCTCCTTACTACGAGTCGGGCCCAGACGATATCCAAACCAGTGACACAGACGACCGGGACGCCTTCCGTGTTGCGGTCATTGATTTTTTTAAAAATTCTTTTAAAAATAATTTTTATGAAAGGGTTTTCATAAAATATCAATAGCAAAATGAAAAAGAAACCCAACAGGGTTAAGTACAAAACACAGTCCAGAAAAACAACCCTCCATACCCCCCTGCCACCTGTACATAAATAATAAATTAACATTAACACCCCGACTTAATACAACAAGTATATACAACCCCTCAGACCCTCCAGTATAAATAACAAAAACAAAAAAGTAAAGTGACCCCCCCCCACCCACCCCCCCTCCGCCCTCGAGTTGCTTCTGCCATTGACCAATGTCTACCGCTCTGCCAGGAAGTCTAAGAACGGTTGCCACCGCCTAAAGAACTCTTGTACCGACCCAGTCAAGGCGCATTTCACCCTCTCCAACTTAATAAACCCCGCCATATCGTTGATCCAGGATTCCACGCTTGGGGGCCTCTCATCCTTCCACTGAAGGAGAATCCTTCGCCGGGCTATCAGGGACACAAAGGCCAGAATTCCGGCCTCCTGCACTCCCGGCTCCTCTGCCACCCCAAATATTGCGAGCCTCCCGCCCGGTCTGACCCTGGATCCTACCACCCTCGACACCGTCCTCGCTACGCCCTTCCAAAATTCCTCCAGCGCTGGGCATGCCCAGAACATATGGGTGTGGTTTTCTGGGCTCCCTGAGCACCTAACACACCTGTCCTCATCCCCAAAAAATCAACTCATCCTTGTCCCGGTCATGTGTGTCCTGTGCAGCACCTCATACTGTATGAGGCTGAGCCTCGCGCACGATGAGGAAGAGTTCACCCTCCCCAGGGCGTCTGCCCACGTCCTTTCTTCAATTTCCTCTCCCAACTCCTCCTCCCACTTACCTTTTACCTCCACCACCGAGGCCTCCTCCTCCTCCTGCATCACCTGGTAAGTCTCCGAGATCTTCCCCACTCCCCCCCCCCCCCCTCCCCCCGAGAGCACCCTGTCCTGGACTGTGTGTGGCCGTAGCCACCGGAATTCCACCACCTGCCGTCTGGCAAACGCCCTTACCTGTAAGTACCTGAAGGTGTTCCCCGGGGGGAGCCCGTACTTCTCCTCCAGCTCACCCAGGCTCGCGAACCTCCCGTCCACAAACAGGTCCCCCAACTTTCGTATCCCTGCCCTGTGCCACCCCGAAAACCCTCCACCTGTTCTTCCTGGGGTGAACCGGTGGTTCCCCCGTAGTGGGGTCCCCGCCGAGGCCCCCACTTCCCCCCTGTGCAGCCTCCACTGCCCCCAAATTTTGAGGGCAGCACCACCACCGGGCTCGTGGTATACCTCCTTGGAGGGAGCGGCAGCGGCGCCGTTGCCAGCGCCCCCAGACTCGTACCCACACAAGATGCCGTCTCCAGCCTCTTCCATGCGGCCCCCTCCCCCTCCATCACCCACTTGCGCACCATTGTCGCATTGGCGGCCCAGTAGTACCCACAGAGGTTGGGCAGCGCCAGTCCCCCCCTATCTCTACTCCGCTCCAGGAATACCCTTCTCACCCTCGGAGTCCCTCGCACCCACACATACCCCATTATACTCCTGTTAACCCGCCTGAAAAAAGCCTTCGGGATAAACACAGGGAGGCACTGGAACAGGAACAAAAACCTTGGGAGCACTGTCATTTTGATTGACTGCACCCTACCCGCCAAGGACAGCGGCAACGCGTCCCACCTCTTGAACGCCTCCTCCATTTGCTCCACCAGCCTTGTAAAATTAAGCCTATGCAGGGCCCCCCAGCTCCTGGCCACCTGGACTCCCAGATACCTGAAGCTCCTCTTCGCCTTTTTTAGTGGGAGCTCGCCAATCCCCCTCTCCTGGTCCCCTGGATGAACTACGAACAGCTCGCTCTTCCCCATGTTGAGCTTGTACCCCGAAAAGTCCCCAAATTCCCTAAGAATCCTCATTTACCTCCCACTGGGTCAGCCACATACAGCAGCAGGTCGTCCGCATAGAGCGACACACTATGCTCCTCCCCACCATGCACCAACCCCTCCAGTTCCTTGACCCCCTCAGTGCCATAGCCAGGGGTTCAATCGGCAGTGCGAAGAGCAGGGGGGATAAGGGACACCCCCTTCTCGTCCCTCGGTGCAACCGAAAGTACTCGGACCTCCTCCTGTTTGTGGCCACACTTGCCATCGGGACCTCATACAACAGCCTAACCCACCTGACAAACCCCTTCCCAAACCCGAACCTCTTCAGCACCTCCCGCAGGTACCCCCACTCTACCCTATCGAAGGCTTTCTCAGCGTCCATCGCCACCACTATCTCCGCCTCCCCCTCCCTCGCTGGCATCATGATAACGTTCAAACACCTCCGCACATTCATGTTTAACTGTCTCCCCTTCACAAACCCCATCTGGTCTTCATGGATGATTTGCGGCACACAATCCTCAATCCTTGTGGCTAAGACCTTCGCCAGCACCTTGGCATCTACATTTAGCAAGGAAATCGGTCTGTCAGTCCCACACTGCAGGGGATCCTTGTCCCGCTTCAGGATCAAGGAGATCAGTGCCCGGGACATCATCGGGGGCAAAGCGCCCCCCTCCCTTGCCTCATTAAAGGTCCTAACTAACAGCGGGCCCAACAGGTCCATATATTTTTTATAGACTTCGACCGGGAAACCGTCCGACCCCGGTGCCTTCCCCGCCTGCATGCTTCCTATCCCTTTGATCAGCTTCTCCAGCCCAATCGGGGCCCCCAATCCCGCCACCAGTCCCTCTTCCACCTTTGGAAACCTCAATTGCTCCAGGAGGCAGCCCATCCCTCTCTCCTCCCGTGGGGGCTCGGATCGGTACAATTCCTCGTAGAAGTCCCTGAAGACCCCATTGATGCCAGCTCCACTCCGCACCACACTCCCTCCCCTGTCCTTAACTCCCCCGATCTCCCGAGCTGCGTCCCGCTTCCGAAGCTGATGCGCCAGCATCCGGCTTGCCATTTCCCCATACTCGTAAATCGCCCCCTGGGCCTTCCTCCACTGCACCTCAGCCTTCCTGGTGGTCACCAGGTCGAATTCGGCCTGGAGGCTACACCTCTTCCTCAACAATCCTTCCTTGGGCTCCTCTGCATACCTCCTGTCTACCCTCACCATCTCCCCCACCAGCCTCTCCCTCTCCCCCCCGCTCCCTCCGCTCCTTGTGGACCCTAATGGAGATCAGCTCTCCCCTCACCACTGCCTTCAGTGCCTCCCATACCATCCCCACTCGGACCTCCCCGTTGTCGTTGGTCTCCAGGTACCTCTCTATACTTCCTCGGACCCGCTCGCTCACCTCCTCGTCCGCCAACAGCCCCACCTCCAAGCGCCACAGCGGGCGCTGGTCCCTCTCCTCCCCCATCTCCAAGTCCACCCACTGCGGGGCGTGGTCCGAAATGGCTATTGCCGAATACTCAGTATCCTCTACTCTCGCTATCAACACCCTACTCAAGATGAAAAAGTCGATTCGGTAATAAGCCTTATGGACATGTGAGAAGAATGAAAATTCCCTAGCCCCCGGCCTTGCAAATCTCCAAGGGTCCACCCCTCCCATCTGGTCCATAAACCCCCTCAGCACTCTAGCCGCCACCGGCTTCCTACCCGTCCTAGACCTGGAGCGATCCAGTACCGGGTCCAGCACCGCGTTAAAGTCTCCCCCCATTATCAGGCCCCCCACTTCCAAGTCTGGGATCTGACCCAACATACGCCACATAAAACCCGCATCGTCCCAGTTCGGGGCATACACATTGACCAGCACCACCCTCTCTCCCTGCAACTTACCACTTACCATTATATACCTGCCGCCATTATCTGCCACAATACTCAACGCCTCAAATGACACCTTCTTTTCCACCAAGATCATCACCCCGTGATTTTTGGCATCCAGTCCCGAGTGAAACACCTGACCTACCCACCCTTTCCTCAGTCTTACCTGGTCTGCCACCTTCAGGTGTGTCTCCTGGAGCATAACCACATCCGCCTTGAGCCCCTTCAGGTGTGCGAACACGCGGGCCCGCTTAACAGGCCCATTCAGTCCAGTTACATTCCAGGTTATCAGCCGGATCAGGGGGCTACCCGCCCCCTCCCCCTGCCGACTAGCCATGACCCCTCCGCCAGCCACGCGCCCGCACCCCACGCCCGGCCGGGATAACGTTTCCATTGTAGTCGACCATCTTGCAACGGGATGGCCGAATTGGTGGTCTGACCTTCATGGCGTAGAAGGCTGACCATGCTATTAGGTTGGCGGAGGCACCAGTGTCCAGACTTGAAAATATATCGCTGTTCCTTCACTGTGGCTGGGTCAAAATCCTGGGACTTCCTTCTCAACAGTACTGTGGGTACACCTACCCCACATGGACTGCAGCAGTCATCCCTTCTGAAGGGAAATTAGGGACGGGTAATATTTGTTTAACCTTGTCAGTAATGCCAACATCCCATGAAATAATTGTTTTAAAATCTTAAAGAGAATTTGCATTTTACCCTGATGCCTGGCAAGTTTAGAAGCATCTCTAGGGTATTTAATAGAAAACACTTATTTGATTGCTATGGTTAATGATTTTATGATATCCCTCTGAAGGAGTATGCATGACTTTGAGAGGTCAGGCAGTGATTTACGCTAGATCTTGTTTTACATCATGGGGAGAATTTCAACACAGGCCACAGAACTCATTCGCCTTTGCAATTGGGTTTTCTGAAGCAGCTTGCCTGTCAGGCCATGACCAGTTTTGCCCAGGTAGGTTCTGGGGTGGGTGAGGAAGACAAACCAGAGGGCAGCGTGACCAGACCAGGCCTGTAGTATCTGAATGGAGGCAGGATGAGGTCTCCTGTGGCTTCACAGAATAAAATTATGAAAAGGTTTACTTCCCTTTTCTGAGCATCCCCATCATCTCTCTGCTTTAGAACATAGAATCCCAACACTACACGGACGCCATTCAGCCCATTGAGTCTGCACTAACCCTCCAAAAGAGCACCCCACCTAGGCCCACTCCCCCACCCTATCGCCGTAACCCCACCACCACATCTTTGGACACTAAGAGGCAATTTAACATGGCCAATCCACCTAACCTTGCCCATCTTTGGACTGTGGAAGGAAACCGGAGAACGCAGAGGAAACCCACGCAGACACGGGGAGAACATACAAACTCTTTGTATCCAGGGAACATTCAATTCCTTGGGCCAGGGGAGAAAAAGAGAGAGGTGAAGACGTGTGGGGAGGAATTCTCCCGTCCGCCAGCCGCATTTACCTGTGCAGCGCGCCTCGTTGGCAGTGTGATCCTCCATTCCGGCATCCAGGATTTCCCACTGTGGACACCCCACGCCGTCGGGAAACCCACAGGTGTGGGTGTGTTGCTGGCAGAGCGGAAGATCCCGATAATGGAGAATACTGCTGGTGACGTTGGATCCCACCTTCTTTTCTGTCTGTGGATTGCTTCATTTTCTTTGGAAGGAACGTAGTGTTTGGAGTAGAATTTACAATAGGTTGAATTAGATTTCCAGCACATTTGTGTTCGGCAATGAAGCCAGTGGATAGTTCTGTAGAGATTTTCTAAATTATTCTCCGTTACTTAAAATAAACTTACTCACAAGTGGTGGTCTGGACGCCTCTGTTTTAAAAAAAAAATACTTTTTACGTTTTGGGACGGTTCAAGCCTGCAAATCACATCTTAATGAGGCAAGAGGGACCTTATTGTGCCTTCTGCTACAGATCCTCCTGAGAACTGCATTTGATTTCCGGTTAAGCGACCAAAAGAACGGCCTTGCTGAAAAGTTCTACTGAAATCGAAAGCTCTGAGAGTGGCCTTTGATGCTACTGATGGCTAATGAGAAGAGTGGCATGATGACACAGTGGTTAGCACTGCTGCTTCACAGCGCCAGGGACCCGGGATCGATTCCGGCCTAAGGTAACTGTCTGTGTGGAGTTTGCAATTCCTCCCCCTGTCTGCGTGGGCTTCCTCCGGGTGCTCCGGTTTCCTCCCACAGTCCAAAGATTAGATCGATTGGCTAAATTGCCCCTTCGTGTTGAGTACAGGTTAGGTTATGGGAATGGGGTAGGGGAGTGGGCTTGGCTGGAGTGCTCTTTCGTAGGGTCGGTGCAGACTTGATGGACCAAATGGCCTCCTTCTGCACTGTAGGAATCATATGGTCCAAGAAGGAATTTTCTTCACAGAGTCGGGAGGGATTGGTATTGCAGGCTACGTGATTGCTGTTTTTGGACAGCAGCTGGATCCCGCCAAAGCAGAGGCTATTACCTGACAGGCCATTTTCCCACTTTTACTGTTAGAGCTCCTTTGCAGATTTCAGTATTCACCTCCTGAGCAGTAATCTGGGAAACTAGATTGCCCAATCCTATTGGAACTTGCCAGAGATCAATGAAAATCTATCCCGTACATCAAATTTTAAGATGCAGTCGTGTCCAGCATCAAGCAATTTGCAGAATACTTGTAGGCAAGTATGATAGTGTAGCATGTAAAATGGCTGACTCCAGATTAGAATGGCCAAACCCCGATTTAAAATGGCGAACGGAAGAGGCTGATTGGAAAATCAGCCAACAGGACTCAAACAGCCAACTGCAGGTAAAACAGTGTATTTGCCTCTGGAGAAGCCAGACCAAACCGATACCTGCAGCCATCAACATCACAACACCCCAGCCATCTGCATATGAATCAACAATCCCCGGGAACAATTGATACAAAATAGACACACAAAGCCGGCCCAGACCTTTCGGCGCCAGCAGGAGCTGACACAAAGAAAGGTAAACGACCACCCCTCGATCAAGGAATCGCTCCAGTATTGGAGAATATCGAACCAAGTGATTGGGACCAAGTCCAATCACTTAGAACCAGGTACAAGGTCCACCCCGAGAGGCGGGAAGCCCCTGGGGACTATAAGAATAGGGGCCAAGTTCAACTCGACCCTTCTTCTCCTCTCCGCACCCTTCGAGACCCTTGCTGAAAGAGAACGTAAGTTTTACTCCAATGATCGGTACCAGATAGACACTCCTGACTATCGACCTGTACCAGCTTTTGAATCCCGCAGGCTAAGAACCCATTTGAAAGGCCATTCGTATCCCTGACCTGGTGGGCCATTTCCAAAGTTAAGTATTGGCCTGTTAGTGGTAGGTAGTAGTTTAGAAGTAGAATTAATGTATAAGTATTAATTGCTGTATATAATAAATGAGCGTTGATTTAACTCTTACTAAGCAGTGTGTTGGATTATTAATCGTTACTCGGACTTGAACCACGTGGCGGTATCAGAAAGATACCTGGCGACTCAAAAGCAAAGGTGACAGAATTAGAGCAAATAAACTAAGGCTAAAAAGAGCAACATTTTGGCCACTCCGCCGGGATCTGATCTAGAAGTGGAATCAGGTCCCGGAAGTATCGGGCATACTTGGTGGGAGAACATGAGTAAGATACATAAAAAGAGCTTAGCGGAAGCTCGCAAGCCGATGGCAATCGTGTCCTGTTTGGCACAATTGCGAGGCACAGAGGTGGTCGTCAAGATGCTCCGCAAAGAAGTTGAGGGCCTACATCGGACGAGTAAAGTCGATGTAAGCGAAGTTGAGAAAGAGAATTTAGAATTAAGGAGGAAATTGGCAGCAAAGGATGAAGAAGTGGCTGACGCATAAACGGGGTCACCAGTCTTGTCTGGCGCATTTAAGCAGTTTCCAATCACAGTGTGAAAAGGCCTATCAGGACACGCAACGTGCAGTCCTGGTAAGGAAAGATACAGAAAAGCAGGTGGAGATGCTATAGAAACAATGTAGTGATCTCAAGGCAGCCTTGAGAGCGCTCCACGCTGCCACCACAGAACAAAGACAGAGCACCATAGATCATGCAAAGTGCCGGAAGCAGATTGCAGAGCTGCAATCACTGCTTTCTGTTCAGAAAGGATTTCAGGAAACCTTTGGGGAAAGGTTAGACCAGGAAGACGGCCCTGATTGGGAAGAGTTACAAGAAACGGCGCAGAGATATGTTCAGGGAACATGTGCGCAGGGAAAGCCCCAAAGGAGAAAAGCACCCCAACCCCCCACACAGCAGGTAGTTCAGGCACCAATGAACCCTGTAACCACCCACCGCACAGCCACATCGGATGATGTAGAATACCTATATTCCAACCACTTAACAGTGACCCAATTACAGGACGCGTGCGAGAAGATCACACCGTTCCTCCCCAGCGCAGACCCCCACCATTTCTTTGCCATCAACATCACAACACCCCAGCCATCTGCATATGAATCAACAATCCCCGGGAACAATTGATACAAAATAGACACACAAAGCCGGCCCAGACCTTTCGGCGCCAGCAGGAGCTGACACAAAGAGAGGTAAACGACCACCCCTCGATCGAGGAATCGCTCCAGTATTGGAGAATATCGAACCAAGTGATTGGGACCAAGTCCAATCACTTAGAACCAGGAACAAGGTCCACCCCGAGAGGCGGGAAGCCCCTGGGGACTATAAGAATAGGGGCCAAGTTCAACTCGACCCTTCTTGAGAGAGAGCATGTAAAGCTCATGGTTCTAAGTTTAGATCCATTGGTAGCAACAGCTCTTCCCGACCCACAGAATGTAGGAGGAGGCACCCTTGCAGAAATGCATACCGCGATCCTGGATGCGATCGGGTATAACCAGGGTGACCCCGTAGATGGCCTCAATAAATGTAGGCAGAAGAAATGTGAGCACCCCACAGCGTTCGCTGGATGCTTGTGGATTCACTTCGCAGCAGTCTTCGGAGACGTAGACCATGCCCATTTGTCCCCAGACAACATGGCCAAATGGACCCGCACCCTTATCTCCCATGCCACAGATGCAGGACAGAATTCCTGTACTAGTTATGATCCCTTAGAAGAGGCCCAGAACGATAAGTGGGTAGTTAAAAGATTGTCCCGCGTTTGGGAGCAATCTGTTCAGAGTAAACCCACAGCTAAAAACACCGAAGAAAAGCAAGCCGCCGCAGACATGCAGGCAGTAAAAGCAACACATCACAACCCCGCCTGGGTAAATGAGGGAAAGAACAGCGCCCCCCACCGAAGTCACAAGAATGTTACAACTGTGGACAGTTGGGACATTTCGCGAAAGAGTGCAATGTCCCTAAAAAGCCACAGAGAGCCCAACAGACAGGCACTATGAGTAAGAAAAAGACAGAGCCCATCCATAGCGTTAGCGCCCATTCGGATCAGACGGACTTGACCGGAATAGACTGACGGTGTACGGGCTCCCTCAGTTGGGTCTGCGATACCCTTTGGGATAGGTCAGGACGACCCATAGTCGCAGCGAAAATTTGGGGACAGCCCATCGAATTTCTTTGGGACACAGGAGGGTCCCGCACCACCATAAATTCCTCCACCCTATTTCAAAAAGACACGTGGCCCACTACAGCCACTATCACCCTCAGCGGCTTTACAGGCCACTCACAGCAGGGACACATCATAGCCCCTGTACCCATTCAAATCGGAACCATCACCATCAAACACCCCGTAGTTTTAGTAGACCTGCCCCACACAGCAGAACACATTCTGGGAATTGACTTCATGAATTCCCACCACCTTTCATTCGATCCAGTCAACCAGTGTGTCTGGAAGATGGCGAAATCCGCTAGAGCCCCCGCAACGCTCAACATAGGGGAATACATGAACAAAATTAGCGCCGTAAGCAAATTTTGGTTCAACCCGACCACGCTTAGCAGGGACAAGCAAGTTAGGGCAGCACTGCAAAAGAACAGGGCAGCATTCACGACCCACAAGCATGACTGTGGACGGATGACTGGCTCCGTACAAATAACAGGACCGGACCCTAGACCCCAGAAACAGTACGGATTTCCCCTAGAGGCAGAGGGAGAAATCCTAAAAGTTATCGAGAGCTTATTAGAGCAGGGCGTACTTAGATCAGTAGCCTCCACTAATAATGCCCCGATTTGGCCAGTGAGAAAGCCCGATGGATCATGGCGATTGACCATTGATTATCGGGAGCTCAACAAAGTTACCACCGCAGCAGCCCCCGCCGTAGCAACAAGTCCCGAGACCATGCTCAAGCAGGGACTCAATTCCCGTTACTTCACGGTTTTGGACATCAGTAATGGATTCTGGTCCATTCCATTGGCAAAGGCGTGCCAGTATAAATTTGCCTTCACCTTTAAAGCGCAGCAGTACACGTGGACATGCCTGCCACAAGGATTCCACAACTTCTCCTCCATTTTCCACCGACGGCTGGCAAATGGACTAGCGAAATTTTCTCGTCCCGAATGTCTGGTACAGTATGTAGACGATCTACTACTGCAGACAGACACCAAGGAAGAGCACATTGAGCTTCTGTCCGAACTCCTGGAATTGTTACATTCAATTAGTTGTAAAGTCAACCCCAAAAAGGCCCAGATTTTGGAAGAGAAAGTGGTATATTTGGGAACAATTATCACACACGGTAAACGCGAGATCGAGCACAAAAGAATTGACTCGATCGCTAAATTGCCCCTTCCCCAGAACGTTTCAGCCCTTCGGTCATTTTTTAGGACCACAGACCGCACCCTTTCAGCCGTGCTCCTGCAGGAACGGCACGACCAGTTAAGACGCGTAGCTTACGCCTCCCGACCTTTAGATGCTGTGGAGCAGGGATTTTCAGCCTGTGAGAGGCACCTGCTCGCAGATTTCTGGGCAGTCCAGTACTTTTCATACATTACCGGACTGAACCCCATCACAATTCTGACCGAACACACCCCCACCCAACTTTTACTGGACGGACGACTCAAGGACGGTACAGTCAGCCAGATTAGAGCAGCGAGATGGACCCTTCTCTTGCAGTGACGGGACATCACTGTGAAAAGGACAAAGACACACACCTACTTAGCCGACAATTTACAGTATCCCGGAACCCCCCATGAATGTGAGATCATCTCTCCACACCATAACACAGGCCCCTTTATAGCTAAAACACCCCCCAGAAAGATAGGAAATTCATCTCAGAGCCCCCCACACACGGACACGTGTGAACCCATTAAGACTTATGTGGATGGATCTTCCACAGTCTTAGATGGGAAGCGCATAACAGGTTGCGGGATTTATGTCGAGGACGCACAGGGACGCGGCCTTGAGGAAATAGCGTTAAAACTACCCGGACACTTAGGCGCGCAGGCAGCAGAGCTTGCGGCCATTGCATTTTTCGTTGAGCACCCAGATTCCTTCCCCAGCCCAGCAGACATATACTCGGACAGCCTCTATGTCTGTAACAGCCTTACAGAATTTCTGCCCCTGTGGGAAGCAAGAGGATTTGTTTCCGCAGATGGGAAACCCTTCCCCTCAGCCCCATTACTCTGCCATATTTTAGAAAAAGCCCAGAACAGGACTTTTGGCATCATAAAAGTCCGCATCATCGTTCCTCCCCCCCCTGGAAATGTAAAAGCCGACGCACTGGCTAAGGCAGGTTCCAGACATGGGTATTTTTGGAAACCCCCCGAAAGCGCGCCAGTGAGTGCATTTCAGGTCACACAGACTAGAATCGAGGATCTAGTAGAGGCCCAGAAGCAGGACAGCAATCTCTCGGAGATTGTGAAAGGAAAGTATCCCACCTCCTACGAGAGGTTCAGAAATACATTGACCACACATGATGGTGTGGTGTTAAAGGAACCCTTTATGTGGTTCCTGAATAGGATAGGAACGAATTGATTTGTTTGTTCCATGATGGTCATGGACATCAGGGAATCGATCCCACTACAGCCCATCTCAAAGAGCTTTGTTGGTGGCCAAATCTCAAGGAAGATGTAAACCATTACATTGAAAATTGCCTTATCTGTGCGACAGATATGCCAAAAGGCCCAACTCAGCCACACCCGACCCGTTAACGGCCCCTGGACTAACCTCCAGATTGATTTTATAGGTCCATTGCCCCCTTGCAGGAATGGCTATAAATATGTACTTGTGGTCATAGACACATTTACAAAATGGGTGGAAGCATTTCCAGCCCGCACAAACACTGCAAAAACCACAGCCAAGATTCTAACCCATCTCATCTTTACAAGATGGGGACTCCCCCGCAGCATTGAATCGGACAAAGGGTCTCATTTTACGGGACGCGTCATGCAGAACGTCCTCACGATATTTGGCATCACCCAAAAATTCCACATTGCATACCACCCACAGTCGAGTGGTATCGTGGAGCGCATGAATCGGACCCTAAAAACCACCCTCAGAAAAATGGTCCAGCAGAACAACACCACTTGAGGCTCAGTCCTCCCTTTTGCGCTGATGTTTTTGCGGAACACTGTTTCCACCTCCACAGGTTACACCCCACACACTCTCATGACCGGACGCCCCATGAAAGGGACAGAATACTTGTTAGGTTTAGACCTGACCAGCCCCGAAGTAACGGCCCTCACACACGAGAAAGCCGTGGAGCAATTAGTTGCAAATGTAAAAAGGGCTCAGTTAGCAGCCGCATTAAAATTGGGCACCAAAAAGAAACAGAGCAAGGCTTGTTTCGATAAGACAGTGCATGCAACAGAGTACGATATCGGACAGCAAGAGATGCTGTCTGTATATAACCCCAGCACATTCCTGTCACCAAAATACTCGGGTTCGTATTCCATTGCGGACAAAGTATGCCCATCCGTTTACAATATAGAGTACCCCAATGGTAAGACTGCGTGGTTTCATAAAACCAGTTAAAGGCTTATGGAACACAGTCGAACCACGCACACCACGTCATGCTTGACACAGCAGACCATACACCACCCACAGCCAACGTAACCCGACCACCCCCGATTTAAAATGGCGAACGGAAGAGGCTGATGGGAAAATCAGCCAACAGGACTCAAACAGACAACTGCAGGTAAAACAGTGTATTCACCTCTGGAGAAGCCAGACCAAACCGATACCTGCAGCCATCAACATCACAACACCCCAGCCATCTGCATATTAATCAGCAATCCCCGGGAACAATTGATACAAAATAGACACACAAAGCCGACCCAGACCTTTCGGCGCCAGCAGAAGCTGACACAAAGAGAGGTAAACGATCACCCCTCGATCAAGGAATCGCTCCAGTATTGGAGAATATCGAACCAAGTGATTGGGACCAAGTCCAATCACTTGGAACCAGGAACAAGGTCCGCCCAAGAGGCGGGAAGCCCCTGGGGACTATAAGAATAGGGGCCAAGTTCAACTCGACCCTTCTTCTCCTCTCCGCACCCTTCGAGACCCTTGCTGAAAGAGAACGTAAGTTTTACTCCAATGATCGCTACCAGATAGGCACTCCTGACTATCGACCTGTACCAGCTTTTGAATCCTGCAGGCTCAGAGCCCATTCGAAAGGCCATTCATTTCCCTGACCTGGTGGGCCATTTCCAAAGTTAAGTATTGGCCTGTTAGTGGTAGGTAGTAGTTTAGAAGTAGAATTAATGTATAAGTATTAATTGCTGTATATAATAAATGAGCATTGATTTAACTCTTACTAAGCAGTGTGTTGGATTATTAATCATTACTCGGACTTGAACCACGTGGCGGTATCAGAAAGATACCCGGCGACTCAAGAGCAAAGGTGACAGAATTAGAGCAAATAAACTAAGGCTAAAATGAGCAACAATAGAGAATGTCTGAAATCACTTAGATGACTACTATTCTTCTCCTACAAGCACGTAAACATCATGAATAATTGACTTCCAGCAACAACAACTCATATTTATATAGCGTCTTTAATATAGTGAAAACAAGAATGATAATTTTAAAATTGAGATGTTGCTCAACCAGGAGCCAGTGTAGGTCAGCAAGCACAGGGGTGGTAGGTAAATACGACTTTCTGCAAGTAAAGACAAGGGCAACAGAGCTTTGGATGATCTCAAGTTTATGGAAAGTAAAATGTCGAGTCGAGCCTGGAGCGCATTAGTGTAAAGTCTAGAGATAGCCAAGGTATGTTCCAGCAGTAGCTAGATTGAGACAGGGGTGAAGTTGAGCGATGATCCAGAAGTGGAGAAAGGTGGCATTTCAGGTGATGTAAATATGAAGTCAGAAGCTCACCTCAGGATCTAATATGACACCAAGGTTTCGAACAGACTCAGACTCAGGGAGAGGGGTGTAGTTGTTTTTTAGGCAACAATGTTTGCAGTGGGGCCCGGAAACAATGGCTTCAGTCTTCCTTATTGGAAGGAATTTCTGATCATCCAGTACTGGATGTCGAGCAAGCTGTCTGACAATTTAGCAACAGTGCAGGAGTCAAGAGATAAAGCTGGGTGTCATCAACATACATGTGAAAACTAACATTGTGCCTCCAGATGATGCCACCAAGGGGCAGTGTGTAGATGAAAAGTAAGAGTGGGTCAAGGGTTGACCCTTGGGGATCAATAAAAGTAATGATGCTGGAGGAGAAAGAGAAGCCATTGCTGGTGATCCTCCGGTTACAATGATGTAAATAACAAAGAGCCTCATGGGAGGAGTCCCACACAAAGCTGGATGACAGTAGAGAGGCAATGAAGGGGGATGGTGTGGCGAATCATGTCAAAGACAGCTGACAGATCTAGAAGCACAAGGAGCGAAAGTTAACCTTTATCACTTGCGTACAGTGTGAAATGAACAGGGCACAAATCACATTCATAAACAGACATTCTTCGTAATTTCATAGCTCTGAAAGTCACAACCTGCATTGCATATGAAAGCAATGAGCCCCAAGCAACTCCATCACTGAAGCAAAGAACAAACAAAGAACAAAGAAATGTACAGCACAGGAACAGGCCCTTCGGCCCTCCAAGCCCGTGCCGACCATGCTGCGCGACTAAACTACAATCTTCTACACTTCCTGGGTCCGTATCCCTCTATTCCCATCCTATTCATGTATTTGTCAAGATGCCCCTTAAATGTCACTATCGTCCCTGCTTCCACCACCTCCTCCAGTAGCGAGTTCCAGGCACCCACTACCCTCTGCGTAAAAAACTTGCCTCGTACATCTACTCTAAACTTTGCCCCTCACACCTTAAACCTATGCCCCCTAGTAATTGACCCCTCTACCCCGGGGAAAAGCCTCTGACTATCCACCCTGTCTATGCCCCTCATAATTTTGTAGACCTCTATCAGGTCGCCCCTCAACCTCCTTCGTTCCAGTGAGAACAAACCGAGTTTATTCAACTGCTCCTCATAGCTAATGCCCTCCGTACCAGGCAACATTCTGGTAAATCTCTTCTGCACCCTCTCTAAAGCCTCCACATCCTTCTGGTAGTGTGGCGACCAGAATTGAACACTACACACCAAGTGTGGCCTAACTAAGGTTCTACACAGCTGCAACATGACTTGCCAATTCCTGTACTCAATGCCCCGGCCAATGAAGGCAAGCATGCCGTATGCCTTCTTGACTACCTTCTCCACCTGTGTTGCCCCTTTCAATGACCTGTGGACCTGTACTCCTAGATCTCTTTGACTTTCAATACTCTTGAGGGTTCTACCATTCACTGTATATTCCCTACCTGCATTAGACCTTCCAAAATGCATTACCACACATTTGTCCGGTGCAGGTGCATTTGCTTTAGTCACAGACACAGAATGTGTCTTTTTTTCTATTTTCTGTAGTTCCACATATGGCTGTGCAGCCATCCGCTCATGATACTCCTTCACTGCAGGGCTCATGTTGTAGAAGGAAATGTTCAGAGGATGGAAACATTAATTTCACAGCATGGTAAATGTGACAGTAAAACATATTGAACACGTATACCAAAGGCACCAAGAAAGACATTCTCGTGAATCTCTTGTAACATGGTAAATATAACGAAGTTATAAAGAAGTTCCATTCAATTAAACATATGAGTAAATAATCTTCATTCATATCATTACAAAATTAAAGGCAAAATTAAGTAGTAGATAAATATCAGCTGAGCTCAGTTGTTCGGATTCTCACCTTTGAGTGGGAAGGTTGTGAGTCATATTCCAGCCCATGATGTCTGGTCTGACACTTCAGTGAGACACCACACTGTTGGTTATACTCTTGGGCAGAAAGTTCCTCATATTCATTAACTTTTTAATTAATGTTGTGATACTTGTAAACTTACCTTTTCTGACTGCAGATTTGGCCTGGAATATAATACTTGGTTGTTCACTTGATATGATAGCTTCTGAATGTCATATGAACCTGTTAGTAATAACATTTAACAAACAAAAAGAAAGTGCTTTTTCAAATGAAACTCTTTTTGGAAGGGGGAACCCCTCAAATCAGAGCTAGAAACACACCAATTTGAATATGGGGCAGGATTCTCCGCAATCGGCGCAATGTCCGCCGACCGGCACCAAAAGCGGCACGAATCAGTCCGGCATCGCGCCGCCCTAAAGGTGCGGAGAATTCCGCACCTTGAGGGGCTGAGCCCTCACCTTGAGGGGCTAGGCCCGCGCCAGACTGATTTCCGCCCCGCCAGCTGGCGGGAAAGGCCTTTGGTGCCCCGCCAGCTGGCGCGGAAATGACTTTGCCGGGCAGCGCATGCGCGGGAGCGTCAGCGGCCGCTCACGGCATCCCCACGCATGGGCAGTGGAGGGGGTCTCTTCCGCCTCCACCATAGTGGAGACCATGGCGAAGGCGGAAGGAAAAGAGTGCCCCCACGGCACAGACCCGCCCGCGGATTGGTGGGCCCCGATCATGGGCCAGGCCACCGTGGGGGCATCCCCCCGTGGCCAGATCGCCCCGCGCCCCCCCCACAGGACCCCGGAGCCCGCCCGCGCCGCCTTGTCCCGCCGGTAAGAGAGGTGGTTTGATTCTCGCCGGTGGGACAGGCATTCCAGCAGCGGGACTTCGGCCTATCAAGGGCCGGAGAATCGCCGGGGGGGGGGGCCCGCCAACCGGCGCGGCGCGATTCCCACCCCCGCCGAATATCCGGTGCCGGAGAATTCGGCAACCGGCGGGAGCGGGATTCACGCCAGCCCCCTGGCGATTCTCCGACCCGGCGGGGGGTCGGAGAATCCAGCCCATGTTCTCCCTTGTAACTTTTCACGGGTCAAAAGTTAGTGGAGAGAATCTATGGCCTTTGGTGTCACTTGCTGGGTAGGTTTGTGCTGTGAACTTGCTGTAAGAAATAGGGTTATGACTGCCCAACCCTATTTCACTTTTAGAACCCTTTCATCTGGCAGAAAGAAAATACTTTTGACATACCAGCCAGTAATAGATTTAAGCTCATGTGCAAAGTTGAATGAAAAGTGTGCCAACTCACTATAGGTCTGTCCCTTACACAGTGATGGATTTAAAGAAGCCTTGAAAACAGTAATGTGTAGCTTGTGCACCATTCCTGACGACTCTGCTATTTTCAGAGTATCGAGCAGCCTGCTATCTCTCTAGTGTCCTATGTGATAAACATTTTTGCATTATGTATTTGTCATTCCAACAGCAAAGGGAAGGATATGACCATTGCAACTCGCTTTTGGTGTGAACAACATCTTTGATGAATGTGCTTGATCCAAGCATGTTTACACAGCAATTATGTGAAGAATGCTAATGGGAGAAAGGTACTGAAAGAAGGGCTCATTCAATAGTAAAAGTAATGATGGCGCTGCTCCTCTCTCTTGAGTGGTCCAAGCAAAGGGAGGTACAAACACTATAACCGTAGCAAGGAAAAGCTTGTGCTGATTTAAAAAGTGTCTGAAAGTCTGTGGCGATTCTTATCATCAGTTTATTATAATTAAAAGGCAGGGGTGGAGGTTGAGGTGAATGTGCAGCAAGTAAAACTATGTCAAAGGATAAAACCCATCCATAAGTGTTTTTTCTACATTTCTCCTTCATGTGTATGATCGGTTGCAGATGTCCCTTTGCTGAGTGTCTCAGCACCTTTTTTAAAGAGGCCTTGCCATCAGTTTGCACTCAGCTCATAATTGGAATTTAACTGAATAAATGGACATTTATGTAGCCGGTTAAATCTTTTCGGCACTGCAGCTCACTGTGAGAGCGAGACTTTGGTCCTTTATCAAACAGAAAGCTTTCTGCAGTACCTTGACACTGTCAAGATCTAGTCAAATTTATTTCCCTTGGCTGGAGAGAAACCTCTTTCGCACTCCCCTGTGTGAAATTCCAGGTCTTAGAAACTTGTTTCCTTGCATGTAAGTTTCCATTTTTCAGGGTTCTCAAAACATCGAGTGAAGCCAATGATTTGGTATAACCATTTGAAAATAAGTTTTCATTCAGTGTTTCCATATGCAAATATAGTTCCAAGCTCAAGAGCATATTGTTTACACTGCTCTAGCTCAAGATTGAAGTCACACTTAACACCCGTAAAGTAATCCCATTTCATGTTGGGTTTGTGACCCCACACTAGGAATTCTAGGTAGAAGTGGGTTATGCAAAATCACCTCCCACACCATCAATTTTCCACCTGCTTTAATCATGGTTTCGTTAGATGAGTCATACAGATTCATTGCAATCAGAATCACGGCAATGTTTAGGATCTGCCCACTAGTCATTCCTCGACCTCCTGTTATTCAAGTTGGGAGCTGTTGCAGAAAGACAATATAGCAGAGAAATATTAACCAAGGCCAACCTCTATCAAAATTGTGGTGATATGCATCACTGTATCCACAAGGGGTTAATATAAATACACTACAACTAAATAAACACTAGAGGGAGCACCAGAGACATCATGACACACAGACATTCAACCAATAGGTCAGTAAGATAGGACACGACCAATGGGCCGTCAAGACACCCAGAGGTGACACTACCACAAGGGGTCGACCCATATAAAAGGACAGGGCACACATGCTCTTTCTCTTTCCACAGGCGACACTCAGAGAGAAGGACAGGGGCAGATAAGAAGCATCACACCCACCGCATGGCTTAGAGCACACTGGTTAGTTAGATTGAGTTACTATAGCAAGATTAGCAGGAGAGTCAAACTCAAGTAGGAGAATTGTTAACTGTTCAATAAATGTGTTAAACCTATCTCCAAGTCTGAACCTCCTTTGTCAGAGCATACATCAAGGAAGCAGCTTATGTTACATGAAGAAGCATAACACAACAAAAATAAAATGCGGTAGTCTGCTTTGGCAGTTTATTAATAGGAGCAAGAGTAAATGATAAAGCTAACAAGCCCATCTTTTAAAATCACTTTCAGCCCCTCCAACCCTATTGACACCGTCAATCCTTTCACTTTCTAGAAATGAATCGAACTGGACTTCTTCTTGGATCCCACCAATACTGTCGAGACTTTTCCTGATAATTGGTTCCAAGAGTGTAATAAAGAGTAAAAGAGAAGTGGTCTAATCTCCTTACTAAAGTTCCAAATGTGTAGGCTTGTCCATGGAAACTTTTGCAGAGCTCACAAATAAATTTTGAAAATAATAATGCTATAAGCTTCAAAATCTAGATTTCAATAGGAAGGGATGAGCAGAGTAACAATGTAGTTACAGAGGAGCCCTCCCTCTTCACCCTTTGGGTGTAAATATAAATTTGTAACCCATTGGCATGTGAAGCTTTAACAATTATAAATAACTCGCCTAAACCACTTTTGTCAGTTCTCACAATCTAGAAATCATCATTTCAGAGCCTCTTAACTTTTAAAGAAAACAAAACCATTTTGCATATTAGAAAAGTTCCACTGAAAGTAAACATTTGTCCTGCTGAGTCACTCCCCCTATAGTTGAATATTATAAAGTTTGTTTTTGCCATGAGGGTGCTTTCTTTAAGAGGATTCAATGCGTTCTATCACTTCAGAATGGATGATCCATATAGTCTATTTTGAATGATTAATTGCAAGGAAAGAATGTTATATTCTGGGAGAATACTAAAGAGTGATGCCACATAACCTATTTTTCTTAGTTCTGTTAATATAGGGAGTCATTCATACAACATCATGTTCTATATCAGGAATGTTATATTGCAAAACACATCCTAGAATCTATTGCAACAATCTAACTGAGTGAGTAAACTTTATACAGTGAACCTGATTCTGTTTATTGCAGAACAGAGGACACCACCTTCTGCACCTGTCAGAGTGGCTCTTCGAGTTCTACATGCAAAATTAATCATATTGATAAATGGCAGTTCGATTTGAACCAATTTTCAAAACTCGCATTTCATTTTTATTTCAGCGCTACTGGGCGAGATTCTCCGACCCCCCGCCGGGTCGGAGAATCGCCGGGGGCTGGCGTGAATCCTGCCCCCGCGGGTTGCCGAATTCTCCACCACCGGATATTCGGCGGGGGCGGGAATCGCGCTGCGCCGGTTGGCGGGCCCCCCCCCCGCGATTCTCCGGCCCGAATGGGTCAAAGTCCCGCCGCTAAAATGCCTGTCCCGCCGGTGTAGATTAAACCACCTACCTTACCGGCGGGACAAGGCGCGCGGGCGGGCTCCGGGGTCCTGGAGGGGGCGCGGGGCGATCTGGCCCCGGGGGTTGCCCCCACGGTGGCCTGGCCCATGATCGGGGCCCACCGATCCGCGGGCGGGCCTGTGCCATGGGGGCACTCTTTCCCTTGCGCCTTCGCCACGGTCTCCACCATGGCGGAGGCAGAAGAGACTCCCCCCACTGCGCATGCGCGGGAACGTCAGCGGCCGCTGACAGCATTCCCGCGCATGCGCCGCCCGGAGATGTCATTTCCGCGCCAGCTGGCGGGGCACCAAAGGCCTTTTCCGCCAGCTGGCGGGGCGGAAATTCATCTGGCGCGGGCCTAGCCCCTTAAGGTTGGGGCTCGGCCCCCAAAGATGCAGAGCATTCCGCACCTTTGGGGCGGCGCGATGCCCGACTGATTTGCGCCATTTTGGGCGCCAGTCGGCGGACATCGCGCCGATACCGGAGAATTTCGCCCACTAACTTTAAAAATTAGCCTCAAAATGAACAGATATAATGGGCGGGATTCTCCCAGCCCTGGGCCGGGCCGGAGAATCCCCGCGACCGGGTCACGCCGCCCCGATGCCAGCACGCAATTCTCTGCAGAGCGGAGAATCGGCGCCATTGGCACCGGTGTGATTGGCGCAGCGCCGGTCGCAGGCTGCTCTATGCGGCCGGCCCTCTGATTCTCCGGCCCGGATGGGCCGAGCGACTGTAAGAAAAGAACCGAATCCCGCCGGCGCCGTTCTAACCTGCTCTGAGCCGGCGGGACCTCGACATTGAAGGGTCAGGTGGCGCCCTGTGGGGGGGGGGCAGGGGGAGCTCCGACCTTGGGGGGGGGCCTCCAATGTGGCCTGGCCTGCGATCGGGCCGGCTTCTCTGGCTGGGGGCCTCCTTTCCTACGCGCCAGTGGTGGAGGAGTGGACTAGATTATCTCGGAGGGAACGATCTCTGCGGAATGCTGACAGAGGGAGTGAAGGGAAGATGTGTTTGGTGGTAAGCAACAATTGCTTATTCCTGTCTGGCACAAAAGTAAAATGAGAAAGGTGGCTAATCAATGCAGAGAAACACGCCATGAGGAGGCCTGAGAATCTGTCCCCCCTCATGTCAGTGTGTTGGTCACCACACATGGGGCGAAATTCTCCTACCCGCCCCGCCACATTTCTGCGTCGACCGGCCGGCGGGAGTCTCCGTAACACCGGCCGGTCAATGGGGTTTCCCATTGTGGGGCAGCCCCACGCCGTCGGGAAACCCCCGGGCGCCGGCAAAACGTAGACTCCCGCCGGCGGAGAATGACGCCCAGGATCTGCTCTGTATGGGCATGTTTTAAACAATCTGCCATCCTTCTTCTTGGAAACAAAGCTGTTATCGTCTGCTTGATCTTGTGCATTGTCTTATAAGGCGAGGTTAACCCTAATCTGAGGCTGTGGTTAGCACTGCTGCCTCACAGCTCCAGGGACCCGGGCTCAATTCCAGCCTCGGTTAAATTTCTGTGTGGAGTTTGCGCTCTCACCTCATGAATAAGATAATGTTAAATACTGATATCTATTAACTACTTCTCTCTAACTCTGTACTCTCTGCACTCCAGACAGGTTAGATGGATTGGCCATGATAAATTGCCCTTAGTGTCAAAAATTGCCCTTAGTGTTGGGTGGGGTTACTGGGTTATGGGGCTAGGGTGGAGGTGTGGGCTTGGGTAGGATGCTCTTTCAAAGAGCCGATGCAGACCCGATGGGCCGAATGGCCTCCTTCTGCACTGTAAAATCTATGACACACTCTCCACTTGGAAAGAGCAAGAAAATCTTTATATAGGTCCTGATAGTGTGGCCATCGAGTGTTTAGTTGCCTGTACTAGCTTAACATAGTCTGATCATGTATTACTACATACAGAGATCGCTACATCCCCCTTTTATTTAACATTTTATTGCGTATACAAAAGAAAATTTACATGAGTAATGCAGTAGTTTACATAGCACTAGCAAACACTAGAATTATTTCAAAGTTAATAGATTAAGTCGATTTGGTTTTCTTCTACTTCTTGTCAATCTTTTTAATTTCAATGGTGAGGAAGAAGTTTTAATGTTCTAGCTCAGTGATGAAGTAGAATGTTGTTGTTGTTCAACATTTCTTGAAGCAAATTGATGTAAATCAAGATCAGGAAAAACTGGGGCGAAATTCTCTGGTATCGGCACGATGTCCGCCGACTGGCACCCAAAACGGCGCAAATCAATCGGGCATCGTGCCACCCCAAAGGTGCGTAATGCTCCGCATCTTGGGGGGCCGAGCCCCAACCTTAAGGGGCTAGGCCCGCGCCGGACGAATTTCAGCCCCACCAGCTGGCGGAAAAGGCCTTTGGTGCCCCGCCAGCTGGCACGGAAATGACATCTCCGGGCGGCGCATGAGCGGGAGCGTTAGCGGCCGCTGATGGCATTCCCGCGCATGCGCAGTGGAGGGAGTCTCTTCCGCCTCCGCCATGGTGGAGACCGTGGCGAAGGCGGAAGGGAAAGAGTGCCCCCATGGCACAGGCCCGCCCGCGGATCGGTGGGCCCCAATCGCGGGCCAGGCCACCGTGGGGGCACCCCCCGGGGCCAGATCGCCCCACGCCCCCCAAGGACCCCGGAGCCCGCCCACGCCGCCTTGTCCCGCCGTTCAAAAGGTGGTTTAATCTACGCCAGCGGGCCAGGCATTTTAGCGGCGGGACTTCGGCCCATCCGGGCCGGAGAATCGCTGGGGGGGGGGGGGCCGCCAACCGGCGCGGCGCGTTTCCCGCCCCCACCGAATATCCGGTGCCGGAGAATTCGGCACCCGGCTGGGGCGGGATTCACGCCAGCCCCCGGCGATTCTCCGACCCGGCGGGGGGTCGGAGAATCCCGCCCCAGGTGTGTGAACCTTAACTTGAAGAAGATCACGACGATTTCTTCTGATTAACACATCATCTGATATTTTTACCAGATATGATCGAGGTGAAACCTGTCTAAGAACTAGAGCAGTATCTGACCAACCTCCTTCAGGAGGTCTGACGCGAACAGTATCATCTACATCAAGAGGTTTCAGGGGCGAGATTCTCTGACCCCCCGCCGGGTCGGAGAATCGCCGGGGGCTGGCGTGAATCCCGCCCCTGCGGTTGCCGAAGTCTTCGGCACCTGGGATTCGGCGGGGGCGGGAATCGCGCCGCGCGGGTTGGCGGGCCCCCCCGCTCGATTCTCCGGCCCGGATGGGCCGAAGTCCCGCCGCTAAAATGCCTGTCCCGCCGGCGTAAATTAAACCACCTACCTTACTGGCGGGACAAGGTGGCGCGGGCGGGCTCCGGGGTCCTGGGGGGGGGCGCGGGTCGATCTGGCCCTGGGGGGTGCCCCCACGGTGGCCTGGCCCGCGATCGGGGCCCACCGATCCGTGGGCAGGCCTGTGCCGTGGGGGCACTCTTTCCCTTCCGCCTCCGCCACGATCTCCACCAGAATCCCAGGTGGGGGCGAGAATCGCGCCCTACTGCCCCGTCGCTGGCTTCCCCATTCTCCGGTGCCGTTTTTCGGATGCCCGCGGGATCGCTGCCACGCCGGTCGGGGGACGTTGACAGCGCCCCCCCCCGACGATTCTCCGGGCCCCGATGAGCCGAGTGGCCGACGTGTTTGGCCAAGTCCCGCCGGCGTGGATTACTCAGCTCCCACACAGCGGGACCTGGAAGGTGAGTGTGCGGGGTTCGTCCTGGAGTGGGGGGCGGGGGGATCCGACCCCGGGGGTCCCCCACGGTGGCCTGGCCCACGATCGGGGCCTATCGAACGGCAGGCGGGCTGGTTCCGTGGGGGCCTACTTTACTCCACGCTGGGCCCCTGTAGGGCTCCGCCGTATTGCCCGGGGGCCGGCGTGGAGAAGGAAACCCCCGCGCATGCGCGGAAATACACCGACCGTTCTGCGCATGCGTGAACTTGCACGGGCCGTTCCGCGCCAGCTGGAGCTGTGGGGACCACTCCGGCGCCACCCTAGCACCCTAGGAAGGGGAGAATTCCTCACTTTCGGGTGCCATTGACGCCGGAGTTGTTGGCGCCGGTTTTCACGCCGGCATGGGGACATCGCCTCATTATTAGAGAACCCTGTCCCATGCCTAGCAAAGATGTCTTTGCATACTTTAATAACCATTGTGGATGTGAGATCATTCAGTTTCATGACTTCTGGAAAATTTGAATAATAGTCAATGACTAAAATGTAATCTCTGTCATATGAATGAAAGAGGTCGACACCTACTTTCACCCATGGTGATAAGGTGATGTCATGTCGCTGCAATTTTTCTTTGCACTGTTGACTTTGGTGTTTTTGGCAAGTAGTACAGGAAGTAATCATGTCTGCGATGTCTTGATTAATACCTGGCTAATAAATAGATTGCCTCGCTCTGCGTTTACATATCTCTATGTCTGGATGAAGTCTGCTTAGCATTTCTGACTTCATACTCTCTGGAATGACGATTCTGTCATTTCGCAGTAGAATAGGGCAGCACGGTAGCATAGTAGGGCAGCATGGTGGCATAGTAGGGCAGCATGGTGGCATAGTAGGGCAGCACGGTAGCATAGTGGATAGCACAATTGCTTCGCAGCTCCAGGGTCCCAGGTTCGATTCCCGGCTTGCGTCACTATCTGTGCAGAGTCTGCACGTTCTCCCCGTGTGTGCGTGGGTTTCCTCCGGGTGCTCCGGTTTCCTCCCACAGTCCAAAGATGTGCAGGTTAGGTGGATTGGCCATGCTAAATTGCCCTGAGTGTCCAAATTGCCCTTAGTGTTGGGTGGGGTTACTGGGTTATGGGGATAGGGTGGAGGTGTGGGCTTGGGTAGGGTGCTCTTTCCAAGAGCCGGTGCAGACTCGATGGGCCGCATGGCCTCCTTCTGCACTGTAAATTCTATAATAATAATACCATCTAATATCGTCAGTTCAGACAATATTCTCTGGTATTGTGGACAGTGACCTTTTGGCCATCCATTCTGCAAGTGGTGGTTTACTCTGGTCAAAGTGGCATCCTTCTGTGTCTCATCACATATCTGTTGAAGATTGTGATCGGATGCAGGAAATAATTCTTTAAACAATTGTAGATGAACATCACTGTCATTTTTTGATTCTCTTGGTGTGATCTCTGTGTCAATTGATCTGGACAGAGTGGCTGCTATAATTAACTCTT
Source organism: Scyliorhinus torazame (assembly GCF_047496885.1). Taxonomy (NCBI): domain Eukaryota; kingdom Metazoa; phylum Chordata; class Chondrichthyes; order Carcharhiniformes; family Scyliorhinidae; genus Scyliorhinus; species Scyliorhinus torazame. The sequence goes on along the minus strand of NC_092721.1, from coordinate 142,925,473 downwards.
TACCTGGCGCACAGATAAGGTTAAAATCATATCTACGCAGTTTCATCATGTTGTTGTCATCTAGGTGTCACATCATTAAGATTCTTGTCAATGATATTAACAAGTGGATGATGGTCTGTTTCCACAGTAAATTTTGGGTAGTCGAATACGTAATCCTGAAATTTGGTAATACCAGTAACAAGTCCGGGACACTCCTTCTAGATCTGGGCGTACTTACACTCAGTTGAGGCCATTGATCGGGATGCATAGGCTATGGGAACCCAGTTGTAGTGGACGTCCTGCTGTAACAAAATGGCACCAATGCCATTCTGACTGGCATCAATCAAAATTTTAGTGGTCAAATAATGTCAAGCTTCGGGCCTGGATCAGCTGTTTTTTAAGATCTAACCATTCTTCATTATGACGCTGAGTCCATTCAAACTCAGTGTTTTTCTTGATGAGCTGACGTAATACGGTAGTTTTGGTAGAAAGAGTTGATATAAATTTCCCGAGGAAGTTCACAAACCCTAGAAAGCGCAAAACAGCCTTCTTATCTTTCGGTTGTTGCGTTGTTTTAATGGCTTCAATTTTGTCATCATCGGGTATGATGCCATGAGCTGATACGTTGTCACCAAGAAATTTTAAAGATGAGATGGCAACCATGCACTTCGATTGGTTGAGTTTTAACCCAAACTTATGTGTCCTTTCAAAGACTTTTTAAAATCGAATCATGCGTTCTTCTGCTGTCGTAGACCAGATGATTATGTTATCAACATAAAAACAAACACCTTCAATGTTCTCTGTCATTTGCTCCATTATACGATGAAATATTTCTGAAGCAGAAATAATACCGAAGGGCATTCTATTGAAACAATACCTCCCAAAAGGTGCATTGAATGTGCAGAGGAGCTTGCTGGAGTCAGCAAGCTGCATCTGGCAAAATCCTTGAGATGCAACCAATTTGGTGAATATTGTGGCATTGGCCAATTTCTGAGGTGATTTCCTCTCGTTTAGGTATTGGGTAATTCTCCCGACGAATATTTTTGTTGAGGTCCTTCGGATCCATGCATATCCTAATGTCACCAGATGTTTTTTTCACACAGAGTAGGGAGCTCACCCAATCTGTTGGTTATGTCACTTTTGATATTATTCCTTGAGCTTGCAGTCTTGAGAGTTCAACTTTCAATCGTTCTCTGAGAGGTGCTGGCACTTGTCTCGGTGGATGTATCACTGGCGTGGCATCTTTTTTAAGAAGGCTTTTATATTGATATGGCAGTGTGCCCATGCCATGAAAAACATCAGGGTATTCTTTTAATAATTGTTGGATGTCATCTTCTATTGTAGATGTCTCAGAAGTATTCAGGAAGATTCTCTGAATCAGTAGTAAATCTTTACATGCCTGAGCACCCAGTAGCGAAGATCGGTGATCATCCACTATTTCAAACCTTAACTTTTGTGAATGTCCCTCTTGCTGGCATTTAGATAACACGAGCCATGCAAAATGATTTGATTTCCATTGTAATCTTTCAATGAACATTCCGCAGGTACTATGTCATAGTCACCTGTGATGGTAGACAAGTCTTTGGAGCTGAGAAGATTTTCTGAAGCGCCTGTATCTAATTTAAATGTTCTCGGCCAATTGTTGATACATACTGTTGTCATCCACTCATTACTAACGATGTTGACTTGTTGATTCTTTGTTGCTTGAAGAATTTTCTTAGTTGCGTGAAGAGCTTTCCTTGTTGCTTGAAGATCTGTCTTTTTTGCTTGAAGATCTGTCTTCGTTGATGCTTCAATCACTCCGACAAAGAAGGTATTTTCCAAGGAGAAAATGTCATCACCTTGGGTAAAATCTTGCGGTGAATTGATTTTTTTCATCTTTTTCATCTTCTTTCATGTTGTAATTCGTCTTGTGTGTAGGAGGGAGATACTTTGCCAAAGGCTGGCATTGAGAAGTATAATGATTCATCTTTGAACATCTCAAACCGCGTTTTCCAAAAGCTGGGCAGTTTCCCTTTAAATGGGCGTTGCCATATCTGTGACACGTCATCACCCTGTCGCCGTGACGCATCATTGACGTTCGCACCTGCGCAGACCTCTTTTGCCACGTCTCACATTTCTGTACGAAGTGTGCATGTCCCGAGTTGGAAAATGCGTGCGCTGGGTAGCTGCCGTCTTGAACATGCTTCTGTGCTGCCTGCGACATCATTTTTATTTTCTCCGCCTCGTGGTGGACTTTCGCACCTTTCTCTTTCGGATAAAACTCGAAGTATTGACTTTTAGTTTGTTCGCTGGAGATGCATTTTTCAACAGCAATTTTTAACGTGAGATCATTTTGACGTAATAAGGCTCCTCTTAAAGATTCATCTGTTATACCATGGACAATATGATCCCTCACTAGAGAGTCATGCAGATCATCATAATTACAGGTCTGAGGAGTTTTAGATCAGTTATGAAGTTGTTAACAGATTCTACAAGTTTTTACTCTCGCTTATGAAATCAAAATCGCTCTAAAGTTTTGTTTGTTTGTATTCTGCAGTGATCAAAGAATTTAGCGATTATGTGTTCAAATTTAATTTTATCTCCGCCTGCAGCAAAAATAAATGAGTTGTAGATTTAAATTGCCTGCTGTCCTGCTAGGGACAGAAGCAAAGCGATTCATCTAGCTTCTGAAGCAGTATTCAGATTACTAGTTTCCAGATAAAGCTGGAATTGTTGCTTAAACAGTCTCCAATTAAGATTAAGGTTACTGGTTGTCTTCAAATATCTGGGAGCTGTGGTGATATACATCACTGTAAGTACACAAAGGGTTAAATTACATACACTACACCTAGCTAGACACTAGAGGGAACACCAGAGACATGACACACAGACAGTCAACAAAAAGGTCAGTAAGATAGGACACTCCCAATGGGCAGTCACGATGCACACAGAGGTGACACTACCACAGGAGGGCATTACACCAACCCATATATGAGGACACTGCACACATGATCTTCCTCTTTCCAGTGGAGACTCTCAGTGAGTACAGACACAGGGTTGACTGAACGTCACTCCCACCACATGGATTGTAGCAGACTGGTTAGTCAGTCTGAGTAGCAGACTGATTAGTCAGTCTGAGTAGCTATAGAAGGATTAACAGTAGTGTCGAATCCAAGTAAGAGAATTGTTAATAGTTCAATAAACGTGTTGAAGCTATCTCCAAGTCTGAACCTTCCTTTGTCAGAGTGCACATCAAGGAAGCAGCTTATGCTACGACAAGAGCATAACAAAACATGGTTCCAGAAGTGAACTGTTAAATCCATATAGTTTCAACTCAGCGAACAGTGACAACCAGCAACAACAGCCAGGCAAGATGATGTTCAGGCTTCAGGTTCCGCAGCGGCTCAGGTGCCATGGAAATCTCTGTGAAAACTGGCGTTGGTTCAGGCAGAGATTCAAGATCTACCTGGTAGCGTCCGACCTAGATGGCGGGGCGGATGCAGAGTAAATAAAGCTTCTACTTACCATCGCGGGTCCAGAAGCAACTGAAATCTTCCAGACCTTCATACACTCAAAGGGGCAAAACAAGAGCGATTTTCAGGCAGTCCTGGACAAATTCCAAGAATTCTGCGAGGAACATACAAGAAGAAAAGGTAAAAGGCGCCAAAACTCACTGTGAGGTAAGCTTGCAGCAACGAACGGCAGTTTTGAATTGCAGCCATCTTGGAAAAGGTACTGCACATGCACAGTTGCGCGAAGAGTGCACAGAACGGGAAGGTCCATTTGCTCTTGCGCGAGAAGTTGCGCATGCGCAATTGCGGAAAAGGCCCCAAGTAAAGGAACAGCGATCTGCACATGCGCAATCGCTTCCTACACTCTACGTCACAAGTGTCATGACATCAGAGGCCCCCAGAGGCTCATTTAAAGGGGAAATTGCCCCAAAACACAAAAAAATAATTTTAAAGCCTCAAAACCAGATTCTTTCACCTGGGATGACAGCACAATGCCTGAAATTCGACCAGTAGCTGAAAGTAACCTCCGCAGAACCCTGCAACAAGCAGTTAGCACCGCCCAAAGAGATGATACAGTCCTTGAAGACTATTGACTCAGACCTTGAATTCTTCTTTGGACATCGCGAGCCCAATGCCAGCTCCGACATAAAACGTGATGATATGGTCTTGGAAGACAACGACTCAGACAAAGCTTTCACCTTGGGAGACTAACCCAGTATCAAATCCGAACCGCAACTAGACGTGTTGCACATTGACGACCCCGGCGACGAGTTCTTCGGATTCGGGAATCTTCAGCCCAGCATGTACAACATCCCGACTCATGAGTGCAGGATGATGCTGCGGCCTGACACCAAGAGACAGAGAGCGGTACAAGCCCACAGAGAGCGGCCTGCTGCCACACAGAGAGTGGTCCACACACCGTGTAGGATCCCCGACTCCACACAGAGAATGGTCCACGCACCGTGAAGGATCCCCGACTCCACACAGAGAGTGGTCCATGCACCACAAAGGGTCCTAGCCTCCACACAGAAAGCGATGAAAGACTCCACAGCGAGACAACTGCATGTCTCCACACAAGAAGTGACTCCAGTGATACAAGCCTCCACAGCGAGCTCGTGGACAGACTTCACGATAGAAGCAATGGAAGACTCCACAGCGCAGTCCTTGCATGAACAAGAAGTGATGACAGTTTCCACAGAGAGACCAATGCACAATTCCACACAAGGAACGCTGCAAGACTCCACAGAGGGAGTGACACAAGCCTCCACAGTGAGCCGGTGGACAGCCTCCACGATAAAAGCAATGCAGGACTCCAAAGTGTAGTCCTTGCATGACCAAGACCACGAGGGTCTAGCAACCTCCTCTGAGCAATCAGCAGCAGACAATGCAAGTCTGCCACGCTCAAGTGAACAACAGAAAGACTATGAAAGTCTGCCACGCTCAAGTGTACAGCAAGCAGACTCTGACAGTCTACCACGCTCCAGTAAACAAGAAGAAGACTCTGACAGTCTACCACGCTCAAGTGTACAGCAAGCAGACTATGACAGTCCACCCAGATTATTTGAGCCACCAGAAGAAGTCTCTGACGGTCTACCCAGCTCAAGTGAACGACACAAAGACACTGAGGCTCTACCCACTGTATGTGCAACAAGTGACGACGGCATCCCACTTCCCATACCAGATGTGCAACGTGACAGACCTCAGCTAGTGTGTACAGAGGCACTCGACAATCACAGTGAGACTACTGGTGACTCCGGTGACACCACGTTATTTCAAACCTCACTCACTCGAGCCTCTCCACAAGCAAATGCATTCCTGACTGTTTTGACTCCGGACGGGGCGCATCAAGAAGCCCAGAAGATGCAAGTGAACCTGAAATGACTCCGGATGGGGAGCGTCAAGAAACCAAAGCTGATTCAGGTGAACCAGAAAGGGCTCCAGACGGGGAGCATCGACAAACCAAATCTGACAGGTGAAACACACCAGACTTCAGACGGGGAGCATCGACAAGCCAAAGCTGATTCAAATAAGCCGGACATGACTCCAGATGGGGAGCGCCGCAAACTCAGTGACGGCACGCTCAAGGAGACAGCAGATGCCACAAAACACGCCAACACGATTAACTGTGTGAAGGACTCGTATTATCCGCAGAGTGTGGTCCTTGAGCGGAGCAAACATGGCAACAAAACCAACCGCAACAACAACATCAAAGACAATAGCAAGAAGCGTACCAAAGGCAACAACGTCAACAACAAGCACGACAAAAACAACACCAATGGAACTACGACTGGTACGACATGGTACAACTCTGTAAATGAGGGACACTGTTACTGCTCAGCTCAGTACAATGACATACCATGGCAGGACGATGCATCTTACCAATTCACGTTTGCTGCACTACCAACAGGCAACCTGGCTTTCAGGACAGATGCCATCAAGAATTACCACCACAAGCATCGAAAGAAGAAAAAAAGAGTCCAAATCCGACGACGAAGTAATTTGACCACTTCTTGGTTCCTTCAGCACAGGGACACTGATGGTGTTAACAATGCAATGCCACCATCAACATCACCAACTCACCAACCAAACAAGAAAGCCACTCGACCATAATAATTAATGAACTTTGGACACATGCATATGATTTGGACTTATTGTTTAATGATCACTATTGTCATAACTTGTACAGAGTATCACTCATCTACCTGGTTTGTTCAATTTTCTTTAACACTGTACAGAAAATACAGTGCATCACTGTAAGTACACAAAGGGTTAATGTACATACACTACACCGAGCTAGACACTAGAGGGAACACCAGAGACATATGTCATGCGAGAGTACCTTTAAGACATGGATGTTTAAGCAATGTACCTTTAAGAAAACAGTGATGTCAGAGAGTGGGTGGAGCTGAGGTCAGGTCAGCCATTTTGCAGTTTAGTTTTGCAGTTTGAAAAGAGCTTGGGAGTGTCTGTGTTTTGCAGTGAGCTGGATCTCTGCCACGAAAGACTATCTCTGGATCATTTGGGTGATTTAAACTCATAATAGTAAAGCCTTCAACCTGATGTGATTCTGTTTAAAGGTGTTAAGTCTCTTGGAAGTTTGAAGGAACATTTTGAGGAATTATTTACTGTTGCAATATTTTCAGAGTTATCTTTGAAGTAAGGGGTGTTATGAGATCCAGTGTTTATTTAAGATGTTAAGTTGAGTTCATGGAATAAATATTGTTTTGTGTTTAAAAACCCACGTGTCCATAATTGTAATCCCACACCTAGGGAACAAGCCGTGTGCTAGGAAAAGCAACAAATACATTAAAGGGGGAGGTTGGTTGAACTCCAAGATACATTTTGGGGTTCTGAAAACGCCTCGCCCATAACAATTGGGGGCTCGTCCGGGATAAAAGTCTATCTATTGGATTGGCTATTATGAACTTAAAGACAGTGAAGGATTATTGCTTTTTCAGTGTGGTATTTTAGTTTAAGTGGGAAGAGTGTTGTGAACAATGGCTCTTTCAGAGGCTCAGAAGTTTTTGGGGTTGGACGCAGTAACACGTGATACCTGACGGACAGAGACTAAAAACAGACTGTTAGGTTTGGCAAAAGCATTGCAGTTAACACTGCCTAGCAAAATACAAAAAGGTGAAGTACTTAACGCGGTATCTGCACATTTACGTTTGCCTGTGATACATTCTGACTCATTAGAAATGGCAAAGCTCCAGTTGCAGATTAAGCAATTTGAACATGAAAAAGAATTAATGCAACTTGAACATGAAACAGAATTAAAGCGGCTTGAATATGCAATGAGAGAAAAAGAAAGAGATAGAGATAGGGAGGAAAAAGAAAAGGAGAGAGAAGAAAGAAACAAAGAAAAAGATCGCGAGGAAAGGGAAAAAGAGAGAGTTTGAACTTCGTAAAATGGCTCTGAAACATGAAAATCAGTTAAAATTGGCAGACGCAAGGGGGCACGTACAGTTGGAGGAGATGGATGAGAATAATGAGACAGCACGTCATAGTCGAAGACGTGTTGGGGATCTATTTAAACATGTCCAAGCATTGCCAAGGTTTGACGAGAAGGAGCTAGACGCCTTTTTCATTTCATTTGAGAAGGTAGCTAAACAAATGCAATGGCCACAGGACATGTTTGTATTACTGATTCAAACAAAGCTGGTAGGTAGGGCTAGTGAAGTGTTTGCATCACTACCGGAGGAGGTATCTGGAACGTATGCGGAGGTGAAGAAATCCATCTTAAGTGCGTATGAGCTAGTGCCTGAAGCTTCCAGACAAAGGTTTAGAAATTTAAGGAAAGAATTTGGTCAAACATACATGGAGTTTGAAAGGCTCAAACAGAGTAATTTTGATAGGTGGATAAGGGCTTTGAAAATAGATCAAACGTATGAAGCTCTCAGAGAAATTATACTTTTGGCGGAGTTTAAAAATTCAATTCCTGATGTAGTGAGAACTCATGTTGAAGAACAGAAGGTTAAAACTGCGAGATTAGCAGCAGAAATGATAGATGATTATGAATTAGTTCTTAAATCAAGGATTGGTTTCCAACATCAGTTTCAGCAGGTGAGGGATAGAAACTGGGGACATGAGAAATACTCAAGTGGTAAAGGTAAAGGTGATCTGATGGGAGATAATAAAGAGCGTGTACCTCAGATTAAAAAAGAAACCCAGGAGGGTGGAAAAGAAATGAAAAGTTTCAAATGTTTTCACTGGAATAAACTAGGCCATGTAAAGTCACAGTGTTGGTGGTTGAAGAAAAGCACTGGAAAGGCTGATGTGGTAAAACAGTGGGATTTGTTAGAGTGGTAAAGGAAAACCCAAGGGAAGCGAAGGAGGTGCAAATGATTCTACAGCCTGTTCAAGAAGTAATCGTTAAGAAGGTGCCAGATGTATTTAAAGAATTTACTTGTGTGGGTAAAGTTTACTCATGTGTATCAGGAGGAGCAGGTAAAGAAGTCACAATTCTAAGAGATACAGGGGCTAGTCAGTCTTTATTGGTAAGAGATGAGGAATTATGTAGTTTGGGAAGAATGTTGCCAGAAAAGGTGGTGATATGTGGAATTCAGGGTGAGAGGAGTAGCATTCCATTATATAAGGTAAGGTTGGAAAATCCAGTGAAGAGTGGTGAAGTGGTAGTAGGAATAATAGATAAACTATCTTGTCCAGGAATACAGTTTATCTTGGGTAATGATATAGCTGGACCGCAGGTGGGAGTGATGTCTACTGTGGTTGATAAGCCAGTGGAAAATCAGACAACTGAAGGGTTGAAGGACGAATATCCTGGGATTTTTCCGGATTGTGTAGTAACAAGGTCGCAAAGTCACAGGTTAAGACAAGAGTAGAAATTAAAGAGTGAAGATGAAGATGAAGTGCAATTATCAGAAACGATTTTTGATCAGATGGTTGAAAAAGAACAAGAACAGGTGGAGGATGAAGCGGATATATTTAGTCCAGAAGAATTGGCGGTGTTACAACAGAAAGATGTAGAAATAAAACGGATATATCAGAAAGCATATACGGCAGAGGAATCTGAGAGTATACCAGAGTGTTATTACTGTAAAAGTGATGTCTTGATGAGAAAATGGAGACCTGTACATATGCAGGCAGATGAAAAGTGGGCAGAAGTTTATCAAGTAGTATTGCCGGTAGGGTATAGAAAGGAGGTGTTGCGAGTTGCACATGAGGTACCTGTGGGAGGTCATTTGGGAATAAGGAAAACTCATGCTAAAATCCAGAAACAATTTTATTGCACTGGACTACATAAAGATGTAGTTAAATTTTGTCAATCATGTCACACATGTCAAGTGATAGGGAAACCTCAAGCAGTGATAAAACCAGCACCCTTAATACCCATTCCAGCATTTGAGGAACCTTTTACGAGAGTCCTAATTGATTGCAGAGGACCGCTTCCTAAAACAAAAAGTGGGAATCAATATCTTTTGACGATAGGGGATGTGTCTTCTAGGTTTCCAGAGGCCATTCCAGTACGTAATATTATAGCTCACAGGATTGTGGAGGAGTTACTTAAATTCTTTACTAGATATGGACTACCCACAGAAATTCAATTGGATCAAGGATCACATTTTATTTCAAAGTTATTCAAAGAAGTTATGGATAGCTTAGAAATAAAACAATTTAAATCAACAGCGTACCATCCAGAATCGCAGGGAGCATTAGAAAGGTGGCATCAGACATTAAAGACAATGTTGAGGGCGTATTGTCAAGATTATCCAGAGGATTGGGATAAAGGAATCCCATTCGTACTGTTTGCAATTAGGGATGCACCTAATGAGTCTACAAAATTTAGTCCTTTTGAACTAATTTTTGGTCATGAGGTAAGAGGACCACTTAAATTGATTAAGGAAAAATTGGTGGGTGAGAAATAGGAAATTACACTATTGGATTACGTGTCAAATTTTAGGGAACGATTAAATAGAGCAGGTGAATTGGCTAGACAACATTTGAAAGTTGCACAAAATGTGATGAAATGGGTAGCGGACAAGAAATCCAAAGTTCGTAGTTTTGCCAGTAGGGATAAAGTTTTAATGTTGTTACCAGTGGTAGGTGAACCTTTAAGAACTAGGTTTTGTGGACCGTATCAAATTGAAAGGAAATTAAGTGAGGTGAATTATGTGGTAAAAACACCAGCTAGAAGGAAAACTCACCGAGTACGTCATGTGAATATGCTTAAAAGGTACTTTGAAAGGGAAGGAGAGAAAAAGGAGGTTTTGATGATTCTAACTCAAAGTGACGAACCAAAGTTACCTTCCAGAGGAAAAACGAACTGACCTGATATCACATGGGCAAGTTTGTAGAGATAAATTGGGAAGTACTAAAATGGCTATTCATGATGTAGATGTGGGAAATGCTGTTCCTATCAAACAACATCCATATAGACTTAATCCTTTAAAATTGGCACAGGTTAACAGAGAGATTGAGAGTATGCTCCGAATGGCCTCCTTCTGCACTGTAAATTCTATGAAATTCTATGCTGAAGAATGGCATAATTGAAGTGGGTTGCAGCCAATGGAGCTTACCCATAGTGATGGTACCTAAAACAGATGGTACCCAACGGTTGTGTGTGGACTATAGAAAGGTGAATGCAGTCACAAGAACGGACTCTTACCCTATCCCACGTTTGAAGGATTGCATTGAGAAAGTGGGACAATCTGCTTTTATTTCCAATTTCCAGACATTGAAAGAACATTTAAAACATCGTATGGAGTTCTTTGATCGACTTCAGGTGGCGGGGTTGGTGATGACCCTAGCCGAAAGTGAATTTGGAGAAGCCCGAATCACTTTCCTTGCGAAGTTTCCGATACTTTCAAGACAAAGGGAAATAATGCAATCTCTTAGCATGAATGAGTTTGATCGAACCTTTGTGCAAAAGATTTGTAGCGTGGTTTCTCCACTGATGGACTTGCTAATGAAACGTCAAAAATTTCAATGGACAGCGGACTTTCAATAGGCATTTGACTGCCTGAAAGCTGTGATCACCAATGTTCCTGTATTGGAGAATTGCAAGGAGCTCTGTGGTCAGATTGAACTAAAGTACCTGATTCTAAAGAGAAATGCCGAGGAGTAGAGGAATGGATGGATCGTGCAGAGACATTGTTCAAAGACACTGTCAATCGAGAAGGATTTTAGTTGGAGGAAGAAGAACGAAGAAAAATGGACTATATTATTATGCCTGTTTGACTGTGTTGTTTTCTTTAAATGAAAATGTATATTTACTGTGTACATTTCTTAGTGGATGGTGCAAAAAGTGAAAAATGAAACCATCTTGAAGTTGATGGTATATTTTTTTTCTTGGGGGGAGGTGTCATGTGAGAGTACCTTTAAGACATGGATGTTTAAGCAATGTACCTTTAAGAAAACAGTGATGTCAGAGAGTGGGTGGAGCTGAGGTCAGGTCAGCCATTTTGCAGTTTAGTTTTGCAGTTTGAAAAGAGCTTGGGAGTGTCTGTGTTTTGCAGTGAGCTGGATCTCTGCCATGAAAAACTATCTCTGGATCATTTGGGTGATTAAACTCATAATAGTAAAGCCTTTAACCTGATGTGATTCTGTTTAAAGGTGTTAAGTCTCTTGGAAGTTTGAAGGAACATTTTGAGGAATTATTTACTGTTGCAATATTTTCAGAGTTATCTTTGAAGTAAGGGGTGTTAAGAGATCCAATGTTTATTTAAGATGTTAAGTTGAGTTCATGGAATAAATATTGTTTTGTGTTTAAAAACCCACATGTCCATAATTGTAATCCCACTCCTAGGGAACAAGCTGTGTGCTAGGAAAAGCAACAAATACATTAAAGGGGGAGGTTGGTTGAACTCCATGATACATTTTGGGGTTCTGAAAATGCCTCGCCCATAACACATGACACACAGACAGTCAACCAATAGGTCAGTAAGATAGGACACAACCAATGGGCAGTCACGATACGCACAGAGGTGGCACTACCACAGGAGGGCATTGCACCAACTCATATATAAGGACACTGCACACATGATCTTCCTCTTTCCAGTGGAGACTCTCAATGAGTACAGACCCAGGGTTGATTGAACGTCACACCCACCACGTGGATTGTAGCAGACTGGTGCGTCAGTCTGAGTAGCTATAGAAGGATTAACAGTAGAATCAAATCCAAGTAGGAGAATTGTTAATAGTTCAATAAACGTGTTGAAGCTATCTCCAAGCCTGAACCTTCCTTTGTCAGAGTGCAAATCAAGGAAGCAGCTTATATTACGACAAGAGAAAAACAAAACAGGAACCTGCACTTCATCCATCGATAATCGATCCGTAGTCGGGGGTTCAGTTTCTGCGATGACTTCACCAGTCGAATAGTCGGTATCGGAACTTATCTTCTTTCTTTGAATTTACTTACTCAGATTTCTTAAAGCTTATTCTGACTTGGTAGCATGTTATATTACAATATATATATTACTCTTTTTGTCCAGCCGAGTTGTTGAAATATAAATGTAGTCTTCCAGTGATGATAAAGTAATTTAATGAGTAATATAAAATAATTTTGTGATTTATTTTTACTTAACATTAAACTAGTAAACAAACAAATAACTGTAGATTAAAGTATTAAATAAAATAATGTTAAATACTGATATCTATTAACTACTTCTCTCTAGCTCTGTAGTCTCTGCACTCCAGACATTCTCTCCACAAGGAAAGAGTGGGGGAACTTTTATATAGGTCCTGATAGTGTGGCCATCTAGTGTTTAGTTTAGTTGCCTGTACTAGCTTAACATAGTCGATCATGTATTACTACATACAGAGATCACTACATACGCATTCTGAAATCCCATTCCCCCCTCATGCTTCCTGTGTGAAGTGCAAGCTGCAGATGGAGCAACCATGGACTCCTGCATTTCCATCTCACCCCACATTTCCCCTTCTGCATTTTTGCTTTCAAGCCCTTAAGGATTATCTCCTGGCTAGTCAGTGCTGCATCACCATGAAAAGTGAGAGCAATACTTAACCTCTGATGAAGAAACACTGTTAGTTAATCTGACTATCACAGCCACAAGCTCACTTTACTGACCCTCTGAGTACTTTAGAAGGCAGTATAGATTCAGCATCAGCATTTGGTGAGTCACCAGATCAAGACTGGTGGTTGGGGAGGGGGTAGGTAGTTCATGTGCTAGCTCATGGGAGGGCAAGGTTGCAGAAGAACTCTGTTACTGGGGACTCAGGTGAGGACTTTGGATGTACAGGATAACACTGGAGGGTGTATGCTTGGTGCATTGGCAGGCCTTCCACAGAGTGTCTACTTACACTCTCAAGGTGTGTAAAGGAATCCCTCTCCAACTTGGCACAGGGCTACATGCAGATCTTGCAACCAATCCTTTCCAATGAGGAAGTGGTGGCCAACTCCATGGCAGCATGTGTGGACAGCATGGTGCAGCATCTGGTGGCCAACGTCTCAGTTTCCACTGCAGCACAGGCAGAAGTCATGAGATCCATAATTTCTGTCCTGCAAATCTGGCTCGATGCCACTCAGGCTGCTACGATCAAGGCTGTGATACCATTGCTCAAATGGGTTTGCAGGGTCTCACAGCAGTCTCGCAATCTGTTCTCCGACAGATTACTAACGTTGCTGAGGTGCTGCACTGTGGAGGTGGTAGTGGCTCTTGTGGAGACTAAATCTGCTGTCCTCTCTCAGGATGACAGCATTCATCCTCCCACCACTCCCACTCTGCCATTACCCTTACTGTTCCCTGTTAGCCAGCCTGCTCAGTCTACTGCCAGCCAGGCCAAGGTAGTGCAATCCAAAGCTGGGCACTCAAGTCCCAGAATTTCCTGTGGACATTATGCCAGGCCATCTGCAGTCACCCCACTGAAAAGCAGCAGGCCTCCAAAGCCATGCTACAGCCACTGGAGTAGCAAGGCACCAGGACAGGCGACTACAGAAGACAGGAGATACATGGTTGAATAATCCAGTTTTGTATGTCTTATTGAAACTGATGTTGAATAACGTTATCATGGAAATTGTGTTCTGGTGGATTTTAATCCATGGTTCGTTGTGGATTGATTGAAAGGTGGGTAATTGTGGGATAGCTGTGATATGGGGTTGACAAGGGAATTGGAGTCTGAACATCCCACTCATGGGCAGCTGATCCAGAGTGACACTGCAAACCTTGTTGCTTCCTTTTCCAACTTCTCCTACTCCGCCTGAGGTACTTTCCGAAGGCCTAGTGATGAATGAGCCATGAGCCAGGTGTAGAGCTGGTGTCCTTGTCAGCTTCCACCAGTTCTTAGTTGTTGCTTCATCGATAACAGCCCCAACTGGCTGCCATAGAATGAATTTGGCTTTAATAATAATAATAATAATAATCTTTATTGTCACAAGTAGGTTTACATTAACACTGCAATGAAGCTACTGTGAAAATCTTCTAGTCGCCACATTCTGGCTCATGTTCAGGTACATGGAGGGAGAATTCAAAATGTCCAAATTCCCTAACAGCACATCTTTTGGGACTTGTGGGAGGAAACCGGAGCACCCGGAGGAAACCCATGCAGACACAGGGAGAATGTGCAGACTCCGCACAGTGACCCAAGCCAGAATTGAACCTGGGACCCTGAAGCTGTGAAGCAACAGTGCTAACCATTGTGCTACCTTGTAGTAGTATGGCAGGCATTCACCAATCGGATCTTCTGGACATGGGTGCATACCAACTGTGCATTCATCAAGTGCTAGCTCATGCAGTTCAGTTTCACCTCATTCTTAATATGTGGGCCCAAAGAGCCACATAGCTGCAGTAGAGGAAGCCCACTAGCCTGGCAAAGTCAAGTGCCCAACACCCCCCTGCTTCCTCCAAGTAATGGTGAAGACTTGAGGTTCCCTTTCCTTTGATACAGGGCCTCTATCACTCCCAGATGCAGTGATGCATAATGAAATACTGCAAATGTGTCACCTCTTCCAACCTGGAGGGACTCACTGGTGTAAAAATTGAGGACCACAGTGATCTTCAAGGCCATTGGCAGCACTGTCCTCACCCTGCAGTGAGTTGTCTGCTTAAGGCAGTAGCACTGTTTAGTCACCACCTCCTTGATGAGTAGAAGCCACCTCAGATACTGCCACAGGCTGAGGTTGAGGTAGATGAAGAAAACCCCTAGTGGGTTGAAAGCCCTGTTACACCTCCCTATGCCCACAGCTTTCCTTCTCTGCTGTCTGCTCAGCATCCCTGAATATATACCCTCTGTTAATGAGAGTAGGGTTCTACTGCCAGGCCTTCAAACTCCTTTAATCATTTTCCTAAAGTTGATCAGCACTTCCTTGTGAATCCAAACTCCTTTAATAACACTGAATACAGTAATTTCACTGCCAACAGCAAAGGAAAGTCAAAAGCACTTCACCTTGACGTCCTATTGAAGTAAGGGCAGCACGGTAGCATAGTGGTTAGCACAATTGCTTCACTGCTCCAGGGTCCCAGATTCGATTCCCAGCTGGGTCACTGTCTGTGCGGAGTCTGCACGTTCTCCCCGTGTGTGCGTGGGTTTCCTCCAGGTGCTCCGGTTTCCTCCCACAGTCCAAAGTTGTGCAGGTTAGGTGGATTGGCCATGCTAAATTGCCCTTAGTGTCCAAAATTGCTCTTAGTGTTGGGTGGGGTTACTGGGTTATGGGGATAGGGTGGAGGTGTGGCCATGGGTAGGGTGGTCTTTCCAAGAGTCGGTGCAGACTCGATGGGCCGAATGGCCTCCTTCTGCACTGTAAACTCTCTGATTCTATGGGAGTTTCTCACACTAGACCCATGTGCAGTTGGTAATGTTTAGGGAGGGTGTTAACAGAACTTGCAAGGTTCAACATTGGAGGTCATGTGCCAAGTTAGTGTTGAACACCTTTTGATATCCTGATCTGCCCACTCTGCACGATTCTGGAGCCCTAATGCCATGGCCATTTTAGTGCCCTTCCAGTCAATGCCACACTCAAAGTGGTTGGAAGCATTCTGTATAACATTTTTAAGAGTTTCGGCCTTCTGTCATGTTGGTAGTAATGGAGTTAGGCATCAAACATTTGCAGCAATGTTTTAATGTAGTCACCAATTAGTGGGAACTCTCAGTTGGTAGTATTTGTTTGAAAGAGACTGTATGTTTTTGGCCTGTACGTCCCTCTTTCATGTGATTTCTTTATCTCAAATTCATTTTGCCTGATTCGTTTTTCAGCACTGAATTAAATCTATAAATGCACCAATTGCCCACATTTTGTGTGTGTGTCTACAAAAGAGTCTACAGGTGAATGAGCGATAATTAGGTTGCATTTAGATAGGTACAGTAATGTTAAGACACTGAGGAGTTTTATTGCACAGTTACTTGGGAGAATGTATTGAGATTGTTGACACAGTTTTGCACCCCTTGAGACCAATGTTCATTTTCAGGATTCTTTTTATGCTACCGTTAATTATGATTGTTAGAAAAACCTAACTTGTTGTTTTTCCAGTACAGTAAATGATTATTTCACTTAGAGTTGTAAATTAGTTATCGTGGTCAAAGTGCCAGCTCCAGAAGGCGACAATACTATACAAATTCCAACATATCATAAATCGAGATGAAACTCAAATCTTCCAGGGGCTGAGCCTTTGCCAATTTCTAGCAATTGTGCCCTCCAATTTAATGATCTTTGTTTCGCTTAAATGATTTTGGACACAAAACAGCGAGTGCTGCCAAATCCCTGGTGGGTCCACTTCTTGTGCATACCAAATAAGCTCCGTAAAATTCCACAGCCTCTACTCTACTGTGGTTCGTCTTGCCTGCTGCGCTACTGCAAAGACAACTAACCCTCGTCACCCACATGGCTTGAATTACCTAAACAAACTGTAAACTCTCATGGTTGTATTTTGTTATTCTTACACTGTCGATAGCTAAAGGAACTTGGTACAAATCTACTGTACAGCCTTATATACAAGTTATTCCAAGGCTGCCTTTCTGACATCAATCAGTTTTTCTTTATTAAGGAACTTTCCGCAGGCCTACTACAGATTTACTTCAATAAATTACATATGAGTTGATCAAAGGAGCTGTGTTCTTTGCTGATTAAATCGTCACACACGGTGCTCTTATCTGATATCAACATTATAGTGGCTGGCACAGATTTAAAAGATTTCTACTGGTTCTGGTATTGGATATGCTGGTAGTGGGTTGTTGCTTCACAAGCTCTAACTTTTTTTTCTTTCATGCATGTTAAGTTTGTACATTGGTCAACCAAAATGTCCTTTCATGGCTCCATAATGAAGGTAAATTGATGCATGGCTAATACCAAGATGAAACCTACAGTTTATACCACAAATAAAATGTATCAGAACAGACTGAAGCAGTCAACCATGGTACCAGTCTGTCACTAACGGAATAAGTATACGATTTTGATGACTTCATGCACCAGGTGTTGGGCATAGTGGGGGAGGTATGGAGTGATTGGATCTTTTATTGTGTGCAGAAATTGGCTGCTCAGTTTGTTTGTGTGTTGTTACCATGACATAATATGCACACAAGTGCCAGACAAGAAATAAATTGGTAGCTTCATTGGGGCATCCGCATTGCACACCGTGGTCCCAGTTTAATATGTTATAATTGTGGCACACATTTTCAGTATAAAGGAGTTGATTTTTGGCAGATGCGCACAGTAAAAACAAAACACAAGTTAGTAGTTGTTTGCACTGAAGCCGCACAGTATGTACTTTCCACTCCTTTGTTCTTGATCAATCAGGCACTATATCTGAATAAGCTGGAACTGATACATTTGGCAGAGAGAGGCAGAGAGAGTGTTTCTATGGCTGTCCAATGGCTGGGAACATAGATGCTGTGAAACAGGCCGCAGTCTGGTAGAATGTGAGTTTGTACCAGTGATTCCAGCATTGAGTGGCACATAAAGCAGCTGGTTAACTCAGTCAATTATACTTACTGCATAAGGATGTAAGAGAGGAAGGGAGACATTACAGTGAAAGCTGTGGTCATGTAAAATCAGACAGATAATTGATTAGTGTCAGAATTTTTTAAAATTAGTTTCTGTGACAAAGTAGCGTTAATATTCGAACTTTGTAAAGTGAGGAACATCCTCAGGCAAAGCTGCGTCTCTTTCAATGCTTTTGAGGCAGTTTTATTTTACAAAAAGAAACAGTGCCTTGTGCCCCATTACTATTCACAAATATGTCACAAATTGCAGCAGATAAGAGCAGATCTAATAGTTTTCACTGGCACAGAATGTGAATATTTAACACTGTACCATGCGCAGTGTGAAACAGATTGTGCTGGTGAAAATTAGCCCAGTCCCTCCATTGAGCTAAAGCAGTTGCTAGTCTCAATTGCTTTTCTGTGGTGTTCAGCATTAATCTTGGTATCTTTCTTTTAGCATGATCCCCTTCAATTCTCTTCCGACATATTGCACGTCTCACTTAGATCAGAGTCAATTAAATGAACCCCAAGATTCATCCAGAGTTGCTGCATTGCGATGGAGGTGAACACATGCAAAGGTTTGTAGGTTGGATCTGAGATTGATAGTTTTTATAGAAACAACTGGTACACCTTCCAAAATAACGTAATGCTTGTGTGCTTGAGAATCACAGATCGAAAGGATTTCCTGGCTGCAGTGTGGGAGAAGACGCAGTGGCCAATCAGGATGGATACACCAATCTCAGAAAAATAATATGTTAATGATAAAGCGGTTAATAGCCTTTCGGATATTTAAATGTACCATGTCGATTGCTATGTTTCAGCACGACAGTATCATTCCAATGCAGCAATGGGAGTTTACAACGGTGATCTTACACACAAGGAATACCATTTCTCCCTGGAGATGTTTTTAATTTTGGTTTCAGTGAATCGATACCCAACCAGCAGAAACAAGAGGTTGTGACAAATTCCCCTCCCCTCCCCCCTCCCCACCTACGCCGCCTCACTCCAGTTGGTTTACACCAAGTGGCTAGGGTTAAATTAATCTCAGAGTTTTCTCATACAGGTATCTGAGATATTAAGAACAAGTCATGTTGCACCATCTTCTCACTGTCGATGGTAGAGCTACACTAACAACCAGCCAAGAACAGATTTCCTCTGATATGGTTGATACCCTATTCAGGGGGAGTACTTGGAGGGTACTTGCTTAATTGGACAAGGTTAGAGTATGAAGGAAGCCTTTGATCCGTTTCTCACCTGATACATGAAGTATAACCCACACAGACCCTATTTCATGTGTTGAAGCCGTTTACTCATTTCAAACAATGGCCTTGTTAAACCTTCAAATGCTATGCAAGTCAGAGTAAGCTTTATATATTTATGTGCTGGCCGCACATATCAAAAGTGCTGGCAAACTAATCAGCAGGTTCTGCACATTTTCTGTAGTGAGCACCCATCAACCAAAGTCCACCCAAATACCTGCCACACACTCTTAGAACAGGAATCTCAAAGAGTAAATTAATAACATCTACCCTATAAATGACCAGTCAGCTGTAATCAGTAGACTTTTTTCTGAACCAGTAATACACTGAGATTGTTTGGTGCCCATTTAAAATAAGCACTGATTTAATATACCCACAGCCCTTTTGCAGATTGTGTTCTGAAAGTGTCTGCCGCTTTCTGCAGGGGTTTGTTTTTCTGCAGTGCTTTTGCTCGTCCGTTTGCTGCTGTGTGGTGAGGCGCAGTTCTAATGTGTGTAATACCGTCGAGAGCGCTGAAGATTTGAAACTCAGCACTTGTGAATATGGTCTCATTGTCCGATGCCATGACTTCAGGTAATCCGTGAAAAGCATTGGCATAATCTTCCGATGGTAGCATGCAATTAGGTGACTTCATCTCAAAACTCCATTCCGAGTGTGCATCAATCACGAGCAAAAACATTGTGTCCAGGAATGGACAAACATTATCGATATGGATTCATACCCATGGCCGGGCAGGCCATTCCCAAGGGTGCAGCGGGGCTGTAGCAGGCAACCTTTGTTGAATTTGGCACTGTTGATAGTGCTTGACTAGCTTCTTTGTATCAGCTTCAATACCAGGTCACCACACGTAACTCCTGGCACGCATCTTCATCTTCGAGATGCCAGGATAAGCACTGTGTAATTCAGTTGTGCAGCTCTCTGCCTGGTAAGGAATGACTAATCCTGCTCCCCAGAGTATGATACCATCCTGACAACTCAATTAATTCTTGCAGGTAAAGAATGGTTTGATTTCCTGAGAAACTGGCCCATTTACCCACTCTATAAGTATTCTGTCTCTCACTTTCGGCAGAAGTGGATCTCGATTGGTCCAGTTCCTGATCTGTTTCACCGAGATTGGCATTGTGTCCAAAAAATGTAATGCCATGATGATTTTTTTGTGATACTGAAGTATAGGTGATACTTTAATGCAAGGGCAATCGGTTCAGAGCATCCGCATTCACGATGTGTCCCCCAGGTCAGTGCTTGAACGTATATTCATAGGTGGACAGATTTAACGGCCATCGATAAATTCTTGCGGAGGCAATCTGTGGGATAACCTTGTCCTCTTTGAAGAGACCCAAGAGTGGTTTGTGGTCAGAAATGGTGGTAAAGTGTCTGCCATGTAAGTATTGGTGGAATTTCTTGATGCCAAAGACTATTGATAATCCTTCCTTCTCAATTTGTGAGTAGCCTTTTCTGGCCTATGAGTGGGTTCTTGTCACATGTCCTAATGGCCTTTCAGAGCCGTCGTCCATCTCATGGGACAACACCCCACCAACACCATATCAGAGGCATAGCAGATAAACATCTCTTTAGATGGGTTGAAGTGTACTAACGGCTTTGAGGGATGCAGCAATTTCATTATTCTGTTGCAAGCTTCCTCCTGGGGAGCCTTCCAAGACAAATAAGGGTGTTTCTTTAGCAGAATATGCAAGGGGCCAATATCGTTGATATGTTTGGTAAAAATACGTCCGTAGTAGTTTACCATCCGCCAAAAAGATTTGAGTTCAGTTGTACTTGTGGGGGCAGGCGCATCCTTTATCGCGTTGACCTTGTCTTCAATGGAGCATAATCCTTGTGTATCTACACAGTGCCTCATGTAGGTCACTTCAATGGCTTGAAAGGTGCGCTTCTCTTTCTTGAGGCGAACTCCAGACTCCTGTAATCTTTTTAACACCTCCTGTAAGTTTGATAGATGCTCGGCTTCTGTCGATCCAGTAATAAGGACATCATCAAGGTATACTACAACCCGCAGTAGCCCCTGTAGCAGACATTCCATTGTTATTTGGAATATTGCATTAGTCAAAGACACGCCAAAAGGCAGGTTCATGTACTGGAATAAGCCTTTGTTCGTGTTTATCGTGACATACCCCCAGGAAGTATCATCCAATTCAAGTTGCTGGTATGTGTGACTCATATCCAGCTTTGTGTAAGATTGGCCTCCTGCCTGCAGTGCATACAGGGCTTCAATTCTCAGGATTGGCTGTTTATCCAGCTTTGGAGCCTGATTAACTGTGAGTTTATAATTGCTCCAAATGCGGATGGTCATGTCCGGTTTCAATATGGGGGCCATAGGTGCTGCTCATTCCAAGAACCGAAATAGCTGGATAATGCCTAATTATCCAGCTCTGGATCCACATATATCTTATAGCCCTCTGATTTTGCCTGATTCACCACAGAAGACCAGTTCGAGCAGTCCCCCTTCCCACACTTGAAAAATCTCGGCCCAATTCAACTTGATTTTGTTAAACCAATGGCAGCCAAGTAGGCTTAGTCCTTCACCTGTCACTATTATCACTGGGAGCTGGGCAGACTGTTATCCAAAGCTTACAGGCATTGTGGTGCCTTTTATTTTGTTGGTTCCCCGTATAAGTCTTCAACTTGGTAGAAGTGCTCTTTCGGTTTAATGGTTGAACGTCCTCTTTTAGGGGCTGAAATCTCGCCCAACACACTGGTTGATGCCCCTGTAACCACTTCCATCTTAAGAGGCTTCCCGTTTACCCGGAGCATTACAGCAACAGATTCTATCTTGCCTGTTTTTAGATTAAACATAATGTTGAATACCAGGTTCACAGGTGCTAAGCTCTTCCACATTGTATCCTTGTAAGATCTTAACTGATCGATTACACGGTGAGCCTGACTTTGCTCTGCACTGTTTTATCAAAGTTCTTCTTTTTTGACAATAAAAATACTCAGACTCCTTAAACCAATATGATTCAGGAGCATCGTTGCCTCCACATCGGTAACATTCTGCTTTAAGCATTGTCATAATATACACCAGTATATCATGGTGCAGACACACACTGATGGACACACAGTGGGACCAATCAACACACACACCACCGCAGCCAATCACCAGTGAGAGCAGACGCACTATAAAGACAGGGGGCATCAGAGTTCCCGCTCATTTGAGTTGCAGCTAGCTAGGAGGACAGAGCTCACAGTCTGCAACACAAACATTCACCATGTGCTGAGTGCATCGACTGGTTAGGACAAGGCAAAGGTCTTTAGTTAAAGCTAGTATCATATTAACCCACAGTCTGAGTATGTTTAAACAGTTAATGATTCAATAAAATAGTGTTGCACTATTTCAAGTGTTGGTGACCTGTATGTGATCCAGAACACCCAACACATCAAGCATTACTGGCTGATTACCTATCCTGCAGTTTTTTGTTTTGTTAGTGGCTGAAATTGTTTTCCACTTCACGGCCGCTTCGCCGGTTTTGGTGCCAAAGCTGGCTTCACGTGTCTGCCATAACTGGTGAATGGCGACATTTTGTGCTCACTGCAGCTCTTGTGCACCTTTTTCAGCACTTTCCATGACCAGCATGCTCTCCAGTGCTCATTTAAAATTTATGTCAACCTCTGCAAGAAATCTGTGTTGAATAGCATTGTTGTTCACGCCACAGACTAACCTATGTCGTAACATGTCATCTCGGGTGGCTCCAAAATCACAATACTCTGATAATTGCTTCATTTTACAACATACATCGTGATTGATTTTCTGGGGCTCTCAACCTCAAATTAAATCTGAATTTCTGGAGTATGACTGGTGGTTGAGGTTGCAACTGAGCCTTCACTGAATCCATGAGCTCACTAAATGATTTGGAGTCGACACACTTGGGATTTAAGACAGTAAATAAATTCATAGGTCAGAGTTCCACAAACACTTAAGAAAGTTTATTTGTATTTCCCCTCCCCTATTTTGTTTGCTCGGAAATAATAGTCATGGCATTTGATGTATTGTGTCCAGTCCTCAGTGGAGGGTTAAATTGGTCTATTCGCCCAAAGAAAGACATTTTGGTGAGTAATTTTATTTTTAGCCTTCGATTAAAACAGGATACTCACAGAGAACAACAAAGAACAAAGAAATGTACAGCACAGGAACAGGCCCTTCGGCCCTCCAAGCCCGTGCCGACCATACTGCCCGACTAAACTACAATCTTCTACACTTCCTGGGTCCGTATCCTTCTATTCCCATCCTATTCATATATTTGTCAAGATGCCCCTTAAATGTCCCTATCGTCCCTGCCTCCACTACCTCCTCCGGTAGTGAGTTCCAGGCACCCACTACCCTCTGCGTAAAAAACTTGCCTCGTACATCTACTCTAAACTTTGCCCCTCTCACCTTAAACCTATGCCCCCTAGTAATTGACCCCTCTACCCTGGGGAAAAGCCTCTGACTATCCACTCTGTCTATGCCCCTCATAATTTTGTATACCTCTATCAGGTCGCCCCTCAACCTCCTTCGTTCCAGTGAGAACAAACCGAGTTTATTCAATCGCTCCTCATAGCTTATGCCCTCCATACCAGGCAACATTCTGGTAAATCTCTTCTGCACCCTCTCTAAAGCCTCCACATCCTTCTGGTAGTGTGGCGACCAGAATTGAACACTATACTCCAAGTGTGGCCTAACTAAGGTTCTATACAGCTGCAACATGACTTGCCAATTCTTATACTCAATGCCCCGGCCAATGAAGGCAAGCATGCCGTATGCCTTCTTGACTACCTTCTCCACCTGTGTAGCCCCTTTCAGTGATCTGTGGACCTGTACTCCTAGATCTCTTTGACTTTCAATACTCTTGAGGGTTCTACCATTCACTGTATATTCCCTACCTGCATTAGCCCTTCCAAAATGCATTACCTCACATTTGTCCAGGTTAAACTCCATCTGCCATCTCTCCGCCCAAGTCTCCAGACAATCTAAATCCTGCTGTATCCTCAGACAGTCCTCATCGCTATCCGCAATTCCACCAACCTTTGTGTCGTCTGCAAACTTACTAATCAGACCAGTTACATTTTCCTCCAAATCATTTATATATACTACAAAGAGCAAAGGTCCCAGCACTGATCCCTGTGGAACACCACTGGTCACAGCCCTCCAATTAGAAAAGCATCCCTCCATTGCTACCCTCTGCCTTCTATGGCCTAGCCAGTTCTGTATCCACCTTGCCAGTTCACCCCTGATCCCGTGTGACTTCACCTTTTGTACTAGTCTACCATGAGGGACCTTGTCAAAGGCCTTACTGAAGTCCATATAGACAACATCTACTGCCCTACCTGCATCAATCATCTTAGTGACCTCCTCGAAAAACTCTATCAAGTTAGTGAGACACGACCTCCCCTTCACAAAACCGTGCTGCCTCTCACTAATACGTCCATTTGCTTCCAAATGGGAGTAGATCCTGTCTCGAAGAATTCTCTCCAGTAATTTCCCTACCACTGAAGTAAGGCTCACCGGCCTGTAGTTCCCGGGATTATCCCTGCCACCCTTCTTAAACAGAGGAACAACATTGGCTATTCTCCAGTCCTCCGGGACATCCCCTGAAGACAGCGAGGATCCAAAGATTTCTGTCAAGGCCTCAGCAATTTCCTCTCCAGCCTCCTTCAGTATTCTGGGGTAGATCCCATCCGGCCCTGGGGACTTATCTACCTTAATATTTTTTAAGACACCCAACACCTCGTCTTTTTGGATCACAATGTGACCCAGGCTATCTACACCCCCTTCTCCAGACTCAACATCTACCAATTCCTTCTCTTTGGTGAATACTGATGCAAAGTATTCATTTAGTACCTCGCCCATTTCCTCTGGCTCCACACATAGATTCCCTTGCCTATCCTTCAGTGGGCCAACCCTTTCCCTGGCTACCCTCTTGCTTTTTATGTAAGTGTAAAAAGCCTTGGGATTTTCCTTAACCCTATTTGCCAATGACTTTTCATGACCCCTTCTAGCCCTCCTGACTCCCTGCTTAAGTTCCTTCCTACTTTCCTTATATGCCACACAGGCTTCGTCTGTTCCCAGCCTTTTAGCCCTGACAAATGCCTCCTTTTTCTTTTTGACGAGGCCTACAATATCATTCGTCATCCAAGGTTCCCGAAAATTGCCGTATTTGTCTTTCTTCCTCACAGGAACATGCCTGTCCTGTATTCCTATCAACTGACACTTGAAAGCCTCCCACATGTCAGATGTTGATTTGCCCTCAAACATCCGCCCCCAATCTATGTTCTTCAGTTCCCGCCTAATATTGTTATAATTAGCCTTCCCCCAATTTAGCACATTCATCCTCGGACCACTCGGACCAGGTCGAGCGAGTGACAGTGTCTGGACAATCCCATCCTCATCACCAAATGTAAAGATGCACTTTCACAGACTTCATTAATGAACATAAAAGGTATATACTAATAAGAATTGTGCAGCAGCCCCATGGCTGGAGCTAGCCCTGGCTCGGTGCCTCTCTCATCATGGGGTGATTCCCCACTCTGAGACCTGGGGCGGGATTCTCCAACCCGAGGCGTAAATCTCGCCCGGCCGCCCCGGGATATTCTCTGGCCCCCCCAAAATCCCGTCGTCGTGAATCGCGCCGCGCGCCTCGGAGAATATCAAGGACCGGCGCGACACAACAGGCCCTGGGGCCGCCCCAATTCTACGGGCCGGATGGGCCGAAGTCCCGCCAACGTGTCACACCAGTGTAAATCAAACCACCTATTTAACGGCGTCAACCAGTCGTGATGGTTGACGCCGGCCAGCGCAGAGGTAGGGGTCGCCGTGGGGCGGCCGCCGGAGAAGTGACGGCACGGCGGCAGGTTGGGGGGGGGGGTGGAGGGTCACAGGAGCCATTGGAGTGTTCGTGCCCGGGGGGGAGGGGCTGCGGAGGGGGGAGAGTGGGGCCGAGGGGTTGGGAGGGGCTGGGGAGGGAGGGGCTGGGGGGAGGGAAGGGCTGGGGGGGACGGAGCGAAGGGGTGGGGGGAGGGAGAGGCTGGGGGGGACGGAGGAGTTGGGGGAGGAAGGGGCAGCGGGGGAGGGCGGGGCAGGGGAAAAGGCTGGGGGAGGGAGGGGAGAGGGGGTTGGAGAGGGTGTGTGATGGAGGTGGTGCGTGATGGAGAGGGTGCATAATCGAGAAGGTGCGTGCCGGGAAGGAGAGGGGAGGGGGTGTTGGGGAGGGTGCGTGCCAGGGAGGAGAGGGGGGAGTTGGGGAGGGTGCCTGTTGGGGAGGAGAGGGAGGAGGTGCGTGGAGGGTGAGTGATGGAGAGGGTGCTTGCCGGAGAGGAGAGGGGAGTGGGTGTTGGGAGGGCGCGTGCCGGGGTGGAGAGTGGGGGGTGGGTTGGAGAGGGTGCGTGTTGGGGAGGAGAGGGGGAGTGCGGGGAGGGCGAGTGTTGGAGAGGTTGCGTGTCGGGGAGGAGAGGGGGGGGTGTTGGGGAGTGTGCATGTCGGGGTGGTGAGGGAGGGGGTTGGGGAGGGTGCGTGCTGGGGTGGGGGGGGGGGTTGGGGAGGGTACGTGCCGGGGTGGAGAGGGGGGGTTGGGAGGGTGCGTGTCGGGGAGGAGGGGGGGGTTGGGGAGGGTACGTGCCGGGGTGGAGAGGGGGGGTTGGGAGGGTGCGTGTCGGGGAGGAGGGGGGGGTTGGGGAGGGTGCATGCTGGGGTGGAGGGGGGGGTTGCGGAAGGTATGTGCCAGGGTGGAGAGGGGGGGGGGGTTGGGGAGGGTCCATGCCGTGAACGAGGTGGTAGGGTTGGGGAGGGTACGTGCTGGGGTGGAGAGGGGGGGGTGTTGGGGAGTGTGCGTGTCGGGGTGGAGAGGGAGGGGGTTGGGGAGGGTGCGTGCTGGGGTGGAGAGGGAGGGGGTTGGGGAGGGTGCATGCTGGGGTGGAGGGGGGGGTTGCGGAAGGTATGTGCCAGGGTGGAGAGGGGGGGGGGGTTGGGGAGGGTGCGTGCAGGGGTGGAGGGGGGGGGGTTACGGAGGGTACGTGCCGGGGTGGAGAGGGTGGGGGGTTGGGGAGTGTGCGTGTCGGGGTGGAGAGGGAGGGGGTTGGGGAGGGTGCGTGCTGGGGTGGAGAGGGAGGGGGTTGGGGAGGGTGCGTGCTGGGGTGGAGGGGGAGGGTTGGGGAGGGTACGTGCCGGGGTGGAGAGGGGGGGTGGTTGGGGAGGGTGCGTGCGGGGGTGGAGGGGGGAGGGGGGTTGGGGAGGGTGCGTGCCGAGGTGGGGGGGGGGGGTGGGGAGGGTGCGTGCTGGGGTGGAGGGGGGGGTTACGGAGAGTACGTGCCGGGGTGGAGAGGGTGGGGGGTTGGGAAGTGTGCGTGCCGGGGTGGAGAGGGGGGGTTGGGGAGGGTGCGTGCCGAGGTGGGGGGGGGGGGGGTTGGGGATGGTGCGTGCCGGGGTGGGGGGGGGGTGTTGGGGAGGGTACGTGTCGGGGAGGAGAGGGGGGTTTTGTGGAAGGTACGTGCCGGGGTGGAGAGGGGGGGGGTTGGGGAGGGTACGTGCCGGGGTGGAGAGGGTGGGGGGGGGGGGTTAGGGAGGGTACGTGCCGGGGTGGAGAGGGGGGGGTTACGGAGGGTGCGTGTTGGGGAGGAGAGGGAGGGGCTGCGGGGAGGGTGAGTGATGGAGAGGGTGCGTGCCAGAGAGGAGAGGGGAGTGGGTGTTGGGAGGGTGCGTGCTGGTGTGGAGAGGGGTGGGTGGGTTGGAGAGGGTGCATGTTGGGGAGGAGAGGGGGTGTGCGGGGAGGGCAAGTGATGGAGAGGTTGCATGTCGGAGAGCAGAGGGGGGGGCAGGTTGGGGAGGGTCCATGCCGTGGAGGAGAGGGGGGGTTGGGAGGGTGCGTGTCGGGGAGGAGGGCGGGGTTGGGGAGGGTGCATGCTGGGGTGGAGGGGGGGGTTGCGGAAGGTATGTGCCAGGGTGGAGAGGGGGGGGGGGGTTGGGGAGGGTGCATGCAGGGGTGGAGGGGGGGGGGGGGGGTTACGGAGGGTACGTGCCGGGGTGGAGAGGGTGGGGGGTTGGGGAGTGTGCGTGTCGGGGTGGAGAGGGAGGGGGTTGGGGAGGGTGCGTGCTGGGGTGGAGGGGGGGGGGTTGGGGAGTGTGAGTGTTGGGGTGGAGAGGGAGGGGGTTGGGGAGGGTGCGTGCTGGGGTGGAGGGGGAGGTTTGGGGAGGGTACGTGCCGGGGTGGAGAGGGGGGGTGGTTGGGGAGGGTGCGTGCGGGGGTGGAGGGGGGTTGGGGAGGGTGCGTGCCGAGGTGGGGGGGGGGGTGGTGGGGAGGGTGCGTGCCTGGGTGGAGGGGGGGGGTTACGGAGAGTACGTGCCGGGGTGGAGAGGGTGGGGGGTTGGGAAGTGTGCGTGCCGGGGTGGAGAGGGGGGGGGTTGGGGAGGGTGCGTGCCGAGGTGGGGGGGGGGGGGTTGGGGATGGTGCGTGCCGGGGTGGGGGGGGGGGTGTTGGGGAGGGTACGTGTCGGGGAGGAGAGGGGGGTGTTGTGGAAGGTACGTGCCGGGGTGGAGAGGGGGGGGGTTGGGGAGGGTACGTGCCGGGGTGGAGAGGGTGGGGGGGGGGGGGTTAGGGAGGGTACGTGCCGGGGTGGAGAGGGGGGGGTTATGGAGGGTGCGTGTTGGGAAGGAGAGGGAGGGGCTGCGGGGAGGGTGAGTGATGGAGATGGTGCGTGCCAGAGAGGAGAGGGGAGTGGGTGTTGGGAGGGTGCGTGCTGGTGTGGAGAGGGGTGGGTGGGTTGGAGAGGGTGCATGTTGGGGAGGAGAGGGGGTGTGCGGGGAGGGCAAGTGATGGAGAGGTTGCATGTCGGAGAGGAGAGGGGGGGGCAGGTTGGGGAGGGTCCATGCCGTGGAGGAGGTGGGAGGGTTGGGGAGGGTACGTGCTAGGATGGAGAGGGGGGGGGTTTGGGGTGTGTGCATGTCGGGATGGTGAGGGAGGGCGTTGGGGAGGGTGCGTGCTGGGGTGGAGAGGGGGTGGGTTGGGGAGGGTGCGTGCTGGGGTGGGGGGGTTTGGGGAGGGTACGTGCCGGGGTGGAGAGGGGGGGTTGGGAGGGTGCGTGTCGGGGTGGAGAGGGGGGTGGGGTTGGGGAGGGTGCGTGCAGGGGTGGAGGGGGGGGGTTACGGAGGGTACGTGCCGGGGTGGAGAGGGTGGGGGGTTGGGGAGTGTGCGTGTCGGGGTGGTGAGGGAGGGGGTTGGGGAGGGTGCGTGCTGGGGTGGAGAGGGGGGGGTTGGGGAGGGTGCGTGCTGGGGTGGGGGGGGGGTTGGGGAGGGTACGTGCCGGGGTGGAGAGGGGGGGTTGGGAGGGTGCGTGTCGGGGAGGAGGGGGGGGTTTGGGAGGGTGCATGCTGGGGTGGAGGGGGGGGGTTGCGGAGGGTACGTGCCAGGGTGGAGAGGGGGGAGGGGTTGGGGAGGGTGCGTGCAGGGGTGGAGGGGGGGGATACGGAGGGTACGTGCCGGGGTGGAGAGGGTGGGGGGTTGGGGAGTGTGCGTGTCGGGGTGGAGAGGGAGGGGGTTGGGGAGGGTGCGTGCTGGGGTGGAGGGGGTAGGGTTGGGGAGTGTGCGTGTTGGGGTGGAGAGGGAGGGGGTTGGGGGGGGTGCGTGCTGTGGTGGAGGGGAAGGGTTGGGGAGGGTACGTGCCAGGGTGGAGAGGGGGGGTGGTTGGGGAGGATGCGTGCGGGGTTGGAGGGGGGAGGGGGGTTGGGGAGGGTGCGTGCTGGGGTGGAGGGGGAGGGTTGGGGAGGGTACGTGCCGGGGTGGAGAGGGGGGGTGGTTGGGGAGGGTGCGTGCGGGGGTGGAGGGGGGAGGGGGGTTGGGGAGGGTGCGTGCCGAGGTGTGGGGGGGTTGAGGAGGGTGCGTGCTGGGTGGAGGGAGGGGTTACGGAGGGTACGTGCCGGGGTGGAGAGGGTGGGGGGTTGGAGAGTCTGCGTGCCGGGGTGGAGAGGGGGGGGTTGGGGGGGTGCGTGCCGAGGTGGGGGGGGGTTGGGGAGGGTGCGTGCCGGGGTGGGGGGGGGGGTGGTGTTGGGGAAGGTACGTGCCGGGGTGGAGAGGGGGGTGTTGTGGAGGGTACGTGCCGGGGTGGAGAGGGAGGGGTTGGGGAGGTTGCGTGCTGGGGTGGGGGGGGGGGGGGGGGTTGGGGAGGGTACGTGCCGGGGTGGAGAGGGGGGGTTGGGAGGGTGCGTGTCGGGGAGGAGGGGGGGGTTGGGGAGGGTGCATGCTGGGGTGGAGGGGGGGGTTGCGGAGGGTACGTGCCAGGGTGGAGAGGGGAGGGGGGTTGGGGAGGGTGCGTGCAGGGGTGGAGGGGGGGGGGTTACGGAGGGCACATGCCGGGGAGGAGAGGGTGGAGGGTTGGGGAGTGTGCGTGTCGGGGTGGAGAGGGAGGGGGTTGGGGAGGGTGCGTGCTGGGGTGGAGGGGGGGGTTGGGGAGTGTGCGTGTTGGGGTGGAGAGGGAGGGGGTTGGGGAGGGTGCGTGCTGGTGTGGAGGGGGAGGGTTGGGGAGGGTGCATGCTGGGGTGGAGGGGGGGGTTGCGGAGGGTACGTGCCAGGGTGGAGAGGGGAGGGGGGTTGGGGAGGGTGCGTGCAGGGGTGGAGGGGGGGGGGTTACGGAGGGCACATGCCGGGGAGGAGAGGGTGGAGGGTTGGGGAGTGTGCGTGTCGGGGTGGAGAGGGAGGGGGTTGGGGAGGGTGCGTGCTGGGGTGGAGGGGGGGGTTGGGGAGTGTGCGTGTTGGGGTGGAGAGGGAGGGGGTTGGGGAGGGTGCGTGCTGGTGTGGAGGGGGAGGGTTGGGGAGGGTACGTGCCGGGGTGGAGGGGGGGGTTACGGAGGGTACGTGCCGGGGTGGAGAGGGTGGGGGGTTGGGGAGTGTGCGTGCCGGGGTGGAGAGGGGGGGGGCTG
Source organism: Scyliorhinus torazame (assembly GCF_047496885.1). NCBI lineage: Eukaryota > Metazoa > Chordata > Chondrichthyes > Carcharhiniformes > Scyliorhinidae > Scyliorhinus > Scyliorhinus torazame. The sequence goes on along the minus strand of NC_092721.1, from coordinate 142,894,454 downwards.
GAGAGGGTGCGTGCCGAGGTGGGGGGGGTTGGGGAGGGTGCGTGCCGGGGTGGGGGGGTGGGGTGTTGGGGAGCGTACGTGTCGGGGTGGAGAGGGGGGGGTTGGGGAGGGTGCGTGCGGGGGTGGAGGGGGGAGGGGGGTTGGGGAGGGTGCGTGCCGAGGTGTGGGGGGGTTGAGGAGGGTGCGTGCTGGGTGGAGGGAGGGGTTACGGAGGGTACGTGCCGGGGTGGAGAGGGTGGGGGGTTGGAGAGTCTGCGTGCCGGGGTGGAGAGGGGGGGGTTGGGGGGGTGCGTGCCGAGGTGGGGGGGGGTTGGGGAGGGTGCGTGCCGGGGTGGGGGGGGGGGTGGTGTTGGGGAAGGTACGTGCCGGGGTGGAGAGGGGGGTGTTGTGGAGGGTACGTGCCGGGGTGGAGAGGGAGGGGTTGGGGAGGTTGCGTGCTGGGGTGGGGGGGGGGGGGGGGGGTTGGGGAGGGTACGTGCCGGGGTGGAGAGGGGGGGTTGGGAGGGTGCGTGTCGGGGAGGAGGGGGGGGTTGGGGAGGGTGCATGCTGGGGTGGAGGGGGGGGTTGCGGAGGGTACGTGCCAGGGTGGAGAGGGGAGGGGGGTTGGGGAGGGTGCGTGCAGGGGTGGAGGGGGGGGGGTTACGGAGGGCACATGCCGGGGAGGAGAGGGTGGAGGGTTGGGGAGTGTGCGTGTCGGGGTGGAGAGGGAGGGGGTTGGGGAGGGTGCGTGCTGGGGTGGAGGGGGGGGTTGGGGAGTGTGCGTGTTGGGGTGGAGAGGGAGGGGGTTGGGGAGGGTGCGTGCTGGTGTGGAGGGGGAGGGTTGGGGAGGGTACGTGCCGGGGTGGAGGGGGGGGTTACGGAGGGTACGTGCCGGGGTGGAGAGGGTGGGGGGTTGGGGAGTGTGCGTGCCGGGGTGGAGAGGGGGGGGGCTGGAGAGGGTGCGTGCCGAGGTGGGGGGGGTTGGGGAGGGTGCGTGCCGGGGTGGGGGGGTGGGGTGTTGGGGAGCGTACGTGTCGGGGTGGAGAGGGGGGTGTTGTGGAGGGTACGTGCCGGGGTGGAGAGGGGGGGGTTGGGGAGGGTACGTGCCGGGGTGGAGAGGGTGGGGGGGGGGGGTTAGGGAGGGTACGTGCCGGGGTGGAGAGGGGTGGGTGGGTTGGAGAGGGTGCGTGTTGGGGAGGAGAGGGCGTGTGCGGGGAGGGCGAGTGATGGAGAGGTTGCATGTCGGGGAGGAGAGGGGGGGGCAGGTTGGGGAGGGTCCATGCCGTGGAGGAGGTGGGAGGGTTGGGGGGGTACGTGCTGGGATGGAGAGGGGGGGGGTTTGGGGAGTGTGCATGTCGGGGTGGTGAGGGAGGGGGTTGGGGAGGGTGCGTGCTGGGGTGGAGAGGGGGGGGTTGGGGAGGGTGCGTGCTGGGGTGGGGGGGGTTGGGGAGGGTACGTGCCGGGGTGGAGAGGGGGGGTTGGGAGGGTGCATGTCGGGGAGGAGGGGGGGGTTGGGGAGGGTGCAGGCTGGGGTGGAGGGGGGGGTTGCGGAGGGTACGTGCCAGGGTGGAGAGGGGGGGGGGGTTGGGGAGGGTGCGTGCAGGGGTGGAGGGGGGGGGGGGTTACGGAGGGTATGTGCCGGGGTGGAGAGGGTGGGGGTTGGGGAGGGTGCGTGCTGCGGTGGAGGGGGAGGGTTGGGGAGGGTACGTGCCGGGGTGGAGAGGGGGGGTGGTTGGGGAGGGTGCGTGCGGGGGTGGAGGGGGGAGGGGGTTGGGGAGTGTGCGTGCCGGGGTGGAAAGGGGGGGGGCTGGGGAGGGTGCGTGCCGAGGTGGGGGGGGTTGGGGAGGGTGCGTGCCGGGGTGGGGGGGTGGGGTGTTGGGGAGGGTACGTGTCGGGGTGGAGAGGTGGGTGTTGTGGAGGGTACGTGCCGGGGTGGAGAGGGGGGGGTTGGGGAGGGTACGTGCCGGGGTGGAGAGGGTGGGGGGGGGGGTTAGGGAGGGTACGTGCCGGGGTGGAGAGGGGGGGGGTTACGGAGGGTGCGTGTTGGGGAGGAGAGGGAGGGGCTGCGGGGAGGGTGAGTGATGGAGAGGCTGCGTGCCAGAGAGGAGAGGGGAGTGGGTGTTGGGAGGGTGCGTGCTGGTGTGGAGAGGGGTGGGTGGGTTGGAGAGGGTGCGTGTTGGGGAGGAGAGGGGAGGGCAGGTTGGGGAGGGTCCATGCCGTGGAGGAGGTTGGAGGGTTGGGGGGGTACGTGCTGGGATGGAGAGGGGGGGGGTTTGGGGAGTGTGCATGTCGGGGTGGTGAGGGAGGGGGTTGGGGAGGGTGCGTGCTGGGGTGGAGAGGGGGGGGATGGGGAGGCTGCGTGCTGGGGTGGGGGGGGTTGGGGAGGGTACGTGCCGGGGTGGAGAGGGGGGGTTGGGAGGGTGCGTGTCGGGGAGGAGGGGGGGGTTGGGGAGGGTGCATGCTGGGGTGGAGGGGGGGTTGCGGAGGGTACGTGCCAGGGTGGAGAGGGGGGGGGTTGGGGAGGGTGCGTGCAGGGGTGGAGGGGGGGGGTTACGGAGGGTACGTGCCGGGGTGGAGAGGGTGGGGGGTTGGGGAGTGTGCGTGTCGGGGTGGAGAGGGAGGGGGTTGGGGAGGGTGCGTGCTGGGGTGGAGGGGGGGGGGGTTGGGGAGTGTGCGTGTTGGGGTGGAGAGGGAGGGGGTTGGGGAGGGTGCGTGCTGGGGTGGAGGGGGAGGGTTGGGGAGGGTACGTGCCAGGGTGGAGAGGGGGGGTGGTTGGGGAGGGTGCGTGCGGGGGTGGAGTGGGGAGGGGGGTTGGGGAGGGTGCGTGCTGGGGTGGAGGGGGAGGGTTGGGGAGGGTACGTGCCGGGGTGGAGAGGGGGGGTGGTTGGGGAGGGTGCGTGCGGGGGGTAGAGGGGGGAGGGGGGTTGTGGAGGGTGCGTGCCGAGGTGGGGGGGGGGTTGGGGAGGGTGCGTGCTGGGGTGGAGGGGGGGGTTACGGAGGGTACGTGCCGGGGTGGAGAGGGTGGGGGGTTGGGGAGTGTGCGTGCCGGGGTGGAGAGGGGGGGGTTGGGGAGGGTGCGTGCCGAGGTGGGGGGGGGGGTTGGGGAGGGTGCGTGCCGGGGTGGGGGGGGGGGTGTTGGGGAGGGTACGTGTCGGGGTGGAGAGGGGGGTGTTGTGGAGGCTACGTGCCGGGGTGGAGAGGGGGGTGTTGGGGAGGGTACGTGCCGGGGTGGAGAGGGTGGGGGGTGGGGTTAGGGAGGGTACGTGCCGGGGTGGAGAGGGGGGGGGTTACGGAGGGTGCGTGTTGGGGAGGAGAGGGAGGGGCTGCGGGGAGGGGAGTGGGTGTTGGGAGGGTGCGTGCTGGTGTGGAGAGGGGTGGGTGGGTTGGAGAGGGTGCGTGTTGGGGAGGATAGGGGGTGTGCGGGGAGGGCGAGTGATGGAGAGGTTGCATGTCGGGGAGGAGAGGGGGGGGGCAGGTTGGGGAGGGTCCATGCCGTGGAGGAGGTGGGAGGGTTGGGGGGGGTACGTGCTAGGATGGAGAGGGGGGGGGTTTGGGGAGTGTGCATGTCGGGGTTGTGAGGGAGGGGGTTGGGGAGGGTGCGTGCTGGGGTGGAGAGGGGGGGGTTGGGGAGGGTGCGTGCTGGGGTGGGAGGGGGGTTGGGGAGGGTACGTGCCGGGGTGGAGAGGGGGGGTTGGGAGGGTGCGTGTCGGGGAGGAGGGGGGGGTTGGGGAGGGTGCATGCTGGGGTGGAGGGGGGGGTTGCGTAGGGTACGTGCCAGGGTGGAGAGGGGGGAGGGGTTGGGGAGGGTGCGTGCAGGGGTGGAGGGGGGGGTTACGGAGGTTACGTGCCGGGGTGGAGAGGGTGGGGGGTTGGGGAGTGTGCGTGTCGGGGTGGAGAGGGAGGGGATTGGGGAGGGTGCGTGCTGGGGTGGAGGGATGTGGTTGGGGAGGGTACGTGCCGGGGTGGAGAGGGTGAGGGGGGTTTAGGGAGGGTACGTGCCGGGGTGGAAAGGGGGGTGTCACGGAGGGTGCATGTTGGGGAGGAGAGGGGAGTGGGTGTTGGGAGGGTGCGTGCTGGTGTGGAGAGGGGTGGGTGGGTTGGAGAGGGTGCGTGTTGGGGAGGAGAGGGCGTGTGCGAGGAGGGCGAGTGATGGAGAGGTTGCATGTCGGGGAGGAGAGGGGGGGGCAGGTTGGGGAGGGTCCATGCCGTGGAGGAGGTGGGAGGGTTGGGGGGGTACGTGCTGGGATGGAGAGGGGGGGGGTTTGGGGAGGGTGCGTGCTGGGGTGGAGAGGGGGGGTTGGGGAGGGTGCGTGCTGGGGTGGGGGGGGGGGTTGGGGAGGGTACGTGCCGGGGTGGAGAGGGGGGGTTGGGAGGGTGCGTGTCCGGGAGGAGGGGGGGGTTGGGGAAGGTGCAGGCTGGGGTGGAGGGGGGGTTGCGGAGGGTACGTGCCAGGGTGGAGAGGGGGGGGGGGTTGGGGAGGGTGCGTGCAGGGGTGGAGGGGGGGGGGGTTACGGAGGGTACGTGCCGGGGTGGAGAGGGTGGGGGGTTGGGGAGTGTGCGTGTCGGGGTGGAGAGGGAGGGGGTTGGGGAGGGTGCGTGCTGGGGTGGAGGGGGGGGGTTGGGGAGTGTGCGTGTTGGGGTGGAGAGGGAGGGGGTTGGGGAGTGTGCGTGCCGGGGTGGAGAGGGGGGGGGCTGGGGAGGGTGCGTGCCGAGGTGGGGGGGGTTGGGGAGGGTGCGTGCCGGGGTGTGGGGGTGGGGTATTGGGGAGGGTACGTGTCGGGGTGGAGAGGGGGGTGTTGTGGAGGGTACGTGCCGGGGTGGAGAGGGGGGGGTTGGGGAGGGTACGTGCCGGGGTGGAGAGGGTGGGGGGGGGGGGGTTAGGGAGGGTACGTGCCGGGGTGGAGAGGGGGGGGTTACGGAGGGTGCGTGTTGGGGAGGAGAGGGAGGGGCTGCGGGGAGGGTGAGTGATGGAGAGGGTGCGTGCCAGAGAGGAGAGGGGAGTCGGTGTTGGGAGGGTGCGTGCTGGTGTGGAGAGGGGTGGGTGGGTTGGAGAGGGTGCGTGTTGGGGAGGAGAGGGGAGGGCAGGTTGGGGAGGGTCCATGCCGTGGAGGAGGTGGGAGGGTTGGGGGGTACGTGCTGGGATGGAGAGGGGGGGGGTTTGGGGAGTGTGCATGTCGGGGTGGTGAGGGAGGGGGTTGGGGAGGGTGCGTGCTGGGGTGGAGAGGGGGGGGTTGGGGAGGGTGCGTGCTGGGGTGGGGGGGGTTGGGGAGGGTACGTGCCGGGGTGGAGAGGGGGGGTTGGGAGGGTGCGTGTCGGGGAGGAGGGGGTGGTTGGGGAGGGTGCATGCTGGGGTGGAGGGGGGGGGTTGCGGAGGGTACGTGCCAGGGTGGAGAGGGGGGGGGTTGGGGAGGGTGCGTGCAGGGGTGGAGGGGGGGGGTTACGGAGGGTACGTGCCGGGGTGGAGAGGGTGGGGGGTTGGGGAGTGTGCGTGTCGGGGTGGAGAGGGAGGGGGTTGGGGAGGGTGCGTGCTGGGCTGGAGGTGGGGGGTTGGGGAGTGTGCGTGTTGGGGTGGAGAGGGAGGGGGTTGGGGAGGGTGCGTGCTGGGGTGGAGGGGGAGGGTTGGGGAGGGTACGTGCCAGGGTGGAGAGGGGGGGTGGTTGGGGAGGGTGCGTGCGGGGATGGAGTGGGGAGGGGGGTTGGGGAGGGTGCGTGCTGGGGTGGAGGGGGAGGGTTGGGGAGGGTACGTGCCGGGGTGGAGAGGGGGGGTGGTTGGGGAGGGTGCGTGCGGGGGGTGGAGGGGGGAGGGGGGTTGGGGAGGGTGCGTGCCGAGGTGGGGGGGGGTTGGGGAGGGTGCGTGCTGGGGTGGAGGGGGGGGTTACGGAGGGTACGTGCCGGGGTGGAGAGGGTGGGGGGTTGGGGAGTGTGCGTGCCGGGGTGGAGAGGGGGGGGTTGGGGAGGGTGCGTGCCGAGGTGGGGGGGGGGGTTGGGGAGGGTGCGTGTTGGGGAGGAGAGGTAGGGGCTGCGGGGAGGGTGAGTGATGGAGAGGGTGCGTGCCAGGGAGGAGAGGGGAGTGGGTGTTGGGAGGGTGCGTGCTGGTGTGGAGAGGGGTGGGTGGGTTGGAGAGGGTGCGTGTTGGGGAGGATAGGGGGTGTGCGGGGAGGGCGAGTGATGGAGAGGTTGCATGTCGGGGAGGAGAGGGGGGGGGCAGGTTGGGGAGGGTCCATGCCGTGGAGGAGGTGGGTTGGGGGGGTACGTGCTGGGATGGAGAGGGGGGGGGGTTTGGGGAGTGTGCATGTCGGGGTTGTGAGGGAGGGGGTTGGGGATGGTGCGTGCTGGGGTGGAGAGGGGGGGGGTTGGGGAGGGTGCGTGCTGGGGTGGGAGGGGGGTTGGGGAGGGTACGTGCCGGGGTGGAGAGGGGGGGTTGGGAGGGTGCGTGTCGGGGAGGAGGGGGGGGTTGGGGAGGGTGCATGCTGGGGTGGAGGAGGGGGGGGGGTTGGGGAGGGTGCGTGCAGGGGTGGAGGGGGGGGTTACGGAGGGTACGTGCCGGGGTGGAGAGGGTGGGGGGTTGGGGAGTGTGCGTGTCGGGGTGGAGAGGGAGGGGGTTGGGGAGGGTGCATGCTGGTGTGGTGGGGGGTGGTTGGGGAGTGTGCGTGTTGGGGTGGAGAGGGAGGGGGTTGGGGAGGGTGCGTGCTGGGGTGGAGGGGGAGGGTTGGGGAGGGTACGTGCCGGGGTGGAGAGGGGGGTGGTTGGGGAGGGTGCGTGCGGGGGTGGAGGGGTAAGGGGGGTTGGGGAGGGTGCGTGCCGAGGTGGGGGGGGGTTGGGGAGGGTGCGTGCTGGGGTGGAGGGGGGGGTTACGGAGGGTACGTGCCGGGGTGGAGAGGGTGGGGGGTTGGGGAGTGTGCGTGCCGGGGTGGAGAGGGGGGGGTTGGGGAGGGTGCGTGCCGAGGTGGGGGGGGTTGGGGAGGGTGCGTGCCGGGGTGGGGGGGGGTGTTGGGGAGGGTAAGTGTCGGGGTGGAGAGGGGGGTGTTGTGGAGGGTACTTGCCGGGGTGGAGAGGGGGGGGTTGGGGAGGGTACGTGCCGGGGTGGAGAGGGTGGGGGGGGGTTTAGGGAGGGTACGTGCCGGAGTGGAAAGGGGGGTGTCCCGGAGGGTGCGTGTTGGGGAGGAGAGGGGAGTGGGTGTTGGGAGGGTGCGTGCTGGTGTGGAGAGGGGTGGGTGGGTTGGAGAGGGTGCGTGTTGGGGAGGAGAGGGGGTGTGCGGGGAGGGCGAGTGATGGAGAGGTTGCATGTCGGGGAGGAGAGGGGGAGGGCAGTTTGGGGAGGGTCCATGCCGTGGAGGAGGTGGCAGGGTTGGGGAGGGTACGTGCTGGGATGGAGAGGGGGGAAGTTTGGGGAGTGTGCATGTCGGGGTGGTGAGGGAGGGGGTTGGGGAGGGTGCGTGCTGGGGTGGAGAGGGGGGGGTTGGGGAGGGTGCGTGCTGGGGTGGAGAGGGGGGGGTTGGGGAGGGTGCGTGCTGGGGTGGAGAGGGGGGTTTGGGGAGGGTCTGTGCGAGGGTGGAGAGGGGGGAGTTCTGGAGGGTGCGTGCTGGGGTGGAGGGGGAGGGTTGGGGAGGGTACGTGCCAGGGTGGAGAGGGGTGGGGGCTGGGAAGGGTGCGTGCGGGGGTGGAGGGGGGGCGGGTTGGGGAGGGTGCATGCCGAGGTGGAGGGGGGGGTTGGGGAGAGTGCATGCCGGGGTGCAGGCGGGGGTTTACGGAGGGTACGTGCCGGGGTGGGGGGGGGGAGGGGCGTTTGGGGAGGGTACGTGACAGGGTGGAGAGGGGGGGGCGGTTGGGGAGGGTACGTGACAGGGTGGAGAGGGGGGTGTTGGGGAGGGTACGTGCCGGGGTGGAGAGGGTGGGGAGGGGTTAGGGAGGGTACGTGCCGGGGTGGAGAGTGTGGGGGGGTTGGGGAGGGTACGTGCCGGGGTGGAGAGGGGGGGGCGGGGTTGGGCAGGGTGCGTGCCGGGGTGGAGAGGGGGGGGGTTGGGGAGGGTGTGTGCGGGGAGGAGGGTGGGGGGGGGGTTGGGAGTGTGCGTGTCGGGGAGGAGGGTGGGGGGGGTTGGGGAGGGTGCGTGCCATGGAGGAGGGGGGGGTTGGGATGGCTATATGCTGGGGTGGAGGGGCGGTTGGGGAGGGTATATGCCGGGGTTGAGGGGGGAGTTGGGGAAGGTATATGCCGGGGTGGAGGGAGGGGTTGGGGAGGGTATATGCCGGGGTTGAGGTGGGGAGTTGGGGAGGGTATATGCCGGGGTGGAGAGGGGGAGTTGGGGAAGGTATATGCCGGGGTGGAGGGAGGGATTTGGGGAGGGTATATGCCGGGGAGAGTGGGGGGTTGGGGACGGTGCATGCCCGGGTGGAGGGGGGGGTGAGGGGTTGTGGAGGGTGCGTGCCGGGGTGGAGGGTGGGGGAGTGGAGGGGGGTTGGGGAGAGTGCGTGCCGGGGTGGAGAGGGGTGGGTGGTTGGGGAGGGTGCGTGCTGGGGAAGGGGGTGGGTTTAGGGACGGTGCATGCCGGGGAGAGGGGAGGGTGTCTGCCTGGCCATGTGCCAGCTGGCAACAGTCGCGGCCATGTAGCCCATGGAACCTGGCTGCGGGGGTGTGGGTGGGGCGGGGGAGGGGGGGTTGGAAGGGGTATGGGCAATAATGACGTGTCGTCTATCCCTCCGCACCCCCTGCAGGCCGTTATGTTTGGTCATCACCCAGCGATGTTGGCCGCCCTGGCACAAGCCGCACTTCTACATGTTGCCCTGGGGGGAGCAGGAGCAGGAGCATGCCTGGGCGGCGGCGGAGGCTGCCGCAGAGAACCGTGCCTCAGGGAGGCAGGTGGCAGCCGCCCAGGCTGGAGCGCTGCCCGCACAACAGGACGAGGTGGAGGAGGAGGTGGTGGTGCCACGGCGACAGAGACGCCCGATGAGTCCCCGTGTGTACCGGCCCCGCTCGTCGTACCAGGACCTCACGGACCGGGCATGCAGGAGGAGACTCCGGATGAGCCGAAAACCATGGCACACGTCTGCCACCTGATGGCACACCTGGCACCGCGTGGCACTGGGGGAGGACACCCTCTCCCCGTGGCCGTCAAGGCTACAGTGGCCCTGAACATCTATGCCACAGGGTCATTCCAGGTGCCGAGTGGGGACCTGTCCGGCACCTCGCAGGCATCGGTGCACCAGTGCATCCGAGCAGTGACAGACGCCCTATGACGCCATTGCGGACCGCTACATCCAGTTCCCTTGCACTGGGCCAGCCAGGAGCCCGGGCACCGGGCTTCGCTGTGGCGGCCAGGATGCCCATGGTCCAGGGGGTGATCAATGGGATGCACGTCGCCGTGCGGCCACCTGCGGATAACAGGGCCATGTTCACGAATAGGAAGGGGACCTGTACCATGAACATTCAGGTGGTCTGCGACCACCGCATGAGAATCCTGCACGTCTGCGCCCGGTACCCGGGCAGTGCACATGACTCATTCGTATTGGCGCAATCTTTCATCACCACCATGTTCGAGGGACGCCTCCCCCAGCTGAGGGACTGGCTGCTGGTGACAGGCATTAACTGTTGCGGTCGTGGCTGATGACGCCTATACGGAGGCCACAGACCGACGTGGAGAACCGCTACAACGATGCCCATGCACGACCAGGGGTGTGATAGAGAGGTGCTTTGGTCTGCTAAAGATGCGCTTCATTCAGGTGCCTGGACCGCTCTGGAGGGGCCCTCCAGTACCCGTCAGATAGGGTCGGCTGCATCGTTGTGGTCTGCTGCGTCCTGCACAACATAGCCCAGCAGAGGGGTGATGTGCTGCAGGCAGAGGAGGGGAAAGGGGAGGAGTAGCAAGACGAGGCGCAGACCTCCCCAGATGAGGAGGATGGGGGCAATGGTCAGGACAGACGGGCTGGACATGGACAGGAGGCTGCCCACCGTTACCGGCTGGGCCAGCGGGCACGGGACAGGCTGATAGCTACCCGCTTCACGGACTACGGGGTCGTGGGAATCGCTGACTATGGGCACAGACTGCACACTATGGCACCAGCCACCACCCTCACCCCACCCACCCAACACCAACCACCCTCAACCCACCCACCGAACACCAACCAATGTCACCCCAACCACCCTCGCCCCACCCACCCAACACCAACCACCCTCACCCGCCCACCCAACACCAATCACCCTCACCCCACCCACCCAACACCTACTACCCTCGCCCCACCCACCCAACACCTACCACCCTCGCCCCACCCACCCAACACCAACCACCCTCACCCCACCCACCCAACACCAACCACCCTCAACCCACCCACCCAACACCAACCAATGTCACCCCAACCACCCTCGCCCCACCCACCCAACACCTACCATCCTCGCCCCACCCACCCAACACCAACCACCCTCACCCCGCCCACCCAACACCAACCACCCTCACCCGCCCACCCAACACCAACCACCCTCACCCCGCCCACCCAACACCAACCACCCTCACCCCGCCCACCCAACACCAACCACCCTCACCCCGCCCACCCAACACCAACCACCCTCACCCCGCCCACCCAACACCAACCACCCTCACCCCACCCACCCAACACCAACCACCCTCACCCCGCCCACCCAACACCAACCGCCCGCACCCCGCCCGCATGCACACCACCCCTCCATTGCACAGCCACCTGCGGCATAATGGGCCGGGCTTACACGGTCGCCGGTGGAAGCGTGTCTATTGCAGGCCATAGAGGATAATGGTAACCCGCCCCGCGATGAGCTCTGGGCTCTACATCGATGGACAATGTCTGACCCATGGCCACAGTACCACCCTCCACCCAGACTGTCCCTGCATGCGGCCGTGACACTGCAGCACACGGTCCCGTAGTCTGCCCGGGGGGATGGCGAGGGTGACTCGGGGGGAGGGGGGGGTCACTCACCTGAGGCCGACGTTCTATCTCCCCTCACACACCCACTGGTGCCCACCTCACACCACAGCCCCACACACATCGGACAGAGCACCAAGGCAGCTTCTGTCGGTGTGAAAGTGATTTTAATAATAAACAGTTCATACACGTGCCCTCGCCCCTGTAACTAATCTGTGCCCTGCACCCATGCCAACTTACTCAGTGTCTAATTTTTTGGCCTTACGGGCCCTATGACTGTGTCTAGGTGGTTCCCCAGACAGTACAGCAGAACTGGAGGTGGACTCCTGTGATTCCTGCCCTGTGACTAGGGACCCCTTTGACAGCCATTTCCTGGGGCGGCCCTGCCTAGATGGGCCAGGCTGCGGCTCGGGCGACTGGGCTGGTGAGCTGCCAGCCTGTCCTGCCCATTGCCCACCAGATGCATCTGGGATGTAAGGGGGGGGGGTCCGAGGTGCCGCAGTGTTCCGGAACCTCCCCTACAGGGGGACCCGGAACGGGCCCCAGCACCTCCTACT